>NC_052334.1:31885785-32564119 GCF_016432855.1 Salvelinus namaycush | reverse complement strand
GGGGTGAGATCTTGCGTGGAGCCCCAGATCGAGGGAGATTATCAGTGGTCTTGTATGTCTTCCATTTCCTAATAATTGCTCCCACAGTTGATTTCCTCAAACCAAGCTGCTTACCTATTGCAGATTCAGTCTTCCCAGCCTGGTGCAGGTCTACAATTTTGTTTCTGGTGTCCTTTGACAGCTCTTTGGTCTTGGCCATAGTGGAGTTTGGAGTGTGACTGTTTGAGGTTGTGGACAGGTGTCTTTTATACTGATAACAAGTTCAAACAGGTGCCATTAATACAGGTAACGAGTGGAGGACAGAGGAGCCTCTTAAATAAGAAGTTACAGGTCTGTGAGAGCCAGAAATCTTGCTTGTTTGTAGGTGACCAAATACTTATTTTCCACCATAATTTGCAAATAAATTCATTAAAAATCCTACAATGTGATTTTCTGGAATTTTTTTTCTCATTTTGTCTGTCATAGTTGAAGTGTACCTATGATGAAAATTACAGGCCTCTCATCTTTTTAAGTGGGAGAACTTGCACAATTGGTGGCTGACTAAATACTTTTTTAGAAGTATTTGAGACACTGCCGATTTTGCAGGTTTTCCTACTTACAAAGCATGTAGAGGTCTGTAATTTTTATCATAGGTACACTTCAACTGTGAGAGACGGAATCTAAAACAAAAATCCAGAAAATCACATTGTATGATTGTTAAGTAATTAATTTGCATTTTATTGCATGACATAAGTATTTGATCACCTACCATACAGTAAGAATTCCGGCTCTCACAGACCTGTTAGTTTTTCTTTAAGAAGCCCTCCTGTTCTCCACTCATTACCTGTATTAACTGCACCTGTTTGAACTCGTTACCTGTATAAAAGACACCTGTCCACACACTCAATCAAACAGACTCCAACCTCTCCACAATGGCCAAGACCAGAGAGCTGTGTAACGACATCAGGGATAAAATTGTAGACCTACACAAGGCTGGGATGGGCTACAGGGCAATAGGCAAGCAGCTTGGTGAGAAGGCAACAACTGTTGGCGCATCTATTAGAAAATGGAAGTAGTTCAAGATGACGGTCAATCACCCTCGGTCTGGGGCTCCATGCAAGATCTCACCTCGTGGGGCATCAATGATCATGAGGAAGGTGAGGGATCAGCCCAGAACTACACGGCAGGACCTGGTCAATGACCTGAAGAGAGCTGGGACCACAGTCTCAAAGAAAACCATTAGTAACACACTACGCCGTCATGGATTAAAATCCTGCAGCGCACGCAAGGTCCCCCTGCTCAAGCCAGCGCATGTCCAGGCCCGTCTGAAGTTTGCCAATGACCATCTGGATGATCCAGAGGAGGAATGGGAGAAGGTGATGTGGTCTGATTAGACCAAAAAGCTCTATTTTTGTCTCAACTCCACTCGCCGTGTTTGGAGGAAGAAGAAGGATGAGTACAACCCCAAGAACACCATCCCAACCGTGAAGCATGGAGGTGGAAACATCATTCTTTGGGGATGCTTTTCTGCAAAGGAGACAGGACGACTGCACCGTATTGAGGGGAGGATGGATGGGGCCATGTATCGCGAGATCTTGGCCAACAACCTCCTTCCCTCAGTAAGAGCATTGAAGATGGGTCGTGGCTGGGTCTTCCAGCATGACAACGACCCGAAACAACACACAGCCAGGGCAACTAAGGAGTGGCTCCGTAAGAAGCATCTCAAGGTCCTGGAGTTGCCTAGCCAGTCTCCAGACCCGAACCCAATAGAAAATCTTTGGAGGGAGCTGAAAGTCCGAAACCTGAAGGTCTGTATGGAGGAGTGGGCCAAAATCCCTGCTGCAGTGTGTGCAAACCTGGTCAAGAACTACAGGAAACGTATGATCTCTGTAATTGCAAACAAAGGTTTCTGTACCAAATATTAAGTTCTGCTTTTCTGATGTATCAAATTCTTATGTCATGCAATAAAATGCAAATGAATTACTTAAAAATCATACAATGTGATTTTTGTTTTAGATTCCGTCTCTCACAGTTGAAGTGTACCTATGATAAAAGTTACAGACCTCTACATGCTTTGTAAGTAGGAAACACTGCCGATTTTGCAGGTTATCAAATACTTGTTCTCCCCACTGTATATATACACACACACACACAAGAAAAAAATTAAACTCTGTACGTAATCAGACACTGGTATCGGTTTCAACAAAAGAAAGAAAAGTTTGCCATATCTTAAAATAAAGTTGTGGATCCACGTAGGGTACATTTAGTTTTCTCCAAAGGGAGACTTTGTAAAATGCTATTGACCCATTGATTGTAAGCTGGTGAGTTTGGGTTTTTCCAGTTGGTCAAAATCAGGTTTCTGGCAATAAGCCCAGCATATGCCAAGGTATTTGATTCCACCTTTACTATTCCAGAACTACCAACAGTTGTCCCAAAGATGGCTATCAGTGGTTCAGGACTTATACACACGTCGCTATAGCCTTTCGGACACAACCAGAACATATGTTTATGAGTTGCAGTGTTATATTGGCATCATTCACATTTGCTGTCAACTTGGTGTCAACAAGTTCTATGTATCACTTCAAAGTGTGTAACAACATGCCTGTTACATATAGAAGGAACTTTGATCCCAACTATCAGTTGAAATTTCGATTCCTAAATCCTCTTACCAAGTTGGTCTCAATGATTGTAGGCATGGAGTGCCAACAATTAATAATTTTGAGTACACAGTTGATAGACATCCTTTTGCAGATGTTGGTTTTACTTTTGACAATATCATCCAAAATGATGTGAGATGGGACCTGTGGGAAATCAATTGGGCTCAAAAAAATGACAATCTCTGGCTGGTAAGTACATAAATAAATAGTTATTTGAAATATTTAATTTATTTAAAATATATTCAAATCAAATTTGATTTGTCACATGTGCCGAATACAATACAGTGAAATGCTTACTTACAAGCCCTTAATCAACAATGCAGTTTAAGCAACAAAAAAAATACAAAAAAAGAAATAAAAGTAACAAATAATTAAAAAACAGCAGTAAAATAACAGTGGTGAGGCTATATACAGGGGGTACCGGTACAGAGTCAATGCGGGGCACCGGTTAGTCGAGGTAATTAAGGTAATATGTACATGTAGGTAGAGTTATTAAAGTGACTATGCATAGATAATAAGAGAGTAGCAGCAGTGTAGAAGAGGGGAGGGGGGGGGCAATGCAAATAGTCTGGATAGCCATTTGATTAGATGTTCAGGAGTTATGGCTTCGGGGTAGAAGCTGTTTAGAAGCCTCTTGAACCTAGACTTGGTGATCGGGTGCCACTTGCCATGCGGTAGCAGAGAGAACAGTCTATTACTAGGGTGGCTGGAGTCTTTGACTATTTTTAGGGCCTTCCTCTGACACCGCCTGGTATAGAGGTCCAGGATGGCAGGAAGCTTGGCCCCAGTGATGTACTGGGCCGTATGCACTACCCTCTGTAGCGCCTTGCGATCGGAGGCCGAGCAGTTGCCAAACCAGGCAGTGATGCAACCAGTCAGGATGCTGAAAAGGTAGTGTGGAGTGCAATAGAGATTGCCTCATCTGTTGGGGCGGTATGCAAATTGGAGTGGGTCTAGGGTTTCTGGAAC
This sequence comes from Salvelinus namaycush, assembly GCF_016432855.1. Lineage (NCBI taxonomy): Eukaryota > Metazoa > Chordata > Actinopteri > Salmoniformes > Salmonidae > Salvelinus > Salvelinus namaycush. Next base: position 32,560,514 of record NC_052334.1, on the reverse strand, counting down.
AATGGTGTTGATGTGAGCCATGACCAACCTTTCGAAGCACTGCATTGCTATAGATGTGAGTGCTATGGGTTGGTAGTCATTTAGGCAGGTTACCTTAGTGTTCTTGGGCAGAGGGACTATGGTGGTCTGCTTGAAACATGTTGGTATTACAGACTCTGACAGGGAGAGGTTGAAAATGTCAGTGAAGACACTTGCCAGTTGGTCAGCGCATGCTCGCAGTACACGTCCTGGTAATCCATCTGGCCCTGTGCCTTTGTGAATGTTGACCTGTTTAAATTATGCAAATGCAGTGGTGTAAAGTACTTAAGTAAAAATATTTTTAAGTACTACTTAAGTAGTTTTTGGGGGTATCTGTACTTGACTTTACTATTTATATTCATGGCAACTTTTATTTCACTACATTCCAAAAGAAGATTATGTACTTTTTACTCCATTTTCCCTGATAACCAAAAGTACTTGTTACATTTTGACAGGAAAATTATCAAATTCACACATTTATCAAGACAACAGTCCTGGTCCTCCCTACTGCCTCTGATCTGGCGGACTCACTAAATACAAATGCTTTGTTTGTAAATTATGTCTGAGTGTTGGAGTCAGCTATCCCTGGCTATCCGTAAAAAAAATATATAAATGAATGGTGCTGTTTGGTTTACTTAATATAAGGTGAAATTATTTATACTTGTACTTAAGTATCAAAAGTCTAAGTAAATTTCAGCAATTACATTTAATTGAGTACTTTTCCCACCACTGTGCAAAAGTAACACCTTTGTAGAGGTCATAGTAATTTCACATCATTTTGTCTCCATATATCATTTTGTCTGCAGGGGATGGTGGAAATAGATGGTTACAAACTAAAGGGGAGTAGGGAAGAATCTCTCTAAGTTCAGCCTTACATGCTGACTACACCGGGCACGTGGATGGTGATTTTTGTCCATCCACACTAGTTGCGATCAGGACACGCAGGCTGTAATATCAAAATGAACTCTGAACCAACTATACTGAACAAAAATATAAATGCAACGTGCAACAATTTCAAAGATCATATGAGGAAATATTTTCATTAGCCCCTAATCTATGGATTTCACGACTGGGAATACAGATATGCATCTGTTGGTCACATATACCTTTAAAAAGATGGGCCTCAGGATCTCGTCACGGTATTTCTGTGCATTCAAATTGCTATAGATTAAAATGCAGTTATGTTTGTTGTCTGTAGCTTCTGCCTGCCCATACCACGCAATGCGGCCGATGAGGTCAGCATGTTAGGTTATTCAATATCTTCAGAATTTGTCTGACCAGGTAATTCTTTCCAAAGGCAGTTGCAAGGGGAGAGCATACGATAGCTCTTAACGATGTGGCCATACAGCATTTGGATTCTACGATTGCCCACTCTGGAGTTAGAGTCATGAGGATGAATCCAAAACATATTACAAATGTTTGCAGCCCCATAATATTTCTGAAAATGAAGGAGCCCCAAACCCCCTAGTTCTTTTGGTTTTTGCAGTATGGCTTTACGGATTCGTGGCTTTTTATTATTCCATATAAACTCTGAGCTCATTGTGTCCAGCATCTTTAAAAATAGTTTTGGGTATAGCAATTGGGATACACCGGAAAAATGTAGGAATTTCAGTTGGACGTTCATTTTTATAAAATGTATTCGACCCATAACTGATATTGGTAGGGTTGACCATTCTATCAGGTCTTTCTTAGTCATTTCCAATTGCCGCATGAGCTTTTCCTTTAGGCATGACGAGGTTGGCTTAACGGTAATTCCTAAGCATCTAAAATGATCTGTAACGATTTTAAATGGGACATTTAAGAGTAGTATTAGACAGTAGTCTTTGTAATTGGGTACAGTTAACTTTTGCTTTAATTTAGTATGTATCCTGAGAGAGTAAAAATGTTAAGGACCAGTGGAATGGAAGCAACCGGTTCTGAAATGTATAAAAGCAAGTCTTCTGCACATACACTGCCTGTTTTGTCCTCTCTTTTCACTCCACTAATATTTATTGGCCCGGATTGAGATGGCCAGAGGTTCTATCGCAATGGCAAATAGGAGCCCCAAAAGTGGGCACACTAGCCTAGTTCCACATTTTAGTGAGGGAATATTGTGATTTGTGGCCATTCATTCTTACTGAAGCACATGGTAAAGCGTACAATACTTTTACCAAAGGAAATGAAATTGCAGCCAAATCCACATTTTCATAACGTTGCAAAGCGGTAATTCCATTTGTTGTTGTTGTATAAGTCAGATGGGAACCCGTCAGGTCCAGGTGACTTATTAGTTTGCATTGATTTAATAGCTTTTTTTTTCATTGACACTTAGCTCTTTGACAAGTGTCTCTCTATCTCGAGAATCAAGAGTGTGTAATGAGAGTTTTAAAAAAATAATTAAAAAAATGATTCAATTAAGGGAGTGTTTCCAATAGATTCTGATATAAATTAAAATATGTTTTTGAACACTCGGTTTATTTCATTGTCACAGGTGGCCATACCATTACTGTCATTTATTTGTGCAATTGTATGCGATGCGGCAGATCGATGTAGTTGTTGAGCTAGTATTTCACTGGCTTTTTCTACCTGATTCGTAATGTTAATGGGTCTTTCTATAAGTAATGGGGACATTGTGAGACATTGGGGTCAATGTTTCAAAATGTTTTGAAACAATAAGTGATATATATATACAGTGGGGCAAAAGTATTTAGTCAGCCACCAATTGTGCAAGTTCTCCCACTTAAAAAGATGAGAGAGGCCTGTAATTTTCATCATAGGTACACTTCAACTATGACAGACAAAATGAGAAAAAAAAATCCAGAAAATCACATTGTAGGATTTTTAATGAATTTATTTGCAAATTATGGTGGAAAATAAGTATTTGGTCACCTACAAACAAGCAAGATTTCTGGCTCTCACAGACCTGTAACTTCTTATTTAAGAGGCTCCTCTGTCCTCCACTCGTTACCTGTATTAATGGCACCTGTTTGAACTTGTTATCAGTTTAAAAGACACCTGTCCACAACCTCAAACAGTCACACTCCAAACTCCACTATGGCCAAGACCAAAGAGCTGTCAAAGGACACCAGAAACAAAATTGTAGACCTGCACCAGGCTGGGAAGACTGAATCTGCAATAGGTAAGCAGCTTGGTTTGAGGAAATCAACTGTGGGAGCAATTATTAGGAAATGGAAGACATACAAGACCACTGATAATCTCCCTCGATCTGGGGCTCCACGCAAGATCTCACCCCGTGGAGTCAAAATGATCACAAGAACGGTGAGCAAAAATCCCAGAACCACACGGGGGGACCTAGTGAATGACCTGCAGAGAGCTGGGACCAAAGTAACAAAGCCTACCATCAGTAACACACTACGCCGCCAGGGACTCAAATCCTGCAGTGCCAGACGTGTCCCCCTGCTTAAGCCAGTACATGTCCAGGCCCGTCTGAAGTTTGCTAGAGAGCATTTGGATGATCCAGAAGAAGATTGGGAGAATGTCATATGGTCAGATGAAATCAAAATATAAAACTTTTTGGTAAAAACTCAACTCGTTGTGTTTGGAGGACAAAGAATGCTGAGTTGCATCCAAAGAACACCATACCTACTGTGAAACATCATGCTTTGGGGCTGTTTTTCTGCAAAGGGACCAGGACGACTGATCCGTGTAAAGGAAAGAATGAATGGGGCAATGTATCGTGAGATTTTGAGTGAAAACCTTCCATCAGCAAGGGCATTGAAGATGAAACGTGGCTGGGTCTTTCAGCATGACAATGATCCCAAACACACCGCCCGGGCAACGAAGGAGTGGCTTCGTAAGAAGCATTTCAAGGTCCTGGAGTGGCCTAGCCAGTCTCCAGATCTCAACCCCATAGAAAATCTTTGGAGGGAGTTGAAAGTCCGTGTTGCCCAGCAACAGCCCCAAAACATCACTGCTCTAGAGGAGATCTGCATGGAGGAATGGGCCAAAATACCAGCAACAGTGTGTGAAAACCGTGTGAAGACTTACAGAACACGTTTGACCTCTGTCATTGCCAACAAAGGGTATATAACAAAGTATTGAGAAACTTTTGTTATTGACCAAATACTTATTTTCCACCATAATTTGCAAATAAATTCATAAAAAATCCTACAATGTGATTTTCTGGATTTTTTTTCTTATTTTGTCTGTCATAGTTGAAGTATACCTATGATGAAAATTACAGGCCTCATCTTTTTAAGTGGGAGAACTTACACAATTGGTGGCTGACTAAATACTTTTTTGCCCCACTGTGTGTGTATATATATATATATATATATATACAAATTAACCCATAACTCCACCCTAAACAACAACATAAGTCTAGGACTATACATCCTTTAAGCAGGACTCATCTACTGTATCTAGCAGAAGAAGTATTTATAGGCCACTAGTTGGTCCACATATTATTACTTCAGTAATCATTGACAAACATTTATGTATCTTTTCCTGATCACCTGTTTTTTTTCAGGGTCTTCAGCAGCTGTCCATGCGGACTATCTCCAGTAGTGCCCGCAGACAGGTGGACAACATGGTCAAAGAGAAGCAGAAGCTGTTCCAGGTAAGGCCTGGGTCGAGGCAAACGGGTGACGATGCAGCTGATGGTTCCCCTGAAGAGCAGTAGAAATGTGGAACTGAACACCTGTCTACCGAAGCTGAAATACTGTTTTTAAAAGTTAACAATTCTATCCTGGTTTAGTTTTATTTACCTAATTTGACAGTCAATGTGTGTTGAATCTTGTTTGACCAGTAATGGTACAGTAATGTTAAGGTTAAAGTTTGCACTTTATTCCCAGGTTCTGGAAACAGAATCTTATTTCCCCCCTTTGTAGCCTGAAAGATAAGTATGTGTTTGCTCATAGGGTTCACTCATAGTTTGGGCTGGACTAACACATTTTTGCATGCAGTATGATACGTTAACAGGCATCAGTCAACGCAAAATCAGACTTATGATATCCAATGCTTTGCTGATTCTTGTCTAACCTCTATGGTGTCCACAGCTGGCACTCACACTGCCTTAAAAATCATAGAGCTAAAGCAATGACTGCTTCTCGGCAATTTGTTGTTGAAATGCATTTTAGCCTAAGAAATTCCTGACCCTTTTAAGGGCACATGTTTATGATATGTGTTTCCGTTTGTATTAGGTTCAGCTATAACATCTCCCAAGCAGCACTTCGCTCTCCAAGAAGTAGCCTTGTTAAAACCATTTTAGTTGTTTTAATTGGGGTTATACAGTGTCTTTCGAAAGTATTCACCCCCCTTAGCATTTTTCCTATTTTGTTGCTTTACAACCTGGAATTAAAATACATTTTTTGGGGGGGGTTGTATAATTTTATTTACACAACAAAATAAAATAATTATATTCCCCACCGTCATTTTTTTATATTTTTTATCTTTGACCATCATACTATTTGTAGTCTTGCCTGATGTCTACTTTTATTTTAATTAGCATTTTCAAATCTGATGGTAAATAGATTTTGAAGATGCTAAATATTTTTTCTGAAACAAACAAGGAATAAGACAAAACTATTCACCCCCCCCCCCCCCCAAAGTTAATACTTTGTAGAGCCACCTTTTGCAGCAATTACAGCTACAAGTCTCTTGGGGTATGTCTCTATAAGCTTGGCACATCTAGCCACTGGGATTTTTGCCCATTCTTCAAGGCAAAACTACTCCAGCTCCTTCAAGTTGGATGGGTTCCTGTTGGTGTATAGTAATCTTTGAGTCGTACCACAGATTCTCAATTGGATTGAGGTCTGGGCCATTCCAAGACATTTAAATGTTTCCCCTTAAACCACTCGAGTGTTGCTTCAGCAGTATGCTTAGGGTCATCATCCTGCTGGAAGGTGAACTTCTGTCCCAGTCTCAAATCTCTGGAAGACTGAAACAGGTTTCCCTCAGGAATCTCCCTGTATTTAGCACCATCCATAATTTCTTAAATTCTGGCCAGTGTCCCTGCTGATGGAAAAACATCCCCACAGCATGATGCTGCCACCATCATGCTTCACTGTGGGGATGGTGTTCTCGGGGTGATGAGGTGTTGGGTTTGCGCCAGACTTAGCGTTTTCCTTGATGGCCAAAAAGCTCAATTTTAGTCTCATCTGACCTTCTTCCATATGTTTGGGGAGTCTCACACATTCCTTTTGGCAAACACCAAACGTGTTTGCTTATTTTGTTCTTTAAGCAATGACTTTTCTGACCACTCTTCCGTAAAGCACAGCTCTGTGGAGTGCATGGCTTAAAGTGGTCTTATGGACAGATATTCCAATCTCCGCTGTGGAGCTTTGCAGCTCTTTGATCTCTTTGTTGCCTCTCTGGTTAATGGCCTCCTTGCCTGGTCCGTGAGTTTTGGTGGGCAGGTTTGTTGTGGTATCAAATCAAAGTGTATTTGTCACGTGCGCCGAATAGAACATGTGTAGACCTTACAGTGAAATGCTTACTTACCTTTTTTGCACTATTGGTTAGAGCCTGTATTAGGTGAACAATAAGTAAGTAAAGAAATAAAACAACAGTAAAAAGACAGGCTATATTCAGTAGCAAGGCTATAAAAAGTAGCGAGGTTACATACAGACACCGGTTAGTCAGGCTGATTGAGGTAGTATGTACATGTAGATATGGTTAAAGTGGCTATGCATATCTGATGAACAGAGAGTAGCAGTAGCGTAAAATAGGGGTTGGGGCGGCACACAATGCAAATAGTCCGGGTAGCCATTTGATTACCTGTTCAGGAGTCTTATGGCTTGTGGGTAAAAACTGTTGAGAAGCCTTTTTGTCCTAGACTTGGTACTCCAGTACTGCTTGCCATGCGGTAGTAGAGAGAACACTCTATGACTGAGGTAGCTGGGGTCTTTGACAATTTTTAGGGCCTTCCTCTGACACGCCTGGTGTAGAGGTCCTGGATGGCAGGCAGCTTAGCCCCAGTGATGTACTGGGCCGTACACACTACCCTCTGTAGTGCCTTGCGGTCAGAGGCCAAGCAATTGCCGTACCAGGCAGTGATGCAACCAGTCAGGATGCTCTCGATGTTGCAGCTGTAGAACCTTTTGAGGATCTCAGGAACCATGCCAAATCTTTAGTGCCCTGAGGGGGAATAGGCTTTGTCATGCCCTCTTCACGACTGTCTTGGTGTGTTTGGACCATTCTAGTTTGTTGTGGACGCCAAGGAACTTGAAGCTCTCAACCTGCTACACTAGAGCCCCGTCGCTGAGAATGGGGGCGTGCTCGGTCTTCCTTTTCCTGTAGTCCACAATCATCTCCTTTGTCTTGATTATGGTGAGGGATAGGTTGTTATTCTGGCACCACCCCACCAGGTCTCTGACCTCCTCCCTATAGGCTGTCTCGTCGCTCTCAGTGATCAGGCCTACCAATGTTGTGTCATCTGCAATCTTAATGATGGTGTTGGAGTCGTGCCTGGCCATGCAGTCATGGGTGAACAGGGAGTACAAGAGCGGACTGAGCACGCACCCCTGGGGAGCTCTAGTGTTGAGGATCAGCGTGGCAGATGTGTTGCTACCTACCCTCACCACGTGGGGGCGGCCCGTCAGGAAGTCCAGGATCAAGTTGCAGAGGGAGGTGTTTAGTCCCAGGATCCTTAGCTTAGTGATGAGCTTTGGGGGTGCTATGGTGTTGAACGCTGAGCTGTAGTGAATGAATAGCATTCTCACGTAGGTGTTCCTTTTGTCCAGGTGAGAAAGGGCAGTGTGGAGTGCAGTTGAGATTGCATCATCTGTGGATCTGTTTGGGCGGTATGCAAATTGGAGTGGGTCTAGGGTTTCTGGGATAATGGTGTTGATGTGAGCCATTACCAACCTTTCAAAGCACTTCATGGCTACGGACGTGAGTGCTACGGGTCTGTAGTCATTTAGGCAGGTTGCCTTTGTGTTCTTGGGCACAGGGACTATGGTGGTCTGCTTGAAACATGTTGGAATTACAGACTCAATCAGGGACATGTTGAAATTGTCAGTGAAGACACCTGCCAGTTGGTCAGCACATGCTCACAGTACACGTCCTGGTAATCCGTCTGGCCCCGCAGCCGTATGTATGTTGACCTGTTTAAAGGTCTTACTCACGTCAGCTACGGAGAGTGTGATCACACAGTCGTCCGGAACAGCTGATGCTCTCATGAATGCCTCAGTGTTGCTTGCCTCGAAGCGAGCATAGAAGTGATTAGCTCATCTGGTAGGCTCGTTTCACTGGGCAGCTCGCGGCTGTGCTTCCCTTTGATGTCTGTAATAGTTTGCAAGCCCTGCCACATAAGACGAGCGTCGGAGGCGGTGTAGTATGATTCAATCTTAGCCCTGTATTGACGCTTTGCCTGTTTGATGGTTCGTCGCAGGGCATAGCAGGATTTCTTGTAAGCTTCCGGGTTAGAGTCCTGCACCTTGAAAGCGGCAGCTCTACCCTTTAGCTCAGGTCGAATGTTGCCTGTAATCCATGACTTCTGGTTGGGGTATGTACGTACAGTCACTGTGAGGACAACGTCCTCGATGCACTTATTGATAAAGCCAGTGACTGATGTGGTGTACTCCTCAATGCCATCGGAAGAATCCCGGAACATGTTCCAGTCTGTGATAGCAAAACAGTCCTGTAGTTTAGCATCTGCTTCATCTGACAACTTTTTTATAGACCAAGCCACTGGTGCTTCCTGCTTTAATGTTTGGTTGCAAGCAGGAATCAGGAGGATAGAGTTGTGGTCGGATTTACCAAACGGAGGGCGAGGGAGAGCTTTGTACACGTCTCTGTGTGTGGAGTACAGGTGATCTATAATTTTTTTCCCCTCTGGTTGCACATTTAACATGTTGATAGAAATTTGGTAGAACTGATATGTTTCCTTTGCTTATTTCCTTATACAGCTGACTGAGTGCGGTCTTAGTGCCAGCATCTGTCTGCGGTGGTAAGTAAGCAGCTATAAAATGTGTAGCTGAAAACTCTCTAGGCAAGTAGTGTGGCCTGCAATTTATCACAATATTCTCTACTTCAGGCGAGCAAAATCTAGAGACTTCCTTAGATTTCGTGCACCAGCTGTTGTTTACAAATATGCACAGACCACCCCCCCTCGTCTGTTCTATCTTCCCTGTGCAGCGTATATCCCGCTAGCTGAATATCCATGTCGTCATTCAGCCACGATTCCGTGAAACATAGGATATTACAGTTTTTGATGTCCCGTTGGTAGGATATTCGTGATCGTACCTCGTCTAATTTATTGTCCAATGATTGCACGTTGGCGAGTAGTATTGACGGTAGCGGCAGCTTTCCCTCTCGCCTTCTCCGGGTTCTGACCAGGCATCCGGCTCTTTGTCCTCTGTATCTGCATCCTCTTGCAAATAACGGGGATGTCGGGCCTGTGGGGTGATTGGAGAATGTCTTGTGTGTCCTCCTTGTTGTAGAAAAAATCTTCATCTAATCCGAGGTGAGTGATCGCTGTCCTGATATCCAGAAGCTCAGTCTAATCCGAGGTGAGTGATCGCTGTCCTGATATCCAGAAGCTCAGTCTAATCCGAGGTGAGTGATCGCTGTCCTGATATCCAGAAGCTCAGTCTAATCCGAGGTGAGTGATCGCTGTCCTGATATCCAGAAGCTCAGTCTAATCCGAGGTGAGTGATCGCTGTCCTGATATCCAGAAGCTCAGTCTAATCCGAGGTGAGTGATCGCTGTCCTGATATCCAGAAGCTCAGTCTAATCCGAGGTGAGTGATCGCTGTCCTGATATCCAGAAGCTCAGTCTAATCCGAGGTGAGTGATCGCTGTCCTGATATCCAGAAGCTCAGTCTAATCCGAGGTGAGTGATCGCTGTCCTGATATCCAGAAGCTCAGTCTAATCCGAGGTGAGTGATCGCTGTCCTGATATCCAGAAGCTCAGTCTAATCCGAGGTGAGTGATCGCTGTCCTGATATCCAGAAGCTCAGTCTAATCCGAGGTGAGTGATCGCTGTCCTGATATCCAGAAGCTCAGTCTAATCCGAGGTGAGTGATCGCTGTCCTGATATCCAGAAGCTCAGTCTAATCCGAGGTGAGTGATCGCTGTCCTGATATCCAGAAGCTCAGTCTAATCCGAGGTGAGTGATCGCTGTCCTGATATCCAGAAGCTCAGTCTAATCCGAGGTGAGTGATCGCTGTCCTGATATCCAGAAGCTCAGTCTAATCCGAGGTGAGTGATCGCTGTCCTGATATCCAGAAGCTCAGTCTAATCCGAGGTGAGTGATCGCTGTCCTGATATCCAGAAGCTCTTTTTTGCCGTAAGATACAGTTGCAGAAACATTATATACAAAATAAGTTACAAATAACGCGAAAACCCCCCACATAATAGCACAATTGGTTTTGTTCGCCCGTAAAACTGCTGCCATTTCTTCCGGCGTCATTTTACTGCCACTACCAACTAGAGGTCGACCGATTATGATTTTTCAATGCCGATACCGATTATTGGAGGACAAAAAAAGCTGATACCGATTAATCGGTCGATTTATTTAAAAAAAAATATATATATATGTATATATATATCATACACACACACACACATTTTTGTAATTATGACAATTGCTACAATACTGAATGAACAATGAACACTTTTATTTTAACTTAATATAATACATAAATACACACACGCACACAGCTCTGAAGTGACAATGATACTGAAGAGTCTGCTTAGGAGACAAATACTCTCAACTGTTTGAATAAAAATAGAGTTTAAGTTACCTGTGATGAATGTTGAAAACAAAAACCTTAATTTCTATATGCAGGAAATCCTATTTTAATAATGGGCATGGTAAGAATTGACAACCAAAGTGCGAGTCATAATTCCCATGACACCTAGCAAAATCTGAAAAGCGGTTCCTTCATTTATTCCATAGGATATTTTTAGATTCACTTAAAATAAGGTCTGTGTTTCGTGTAGGCTTACATCACCGTGCCAATTTTATAACTGTGTAGATATCCATAGGACAAGGTAACTCTGATCAATATTGGCTAAATATAAGCGAAGATAAAAAAAATTGTAGAGTGGATTTATGAAAATATGTTGACAAACGTTACCTTATCCTAGTGAGATTTACACGGGTATCAAAACGTCGAGGCGGTTTAAGTCTGCACGAAACACAGACCTTATTTGAAGTAGATGAAGACATTCTCTATGGAAGACATGAACGGTAAAATAACGAAGGAACCCCTTTCAAATTCAGCCGCAAGTTATTACAGGAATTATAACGCGTCGACTATTTCTCTCTAAACCATATAGCTTTGACTAATCCGGAAACTATCACCTCGAAAACAAAACGTTTATTCCGTTCTGTATTTTATCTAACGGGTGGCATCCATGAGTCTAAATATTCCTGTTACATTGCACAACCTTCAATGTTGTCATAATTACGTAAAGTTCTGGCAAATTAGAAAAAAAAAGATTCGGCAAATCGGCGCCCAAAAATACCGATTTCCAATTGTTATGAAAACTTGAAATCGGCCCCGATTTAATTGGTCGACCTCTACTACCAACAGACCTGTACTCAGGTGCCATATTCTTTCAATGTTTTTAATAATGGATTTAATGGTGCTCCGTGGGATGTTCAAAGTTTCAGATATTTTTTTTATAACCCAACCCTGATCTGTTCTTCTCCACAACTTTGTTCCTGACCTGTTTGGAGAGCTCCTTGGTCTTCATGGTGCCGCTTGCTTGGTGGTGTTGCAATCTCTGGGGCCTTTCAGAACAGTTGTTCTGTAATATACTGCGATCATGTGACACTTAAAGTCCACCTGTGTGCAATCTATTTGACTAATTATGTGACTTCTGAAGGTAATTGGTTGCACCAGATCTTATTTAGGGGCTTCATAGCAAAGGTGAATACAGACGCACGCACCACTTTTCTGTTTTTTATTTTTTGAAACAGGTTATTTGTTTCACTTCATTTCACATGAAATCCAAATAAAAATCCATTTAAATTTCAAGTTGTAATGCAACAAAATAGGAAAAACGCCAAGGGGGATGAATACTTTTTCAAGTCTCACTGAATATTTGGGGCTTTGCCAGGTCTAATTATAGTGCCGTGCTGATGAATGAAATGCATCAACCAACATATTCAGGTGGTGCCATTTAAAATACTACTGCCACCACCAGCAGACCTGTACCCAGGCAGAATCATTTAGCTTTTGGTTCATTTGTTGCCCTAAAGGGCTTGTCAGTATTCTGAATGCCGGATGATAATTTCCTCTTTGTGCAGGCAGATAACGGGATTCCAGTCCATCTGAAGGGAGGAGCCAAGGATGCTATTCTGTACAGGCTAACAATGGCCCTTACAGTCTTTGGTAAGTGCATTAACCTGAAATTGGGTATGTGAAATTGTACAGCCCTGATATAACCCTCCTTGATTGTAAGTGTTAATGGCATCTTTACGGCAGTTGATCAAGTAATCTTGACTGGAGTCATGTCTAACCACAAACAGTGGAGTCCAATGCCAGTTTCACACACATTTCTTGCTTTGCCTGTTATTTTCAAAATCTTTCCTATCTCTTCACAGGAAGTGGATTTGTCGTGTATGAACTCCTCAATGCAGCAATGCCCAAGAAGGCATGAGTGCCCTTGTCCATGTCCATCTCTACATTAATGCTCTCTGTTGTGCAGATGTATGATCTGGGAGATTATTTGTCCTGTCAGTAATGCCAATATGTTTCATGCCTGGGATCAATATTTATTGATTGTACAATTAATGTACCATAGATAATAAAACAACTACAATACAAAGTCATATCCATGTGTATGTCTTCATTTTAAAATCTAAATTAATCTGATGTTGTCATAAACAGAGAGCTTAAAATAAAAATATATAAAGCTTTGTATATGACAATAACGTTTTTAGCTGTGATTGTGCACATGAACCAATAAATTAACCGTTATATTGGATTAAAAACCCCTGGGCCTATAGCCTAGTGGTCACTACTGCACGTGGATGACTTTCAATGTGCTGTCCTATATGTATGTCCTGCTTTTAAACACTAGAGGGCCTCACTGACCAAGAAATGAGTGACATAATCTAGATTTGGTTTTAGGAAACTGGACTGACCATTTCTACTCCACGAAGATCCATTCAAAACGTTTACAATGAAAGGCAACACTGCCTCAATAATACCCAAACTATTCAAGGCTGTTCACATGGCCTACCTGACCTGTAATTACTTAATCAAGCGAAATGGTACTAAATAAGTAATATATTTTATTGTTTGTAATTTTCCTTAAATGTAGGACTGTTAGTGTGTTTTAACATTGGTGGCTCAACTTGGTTTACTACAATTTTCAATGCGTAAAAGTTGCCTGAGTGAGCGCATCTCGAGATCCACAAGAAAATCCACAAACGGATCTTTGGATGGTAAATTCAACAGATTTTTATTGATTGAACAAATACTTAAAATGAAATATAAAAAATATAGTTGACACCTATTTGACCATTATTTATTTATATATACACTAACGTTCAAAAGTTTGGGGTCACTTAGAAATGTCCTTGTTTTTGAAAGAAGAGCAAATTTTATTCAATTTTAAAATAACATCAAATTGATCAGAAATACAATGTAGACATTGTTAATGTTGTAAATGACTATTGTAGCTGGAAACAGCAGATTTTTAAAAATGGAATATCTACATAGGCGTACAGAGGCCCATTATCAGCAACCATCACTCCTGTGTTCCAATGACACGTTAGCTAATCCAAGTTAGAAAACCCTTTTGCAATTATGTTATTATGAAAACTGTTGTTCTGGTTAAAGAAGCAATGAAACTGGTCTTCTTTAGACTAGTTGAGTATCTGGAGCATCAGCATTTGTGGGTTCGATTACAGGCTCAAAATGGCCAGAAACAAATTACTTTCTTCTGAAACTCGGCAGTCTATTTTTGTTCTAAGAAATTATGGCTATTCCGTGCAATAAATTGCCAAGAAACTGAGGATCTCGTACAATGCTGTGTACTACTCCCTTCACAGAACAGTGCAAACTGGCTCTAACCAGAATAGAAAGAGGAGTGGGAGGCCCCGGTGCGCAACTGAGCAAGAGGACAAGTACATTAGTGTCTAGTTTGATAAACAGACACCTCACAAGTCCTCAACTGGCAGCTTCATTCAATAGTACCTGCAAAATACCAGTCTCAACGTCAACAGTGAAGAGGTGACTCCGGGATGCTGGCCTTCTAGGCAGAGTTGCAAAGAAAAGGCCTGATCTCAGACTGGCCAATAAAATGAAAAGATTAAGATGGGCAAAATAACAGACGCAGGACAGAGGAACTCTGCCTAGAAGGCCAGCATCCCGGAGTCGCCTATTCACTGTTGATAGTCCCACTAAGCGCAAACCAGATGGGATGGCATATCGCCGCAGAATGAAAAGCACCATCACACCTCCTCCATGCTTCACGGTAGGAACCACACATGCGGAGATCATCCGTTCACCTACTCTGCATCTCACAAAGACACTGCGGTTGGAACCAAAAATCTCAAATTTAGACTTGTCAGATCAAAGGACAGATGTCCACCGGTCTAATTTCCATTGCTCGTGTTTCTTGGCCCAAGCAAGTCTTTTCTTCTTATTGGTGTCCTTTAGTAGCAGTTTCTTTGCAGCAATTCGACCATGAAGGCCTGATTCACGCAGTCTCTGAACAGTTGATGTCCGTTACTTGAACTCTGTGAAGCATTTATTTGGTCTGCAATTTTCTGAGGCTGGTAACACTAATGAACGTATCCTCTGCAGTAGAGGTAACTCTGGGTCTTCCTTTCCTGTGGTGGTCCTCATGAGAGCCAGTTTCATCATAGCGCTTGATGGTTTTTGCGACTGCACTTGAAGAAACTTTCAAAGGTCTTAAAGTAGTGATGGACTGTCATTTCTCTTGCTTATTCAAATCAAATCAAATTTTATTTGTCACATACACATGGTTAGCAGATGTTAATGCGAGTGTAGCGAAATGCTTGTGCTTCTAGTTCCGACAATGCAGTAATAACCAACAAGTAACAACCAACAAATAACAAGTTATTTGAGCTGGTCTTGCCATAATATGGACTTGGTCTTTTACAAAATAGGGCTATCTTCTGTATACCAACCCTACCTTGTCACAACACAATTGATTGGCTCAAATGCATTAAGAAGGAACGAAATTCCACAAATTAACTTTTAACAAGGCACACCTGTTAATTGAAATGCATTCCAGGTGCCTACCTCATGAAGCTGGTTGAGAGAATGCCAAGAGAGTGCAAAGCTGTCATCAAGGCAAAGTGACAACTTTGAAGCATCTCAAATATAAAATAAATTTAGATTTGTTTGACACTTTTTTCATTACTACATGATTCCATATGTGTTATTTCATAGTTTTGATGTCTTCACTATTATTCTACAATTTAGAAAATAGTAAAAATAAAAACCCTTGAATGAGTAGGTGTCCAAGCTTTTTACTGATACTGTATATATAGTATGTATATATATGTATGTATGTATGTGTATATTTATGTATATATTTATATATATATATATATAGCCTACATGTTAAGTTCCTTAGGGTTGCCCATTAGGCACTTGTATAGGCACTTTAAGATCAAAGTGCCAAATTAATTCAGAAAAGAATGCAGTTTCCAGAAGTGTATTCCCACTTTGGGGGATGTTTCATATATCAAACCATTGCGAGGTTTACCAGTGGAGCTTCGTAAGAGCTTATTGTAAAATGAGAGTTGGGAACAGCCCCCTATTAAGTAGCAGATTGTGGAAAGATTCTTCCCACTTGGAAGGAGACTTTCTTTCTGGGACACATGCTGTTGGATCTTCCAGTAGCCAGCTAGAGAGAAGAGTCCACCCAGAGCTCCTGAAAGTTCTCTATCAGTTTCTAGAAGGGGGAGTCTTCAAGGCGGGTGCACCTACATTTTTTGATTTTATTCTGTTAAGATTGACCAGGTGAGCAACATATTTTATTTTCTTCTATCCTGCTGTGGGTTAGAAATAATATAAGATTTCTACAAAATAAATGGTTTTCAATTAATCAAACATTGTGCTTAGCTGTATGTGCTATATTTATGAGCTTTCTCTAATGAAAGGACTGATTTATTCTTTTTCTGTGAATAACTGCCAGACAATTGGAAGATTTTTTTGTGCTTGGTTAGTTCTTCAGCCTGTATTTTTCCCATAAAGGAATATATATGTTGGATTATGACGGTACCCCTGTGTGGAATCAATAAGTATACTGTATTAGAGTATGAACATTGAATTAGAATAGCCTAGCCAAAGTAACTAATAAATGAGTTGATTATTAGTAATTTGCTAATAGGCACATTGTTTTGGCAAAAGTTATTTATACTACATTGTTTTTCAAAGTTATCTATGGGCCTGATGTATATTAAGTTGACAATCATGATAGGATATATAAGGGCCAATTCTGAGGGTCTTGGGAGCTAAATGGGATAACTGAATGAAATGTCCTTCCAGTTTCAGTAGGCCTATATGAGCTCCTGTGCCACTAGGCGGGGTGCACAACCTGTAGGACCAGTAGCCTATTTCTGATATTCCAGGCAGGTTTGCTTTTGACGAAATTCTCAACCGTTTTCAATGTCGAGCCTATACGACAGGTCGAATTATGATTAAATTATTTACTAAAAGTACGTGATTTTTTTTTTTTAACTAATGGTTATTAACGAATAGAGTTATGATAATTCTTGAGACCATCATTGTAAATAAGAATGTGTTATTAACTGACTTGCTTAGAGGAAAAATGAAAAAATGTAAAAGTCAACGCATGCATGAGGTGACAAAAATTAGGTCGTTACTTTCACTCCTTTGAACCAAATTTTGCCTCTTCAGTCACGTTAATTTAATATATTCCCTTTCAAAGGCTCGTGACTTTTTGCCCATTCTCTTCTCAAAGCTAAACCTAATGGGTTTGAACGCAACTCTCTCCTCAGATTCATGAATGTGCAGCTGCTGACCCATAACTTCTAAAAATGAAGATAAGGCTGTCATTGGCCGTGTCGGCTTTCGTTGCAGTGTTATTCGCCTCGGTTGAAGCGCAAGGTAAATGTGCCTCCCTCCTGCCCTTTTCACATACCCCCCCCCCCCCCCCCCCCAACTCTGGCTCGCTTTCTCTATCTCTCTCCAGTTGTTTGATATAAACCTACAGGATTTAGGGTATTTATTGTGTGAGAACCATCACATGGAAACAACCATAATGCATTGTACAGTATGATTAATAAAATGATACCCAGTTGTGAGTATTTTACTTGATTTGACTTGCCCTGCACCCAGGGGCACCATGCACCCCCAAAATCTGAGGGCACAAAGTACATGTTGTAGGGGGTGGTCGGGAGAATTTCGAATTTTTCAAATAGCTGAAACAGCTTTTTCCTGGAATCAAGAGACATAATCATTATGCCTAATTTTATGTAAAAAAAGAGAAAGGGATAAAGCTATATTTTCTGCATAAGTTATCTAAGCATACTGCCTTCACCTGTTCAATTGTCATTTTAATAAACTGTTATGCCTTTAGTACAACTGCCACATGGGTATATAGTATCATTACACAATAATTAAAGCAATTTTATTCAATTGTGTATCTATTTGTCATTAGAGTGTTGAAAATAACAATCTAAATATCTGTCAATCTTTGCATGCATAGCTCTGTCTATTAATTTCAGTGGTTACATTTCCCCAGCCCCAGCCTGCATCTTTGCTAAAATATGGGTAAAATAATAGAATATGAGTCTTATTCAGTACATTTAGTAATTGCTTGCTTTTTTAAAGTCTAGCAACCTTGCCAGCAGGCATGCAATTGCCAGCTAAGATAGTTAGGCAAGGTAGACAATCTTGCTAAAACTTGATTGATAGCCTGAAATGGCTTCTTGGTAGCTCGTTATGAGTTTGGGAGATTGGTAGCCCATTTATAGATGGGCTACCAACTTGGCTAAAGCCAACTTGATAAAATTGCTAGCTAGCTGGCTAGAATTACAGAGAAACAACAAAACATATTAGTTTTATTTATTAATCAAGAGGGAATCTTGATCAAATTAATTTACAAACATACCTCCTGCGAGTTCTGCCCATTACATACAACGGTATGTGGACACCCCTTCAAATTAATGGATTCGGCTATTTCAGCCCCACTCATTGCTGACAGATGTATAAAATCGAGCATACAGCCATGCTATCTCCATAGACACACAATGGCAGTAGAATGGCATTACGGAAGAGCTCAGTAACTTTCAACGTGGCACCGTCATAGGATGCCACCTTTCCAACAAGTCAGTTTGTCAAATTTCTGCCCTGCTAGAGCTGCCCCGGTCAACTGTAAGTGCTGTTATTGTGAAGTGGAAACATCTAGGAGCAAGAACGGCTCAGCCGCAAAGTGGTAGGCCACACAAGCTCACAGAACGGGACCGCTGAAGCGTGCGGCATGTCCTCGGTTGCAACACTCACTAAGAGTTCCAAACTGCCTCTGGAAGCAACGTCGGTACAAGAACTGTTCATCGGGAGCTTCATGAAATGGGTTTCCATGGCCGAGCAGCCACACACAAGCCTAAGATCACCATGTGCAATGCCAAGCGTTGGCTGGTATGGTATAAAGCTCGCCCCCATTGGACTCTGGAGAAGGGGAAACGTGGTCTCTGGAGTGATGAATCACGCTTCACCATCTGGCAGTCTGACGGACAAATCTGGGTTTAGCAGATGCCAGGAAAACACTACCTGCTCCAATGCATAGTGCCAACTGTAAAGTTTGGTGGAGGAGGAATAATTATCCGGGGCTGTTTTTTGTGGTTCGGGCTAGACCCCTTAGTTCCCTTAGCATTACAGCATACAATGACATTCCAGAATATGTCTGTGTTTCCAAGAAATAGACTGGCCTGCACAAAGCCTTGACCTCAACCCCGTCGAAGACCTTTGGAATGAATTGGAACAACAACTGAGAGGCAGGCCTAATCGCCCAACATCAATGCCCAACCTCACTAATGATCTTGTGGCTGAATGGAAGCAAGTCCACGCAGCAATGTTCCAACATCTAGTGTAAAGCCTTCCCAGAAGAGTGGAGTCTGTTCTAGCAGCAAAGGGGGGGACCAACTCCATATTAATGCACCTGATTTTGGAATGAGATGTTCGACGAGAAGGTGTCCACATACTTTTGGTCATGTAGTGTGTGTGCGTGCAGCGTGTCACTATAGTCTACAACAAAGATGGTGGATAGTATACTCATACTCAGAATCACAACAACTTGCAGACTTCTGGCCGAATGAAGCGTCTGCATTGCTTTCGTGACGTTGTCAGCTAACCCATCTATAGAGAATGATAGAGAAAACATCTCTATATAGTTCCCATTATGGTGTATGTGAACACATGGGCAGCGCCATTGAGGCAATCTTCATTTTGAAGTCGTCAATTTTTTTCTAAATGATTAGGTGATCCCTTCTAATGACCCAGCTGGACATGACTCCAACAGGGTCATCAGGAGGGATCAGACAATAAAGTTGGAAGTCCCACCCAGTTGACTACATTAAAATGGTGGAAGCCCTCAATGGCACTGCCCATGCTAAAACTGCCTTTTGGCCACTAGATGGTAAATCTTTATTAAGTTTAGTAATTAATTTATAGCAGGACAAATCTGAGACGGAACGTGCCCCTGGGCGTGACGCTTCTGTCTACACCTCTTTCCTTTCTCTGTGATGTAATATGATGCCCCATTCTAGGAGTCCCATTCTAGGAGTCCCATTCTAGAAGTTATTTCAGGATAATTACAATTTTATTAATTTATTTGACATTTAGTCCATATTGGTATATGTGTGTATATGTATATATATTGGTACTGTGTGTATATGTATATATATATTCTCAATTTGGTTTTTTAAATGTCATATCCCAAATTTTGGAAGTGTTTTCCAACTTTACCAATGAGAAAACAGTGACTCATGTTGTCAACTGTAACAGTTGGATCTGACTCTTACATTGATGTCAGTGTCTTCACAAGGGCAGGTAACAATGTGTTACCTTAGTCTCATTGACGTTATTGTTTGGTAGAAGAATCCAGGACCCAATAGTCAGTCCTTTAAAAATTGGATATGATTGGGGTTTTCTTTCAATTATGTTTTCTCAAACAAAAATTAAGTAAAACTACAATTATTTCATGGTTTAGCTATTCCCCTCTGTAACTATGTTGTTACATTGACGTTACGGTAGCTGTTCTAGATGAGATTTTTTCTCATATTTCAATATCCAAACAAAATTAGTGGTCTTGATCATTTGTAGAAATGTGACATCATAGTTTCAATATCCTTGATGTTCAAAAACTGGAGCATTCAATTGTTCTCTTTTTTGCCCTGAAAGCTTTTTGGGGGAGTCCAATGTTTACTCCCATATATCTTCACTAACGGAATGGAAAGATGTAATATGAGAATCGCTAATTAATCCTCAGACAGGGCAAAGACAAAGAGCCTTTTTAGGCTTTTTACGGACATTCTCAAAACGCTGAGTTGCAATCCATATAGAAAGTTAATATGCAGAAATGTTTAATGTCAGCACATGTTGCGGAATTACTTTGGCATCTGTTCTGCCTTTTTGGGAGAGTCAGAGCTCTTTCTTTGACTGGCTGGCCTGGCAGTAGAGCAGGCCAGGATGAATGGCTGACTGGCCGCAGACTGAGGTTACTGACAGTAGCCAAAGTCTGGCCATGGGTAAGGCAGAGGTGTCCTCTGGTCGGGCAGGGTGCTGTGATGTGCATCCACCCCTGGCATAGGGAACGAGACTGAAAAGATATCTGCTAATGTTTATTATGATTATTTTATATCTTCAATGTATTTGTTTCAATATCTTGTTTTAGAAAATTACATTAAAACGCAACATGAGAAGACTGAAAAGAAAATGTGTGAAGTAACAACTCTGTCATGAATGATTCCAACTACTTGCGACTTTTTGTACAACGATGAGCGAGGTGACACAGCTCTTTGCTCTTGTGAGTGAAGACAATCTCCCTACCCAACTTTCCTCCCCACTGCCCCTCCCAACCCCCAAGTGGGTTTATTGATTCTTGTTCGAGAGACTTTGTTGGAGAGGAGGGCAGCTTACCCGGGCCCCTAAATTGATGTGGCAGGTTGGTGATCCTCCTTTACCGTGTACCAATACCAGCTTGGCTCAGGTCCTAGATGTTGTCTGCCTGTACATTCAGTGTGTCCTGAGCTGTGGCTTTTCTCAGCAGGTATTTTACAGTGATATTCTTGCATCCCATCCCAATGCCCCTCAGCAGCTTGCATGCCGTCCACTCGCTAACATAGTCTGAAATGCCAGCCTTTGTATGTATGTCTTTATCACATCCTCATCATCATCCTGGACTATAGTTTATAGCCATGAGAGGTACATATACAGCCATAGGCTACAGGAAGAATAGAAACTCATACATCACCTCATAGATATTAAGACTTTCTTATATTCTACGCAGTTAAAGCTTGTTATGCTGTTTACCCTTAAGTACACATTTGTCTGTCCAAAACAAAAAATAGTACTTTTTAAACACTTTGTTTCCACTCTCCTTTAACTGCACTCACATAAAGGTGAAAGGTCACCCAACACTCTGATCTAAATAGGTTGCATGTGAAACCCCAGTGAGGAAGAATATCATTGTAAAATACATTTATTGTCTCTATGTGTGGTCCCTCGTGTACATGGAAATACTTTCACCCAATTTGTCAAGTTGTTCTGAACAACTTTCTCATGTACACATGCATGGTGCCGTGGCAACCTGCTCAATGTGGACACGCCTGTTGTCGGACTGCATCTGTCGCAGTTTTTGTTTGTTTATTTTGAATGTGTACACTATTTTTCCTCTGTATCTTAACTCTCTCTTCATTTTGACTGTGTACGCAGTGTGCCTTCACCTCACGCCATCTTGTGCACTCTGCCAATGAAAAGAACATACACAACAGTCTCCTGTGACACATTGTGTATTCTTTTTGCAAGGTTTGCAATGGATCTATGCCAATGACTTGTGCTAGTCTCTCTCTCTCTCTCTCTCTCTCTCTCTCTATATATATATATATAAATATAAATATACATAAACACTTCATTTTGTCAAAATATGTATATATACTCTGTATTTTTATTTATTTAAACAGGGAAATCCCATTGAGGCCCCTTTTACAAGGGTGCCCCACACACAATCATACAAATTCACAATATTTACAATTCCAACACAATAAAAGCATACAATATTTACAAGTAATTTAAGATAGGTAACTTACAAAACACCATCATGAAAAACAAACACATTTCTCAGTAAAAAAAGTAATCAACCAGCTGTCTGAACTGCTCTAGCAAAACATCCATCTTTAGAGTATATATATAACATTGGGTGTTAAATTCAGCAAATGCCACCCTCAACTTTACCTGGCAATCTTGACTCCATTGTATAATCAATAACGTTGGAAGGAAAATGTTGCTGTACTTATGTGTTGTTCAAGTCAACGTGTTGGTGCTGGTTGGTTGGGCATGCGTGGTAAGGACTGCACTCAGCATGTATTGGATGGTTCACTCAATGTTTGCACTCAGGGGAGTTTTGTGTGGAGTTGGTCTGTATTAATGTTGTGTACTCCAGACTTCCGGTGCTTGAGTTGTTGACTAGGGTTACCTGGTTGTGCAACTCAAACAAATGCCATTTTGTTTTCCAAAATGGCTACTCACACTTTTTAAATGTTGTTGTGTGTTTCTTTTTTTGTCACTTTTACCATGGATGTTGGTTCTTCTTGTCTCCCTCAACAATGAACGTCTCAACTTCAGTCATGAAGTGTTTATCGTTGGGCTAAATGTGAATGCTTGATATAAAATGTCTTGCTGAAATACTTGATCAACATTTTTAAACTCATACACACGTTTTGTGATTCATGTATGTAAGTTAACATCAGTTCCTCTTTCCTTTGCAGTGGAGCCCCCCTCAGACTTGAAATTTACAATTCTAAATGAGAACACAGTGCAAATGTCATGGAGAAAACCATCGCACAGGATACGGGGCTACAAAATACAAGTTGTATCGGATACAGGTTTGTATTTATTGATCTCATTAGTTCATTGATGTTTGCCTGACTAGTTATAGCTTTTCATGCCAACCCGAATGATCATTTGCACCAATTCTAATAGCAACCCATTCTCTATATCCCAGATGAACCAGCCAGAGAGTTTAACCTCCCAGCCACTGCTACAAAGACGTCTATTACAGACCTGACTCCTGATCTGGACTACTCCGTGTCCATCAACTCCTATGATGGCACAGAGGAGAGTATACCCATCTTTGGGCAGCTCACTAGTAAGTGTTCAAGATTCTGATGCTGTTACAAGGTTAAACATAACTTTGGGAAAGTCTGATGGCTTTCTCAAAAGGCTGATATGGACTGATATGAAAAGGGTTTAATCTCAGATCAGATTCTTCTGTCATAGGACCCATAGGATCCACAAAGGACCCATTACATGGTTTCAAACCTCCAGCTTGTCTGTTAGCTTCTAGCAACATTAGAATCAAATAAATATTTTTTTGAAAACTTGAATCACACTCTGTTTATCGCTGATTAACCAGGACAAATGTGTTTATATGTCTGTGATTGGTATCCCATTGAAGAGGCTTGCTGATTTGTTGAATGTCTTGGATTTATTCCCCATACATGGCACATGGCACACAGGATGTCATGATAACAGTCCAAATTATTTTGTGTTTCAGTTCAGTCCAGTAACACAAGTGAAACAGAAAGGAGGCCACAGACTTCAGATGCAATCAGTAAGTATATTTACATCAATGTCAACCAATCTGCGCTATGCCCATTGCCTGTCCACATAGCTTTATGATCTTACCAGTCCATTTTTTGTGTTTTTCCAATCTAATCATAATATTGTTCCCTGGAATAATTTCCTCAGACTCAAATACCCCATCTGTACTGCTGAGTTGTTCATATTTGAGCAGACAGGTGGTTCCGACAGTGGCTGAGAATTAGTTTGCGATTGAAAACAGTCTTTACATCAAAATCTAAGAATGAGAGGTTTCTGTTATGCGTATAATCCAAGGAGAGTGATGACGTCACTGTCGTGCCAGCTCTGTGCATTTCCTTCTTTTTAAATGTTGAAAGAAGTGGAAAGGATTACTGCTCTGACCAGAAGTCCTTTTACTGGAGTTCTGTGCCTCTCTCTGTGAGTTCAGTCTGTGGATTGACAGGGAGACATGCTCACTTTTTCCCTCACCATGTACGCTTTGGGTGGAAATTGAAAAGTTCCTGATGGTCCAAAAACCTTTGCTCCTAGAAGCTATTTCTGGTGGAACGCTCATAACACTCTTTCACATTTGACCTAATTGGCCAGATAAATCCATAGAACTTGATATTTGATGTTTTGTCAAGAAATCTTCAAAAGACGTAATAACAAGATGTGAGAAGCGTGGAAGGATATTCAGTCAAGTGGACCTACGAGAGCTAAGATTTGAGACATTCACAGAAGTCCGGCCAATCATCTTGGATGTTCCAGAGAAACTAAACTATCCATGATAAACCAAAAAAATCACGGGGGTTTGAAAACATAAAACCAAACAATGCCGCTGAAAGTTTTAGTGATTATTTGGTCTATAAAAACACATTTTTGTCATCATGTCTGTTGAAATACCATCTGTCAGAGACCGTCTGTCAGATATACAGTATTCATTAGAGTACCGAAAAGTTGTGCCAATCTGCCAGATTGGGTCCAGACAGTTGATTGTGTTCCTGCTCTACCCCATCCCCCTCTCCACCCCTCCAGAGTGTTCAGTCAATGCCATAGCAGACCTGGTCTTCCTGGTGGATGGCTCCTGGAGCGTTGGCAGGGAAAACTTCAAGCACATCCGCAGCTTCATCAGTGCTATGGCTGGGGCCTTTGACATCGGAGAGGATAAGACCAGGGTGGCTGTGGTCCAGTACAGCACAGACACCCGCACTGAGTTCCCCCTCAACCGCCACTCCAAACGAGGAGAGCTGCTCAGAGCCATCAACACCCTGCCCTACAAGGGAGGAAACACCATGACAGGTATACATGATAGGTGGGACTAGACAGCATGGATATACAGTACTGCCGATATTTTGTAAATTCTTGCTGGACTGAATCCTAACTTGAGATCTGTGTGTGTAACTAGAACATTGGTGCAAGTCTTCCGTTGATTGAGGTACATGTTTTGGTTACGCGCTTGTTCTCAAGGTAGGCTTTCGCCCACAGACAGTAAATGTTATAATAAGCAACAATGTTTTAAGAAACGCTATTTTCTTAAAGGTTAAATATGTTACACTCTGTGTCTAGGGGACGCCTTGGACTATCTGCTGAAAAACATATTTACGGAGGCGGCCGGCGCCAGGAAAGGCTTTCCAAAGATAGCCATGATCATCACAGATGGAAAATCCCAGGACCCAGTGGAGGAGTACGCTAAACGACTCAGGAACATTGGAGTGGAAGTATTTGCCTTAGGTACTGTGTGTTTTACTGCTGAATGCTACTGCTGAATGCTTACTCTCTCTTGAGAACATCTCTATAATGCTTTTAGTTTTTGAATGCCTGGAAGTTCTGGAGATACCGTATTGGCTGATTTCCACAGTACTCCATTTCTCAGGCTAACTTCTGAGATGTTTTTCACCATTTAGGCATCAAAGGAGCAGATGAGGATGAACTGAAGGAAATGGCCTCAACTCCCCACAGCACACATGTCTACAACGTACCTAACTTTGATATGATCAAGGCAGTGCAGCAGAAGCTCATCATTCAGGTGTGCTCCGGTGTGGAAGACCAGCTCAACTCTCTAGTGAGCGGAGATGATGGTAAGACATTATAGATGATGCATTACATCACATTTCCGTTGTTTGAATTAAATCGTCACTTATTTCAAGTACATTGTCTATAGGCGGTATGTGTAATGAATCGACAACAACTATGTAACTGTAAATGTATTGTTAAAGTGTTTTCCAACCTCAACCGTGTTTATTTTTTGTGTCTCTAGTGGTGGAACCGGCTTCTAACCTCCAGGTGCTTGAGATCTCCTCAAAGTCCATGAGGGTGACGTGGGATGCCTCTCTGGGGGAGATCACCGGCTACAAGCTGACCCTGATGCCCATGATGGCTGGGATGAAGCGCCAGGTTGTATACGTGGGGCCCACCCAGACCACTGTCAACATCCGGGACCTGTCCCCAGAGACCGAGTACGAGATCAGCCTGTTCGCCCTGAAGGGTCTGACCCCCAGCGACGCTGTCCTGGCCATGGAGAAGACTCAGCCCGTCAAGGTGTCATTGGGTGAGATAAAGCTCTGTAACAGCATATCAGCGATCCAGTCCCTCACTCACTCACTCACTCACTCACTCACTGAAACATTACATTGTTGCTATAAAAACAAACAAAAATCACGATGTAGACCATATACAGATGGTATCTAATGTCCTTCCCTCCCCAGAATGCTCTCTTGGAGTGGACGTACAGGCTGACGTGGTCCTGCTGGTTGATGGCTCCTACAGTATCGGATTACAAAACTTTGCCAAGGTCAGAGCTTTCCTGGAGGTCCTGGTCAACTCCTTCGACGTCGCGCTCGACAAGATCCGGCTCAGCTTAGTCCAGTACAGCAGAGACCCCCACACAGAGTTTGCCCTGAACACTTATAATGACATTGCTTCAGTAGTCAAGGCTGTCCGGACGTTCCCCTACCGAGGAGGCTCCACCAACACGGGCAAGGCCATGAACTACGTTCGAGAGAAGATCTTTATCCCCACCCGAGGGTCTCGCGACAGTGTCCCGCGTGTCATGGTCCTCATCACTGACGGGAAGTCCTCTGACTCCTTCAAGGACGCTGCCACCAACCTGAGGAATGTAGATGTGGAGATCTTTGCTGTGGGTGTGAAGGACGCTGTGAGGTCCGAGTTGGAAGCCATTGCTAACACCCCGGCGGCCACCCACGTGTACACTGTGGAGGACTTTGATGCTTTCCAGAGGATCTCCAAGGAGCTCACCCAGTCCATCTGCCTGAGGATCGAACAGGAGCTCCTCAACATCAAGAAGAGGAGTGAGTAGCCATTTAACATACCCTTATAACAAAAGGCCAGGGTTTTCTTGGTCTGGGCATGTGGTCAACTCCTAGACCTACTCATAACACATACCCCTGTTTGAAGTTGAGCATGCTTACCATGGACCGTACATGTGCCTGTAACTATAGCTACATAGCCATACATTCTGGTTAACTTTAGTGGCAGCCGCTAAATGACCTCAAACTCCAGACAATCTATTGTAATCAGTTATTTGCGATGTGGTACAGCAGGTCAAACTGAGCTGTGCTACTGAAATAGTGATGTCACGATGTAACTACATCTGCACAACACAAAAAGGCTGAGTAATTATCTTCATCTCTTATTTCCCAATGCCTTGGGTCTGTTTCAGGCAGGCACAAGCGAGACATATTCATTGTTTTAACTTTCCCTGACTGATCACACTGCCTCAAATACCACAGAACCATATGCCTGCATCTCAGGGGAGCCCGTTACACCATTTGTTATCGTTTACTGTTTTTAAACACTATAGTAACTGACTGGATACTTTTATTCTGACCTAATTGTCCTGCTAATTTCAAAGGCCACCTGTCTCTGAAAGTCAGCGGGACTGTGGATGGTTTTCAACACCATGGTAGCATGACATGAGTTTCTCCGCTGCACATATTGGTAATGATCCCCCTGTCACAAGAACACAGAACATTTAGGCATTGGCGATGTCCAGGGGTTTGTAATATAAATGTGTTGCAACCCTGTCAACTGAATGCATACTGCTAGCATACGAGGAGTGTTTCCTATGGCTAAGACACTCATGAAAAATAAATGTTCAGAGATGGAACTGTGAACAAAGTTGAATGAGTTCAAATAATTGGTTCCATTCCAGCTTTTCTGAAGGAATGAGATATACAGCTCGGCTTAATGTTATCAAAAGCCATTATGATGACATTGTCTATGAGGACAAAACACAAACCGGCCATTTAATTGTGTTTTATCCCGCTCGTCAGGTCTGATTGCACCCAGGGACCTGGTGTTCTCTGAGGTGACGTCTAGAAGCTTTCGTGCCACCTGGGCCACCGATGCCACCAACGTCATGTCTTACCTGGTGCGTTTCCGTAAGGCCGAGGACATCACTGAGGATTACATCTCCCTGGCTGTGCCAGCCGACACCACCAGCACAATCTTGCCACACCTCACTCCCCTCACCACCTACGAGGTCAACGTATTCGCCCAGTACGACAAAGGAGACAGTTTCCCTCTGTCGGGGGAGGAGACCACGCTGGAAGGTAAGGGGTTGAAGGCGTACAAGTTCAGGGGTTTCACAGCATAAGCAAGTGAAGAGATTTATGTTTTAGTGCTTTTGTTTTTTCACAAGAAACTTACATGGCTTCTTCAAGTTGCCTCCTTTAGATGCATAATCATTCAATAGGTTATCTAGAATATTTATTCTTAAAAGTTATATTGACAAGCTACTGCTAAACAAAGCCTAAACATTCTCCATTCCAGAGCAAGGGACTGTGCGGGGACTGAGTGTGTCTGAAGAGACCACGGATAGTTTCCGGGTGTCGTGGCTGGCGGCGCCAGGGCCCGTGGTGAGGTACCGGTTGTCCTATGTCCCCTTAACGGGGGGAGGAGAGAGGCTGGAGGCCCAGACCAACGGACCTGACACCACCATCGTGCTCCAGGAGCTGTTCCCTATCACCACCTACCGCGTGTCTGTGTCTGCAGAGTACACCTCCGGCCTGGGGGACGAGATGCAGGTGGACGGAACCACCAAGGAAGGTCAGCAAGTTAGCCAGCATGGCTGCTAACATTTAAATTCCTTACCTGTAACTAATGCAGTTTTTTACTATACAGTACATAAGTGAAGATGCAGTAATTGGTTGACCCCTGTCTTTTCCCCCTCAGTCCGTGGTTCTCCCCGTGATCTCCGCGTCTTCAACGAGACCGTGTCCAGCATGATGGTGTCATGGCGGGCCGCTCCCGGGAACGTCCTCCAGTACCGCGTGGCCTTCAAACCAGCCGACGGCACCGGGGAGAGGAAGGAGATAGCTGTGAAGGGAGACACCACCGTGGCCCTGCTGAAGAACCTCCAGCCTGCTACTGAATATGAGCTGTTTGTCAGTGCCCGCTACACCTCTGGGCTGGGAGACCCCCTCCTGGGTACAGGCACCACCCTGGAAGGTACAGGAACAACTTTCTTGTGTCTGTCTTTATTATGACTGTCTGCTCTTTGGCTGCTTTGAAGAATGGGGTTGTGTTTCTTTGACAGCTGATGTGAGCGAGAGTGTGAAAAATAGCTTGAGGCCATCTTCAAAGGGAGTGTCTATACTGGCCATCTCTGTGTACTGCATTGTGTCCTTCTCCACTTTAAAGACTGAAAGAAGTATAGTGCCATTAATTGTGTATGCCTCTGTTTCTTAACCTTCCATTTTTTGTAAAGGGAAAATTGTCTTTTTTTATGTTCTTTGTTTTCGGAGTGCGATGTGAAAGTCTTTAGAAAAGCATACTGCCCTATAAATCCTTCCTAGATATCTCAGGATCCCTCTTCTCTGACTCAGTGTATAAGGGAAACTGTGCAAAAGCTGGAATGTGGAGCTTAATGTCATTCCTGTGGCACAGACAGACTGTAGGTTAGTTCTGCTTTACCGCCCATGAAGCTGGAAGAGATGGAAATGAGTGGGGGTACTCTCGTAAACATAAAAAATCTCCTGGAACAGCCAACACATGCCATGCTAGGCTAGCTCATGCAGTTTTATAAACTCCGGGGACGTATGGTTTATTCAAGATTATTTTATTTGGCACATGGGGAGTTGTTTAACAATTCTTCGATATCACTAACGATTTGTAAACCATTTGGATTAGCAATGCTGCTGAGCAGAGACCTCTGCTATTCTGCTAACTAAGATCCTCAACCATAGGGTTTGATGCATGCGTAGGCCTACGTCTTCAAGAATCTAAATGAGCAACATTAGCCAACATTTACCAAACCCTTTGAAGACTATACCACTCTCTCTAACCCTAGGGGATAGTGTTAGGAAACTGACCATTATTCAGGACTGACATGTAGTCAATTAGTGTGAGGGACATCTGTTAGTGCTATATAGGCTTTTCAGTAGGCAGCCCTGCCTAGAGGAAAACCTTCAGGCCATGGCAGCAGGAGGTTATGGTCCGGGTCACGCTAGCTTGGTTCCCAGGGCGCCCAACAACCACAAAGACCCCTGTATCCTACAAGCCAGAACTTACACGCCCCCACAATCCATTCTGCTCACGGCAGCCCAACCACAGGTCTCTGGATAGCTTTATGACATTAGTGGAGTTCCATCCTGAGGGTGGTCTAGGAGAGAAAGCTCTGGGGAGGGGAGGCTCAACTAGGACTGGGGTCAGGCACTCAGGAGGCTGTTGTGCTTTAGTTTGGTTTGGGGATCAGTAGTATGTAATGTTTGGACTAGAGATATATAGTCCTTGTCACTGGACGAATTAAAGATCACTCGAATGGAAATTAATTGAGGGCAGAGAGGAAAAAAGATTTAGCAGTGATATAACTTCAACCCTAACTGGCTCTGATCAGAATCCAGCCTTCTCCCTTTAGTGTCCCCTCTCTCATTCAGAGGCCAAGTTGAATGCAGGTAGTGGATACCAAATTTGACCCATTTCAGGAAACTGGGTGTATGTCGCAGGTCACAACTTCACAGGAGAGCCGCTTGAACATAAACTTTATTTTTTTAAATAAAGATGCATTTTTTGGGGCAGAAATGCCTTCTTGAACATGTGAACTTTCATGTGCCTTAATAACAAACGTGTATGCCATTTGTAAATATAAATACAATTGTTAAATTGCGAGCCTAGTTGGTCTAGCCAAAGAAAAAATCAGCAACCTTTCTCAGCAACCTTTCAGCCATGATTGGCTGAGATAATGAGTGGGCTGGACATGCCGAGAGATGAGTTTGGATTGGTCTGCCATATAGGGCTCTTCTGTCTATTTGAGCTGGTCAGTATGTCTAGGTAATTGTCTCTAACGAGGCTTTTTTTATGTATCGCGTAGGAAAACTGCACAAGTCTAATGTCAAGTTAAAGTGTACTGTTAGCTAGCTAACGTTATGTGTATGCTCTCCACTTTCTGGAGGACTGAGTTTTGAAATCAGTGGAATTCAAGTATGATAGCTAAGGAGATGGAAAAAACACCAGTCTAGCTTGGGTGCTTGACTGCCGTTGTGAGGTCAGAACACTTGGAACAACCCTACTCCTCGGCCAGAGCGTCCAGTGTGCGCGTAATGTCTTTGAGCTCTTCTTTCATATGTGTCTGGAAGTAGCTAGCAAGTTAGCTTGGGTGCTTGACTGCTTTTTATTTTTTTTTGTTATTATTATTATGAACAAAACAAATACAAAACAGAAATATACAAACAAGAGTAACTAAACCTAACAGACAGGGGTATTACATATCGAGATACATTTTCAATTTGTTAAAATTTTTTATGGTACGTATTGCTTTTTAATTGTTTTTTGCACTTTTTAATTGTTTTACACTTACTGATTATTTCAAAATAATATTTCAATTTTATCTTAAACAATGTGAAGAGGGGTTTGTTCTCCACCCACTTAATTTTATGGATAAAGAATCTGCCATGAAAAATAAACAAATTAACAATGAAAGTTAAATCAGGGTCCATTTAATTTGGATCAAAATAAAACATAATATCAGAGTCTTTCAAATTAACATTAATATTAGTTCATTCTTCTAACTCACATCTTCTTGCATAAGAACAGTCCCAAAATAAATAGTCAAGAGTCTCTGGGTCACAACCAGAAAATACACATTTGTTGTCAATAGCTATTTTGAATCTGTGTATAATAAAGGTTTTTACTTAGGTGCTTGACTGCTGTTGTTAGTACAGAACGCTCTGATCAACCCTTAAAGAGATGGGTGGGGCAAAAGCTTAAGATGGAGTGAACGATGCTGAATGGGTGTAGACAAAGAAGGTCTCTCCAGTAGTAGTACCAAAATATTCAAAGGCCATTTTCTCACAAGTGAGTTTATCAACCTTCAAAGCAAAACTACTTTCCCATTGTTCCTCAACTGTAGTGTATGATTTACCATTTTGTAGCTCTGAGTCTCTACTTTTATCCAATGTAAAAAACACAATTTCAAATTTTGTTTCATAAGACCAATTTGAGCCGGTCGGTCACAAATGGTCTCTCCTCTCAAAAGCAGTTTGAGCCCTCGACACATCAAAGCTTATATCATTCATCATGACCAAACTGTGGAGTCCTTGTCTCTCAATGTCACCTCCTACCTAAATGACAACATGTCTAGCAGATAAAATGGCTTCTACACAAGGGAATATCAGAAGCCTTCTCCTGCACTGGAGGACAATGGAGAGGTGTCCCGTGTGGTCCCGTGTGGCTCAGTTGGTTGAGCATGGCGCTTGCAACGCCAGGGTTGTGGGTTCATTCCCCATGGGGGGACCAGGATGAATATGTATGAACTTTCCAATTTGTAAGTCGCTCTGGATAAGAGCGTCTGCTAAATGACTTAAATGTAAATGTGTCCTGCTATGAAGTATCATGTAGCTAGTTTCAGTTCACATGCTGAATGGTGCACATTCATTCTTTCTCCATGGGACTATCCTGCTTGAGGCTACCTTCTCCCCCTTCTTTGACAACAAAACTGACCTCATGTGTCCACCTCTGGACCTCCAGCCTGGGAATGGTCAGAAGGTCAGAAGTCAGATGCTGAGATTCCATGACATGGTCAGTTATGCTGAGTCATTAGCCTTAGCCTCCCACCAGAATAGAACCAATGTCTGGGCTCCTCTCTGTGCTCCGTGACAAAGCATTTGGTCTGGTTACAGCAGCACAGCTTGACGTCAGAAAAACAGGCCAACACTGATCTCATTGTTTAGGGGGCCACAGACTTCCAGTCATCCACTGTGTGAGTTATCCTATGTAGGCGGACCTGGAGAACCCGGAGACACAGTCAGGCTGTATGGTAGAGAATGCTAACGGGCTGATGGAGACAATAGCGCCCCCTGTGGCAAGCTTAAGGTATGTTGAGCCTACCATATCCTGATTCCTGACCAATAAAGATTGGCTTGATTAATGGAGTCAACTCTGGCCCCGAATCATGTAAAGTGGAGCTGAGTAATTGCTGAGATTCATATTCCAAATGTGAGCCTTTAGAAAACAATATGGTGAGAATATGTATTAAAGCAGGGAGTCTTTCTCAACATGTGTTAGGTTTTACCTAGGAGATGCGTTACGTCAAAGCTGTGAGCGGTCGAGTACTGGCTGGTTCCTCCAGCAGATAACTGACTGTTCACTTCCTCCCAGGCCAGTGAGGGGCCCGAAGAGCATGGGGAGAGAAAGAGCAGATAGAACCCACTCCACACTAAGCGAAGCCCAGTTTGAAGAACAAAGAATACAGTTGAAGTCGGAAGTTTACATACACTTAGGTTAGAGTCATTAAAACTAGTGTTTCAACCACTCCACACATTTCTTGTTAACAAACTATAGTATTGGCAAGTTGATAAGGACATCTACTTTGTGCATGACACAAGTAATTTTTCAAGAAATTGTTTACCGACGGATTATTTCACTTAGAATTCACTGTATCACAATTCCAGTGGGTCAGAAGTTTACATACACTAAGTTGACTGTGCCCTTAAACAGCTTGGAAAATTCCAGAAAATGATGTCATGGCTTAAGAAGCTTCTGATAGGCTAATTTACATAATTTGAGCCAATTGGAGGTGTACCTGTGGATGTATTTCAAGACCTACCTTCAAACTCAGTGCCACTTTGCTTCACATCATGGGAAAATCAAAAGAAATCAGCCAAGACCTCAGAAAAAAATTGTAGACCTCCACAATTCTGGTTCATCCTTGGGAGCAATTTCCAAACGCCTGAAGGTACAACGTTCATCTGTACAAACAATAGTACGCAAGTATAAACACCATGGGACCACGCAGCCATCATATCGCTCAGGAATGAGATGCGTTCTGTCTCCTAGAGATGAACGTACTTTGGTGCGAAAAGTGCAAATCAATCCCAGAACAACAGCAAAGGACCTTGTGAAGATGCTGGAGGAAACAGGTACAAAAGTATCTATATCCACAGTAAAACGAGTCCTATATCGACATAACCTGAAAGTCCGCTCAGCAAGGAAGAAGCCACTGCTCCAAAATCACCATAAAAAAGCCAGACTACGGTTTGCAACTGCACATGGGGACAAAGATCGTACTATTTGGAGAAATGTCCTCTGGTCTGATGAAACAAAAATGGAACTGTTTGGTCATAATGACCATCGTTATGTTTGGAGGAAATAATGGGGAGGCTTGCAAGCCGAAGAACACCATCCCAACCGTGAAGCACGGGGGTGGCAGCATCATGTTGTGGGGGTGCTTTGCTGCAGGAGGGACTGGTGCACTTCACAAAATAGATGGCATCATGAGGAAAGACAATTATGTGGATATATTGAAGCAACATCTCAAGACATCAGTCAGGAAGTTAGAGCTTGGTCGCAAATGGATCTTCCAAATGGACAATGACCCCAAGCATACTTCCAAAGTTGTGGCGAAATGGCTTAAGGACAACAAAGTCAAGCTATTGGAGTGGCCATCACAAAGCCCTGACCTCAATCCTATAGAAAATTTGTGGGCAGAACTGAAAAAGCGTGTGCGAGCAAGGAGGCCTACAAACCTGATTTAGTTACACCAGCTCTGTCAGGAGGAATGTGCAAATATTCACCCAACTTATTGTGGGAAGCTTGTGGAAGACTACCCGAAAAGTTTGACCCAAGTTAAACAATTTAAAGGCAATGCTACCAAATACAAATTGAGTGTATGTAAACTTCTGACCCACGGGGAATGTGATGAAAGACATAAAAGCTGAAATAAATCATTCTCTCTACTATTATTCTGACATTTCACATCCTAACTGACCTAGACAGGGGATTTTTACTCAGATTAAATGTCAGGAATTGTGAAAAATGGAGTTTAACCTTTTATGGCTGCAGTCCCGTTAACGGACTAAGCCATGAGGTCGAAGGATATGCTCTTGGGGCAGAATCCGATCCAAGGAGATATTACGATATCTCGACACATTCCATCAGCCAACCTGATTGACCATTCTTTTCGTGATTTCGAGCCAGCTGTCTCTGTTAAATGTATTTGGCTAAGGTGTATGTAAACTTCTGACTTCAACTGTAAACTTTTGCTTATGTTTTGGGTCGGAGGGCGAAAATATGTTTTCGATAAAATTATTGAAAACATGCCCTTTTAGTGTAAGAGCTGTTTGAAAAGACTGCCTGAAATTTCAGCCTGTTGAGGTGGGATGTTTTGGCCTGCCTGGTGACATCCCCAGGTGCTAAATTAGTTCATAGTCCAAGAAGAAAGAGAGTTCAAAACCTCTCTACCAATAACAGCAAGTTTAACATTTTCCTGTCCCCACTCAGACAACTCCCAGACAGTCCTAGCTAAATTATTGCTTGAGAAATTGCTTGAGAAATTGCACTATATACAGTGAGCTCCAAAACTATTGGGAGAGTGACAATTATGTTGTTTTGGCTCTGTACTCCAGAACGTTGGATGTGAAGTGTGACAATGAGGTTAAAGTGCAGAATGTCAGCTTTAATTTTAGGGTATTTTCATCCATATCGGGTGAACCGTTTAGAAAATACAGCCCCCTTTGTACATAGTCCCCCCATTTTATGGGACCAAGATTATTGGGACAAATTCACATACAGTGCATTCGGAAAGTATTCAAACCCCTTTGACATTTTCAACAGTTTGTTACATTACAACCTTATTCTAAAATGGATTAAAATAAACCATTGTCCTCATCAATCTATACACAATACCCCATAATGACAAAGCGAAAACAGGTTTTTAGAAACTTTTCCAAATTTATTTAAAAAAAATTATTTAAAAAATTACGTACAGTATTTACACAAGTATTCAGACACTTTGCTATGAGACTCGAAATTGAGCTCAGGTGCGTCCTGTTTCCATTGATCATCCTTGAGATGTTTCTAAAATTGATTGGAATCCACCTCTGGTAAATTCTATTGATTGGACAAGATTTGGGAAAGGCACACACCTGTCTATATAAGGTCCCACAGTTGACAGTGCATGTACGAGCAACTAAGCCATGAGGTCGAAGGAATTGTCCGTACTGATCTGGAGAAGGCTACCAAAACATTTCAGCAGCATTGAAGGTCCCCAAGAACACAGTGGCCTCCATCATTCTTATATGGAAGAAGTTTGGAATCACCAAGACTATTCCTAGAGGTGGCTGGCCAAGCTGAGCAATCGTGGGAGAAGGGCCTTGGTCAGGGATGTGACCAAGAACTCACTCAGGTTCACCTTCCAACAGGACAACGACCCTAAGCACACAACCATGACAATGCAGGAGTGGCTTCGGGACAAGTCTCTGAATGTCCTTGAGTGGCCCAGCCAGAGCCCGGACTTGAACCCGATCGAACATCTCTGGAGAGACCTGAAAATAGCTGTGCAGCAACGCTCCCCATCCAACCTGATGGAGCTTGAGAGGATCTGCGGAGAAGAATGGGAGAAACTCCCCAAATACAGGTGTGCCAAGCTTGTAGTGTCATACCCAAGAAGACTCAAGGCTGTAATCGCTGCCAAAGGTGCTTCAACAAAGTGCTGAGTAAAGGGTCTGAATACTTATATAAATGTGATATTTAAATGTGAAATTAGCAAAAATATCTAATAACCTGTTTTTGCTTTGTCATTATGGGGTATTGTGTTTAGACTATATAATCAATTTTAGAATAAGGCTGTAATGAAACAAAATGTGGAAAAATTCAGGGTGTCTGAATACTTTCTGAATGCACTGTATGTGTGTTAAGTGAAAGTTTAATATTTGGTCCCATATTCCCAGCACACAATGATTACATCAAGCTTTTGACTCTATAAACGTGTTGGATGCATTTGCTGTTTGTTTTGGTTGTGTTTCAGAGTATTTTTTGTCTCTGTTATTTTTTTCACTCATCATTATTCACGATTCCTTCAGGACTATCCATAATCATGGTAGCATCCATATTAATGTAGAAGTGTTTAGAAACATATTCTGTTTTTATTTACAATAAACGTCACTCCAAAATGACACAATACATTATTTACCATTAATTTCTGTCTGGGCACAAAATAATCTGAAACACAACCAAAACAAACAGCAAATGCATCCAACAAGTTTGTAGAGTCACAAGCTTGATGTAGTCCTTGTGTGCTTGGAATATGGGACCAAATACTAAACGTTTACACCTAAGTGAATTTGTCCCAATACTTTTGGTCACCCAATATGGATGAAAATTCTCTCAAATTAAAGCTGACAGTCTTCCCTTTAACCTCATCATCATTGTATCATTTCACATCCAAAGTGCTGGAGAACAGAGCCAAAACAACAAAAATGTGTCACTGTCCCAATACTTTTGGAGCTCACTATAGGTTATACAAGCTTCAAAGCATGAAAGGACATAGCTAGCTGGTGTGCAAGTAGCTGGAGAAGCATTTCATGGGCCACAGAGTGTGGCGTGAAACCAGGTGAATTCCTAGCCATTTGAGTTGATTTCCTTTCATGACGATCCCTTTGGAAACTGGGCTCTTGGCGGAGCGGTGATTTGCCAGGCTCAGTGTCGCAGTGGAGCCAGTAGCGGCTGTTTTCCTCCAGACTGAAGGTCCTTCGAGGCGAAAGGGCAGAGCAGGGCATCCCTCACACGCAGGTGAACCCTGTGTCTTTACCATGGTCTGGCCTAGACAAATTCTAGTTGGACCAGGCTCCAGGGCAGTTACATGAAGGAACTGTAAATGGGAGTGCCAGGCCTAAAATGGCACTTTGGAGGAATAGTGGGTTTGATGGATCCTCTTTAGACCAGCCATCTGGAAAGAGCTGTTCTCAAATCAGACTGAACTAAACTGCTGATCTCTACATTTCAGTGAATATCTCCATTTCCAGTGGCGTTTCTTCTTTACCTGTGTGCTCAAGAAATAGAACAGTCTGTAGGCTGTTTGTCGGGCAATAAATCATGTACTGTATGAATGCAGTCAATGCATGCTATTATGTTACATTGACAAGACCGCTATTTGTGTCCACATGTGAGCGGAGAGGGTGAGCTTTTTATGAATGCTCAGCCTCATAGCAGGTAGCACACATGGTGTACTTTTCCTAGCACCTGACTCATCCTCTTGACACATTCCAATTCAAGCCCAAACTCACAAGCCTTTTGGCAGTCAATTTGAAGGTTAGGTACATCAACAAACGTGCCTTGGTTACAGGAAGCCCCTGGCTTGTCTACTCCTATACTTCAGTTAGGGAAGTATACAGATTAGGCTCTGTGTCTCAATGATATAGTGAAGACCCATTGTGTTTGTCAGATCTGTTTCCGTATTGGGCTATTGGAGATTTGGGAGATTACGATGATAACTGTTTAGCCAATTTGCTGATGACTATGTGCTCTAAGTCATCCTTGGTTGATGGCTCCTTCCTCAGTGCTTCCTTAAAACTTCTTGCCACTATAGGGGGTGCTGTTTCGCATTAGCATAATTTGCTCTACAGATTAAACTGCCTAGTACTCAATTCTTGCTCGTACAATATGCATATTATTGTTATTATTGGATAGAAAACACTCTCTAGTTTCTATAGCCGTTTGAATTATGTCTCTGAGTGGAACAGAACTCATTCTACAGCACTTTTCCTGATATGGAGTGAGATTTCAGAAATCTTGGCCACTGGTCCCAGGTCAGTTTTAAAGTCCCTGTGAATCCTATGAGGATACAAACACTGCCCACGCCTTCCTCTAGATGTCAGTAAGAGGTGACAATTTGAATGGAGTCGATTGCGCAATCAGGGCCTGTATAAAAGAGCACAAGGCGGAAGTGGCTTTCTTTTCCTGCTGCGCCTGACGCACGAAGGACGTCGGACTGGCTCTCTTTCCAAGCTTTGGTTTAGCCACTTATATATCGCCGGTCATGTTTTTACTCGTTATAGGTGTTAAAAACATCATAAGGTAGTTAATTTAAACCGTTTTATAGCAATTTATATCCGTTTAGTGCGATTTTGAGGCATTTCTTTGTGATGCACTTTGAAGCGCCGGGCACGTTTCCAGTACCGGTCGAACGTTAGTGGGCATTTCGACGGACAAGAGGACATCTTTCGACCAAAAGAAGATTAGACCCAAGAAAGGATACATTGCCCAAGATTCTGATGGAAGATCACCTCATAGTAAGAAATATTTAAGATGATAAATCGTTGTTCTGTCGAAAAATTTTAAACGCATATTCCGCCATTTTTTTTGGTATAGCTTCGCTTGGCGAACCCTGTATTGCACAGTAAGGATAATTTTAGAAATGTAATTCAGCGATTGCATTAAGAACTAATTTGTCTTTCGATTGCTGTCCACCCTATATTTTTTAGTAAAGTTTACGATTAGTTATTCATTACGCCAGATCACTGTCCAAAATGGCGCCCGACATTTTCAGGCTAGTTTTGCTAGTATTGTCATTGTATAACCACGGTTTTTTGTGGCTAAATATGCACATTTTCG
Organism: Salvelinus namaycush; assembly: GCF_016432855.1. Classification (NCBI taxonomy): domain Eukaryota; kingdom Metazoa; phylum Chordata; class Actinopteri; order Salmoniformes; family Salmonidae; genus Salvelinus; species Salvelinus namaycush. Next base: position 32,520,952 of record NC_052334.1, on the reverse strand, counting down.
AACAAACTCTATATGTATGTTGTAATATGATGTTACAGGAGTGTCATCGGAAGAATTCTGAGAAGGTTAGTGAAAAAATTAATATATTTTGGCGATGATTACGTTATCGCTCTCTTTGGCTTGAATCAATGCTCGGGTAACGTTTGCACATGTGGTATGCTAATATAACGATTTATTGTGTTTTCGCTGTAAAACACTTAGAACATCTGAAATATTGTCTGAATTCACAAGATCTGTGTCTTTCCATTGCTGTGAGCTGTGTATTTTTAAGAAATGTTTTATGATTAGTAATTAGGTAATACACGTTGCTCTCTGTATTTATTCTAGTCGAGTTGTGATGGTGGGTGCAATTGTAAACTATGATTTCTACCTGAAATATGCACATTTTTCTAACAAAACCTATCCTATACAATAAATATGTTATCAGACTGTCATCTGATGAGGTTTTTTCTTGGTTAGTGGCTATCAATATCTTTATTTGGCCGAATTGGTGATAGCACCTGATGGAGTAAGAAACTGATGGAGTTAGAAAAGTGGTGTCTTTTGCTAACGTGGTTAGCTAATAGATTTACATATTTTGTCTTCCCTGTAAAACATTTTAAAAATCTGAAATGGTGGCTTTATTCACAAGATCTGTATCTTTCATTTGGTGTCTTGGACTTGTGATTTAATGATATTTAGATGCTACTATTTAATTGTGACGCTATGCTAGCGATGCTAATCAGTGTGGGGGGGGTGGGGGGTGATCCCGGATACGGGGTTGAGGTTCGTGAAAGGTTAATGCTTTTCTTTGGTTCGCTACACAGAGGCTAGGCCCAATTATGTAGTTACAAATCTAAGTTCCGCTTGCAATTGTTGGTTTCAAATGCAAGTTTAGCTAATTCCAACTGATTCAACTTTGATGATGAACTCAAAATGGCGCCAGCTAGCTGTCTACGTCTGTGTTCCATGTGTTTCATGTGTGTGCTTTAGTGCTTGGTCAGACAGGGCCCTGTGACTGTGCTGTTCTCAAAGTACTGAGGGAAAGTGGGCCATTGTCTGCAGAAGTGATTATTGTGTGATCCGGTCCCTCTTGTGGGAAAGTCAGTGGCCTCGCTCCTCAGCGCTTGACAGCAGCTCGCTGCACACTGGATAGAGGGGACTTGGCATCTACAGGGGCCACAGCACATTATCCTGGACAGGTCCTCCAAAATCTATAATTCTCCGTTCATTCCTTGTTGAATTCATTACTCCTCATATCTGGAGCAGCTCTTTCTCTCTCTGTGCAACCCAAACTGCCTCGTTGGTGAATAGCGGTTGTATAGTGAACCCTGGATTATTCATTTAGATTTATGACGTTTGATAACACAGAGAATCATGCTAGCTTCACAGCCAAACCAGTCACTGAGGTGTCTCTTTACTGGCACACATTAACTACCTGATATCTGATTTGATATCTCTAGCTGTTCCCTCATTAGCAGTGTTAGGTCCAGGCTGTGTGCAGGTTACAGCAACAGCTCTGTCTTCTCCTGTCCTGTTCTGAGGTTGTGTGGGAGAGAGATGTGAGGTGGTCTTTCTCCCTGTGGTGAGTGAAACTTGTCTGCGCAGCCAGGCTGTGTTGAGAGAGCCCATCTCAGTAGGGGCGCCCAAAACAGCCAAAGATCTGTTGGCAGACAGCTGACACAGCTAACGCCACCACAAATCCTTCTCCCGTAACTCAGCGTCTGCTACTTCCCACCCACCCCAATAGTCTCTCAGGAAAGAGAGAGATGTAGAGAGACAGAGAGCGAGAGAGAGCAACATCTGCGATTGTAGCAAACACACTTTAATGGATCAAATTACTTCTGTTTCGATGGAAAATGAAAGTGCTGCTAGACGCTCTAAGCTGAGCTGAGGGCTGTAATCGTGTGATTGGTTTTGCAGAGCTTTTTCCAAACCCTCAGATTATGAATAAGGTAAATCACTGGTTTTAAAAACACCCCGAGGGGTTAAACAGAAACAGATCAGTGATTGTTGGTGGTTTATCGCTATACCAGCTCATTTCTCCTGCTCAATAGAACACAGTCCCCCAGACTGCATCTGTCTGCCTTCAAATCATCAGCACCCACATGCAGACAAACAACCACATCAACTAGCACCCTTGACACAAACTCTGCTGTGGTTCATTTGTCAAAGACTCTATGTACTAACACTGATATGTGAGATGATGTTTCCCAGCTTCCTAAGGTTTTAACTCTGTCCTTCTACCTTCACAGTCCTTGGCTCCCCTAAAGACCTGGTCACCAAAGACGTCACAGACAACAGCTTCGCTGTCTCTTGGACGGCGGCGCTCGGTAACGTGCGCTCATACCGGTTGAAGTGGAAGTCGCTGTACACGGAGGAGACAGGGGAGAAGTCCGTCCCCGGGGACGTAACGACCACTGTGCTTGAGGGGCTCACTCCGGAGACGCGCTACCAGGTCTCTGTGTACGCAGCCTACGGCAGGGGAGAGGGAGAGCCGCTTGTGGGTGCTGAGACCACAGATAGTAAGTCACTCCCTAATGTTTCCACCATACACACACTTACTGTGGGACCTCTCTCTCTCTCTCTCTCTTTCTTTCTTTCTTTTCACACCCCTGGGTCAATACTTTGTAGAAGCACCTTTGGTAGCGATTACAGCTATGACTCTTTCTGGGTCAGTCTCTAAGTGCTTTCCACACCTGGATTGTGCAACATTTGCACATTATTCTTTAAAAAATCTTCAAGCTCTGTCAAATTGGTTGTTCATCATTGCTAGATAACCATAACATGATGCAGCCACCATTATGCTTGAAATATGGAGAGTGGTACTCAGTAATGTGTTGTATTGGATTTGCCCCAAACATAACAACACTTCTTTGTTTTCAGGACAAAAAGTGAATTTCTTTGCCACATTTTTTGCAGTATTACATTAATGCTTTATTACACACAGGATGCATGTTTTGGAGAATTTGTATTCTGTACAAGCTTCCTTCTTTTCACTCTGTCAATTAGGTAAGTATTGTGGAGTAACTATAATGTTGTAGATCTATCCTCAGTTTTCTCTTATCACAGCCATTAAACTCTGTAACTGTTTTAAAGTCACCATTGTCCTCATGGTGAAATCCTTGAGTGGTTTCCCTCCTCTTCGGGCAACTGAGTTAGGAAGGACGCCTGTATCTTTGTAGTGACTGGGTGTATTGATACACCATCCAAATTGTAATGAATAACTTTGGAAAACCCCCCTGTTGGAAAACCCCCCTGTTCTTTGTGGTTGAACCTGTTTGAAATGTACTGCTCGACTGAGGGACCTTACAGATAATTGTATGTGTGAGGTACAGAGATGAGGTAGTCATTCAAAAATAATGTTAAACACTTATTGCACACATAGTGAGTCCATTCAACTTATTATGTGACTTGTTACGCACATTTTTACTCCTGAACTTATTTAGGTTTGCCATAACAATGGCGTTGAATACTTATTGGCTCAAGACATTTTAGTTTTTCATTTGTAGTTCATCTGTAAAATGACATTTGACATTATGGTGTAGTGTAGGCCAGTGACAGAAAAATCTGAATCGTATTAATTAATTTAAAGTTCAGCCTATAACACAACAAAATGTGGAAATGGTGTGTGATTACTTTCTGAAGACACTGCAGGTCATTATATAACTGGAATGTGCCTATGTAGAGCACCAGGAATGAAGATTTGGGTACAGACCTTATTTCCATAAATAAACCATGAACGTATGTCTTTCATAGCCCGTATAATCCACAAATAGAACCTAGACATGGTAAGAAAAAAAACATTAAATGACTTCACTCCTATCGCCTTCTTGGGCGTGATGTGGAAAAAGTGAGATACGGTGACAGTTACGGCTCATTCTTTGAGCTTGCAGATAACGTCACCGCTTCTGGCAGTCACCTGATCCATCTAAAAGGCCACTGAAATGCTTTTGTAATCAGGGTGACGACGTGTGTATTATATAGTATATGGCCATGACGCAATACGCCACACCTGCTACCAGTTATCAGGGGAGGTTGTGGATTCAGTTAGACACAGGAGTAGACAGTGCTTCCCCTCTCCTTGCAATACAGCAATACAGTGAGAAAAGCACATTGACGGAAACTTGCCCCGATTGGGGAATTTATCCGCTGCTTAGCGAGACAAAATGTGCTAATGGAAAAGTGTGTCGCTCCATCGTTGTGCTTATTGATTCTGGGAAGCGGGACATGTGCAATTTACACCAAAAACAACCTTCAGGCACCTCCAGAGGCTTGTATGGTTTATATCCGTGGTCACTTCACCCTGCTGGTTCCTCCACCAGAACCACAAGCTCTCTCTCTGTCTGTGCTAACAGGGCAGGTCCATTTGGGTTGAGCCACACACTGAAAACTTGGACAGGCTGCTTTTTTTCCATCCATAAAACTCCTCCCTCTGAAGTCTAGCTGTCTGAATATTTTCCTGAGCTCGTTAAGGGTTTTGACAATTCACACTTGTCCTTCCTGCACCAAAAACATACTGGGGTCATAGTATGGAAATCTGCACAGTGGGTCTGGTCAGTGTATGTTCTGACTGGGATATAAAACAATGTTTGGGTGGATCTGTGTTCACAAGCGTATGAAAACTGAACCGATACCTCAGTAAAAATCTCAGAGCTAACCAAGCATGTCAATGTTTAGATTGCCCACAAGCAGTTATGGCTTTGTACCATTTGGAAATGTCGGCAGCAATTTGGCATGCATTTCAATTCTGCTCTCTGCTCAAACTCAAACACACCATGATACCGTTATCAATCCATCAAGCATTGGTGTTTAATTTTCCTTCTTTTGTGCTCCCAGTGTCTGCAGCCGGAAAAGTTGTGGTGGTTTCCGAGGAGACGGAGAAGAGCATGAAGGTGACTTGGCAACCTGCACCCGGAAACGTTGTCAACTACCGGGTGACGTACAAGCCAGCGTCGGGAGGGCGACAGCTGGCCGCCAAGGTGCCTGGTGGTACCACCAACACCATCCTGAGACGCTTAACGCCCATGACAACCTACGACATCACGGTGCTGCCTGTGTACAAGCAGGGAGAAGGAAAAGCAAGGCAAGGAGTAGGAACCACACGTACGTTGGTTTGTCATTAACCACAACTGAACTGTGCTCTGTGCTGCTTGCGTTAGCTTAGAGGAGTCCTGTGCAGTAGCTAGTCGCTGGAGGGTTATGCAGACTTGTATCATGTACTCATCATCAATCATCATCAACTACTAAATCTACGATAGGCCAGGAGAAAATGTGTCTCCAGAGGCCGCTAAGAACTAGCATTTTACCTGTAATAATCTAATATTTAGCCTAAAGTTTAGCCTAATTTTACTTTCACTTTATAGTCATCTGTTTATATCAAATCTTCATGTTCTCTGTTCCAGTGTCACCGTACAAAGCCCCTAGAAACTTGCAGACCTCAGAGCCTGCTAGGACCAGTTTCAGAGTGACCTGGGACCCCGCTCCAGGGGAAGTCAAGGGCTACAAAGTCACTTTCCACCCCATTGGAAATGATATAGACCTGGGAGAGCTGCTGGTAGGACCCTATGACAACACTGTGGTTCTGGAGGAGCTCAGGTAGGTCTATCTTTGGAATGTAAAGTACAGTGCATTTGGAAAGTATTCAGACCCCTTGACTTTTTCCAAATTTTGTTAGGTTACAGCCTTATTCTAAAATGGAGTAAATTAAACAGGTTTCGCAAATTTTAGCTAAGTTATAAAAAATAGAAAACTGAAATATCACATTTGCATAAATATTCAGACCCTTTACTCAGTACTTTGTTGAAGCACCTTTGCCAGCGATTACAGTCTTGTTGGGTATGACGCTACAAGCTTGGCCCACCTGTATTTGGTGAGTTTCTCCCATTCTTCTCTGCAGATCGTTTCAAAATCTTGTTTCTCATGGTCTGAGAGTCCTTTAGGTGCCTTTTGGCAAACTCCAAGCAGGCTGTCATGTGCCTTTTACTGAGGAGTAGCTTCCTTCTGGTCACTCTACCGTAAAGGCCTGTTTGGTTGAGTGCTGCAGAGATGGTTATACTTCAGGAAGGTTCTCCCATCTCCACAAAGGAACTCTAGAGCTCTGTCAGAGTGACCATTGGGTTATTGGTCACCTCCCTGACCAAGGCCCTTCTCTCCCGATTGCTCAGTTTGACTGGGCGGCCAGCTCTAGGAAGAGTCTTGGTGGTTCCAAACTTCTTCCATTGAAGAATGACGGAGGCCACTGTGTTCTTGGGGACCTTCAATTTTGGCACCCTTCCCCAGCCTTGACACAATCCTGTCTCGGAGCTCTACGAACAGTTCCTTCGACCTCATGGCTTAGTTTTTGCTCTGACATGCACTATCAACTGTGGGAGCTTGTATAGACAGGCATGTGGCTTTCCAAATTATGTCCAATCAATTGAATTTACCACAGGTGGACTCCAATCAAGTTGTAGAAACATTTCAAGGATTATCAATGGAAACAGGATGAACCTGAGCTCAATTTCGAGTCTTATAGCAAAGGGTCTGAATACTTATGTAAATAAGGTATTTCTGTTTTTCCAAAAATCTGTTTTTGCTTTGTCATTATGGGGTATTGTGTATAGATTGCTGACAAATTGTTTTTATTTAATCAATTTTAGAATAAGGCTGTAAATGTAACAAAATGTGAAGAAAGTGAAGGGGTCTGAATACTTTACGAATGCACTGTATGTCAGATGGTTTGTCACAGTTACTGTATTTCCTTGCAAAGATAGAATGAGCTATGCTACTTTTGCATTATTTCGCGAGTTTGTTGTGTCCGTCTATCAGTAATTTCTCTCAGACAAACTGACAAACTTGTTGAGATGAATGAAGTGTAACTGATTTATGTTTTTTCTCATAGGGCTGGTACCAAGTACACAGTGAGTGTGTTTGGGATGTTCGAGGGGGGAGAGAGCCAGCCATTGGCTGGTGAGGAGAAGACCACTCTCTCTGACGCCCCTGAACCACCATTGTATGATGGAGGTAATGCCTCCTCTCAAACTCCTCCTACATAATTAATCATATAGCCAGCAACACCAGCCACACAGCACTTGTTACACAAGAGACTACATTGTAAAGTACTGTATTCACCTTATGCCCAGCCAATTAACAGGCACGGCAGCCATGTTGAAAAGTAAAAGGTCATGCATAAGGTGAAAATAAGTCTGTAGGAATCGTATAAACAAGCTGTGATCCATTTTATAGAGGCAAAAGTGAAACAACACATTTTCCTCAAAGAACTCAACAGCCCTACCCACTGGGCACACACTGGTTGAATCAACGTTGTTTCACCGAAATGTGTCAATGTTTTGTGATGTGGAATCAATGTGGAAAATACATTGGATTTGAAAAAAAGTCATCAACCAGTGTTGTAAACATTGAAATTAAGGCTCACCTTCAACTTAAATACATTGACTCAACCTGACTAACAGGTTTTAACATCAATCTGATTTCAACATAATCATCAAAACTATGTATACGTTGAAATTGAGTTGAAAATTCCTCATAGAAATGTAATTTTTTTTCTTCCTATATCCTATATTCAATATACTGTATATTGATTGGGTGGTTGAAATTATGTCGAATTTTATAGTTGGTTAGACATTTTATTTGGCCTTGTTTCAATGTTGATAGTAAAATGGTATGTTTGATTCAACGATACAGTTTTGCCTAACAGTGACTCCTACTGGTGTATGAAGGGTAATGCAAACAAGTCTACCATCCAGATGCCTATCCTCTATGTACACTGCTAAGCTTTGGAAACAAGCTGTGTTCAATTCAGCTGAACTATCATGTCAACACTTATCATGTCAGACACCGATCAGCTCCATACTCATTAGCGTAGACTACCTAAATAACATTGAATAGTTTAAAGTAACTCCTCTAACTTTTCTTACACAAGCTGTATGTGAAAGTACACTGACACGGAACCCAAACCGGCTGCGCGCGTGCGCCATTGTGCGCTATCGTGCATAAATGTATTTTGTCCCCCTACACCAAACGCGATCACGACACACAGGTTAAAATATCAAAACAGACTTTGAACCAATTACATTAATTTGGGGACAGGTCGAAAAGCATTAAACATGTATGGCAATTTAGCTAGTTAGCTTGCACTTGCTAGCTAATTTGTCCTATTTAGCTAACTTGCTTTTGCTAGCTAATTTGTCCTGGGATATAAACATTGAGTTGTTATTTTACCTGAAATGCACAAGGTCCTCTACTCTGGCAATTAATCCACATTTCGTCTTTCAATCACCCACGTGGGTATAACCAATGAGGAGATGGCACTTGGGTACCTGCTTCTATAAACCAATGAGGAGATGGGAGAGGCAGAACTTGCAGCGCGATCTGCGTCAGAAATAGGAATGACTTCTATTTTAGCCCTTGGCAACGCAGACGCTCGTTGGCGCGTGCGAGCAGTGTGGGTGCAATAATTGAATAACATGGATTTCTAAATGTACGACGCTCGCGCACGCGACGTGTCCGGTCGGGTCAGCATGTGAGTGTACAAAACATCAGGAACACCATCCTAAAATTGAGTTGCACCCACTTTTGCATTCAGAACAGCCTTAATTCGTCGGGGCATGGACTCTACAAGGTGTCGAAAGCGTTCCACAGGGATGCTGGCCCATGTTGACTTCAATGCTTCCCACAGTTGTGTCAAGTTGGCTAGATGTCCTTTGGGTGGTGGACCATTCTTGATACATACGGGAAACTGTTGAGCGTGAAAAACCCAGCACCATTGCAGTTCTTGACAGACTCAAACTGATGCGCCTGGCACCTACTACCATTCCCCATTCAAAGGCACTTACATTTTTTGCCTTGCCCATTCACCCTCTGAATGGCACACATACTGTACACAATCCATGCCTCAATTATCTCAAGGCTTTTTACCTGTCTCCTCCCCTTCATCTATACTGATTGAAGTGGATTTAACAGGCTATATCAGTAAGGGATCATAGCTTTCACCTGGATTCACCTGGTCAGTCTATGTCATGGAAAGAGCTTTGTTTTGTACACTCGGTGTATATTTGGAGTGCGTTTGGGGTTATGTTGGTTACATTGACATCTGATTTGCCCAACAAAGGACCCCATCGTTTCGAACCCAATGTATTTTCCACGTTAATTCCACGTCACAATAGGTTGACAAATTACATTGAAACAATGTTGATTCAACCAGTGTATGCCCAATGGGTAATAACCAATATGATTTTAAATTCCATTTTTAATCTCCCTCATCATACTTAAGAACTTATACAGTACATATATTATATGTTGTGACTTCTGCGGCCATAACCGAAGTGTGGGACATATATCACGCTGTCCATTTTTCGTTAGGAAAATCCGTTCTAATCCCTCTCCCCATAAAAACAGATGAGTTGCCCTAAATGCCTTTCCTCAAAGCTAATTGTCTCACCAAATAACAGATGTAACTACTATTCCATCTGTTGGCTGCTCGCTTTTTCATCATTTCGTCACTTTGGGTTCCTTTTTCTTTTTCTGGATCCAGCAGCAGCTAAGAGCAGCAGAATTGACAAAAAAAATGTAATCTGTTTGCAATTATAAATGTTTTACAACCTCACGGGTGTGAGCGCGCAGCACGACACAGGGCAGTGAGTGTTAGGAGAGGAAAGAGAGAGAGGAAAATGTTATGTGTTTTAAGGAAGGCTCCAGAGGCTATTCCTGACCCTCAGCTGCCTGGAAGGCCTCCTCTAATAGAGAGCAGATTCAGTGACAGACCCTGTCAGTCAGTCGCCCACGATAATATAATTTAATAGAGGAGGCAGAAAACCTCTTCTCCACCCCATTACCCCCTTCTCCTCACCCAGTACTCCTCAATTTAATCCCCCATCCTGATCCTGAAGGAGGACTGAGAGTAAGAGAGGAGAGGGGATTAGGTGCACTAAAAGAGCCTAAAGTAATCTGTACATCAGCCTCCCTCTCCTTTGAATTTTTTTTACAAGAGACAGTAATGAACATTTTTGTCTCCTGGTTTCCACTTTTAAAGTTTTTTTCTTCTTCCTGTAAATAAAAGATAACCTTCTCTTGAGTGACAGATACGTATGTGCTGCAATACACAAGTTGTAAAGCTAACGTTGAATTTATAGTGCCATTAACAGGGACTGGACGTGAATTTATTTACTTGGCGAAATATATATTGCAGTCAAAGGGCAAACATCTGGCGTGGCCAATAAATCTTCCCCTCTTGTCTCTGTCCGATAGCCTTAGATAGTTTTCTTTATTACGACTAACTATAACAGACTGTAGTCTGAACGGCACATGGTTCAGCCACTCTAGGACCCTCACACTCCGCTGGGCATCTGTTTATCTGTGGGTCGCATGGGGAGGGAAAGAGAAGTCTGTAAATCAAACATGTAACAGTGGCAGATTGCGCAATCTGTGCGTTGCTGCCGCCCCTGCGGTCTTAACGGACTGCGGACGAGTCCTTCTTCTCATCATGCAGGTGTCCGGGAACACAGCGAGAGCTGTGCCAGTGAGGAATGCACAGTAACTCTCACCAAGGAGACCCTTGTATATATCACATCAGGAGGGCTTCTTCTTCTTGTTCCCCGGGAGAGGCTGAGGAGTGGCCAGAGAAGAACACTCCTCAGACACAGAGAGCGAGAGATCATCTCGGAAGAAAAGAAGACAACCATCATATTGACACCTGGAAATGAAATGTGTGATGATGAAAATGGCTCGTAACCCTGAAAATGAATAGAAAGTGTTTTTACTGCTGGCTTGTAAAGAGACGGATATAGATGTGTTTGGGAAGTGTGTGTGATGTTCTGTGAATCCATGTCAACAAGGTCACATGTCAATGACTTCCTTTCTTTCCTACTCCTTCACTTCCCTTCTCACTCATGCATTTTGAACCCCTCTGCCCTCATAACTCCAGCTGTGTTATACCTGAAACTGCATGATAATAACTAGTGCCCCATCACTGTTCTGTACTGTCTCGCTGACCTGTAACCTCTGTCCTCTCAGATGTGGTGTGTAAGACCAAAGCCCGGGCTGATATTGTCCTGCTGGTCGATGGCTCCTGGAGTATCGGCCGTCTGAACTTTAAGACCATCCGCTCCTTCATCTCTCGCATGGTGGGAGTCTTCGACATCAGCCCTGACAGGGTCCAGATTGGTAGGTTAAACTTCAGTGTGCCTGAAGTCTCACAGGACATGCGCATTCCTGCAACCTGCTGCAGATAACACTATTATGTCTCCACTCTTTAGTCAATTTCTAGGATCATGTTGGAGGGTTATACAAGGCATCTGATCTGACAGAGGCTCTGTGTGTTTCTCTTAGGTCTGGCCCAGTACAGTGGTGACCCCAAGACTGAGTGGCACCTGAACGCCCACAGGACCAGGGCTTCCCTGCTGGAGGCTGTAGCCAACCTGCCCTACAAAGGAGGCAACACCCTCACTGGTACTGTACTCAATCTACAACCACAACCTCCATTCAGAGACTGTTGTATACCCTTAGTCCCATTTAAAGGTCTATCATGTTCAAGCTTCTATTGGCTATTTAGACGGGTAATGAAAGAAGTTCCAGGTCATAAACTTCAAAATGAAAACTGTGCCTCTGCTTTGGTTGTTGGCGGTTGAGCTGTTTGTGGGATAGCCAGAAGGTGGAGGAAATTGAATTGTATGCCCTATTATGCGAATAAAACTGAGTTGTTCCTAATAGGCTCACAATGTATTTTATCATAATCTCCTTGCTCTTTAGCTGCCTTGTTGGAAAGGCCTCCGAGAAATGATTAAACCAGATAATCAGTGTGAATAATTGTTTTTGCCCTCGTTGCAGGTCTCGCTTTAAACTACATCCTCCAGAACAATTTCAAGGAAAATGTTGGGATGAGACCCAATGCTCGTAAGATCGGAGTGCTGGTCACTGATGGCAAGTCTCAGGATGACATCATTGCCAACTCCCAGAACCTGCGTGACCAGGGCATTGAGCTGTATGCCATTGGTGAGTCTCAGCCATCGTCTCATCGTCTCAGCCATCGTTTTACCTATGCTCTATTTTGACTAGATAGGACATCTGAAGCTCCTTGTATCTATCTCAACAAAGATAACTGCCTTATTCGAGTTATCTTGAAGTACAGTGTGAATGCTCAAGTTGCCCCAGAATAATTCCTTACACACCTTTGCCATTCTCCACTTATCTTCCTCGTTAAATATCTGTAATGTATCCTCGACCTGCTCTGAGGGGATAGCTGACTTGATGTCCCCGTTTGACTCCTCCTAGGTGTGAAGAACGCTGATGAGAATGAGCTGAGGTCCATCGCCACTGACCCGGATGAGATCCACATGTACAACGTGGCTGACTTCTCCTTCCTGCTGGACATAGTGGACGACCTGACCAACAACCTCTGTAACAGCGTCAAGGGACCAGGTACATTCAGGCCGGCATTACTGTACATTCCCTGCCGTGACAGTTAAGGTGGCCGTCTAAATAGGCTATGTAGGTTATCAATCAGTCTTATTACTAATGCCTTCAAGGCTCATATTCACAGTGTCTCAGAGTAAAAGTGCTGATCTAGGATCAGTTTTGCATTTAAAATCATAATGAATAAGGGGGGGACCTGGGCCCATATTCTCAAACCATTTTAGAGTAGGAGGGCTGATCTAGGATCTGTCCATATAATTTTTATCACTATGATCTAAAAGGCTAAACTGAGCCTAGATCAGCACTCTTACTTTGAGACTCTTTGTGAATACGGGTGATGATCTCTGCAGCCAGCTGTGTTGTGTGAGGCTGTAGTTATGTAAACAGGGCTTAGGTCATGGCTAGAGGAGACCCTCAGTAGAGTAGCATGTCTGGTGCACCAGGGGAGACAACACAAGGAGCTGAAGGCCAGCCAACCACTGGAAATAATTTAGAATCTAAAGCCCTCCTTTCCCCACTGATAGTTTATTTTTTCCTCTCTAAAATTAGAAATAGTCTGCTCCTTAATCAAATTCAAAAGATGTAACTGAATACTATGTAGGGTACATTTTTTAGGAAAGGCTTAGACTGTCTATATGTCTGTCTCCTGGATTTTCTGCTAGGGAGCTGTTTCCATATCTGAGAAGGATGCAATGAGATCCTATGCTTAGGGTCGACCCCCCTCTTTTCCCTGATAGGTGGTGGCCCCGATGCGCCCACTGACCTGGTGACCTCGGAGGTGACCCACTACTCGTTCCGTGCCAGCTGGACAGGCCCTGAAGGTCCGGTGGAGAAGTACCGTGTGGAGTACATGACCTTGTCTGGACGCCCTCAGAAGGTTAGTACCCCTAACGTCCACCCGACCGGTAACCACGACCAACCCCAAACTCCTCTGCCGATCCCCCTCGATCAGCCTCCCAAACCCGTCTCACTCCAACCCTGGGCCTGAGGATGGAAGCAAGTTGTAGTAAAGCCTATGTTCTGTGACTTACTTGGCTGAATAAAGATTAAAGAGATTACATTAGAATTCATACTTACCCCACACCTAACTTTGACTGCAGGGTATTGGCTCCAGTGTGCTAGAATGGGGTAAGCTAGCTGCTAGATCCACTTCCAACTCCTTAGACTCCAATTTCATTTAAAAAGTGTTTTAGTCCAGCTCTCATGGTTTGGTGAGGCAGTGGTCTAGTATGTGATCTATGTTGTTTTTGTGTTTGGCTCTTATAAATAGAAACGCACACTGGGTTGAAACCGGTAGAGTTTGGTCAGAGTTCTACAACTTAATTTGTGGTTCAATTGAAACCAGATGCATCAACACAGGAAACACTTATAGCTGTAGTTTGTTGTATTGTTTGTCTTGTTTGTCCGCCAATAGAAACAAACCTTTCCAATGCAAGTGAATGGGTTACGTAAAATAGACATTCCAAGTCATTCTCCATATTCATGCTGTGTTCGCCTGGTTCATGTGCACTCTTGTTGTCTGATTGTAGATGTTTGTTGATGGCTCAGTGACCACAGCCATGCTGCCCAACCTGAACCCTCTGACTGAGTATCTGGTCAACGTCTACTCTGTCATCGGAGAGGAGAGCAGCGATCCGCTGAAGGGGACTGAAACCACCTGTGAGTCTTAATTTGTTTTTCTGTGTTATTCTTTGATCCTCTATACCCCCCCCCCCCCCCCCAGCACTACACAGCTGATTCAAATAACCAACTCATCATTAAGTTTTGATTATTTGAATCAGCTGTATTGTGCTCGGGCAAAAAAACAGTCCAGGACTGAGTTTGAGAAACCCTGCACTATACTGTACCTGTCCATTACTGTGCTTCAACATACCTGTGTCCCAAACGTAATCCCTGTGGGATCAACTAATGGACATCTTTGGGACTGTAAAACAAACATTCTTCCAGTATATTTAGCACACCCTGTTCCTGTGATGCTTGTGTGGTCCCTGTGTTCAACATTAAAGAAAGAACAAAACCGTTTTGTTTATGATACCATATGAGGCTTAAAGACAGCATCATTGTAATAACAAAGATATATATATATGCTCCCACTCACTCTCTGCAGCGAGAATTAAGTGTTTCTTTAACATCGTTCTTCAGCTTTACTTTATTTGTCCTCTAGAATAGCGTGATTTTACGAAGCAAGTCATTTCTCCATAAAAGCGGCCATAAAATAACTCATTGTTTAGTTCTCACCACATGAAATCTGCATGGCTGCGTCTCACTGTGAACATGCCGTTTTGGATGGTATTGTGTGTGTTTGTGTGGAGGTGTATTTAGAATCTAACAGTGTTCAACTCTCCCTGTTTCCCTGTCCAGTGCCCCTCAGCGCGGTGAGGAAGATGACCATCTACGAGGAGCGTCCCACCACCATGAGGGTGAAGTGGGAGGAGGCAGTGGGCGCCACGGGCTACATGCTGCTCTACAGTGCCATCAATGCCACCGAGCCCTCTGTGGACAAAGAGGTGAGAAGGCCGGGCCAGATAGAGAGAGAGAGAGAGAGAGAGAGAGAGAGAGGGAGGTCTGGCTGGGACTCCAGGCTAGACCAGCTGTGGAACTGACACAGTCAAAGTCTCCACTACACACACACGTACACACGCACACGCACACGCACACACACACACACACACGCACACGCACGCACACGCACACGCACACGCACACGCACACGCACACGCACACGCACACGCACACGCACACACACGCACACGCACACGCACACGCACACACACACACACACACACACACACACACACACACACACACACACACACACACACACACACACACACACAGCCAATGACCAAATACACCGGTACCCTGCCAATGTCTCCTGACAGCATGCCGATGTCACAGAGCAGTGATGAGTTACAAAGTGAGCCGTGTTTTAACTCTCGTTTTACGGACGCCGAGTCAACAAAACACACAATTATTGAGACTCAGAGGGATGTGAGGATTATTAGCTTACTGTGGCAGGATATTAGTCCCGGAGGTGTCAAATCCAGAGGGTAAGATCGTCTGTAGTATTGGCAACACTTAGATTGTTTCAGCACACTGGACACCACCAAAGATTTGTAATCTGTTCATCTAAACTGCCTGTCTGAATAACAGTAAGCCTTGTAAACTAAGGTTTGTTCCGTTATGGTCCTCCCCTGCAGATAAGAGTTGGAGAGGACACGACTGATGTCCAGCTGGTGCAGCTGATCCCCAACACGGCTTACACTCTGTCCATCTTCGCCCTGCATGGAGAGTCAGCCAGCGACCCCCTCACCAAGCAAGGAGTCACACGTACGTGCAGTGAAGAATTCCTCTACATTCACATTCATGTTCATGTTTTACTCTCTGTGCTTCATGGACGGTAAAGGACGACAGGTCCTTACTCCTACAGAGTAAACCATGGCTCCTCACTACCAAGTTTATGGAACTAAAGTGATTAAAGGAATAAAATATGGAATTTAGTAATCCTCATCTTTCTGTCCCTCTGTCCCCACCATAGTGCCCATGCCCCCTGCTGGAGAGCTGAGGGTCAGAGACGTTACCCACAGCGCCCTGAAGATGAACTGGGACGCAGCACCTGGAGCCGTCCTCAAATACATCATCACCTACAAGCCTGACGAGGGAGAAGCCAAAGAGGTGAGACTCAATGGTCACAATACATCTGTTGGACACAGACAGTAGTGAAAGCAATACTCTTCACCCTGGGGCTGAAGTATAGGCCTAGCAAGCCCATCTACTGGTGACAGCAGAAACCAGCTCCTGTGCTTAGCCCGTTCTCTGTTTATGCCATAATAAGCCATGATAGTGATCCTGGAGAGAGCTAGCAGATTGATACTTTTTACAGATCATTTGAGGTATGACATTAGACAGCATAATGGGAAAAGCAGCTGGTGAGAGGGGTATGCAGGGGACCTCTGGGGCTTTGCTATTGGACCGGGTACCTGGTGGAATGATCACACCACTGTCGGCAGGAGATGGGGAGAGCAGGTCCCTGCCCCGCATCCTGGGGTATAAATCACATGGCGGTGCGCAAATCACATGTCCCTCCATTGGACTTAAGAGATGAAAAGCACATCCACTCGTCTGATTGGGATGCTGTGGCAGCGGTGGAGGGGAGGGGAGCGGTGGCTAACCTCATGCCCAGAAAGTGGCAGCGTTCTGGGCTAGCTGATGGATGATGACGCAGGCCTGAATTAGCAGTTCCAGCTCTGTTCCTGACACTGAGAAAACAGGAAGGGCTATTCTTCTGCATCCAAGAAAGAGCGTTTGCTGTGGATTTATGATCCAGAGCCCCTCGCAAAGAAGTTTCTCCCCGAACAACTCTGAATGCAAAAACAATAAGCCTAAAGAAAGACAGAGATTTCGGAATGGCGTGATCATGAGATTCCAGCAGTGGTGGAAAAAGTACTCACTTGTCATACTTGAGTAAAAGTAAAGATACCTTAATAGAAAATGACTCAAGTAAAAGTGAAAGTCACCCAGTAAAATACTACTTGAGTAAAAGTCAAAAATTATTTGGTTTTAAATATACTTAAGTATCAAAAGTAAAAGTATGAATAATTTAAAATTCCTTATATTATGCAAACCAGACGGCACAATTTGTATTAATTTTTTATTTATTTACAGATAGCCAGGGGCACACTCCAACACTCAGACATCATTTAAAAACAAAGCATTTATGTTTAGTGAGTCTGCCAGATCAGAGGCAGTAGGGATGACCAGGGATGTTCTCCTGATAAGTGTGCGAATTGGACCATTTTCTATCCTGCTTAACATTCAAAATGTAATGAGTACTTTTGGGTGTCAGGGAAAATGTATAGAGTAAAAAGTACATCATTTTCTTTACCAATGCAGTGAAGTAAAAGATGTCAAAAATATAAATACTAAAGCAAAGTACAGATGCCCCCAAAAAGTTGTACTTTAATGTATTTTTATTTAAGTACTTTACACCACTGGATTCCAGAGGCATGAAAAGCAATGGAGAAGTTAATGGTGCATTATGAAGAAACAAAAACATACTACTGCTTCTACTTTGACAGAATATTTGTTTTGTTCATTGTTTATCCCTCTCCACCTCTGGATGTGCTGAGAATTTAAACATTTCCTGTGAAGGAAGTGAAGTTTACAGACTGTCTCGCCGGATGTTTACAAGGTCGCCCAGAGTTCTCTCACAGATTCTTTGGAACTCATCATTGAGACCAGAATGAGACTTTGGAAGCCATTCAACGTGGCCTTGATGATGACATTATTACTCATTATTACTAACCCTAACCCTTCATTTACAAAAAAAAGTAGTCATTCAGCTGTTGATACAAGCACGCTTTAAAACCTAATATCTGTGACACAAAGAAGCTTAATTTTAACAAGGATGTTTTCTTGGTCTGCAGCTTGAAGTGGGAGGAGGCGTGACCGCCAAAGCCCTGGACAACCTCATCTCTCAGACTGAGTATGACCTTGCTGTTACACCCATCTACGACGAGGGAGCTGGCAACCCCATGCTCAACACAGCCATCACAGGTACAGTACAGTTACACAGCTTAGTACAGGGTTAACACACTGGGGTTACACTCCATGGAAGTCCTACTCACTACTATACAGTAGGTAAGACCTGACCAGGAAAAATATTATTGATGGCATGGCAATCTCACCAATATCATTTTCCCTTTCTTCTGTCTAGATGTTGTTCCTGCTCCTAAGAACCTGCGTTTCTCTGAGGTGACCCAGACCAGCTTCAGAGCCCACTGGGACTATGGGGCCCCTGATGTGGCCCTCTACCGTATCGGCTGGACCAAGAAGGGAGAAACCAACTTCCAATATGTAAGAGCACTAGTATTACTGGTTCTCATCTTTTAATATTCAACAAAACATTAGGCAACAAATGTCAACAAACCCTTACAAGCAAAGCAATTGATGGCTTTGGGTAGTTTAAAGTCTTACGGGTGTTCTAGCTCCTTAAGGTCCATCGTGTTGTGTCTCCCAGGCCATCCTGAACAGTGATGAGACCAGTAATGTGTTGGAGAACCTAGAGCCAGACACTCTGTACGACGTGTCCGTCACCGCCATCTACCCTGACGAGTCTGAGAGTGAAGACCTGCTTGGCAGCCAGAGAACATGTAAGACAAGTCCATCATCTAATCTAATGCCATCACAATACATCAATCAAGATACATCGTTGTAGATTCCCATCAATGCCTGATGAGATTTACTAATAAGAGCTCATTATATTTCTGTTTCTCTCTCCAGTGTCCAAGGTCATCATCACGCCTGGTAAGTTTGTTTGTTGCAATCAAGCAAAACCCATACAGCACTCCGAGAGAGCATGCATTTGAATCAAATACATTCCATTTTGTTCAGCAAATTTTACACAGGTGATCACTATCCAGAAGGTAAAATGTGAAGATGATCTGTTTTGGTTGGATGTGTGTTTAAGTGGTTGTTTATGTTGTTGTGTTCGTTCCCAGCCCCCACAGGCCCTCCCCAGAACCTGCAGGTGTTCAATGCCACCACCACCACTCTGACCGTCAAGTGGGACCACGCCCCTGGTCGTGTCCAGACCTACAAGATCACATATGTCCCCACCGCCGGAGGCAAGACCCAGTCGGTAAGAACCAGTCAGTAGCCACATGGCTCAGCTTAAGCATCACAGTCCCAAGTCCCATGCCTTTCATAGTGCTAACGTCATTGTTTAATTCTAACCATCCTCTGGATGATGAAAGGAAAAGGAACACTTTGAGGATCATGTCCATGGAGGCCTTGTAGCACGACACACAATCACCTGGTTCGTGTGATAGAAAGATCATATAAACCTATGAGAGTCTCCCACCGAAATCCCCCCAGTAAAACATCAAGATGACAGGGTACATTTTAGGAGCACATGTGGGTCAGGGACATTGACCAGAGCCTCAGGGGAGTGAGTGTTATCAGTGAGGAAAGAGGGAGAGGTGGAGGACAGGGGAGAGATGGAATGCCTGGGCTCAGCCGGGTTGTGTGTGTGTGGGTGGATGTGTGTGTGTTTGTCTGCATGTGTGTGTTTATGTAACAGGACGGGAGTGTGGTACCAGGGGTCGTTGACCTCAGACTGTTACAGGGTTACACAATGCTGTCTGACCTTGCTGCTGCTCCACTAGAGCTGGATAGTAGTTTAGTCAGACAGGCTTTTTTCATCAGGCCAGATGTTTAGGCGCTTAGAGTTTGCGTGATGTAAACGCACACAAAGAGAGAGAGATACAGTAAATGGATGGAGGCAGTTTGAGATGTTTCCTCTCTCGTTTCAGACTTGTCTGTAATGTATGATAGGTCTGCCATGTTGGAGTTCAAGGGTAGCTAGCGTAATGTCAGTTATTTGTCCATTCAGAGTTTCCATTGCAATGCGAGATGGAATGTTTTCCATTTCTTAATTAGAGGAGGGGAAACCTAGTTCTGTCCAGCGGCCATCCGTCCACCGGTTTCTGCGATGATGTCACACGCTAAACGTTGAGGCATTGTTGAAAAGCTGGAAGCTAATGAGCCAAGCTCAGCCAAGTGTTTCTGGTTCACTGACAGCTTTTCAACAAGTATGGAGAGCTCAGGAGGCCGCGCTTTGTTTCATTTGTGACAACAGGTCTGTGTAGGAAATGGGAGACACACGCTCCATGCTTGTGTACAAGGAAAATTGTCTTGGTGCCAAATAACATGACTTCCATCATACAGTTTCCCATTGCCTGCTGATAAGCGTTTTCCCCAGGCAGCACAAAGCTTAACTTGAAAACCCACACTCACGCACGCACACAGAGTTTACTGAGTCAGCCGTCTCTGTGAGGCGATGCAACCCAGAAGTGTTCCTTTCAATACAGCGTCTCCCTGGTAAAAAATAAATAAACGATGCACTAAATTCACCACTCATACCTCTAAGACAACACATCCCGCTGGAGAATAGATTTACCTTGGCTCTTACAATAACAAAGTGCAAAAATGCTCGCTGCATCCTCAGACAAAAACATTGACAGTCTGCTATTGCTCAACCCGAATTCTTTCGATCAAGTTGCTGACACTGACAGAAAACTGTCAAGGGAGAGAAGATAGAATCAGAGGCATCCACATCCAATGAGAAAATAAGTATTTTTTTCCTGTTCATGTCTTCTGAGGCCACGCTGAAGAAATTATTTGATGCATTTGTAATCTGAAGGGAATATAAGAACCATTCATGTTTGATCCAATCATTTTAAAATGAGTCAGCCCTTAGGCCCTTAGTGCAATCATTGACCAGGTGAGAACAGTCATTTGAATCTGTCTTCATCCCCCAACAGACGCAGATCGGAGGGAAGAAGAACACGGTGCTTCTTCCCAAGCTGACCCCTGACACTCCCTACTCCATCACCGTTGCAGCCATCTACGGCAGCGGGGAGAGCAAGGACATCTCTGGCAACGGAAAGACAAGTGAGTGACCTTGCTGTGGCCTGTCGAAGGCCTTCGTGATTACATCATGTTCCCTTTTGGCCTCTCAGCTGCACCTTCCCTCCTTCAGGGAACCCGTGTTACATTTGATACCTAGATGAAGATGTTAAAGATGCCCTAAATACTGTCTTTGTAAAACATAGATTCACACCTACCATATGCCACGTCTGTACCTCCACATGCATTTGAACATCAGAACCTCAGGGTTCTCATTCCACATAGTATGAATCCTATGGCCTCCCTTCTCTCTCTCCAGAGCCTCTGGGAGGAGTGAGGAACCTCCAGGT
Organism: Salvelinus namaycush; assembly: GCF_016432855.1. Lineage (NCBI taxonomy): Eukaryota > Metazoa > Chordata > Actinopteri > Salmoniformes > Salmonidae > Salvelinus > Salvelinus namaycush. The sequence goes on along the minus strand of NC_052334.1, from coordinate 32,499,803 downwards.
CACTGACCCCACCACCAGCACCCTGAACGTCCAATGGGAGGCTGCCGAGGGCAACGTCCGCCAGTACAAGATCTACTATGTACCTGCTGCTGGAGGAGCTGAGGATGTGGTAGGCTGAGCCACCTCTAACCAATCACTACTGAATTTCACTATGGAATGCACACACATCCGTTATCAAATCCATGATCTACTGCTAAAAGAATACTACACTGATACTTGGCATATTCACTCAGTCAAACACACATGCAGAAATACTGTTCCTTTACCAGATGTTTTATATCAGATCAGCTCTGTGTAGCTAGTGTGACTGTTGTGTGGGTATGTGTATTTACAGTCCCAGGTCTCTGGTACTACCACCAACACTGTGCTGAAGAACCTGATGTCTGACACCCTCTACACCGTCACTGTGGTCCCTGTCTACCCCGCTGGAGAGGGCAAACGCATGTCTGAGAACGGCAAGACACGTGAGTCCACATACAGGTTTACTGTGAGGATGGTTCATGTTCTGTAGTACAGCTTCAACAACCCTTTTCTCATGGTAATTGTCATGCTATACCATGGTCACTGGAATATAATGAAGAACCGGTGTTCAATACGACATGATTATATTTCTACCATTATTAGTTCAGACTTTCCTGAGGAGAAGATTGTACAGTATGCTAAGGCTACAATATCAGATTACGAGTTGGGAGTTTGTTTCGTCGTTCTTTGAGAGCTGGCTTATCTGTAGAGCATACACTCCCGGGCCTTGTATTGGCTTGCTTACTCCTTATGCCAGTAAACTCTTGGATGTGCCCAAAATATGTCCCAGTCTTATTGTACCTGAATTGTCCTCGTAAAATAAGCCAACCCCTTTTATATCTGAAGGCAATGCCAAAAATATCGAACATGGTTTGTTTCTCATCTGAAATATCCACTTCAATGCTTGATAGAGGGATTCACTGTAGACACTATATTTAGTTTTCCTTTCCATTTTGAACACTTTCTCCCACAATTATAAGGCTGGGCCTCCCCTCAGTATGACTCAATCTTTAGTGGTCTGATTGCACAGCAAAGGAATTCCTCTGCGTTGGCAACACTAGTCGTGTCTCCAGCCTTACGGTAACGGGGTCCGTTTATGGGGTGTAATGCCTGGTTGTGGTGGTGGTAGCACAGCGGGGGGGGGGCTGGCATGACGTCTTTTTTCGACATTCAACTCAGCAGTCTTCTCTAGACTGGTTATATTTCTGCCATTACTGTTACTGGAACCCTTATCCCCCCCCCCCCCCCCCCCCCCCCCCCCATCAGAACGTATCCCAGGGTACACCGGGCAATAATAGTGTTGAAGTTTTTGATCTCTATCAGAAGTGTGGGACTCTACATCTGCATTCTCCATTCTCAGTGTAATCTATGTCTCTTCAGGCAGTCTGACAAATGTTATTAATCAAACTTAACAGATACATTTTACCGTGGCCTTGGGTCATCTCGTTCAATTTCAGGGATTGATGTATTGCTCTGACAGAAGCTATCGATATGGACTACCTGTTGATGATGTGCTTTCAGGGTGAAGTCCTTTCATTCTGGCCAATACTGTCTGGTCTCTAAGTAAAGAAGCTTGCCATGTACTTCCCACTCTGTCTTTATGAGGGTACATTGCTGAGTGGTACAAAGACTGGAAACATCTGCTTTAGTTTTAAAGGCAATTTTCAGGGGGCTACAGACCTTCTCTCCTCTTCTTCTGAGCAACCGTTAGCTACTGTAGGTACCCTAGTGTTGTTTACTGAAGGTGTACAGTGTAAAGCTGATGTATGTTTAGAGCAGAGTCTGTGTGGTATTGAAGACTGGCCAACTATGTTGTGTTTTGCTGCAGTTTTAATGGTTGAGTCAACTAGTATGTATTGTACACAGGCCCAGTGAAAGCTTTGATGGCTTCAAGGCGAACATTCCCTAGTGTCTCATTCAGGCACCAATAAATCTTTAGTCAGACTCTCTAATTGATGTTTTCAGCTGCTGTTCTCAACCCAACTCTCTTATTTTCCCCCTCTCCCCTGTCCCTCTATCCGTCCCTCCATCTCTGTGTCTCTCTCTATAGTGGAGCGTATTCCAGTGAGGAACATCCAAGTCTTCAGCCCCACCACTAACACCCTGAACGTACGCTGGGAGCCTGCCTCTGGCGAGGTCGTGCAGTACAGGGTTGTCTACGCCCCCCTGAGCGGCACCAAGCCCTCCGAGTCGGTGAGTCACCGCCAAGGAGACCCACAGGGCCTCTGATTGACCCCGCCCCAGGTCAGAGGTCAAATGTTAGAGTCCAGGGACTTGGGGTGTGTGCAAGGGTGGCCGAGTCCAACGCTTCAGTTCATTTGCAGCACTACAGCTCTTTGTGAAGGAACGGAACGGAGCAACATCAACCTCAACCTCGCCCCTGACTTACTGTTAGTTAAAGAAAGCTCTCTCTGTCTGTGCTCCACATGGACTGTCTCTCTGGTGGCAGTTTTATTTAACAGTCTAGTACTGGTTTAAGGCGAGCTGTTCATGTTTATTAATTAAAACAGGAAACCCCGTCTGGGCTTTTCCCCTCCTTATCTGGCATGGCTGTGCCCACCTCTCTGGAGTTATGAAGTATGTATGGAGAAGCCCCACAAACAACTAATAGAGTGTTACTTGACACTGCGCAAACAGCCACATCTGTGAGAAGCATTGAGACACTGAGACCCTGTTTTTATTTAAAGTCAAAGAACATTAGTTCTTTGAAGAGTGATGCCGTTCCATTTTATTGATAGCTAGAGGTGCTCTCGTTTTTTTTATAAAGTCATCACATTTTGTTTCTTGGGGAATATTTTGATGGACTCAGGGCTGGGCTTTTCCAGTGCCAGAGCCAGCTTTCCAGGTCAGCATGTGGCCAGTGTCATGATCTACCATCAAATTGAACACTGGGATATTTGGTGTATGCTTAACCAGATTAGGAAAGCAGCTTTGTAATATTGGGTTTACCTCGAGAGGAATATGTCGCTATTAAACCCAGAGCAGAGACCGAAGTAATGGTTTGATAGCGCTCGTTAAAAACAGTCATGTGAAGCAGAGAGATAAAAAAAAGCACACATTGAGCATGATGCAATGGTGCTTTGGGTCAGAAGTGAGAGTGAAACCAGATGGCTGTGGACAGGACTCCTGTATATTTTGTATAGTATGGGACATGGCAGGTAGATGAGAAGAGATTAGTTTCCCTTTGAGATCATGTTGGCAAGACACAGACAAGTGGGGTCTGGTATCCAGTATGGGTGAACTAACACAGACACACGCAGGCGACTGATAGTCAGTCAGATAGGTCATAAGAGCCAGGCGGCTGTAAGCAACTGTCACCACATTACGTTAGTTACTCAGTGTGTTATTTCCCTGACCATCTGGATGGGTCCTACATCATTGACATCATACTTTTGTTCCTCCTTTCAGTGAGCACTGAGCAGTGACAACACAAGAGGTTGTTGAGTGAGGTGAGGACGAGCTGTCAGGGTTGTCACATGAAACAGCTGTCAGGCTGGGAGGGTCATAGCTGCTAGGACCATGCGGGTCATAACAGCATAATGGCATGCTTGTTGTTTTCCCCATACAGCTGACACATTTTTAAAACAGGAAGGACTCCTCCCCGATCTGGATATTGCAGTGTAGGCTAGCCTAACTGATCACTGTTCTTCTACAGATCTCCTTGATATTTCTGTTCATTCTAGTCCTGATCAGTGTTTTTCCAGTTTTCAGAATCAAACATGTGGGTATGAGGGTAGTAATTTGATTGAATCCATCCCCCTGTAAGGCCTGCTGTTTGCTTCATCCTCCCATTGGGCCCAGTCCTTCAGCATTGACTCCTGTGTCTCTGTCCTCTCTGTCCCTATTCAGGTCCTGGTTCCTGGGACATCCACCACCATCCTGCTAGAGCAGCTGGTCCCAGACACGTCCTACAATGTGGGAGTGGTCGCCATCTATACTGACGGAGAAGGACCGCCGGCCGAAGACAACGGCAAAACACGTAAGATCCACTAAATCATACATAAGATCCTGTGGCCTTTACAGGTTTATCCACGTTCACCTACTCGCTTGATATCGTGCTAACTTCCTTATTATCCCGGTCCCAGTTCCCCGCAGTGGCCCAAGGAACATGCGTGTGTTTGATGCCACCACCAGCTCTCTGACTGTGGCATGGGAACATGCTGAAGGTCCAGTGCAGCAGTACAAGATCACCTACGCCCCCACCACTGGAGACCCCATTGAGGAGCACGTAAGCACCCATATTGCTGATTTGTCTAATGAAATTCTCATCAAACACCACCAAAGTTGTATGTGGCCCAAGGCACGTGTGGCCCAAAGTCCTTATTTATCCTCTGGTTGAAGTAACTGTAGTTTCAAATAGTCATGCAGTGTCCTGCCTGTGTGTCCTGTAGACTATGGTTCCTGGGAACAGAAATACTGTCATCCTGCCCAACCTGGATCCAGACACTCCCTATAAGATCAACGTGCAGGCCATCTACCTTGATGGACCAGGAGGAGATCTGGATGGAGACGGACACACAGGTATGCTAGCACATTGTATGCTTGGTCCTCTATGCAACATGATAGAATAGCAGACCCACACGGCGCTCCACAAACGCACAGTTATTACATACTGGAAGTCATAGTCGCACGCACGCACACACACACACGCACGCACGCACACAAACACACACACACACATACACACACACACACACACACACACACACACACACACACACACACACACACACACACACACACACACACACACACACGCACACATACAGTACAAAGTTAATGGAGAGAAAGAATTACCAGTAGAGGGGTTTTATAAACTCAGACACTGATTATTATCCTAGATCTAAGAAACAATAGAAACGGCATGACTTGGCTTCAGCTCAGACTGCTTGTTTGTGCCAGAGACGTGAACTGGCTGTCCTCCAATGGGAGATCTCATACGGGAGCTGCCCAATACCCAGTCGCATTTCCCCTAACAAATTACACCACATCAAAGCAAATACATGGCTTAGGATCGCATGGCTATGATATTCATGTTCAAAGCGTTTAAATATGTTGTTAATATGTTTTGAATGTCTGTGTTTCCTTCCCCACAGTTGGCATGCTGGGGCCTCAGAACCTGAGAGTGTCAGATGAGTGGTACACTCGCTTCAGAGTGTCCTGGGACCCCGCCCCCTCCAGAGTGGTGGGCTACAAACTGGTCTACTCACCTGCAGGTCAGATAGCTACTGTTCTATTCTATTCAGCCGTGAAAGAACATTGTCTGACGACAAATCACTTGACTTGCTTAATATACCTATCCTGCTAAAGAAGAAAGTGACATATCTTTTGAAGATGTGATTGCTTGCCTGCTGTTATTGACCTGGAGTGTCCCTGTCTGTGCTTGAAGGTACTGATCAGACCATGGAGACTTTCGTTGGAGATGTGACCACCTACCAGCTGCACAACCTGCAGCCAGGAACCACCTATGACCTCAAGGTGTTGGCCCAGTATGACGCTGGCCTTAGCGGACCTCTCATTGGACAAGGAACCACATGTAAGTGATTGATTGGTTGTTTGATTGTTTTGGCTGATCAAATGGTTGATTGATTGGTTAGTTGATTGATTGACTGTTCCTGTCTTTCACAGTGTACCTGAACATCACTGACCTGACCACCTACAATGTTGGTTATGACACCTTCTGCATGAGATGGACCCCGCACAGGGCTGCCACTTCCTACAGACTCAAACTGAATCCCTTCGACTGTAAGTACTATTCCTGGCTGGGAGCCAGACGAGGCTGGTGGGAGGAACTATAGGAGGACAGGCTTATTGTAATGGCTGGTATGGAATAAATGGAACAGAGTCAAACGTGGTTTCCATATGTTTATGTGTCTGATACCGTTCCATTATTCCGTTCCAGCCATTACAATAAGCCCGTCCTCCTGTAGCTCCTCCCACCAGCCTCCTCTGCTGGCAGCCCATTCATAACATTGATCCCAATGGGAGAGGATTGTTTCTATACATTGCCTCTTGTTTTATATTTATTTCAGAATGTCTACTGTCGATCAGATATGTAGCCAAAGTTACCAACCTATCACAAAGGTGTAGTTGATAAAAATGACTTAAGAATGTTAGATACTTGTATTTTATTTATGCCCACTGATCCATCTGTTTCTTATTAACTCTCCGACGCTAGAGTTATGTAAGAGGAAAAAAGATGGGAAGAAATGTTGGAATATTTAAGTCTGTTTACAGTATGGTAGCCATTATAGATGGAAGCAGTGCACTTTGCCACATTAAGTGAATTCTTGTTAATTTGAAAGGGTATCTGTTGAATAACAGAAATCACTGTGTAAGCCCACTGCTGCCTCAGTACCACTGGCTGTAACCCCTCTGAGGGAATACGTTTAGAGTGTCTGGGGATAAATCACGTGATCCACTACCGATGTGGGTAACTCTTTCCTCTTCCCTGCAGCCTCTAACAAGGGAGCTCAGGAGACCACCATTACTGGGTCTGAGAGCCACTACTGCTGGGACGGCCTGACTCCTGACGCCCTCTACAACGCCACAGTGTACACACAGACCACCAACCTGGAGGGGCCCGGAGTCAGCGTCAAGGAGAGGACGCGTAAGAAACCCCAATAACCATCAGTCCTGTAACATGTCACTTCCATTGTGTTCACACGCATGTATACCCCCCCCCCCCCCCCCCCCACACCACCACACTCAGGGTGTAAGAAAACACCTGTGTCTTTGCAGGGGGCTAACATGGCATGCTAGTAAAAGCCAAATGGTTTGACTGTTTATGTTCTGGTCTTTGTTACAGTGATCAAGCCCACAGAGGCCCCAACTGAGCCCCCCACCCCACCCCCACCTGCCACCATCCCCCCTGCTTTGGACGGTAAGGAGAGGCTTCAAGTCAGCAGGCTGTGGAGTGACGTGAAGCTAACACAGAGAAGAGACTCTTTATACGTCTCCTACCTGACATGTCCGTTGACTTTGCTCTGTGTGTTCCACAGTGTGCAGAGGAGCCAAGGCTGACCTGGTGTTCCTGATTGATGGCTCCTGGAGTATCGGAGACGAGAGCTTCAGTAAAGTGATCCAGTTTGTCTTCAGCATGATCGGCGCCTTCGACGTCATCCACCCTGGCGGCATGCAGGTACATAGCCATGCAGACTATCCTCTGAGATATAACGCTTCAAAGCGAAAGTGATGAGTCTGCTTGTTTACAGCATATTCTCTTCTCCTTTCCTTTTTTAGAGTGGATTCATGTCAATGATTTATGTTCTCCCTCTCTCTCTCTCTCTTCTTCTGGAAACAGGTGTCTTTTGTGCAATACAGTGACAGTGCCAAGACAGAGTTCAAACTGAACACTTACCAAGACAAGGGAAGGACCTTGGCTGCGCTGCAGCTCGTCCGCTACATGGGAGGAAACACCAAAACAGGTACGCCCACAGACCACTCTGACTGGCTGCCAGTCTCAATGTGACTGACTGACATCCTTAACCCTCAATGCATAATGTTGAGTTAATAGAAAAGTTGAGATACATTCACTCAGCGGCAATGTCATCATAGTGTCTTCATCATGCTGGTGGAGTTGAATGAGTCCATAGTTAAAGGTTGAGACTGATGTCTGACCCCTCTGTGTACAGGTGCTGCTCTGAAGCACGTTGGCGAGAAGGTGTTCACCTCAGACAACGGCATGAGGAAGCACGTGCCTAAGGTTCTGGTGGTCGTCACCGATGGTCGCTCCCAAGACGAGGTCCAGAAGAGTGCCTCCAACCTGATACACTCTGGTAAGTGTTCAAAGTTGGGATTTGTCCTTATAGAAGTCAGAAACTGGATTTTTTTTCAGTCAGGGTTTAGTAAACCTTAGTTGACTTTAAACGTCATTTTAGTGTAGCTAGCTATGTAACTTGTTTTGAGGTATAACATTGTTTACCTCTTTTGGGGGGTTTTCGTTTTTTTCAAGTTGGAGTGCTGTACTGGCAGATCTAATCAGCTACTGTGAAATAGATGTGAACAGCCACTAAGGTTTGATTAGGCCATGGCGTATGGATTCTAAAGGTTGTCTTTGTACTCATCTCACTCCAGGTTACAGCGTGTTTGTGGTCGGTGTGGCCGATGTGGACATGACAGAGTTGAGGAACATCGGCTGCAAGCCAAGTGAAAGACACGTCTTTGTTGTGGATGACTTTGACGCGTTCGCCAAGATCCAGGACAACCTCATCACGTTCATCTGTGAAACGGCCACATCCAGTAAGATTAGCATCGGCATGACGCAGTACCTTAAGACACAAGTTGAACCAGATTGACGTTTGCTGTCTGTTGTCCTCTAGCCTTTAACAGCTCATCATGTTGTTTCATTTCTCCCTCTTCAGCTTGTCCTTTGATCTACATCAACGGGTTTACTTCACCTGGTAAGTATATATTCTGAATAAACTGACAGATACTGATAACACCTACGGGCCAGTCAGTATCTGTCAGTTTATACAGAATCAGTACTGTCAGTACTGTACAGAATCTTCCTTTGTATTAACTTGTATTTTCTCATGATTGTGTATTGACCTGATGTGTATTCTCCAGGCTTCAGAATGCTTGAGGGCTTCAACATCACAGACAGGACCTTTGCTGCCATGAATGGCGTGTCCATGGAATCTGGCTCCTTCAACAGTTTTATAACCTACAGGCTTCACAAGGACGCATTCCTCTCTGCGCCCACAAAGTAAGTGTGTGTGTGTGCTCGCAGCCTGTTTCCTTCGTGCGCGGCCTGCTCCTCTCCTGCGTACTATAATGCTGGCCTGTGTAATTATTTTTAATGACCTTCAAAGGCTCGGCAGCCTGCAGTCCCCCCAGCGCCCATCCAGCATCTACAGAGCCCCTTGCCAGTTCTGTTTGTTGTTGCAGCTTGTAGAATATGAAGTGTTAGTAAGAGAAAATAATTTAGTTCGGAGTGTAAAGCTCTCAGGGTAGGGCCCTCTTCCACATATGTCATAGAGGGAGCAACCAAAGCAGCCACAGGTCAAAAGCCCAGGTCTTTATTGAGCCCATTAAAATGTCTTCAAGCAATTGCTGAGCTGCTCAAGAATTCTGTTCTAACCTCTAAGGCGTCGTTCCCTCTTCAGTGTTTGTTGTGGTTTACCTCGCATGCTTTGTTAATTTGTCCATAATGGTTTGTATTTATGCGTGGGTTAGCCATTGACTCAATGTGCACATGTGAAAACACTTCCAGCCGTAAAGTAGGGACAGAAAAATATTTCAATATGTCAGTAATTTTTCAAGGCTGGGCTAAAACTGGCAACCATTTTCAGGTTGTGTGGCCAACATGACAGGGTGGATATTGTGTCTTTTTGGTTTATGGTGTGGTTTTTAAGATGCCAACATTGCTCTCTGTCTTTGGTCTTCCAGGAGTTACAAAGAATCTAGTGTTTCATCCTGACCAAAGGCTCTATAGGTTACGATTTGCCATCTTAATCCAAACAGGTTTTTGTGAACTCTCTCATGTTGCTCAAAGATGTATGATTATCGGATGATCTATACCCACTAGGCACACACTGGTTGAATCAACATTTCCATGTAATTTCATTGAAATTACATTGAATCAACGTGGAATAGACTTTTGAATTGACATCTGTGCCCACTGGGTAAACTAGTGATCAGATATTCTCAAGGCTGGTGTCTATGAAGTTGACCGTCTTACAAAAGTAGAATCCTTTAGCTCCATGAAAGATGTCTGCCATGACACCTGTATCCTGTATTTTTGTTCCTGCCAGGGAGATCCACCCAGAGGGTCTTCCTCCATCCTACACCATAATCCTGCTCTTCCGTCTCCTCCCCGACACCCCCAACCAGGCATTTGATATCTGGCAGATTGCTGACAGCAACAACAACCCTGAGGTTGGGGTCACCGTCAACCGTAAGCCCCCGCCATGCTTTGTTTCTCTTATAGGGTAAGCTGTGGCTGCCCAACAGCTATGGTCTGATACCCCTCCTTACTGCATCAGATAACAGTGTTTAGAAACTTAGACCAGTGTAATGACCTGTAAGCCACTACGGTCCATTGATCCTCTGTTGGTAAATGCAGGATAAAGGAGATTCAGACCTCTGAATGCAAAAGCATCAACCCCCAGACTTGGCTGTATCAAGTTCTCTCTCATAGGAAAGTGTTTTGGTTTGACACTGACTTTTACGCTCTGTGTGTATTTCCAAGTCCATAAGTGTTCCCTTGTGTGCCTAAGTTTGTGATCAAGTATTGTACCTAAGTATTCGCTAGTTACGTAAGTGTTTAGTTGTTCATAAGTGTTTACTTGTGAGGGCTATCTCCCCTGTAGCTCACTCTCTGTGTCTGTTTCCATGTGTGTTGCGTGACTTCTCCCTGTAATGTATGGGGGCCATCTGAAACCATCGTTCCCTCTTTTCAGCTTCCAGCAAAACAATCACGTTCTACAACAAGGACACCAGAGGGGAGATCCAGAGAGCCACGTTTAATGAGGATCAAGTGAAGAGAGTTTTCCACGGAAGCTTCCACAAGGTAAACACCATTTCACTTGAATGACATTAAGGCTTGGCAAAGGAATCACATATCTTGGCTTATTTTTCTGGTTGAATTTCCTGAGGACATACAGATCTGCAATAATTTGGGATAATTACTTCCAAAACACCAGGGTCCAAAGAAGCCTTTTCACATGAATAATGGATTTCTGTGGTAAAATGTTTAGATGAATGATTATTCCTGTCTGGGATGTGTACCCTTGATATGGTCACCTCCTATGATAGATGTAATTGTCTGTTACCAGTCTTTATGAGCGGTCATGTCTGTTCATAGTTGACGTTTCTGTGGATTAGTGTTTTGCCTCATTGAGTTCACCTACTGAGGTGATAATCAATGCCAAGACTAAGGTCTAGCTAGGATCTGGTTACCTACCTCTCACGACATTGAATGCGATATGGATTCGGTGCCAAAGTGGAGTTCAGGCCTTTTTACAATCTGGCGTTCAGCTTTGTTTTCGAAGACTTTAGGCAGTTATTTTGATGAATGGTTTGGAAGAACTATAAATATCTTTCCAAAGGTTGGAGGAGACCTTTGTGACCCATGGTCACCTTGCACAATGTGCAACCAGTTAGCCTAGCGATGGAGGCTTACAGTGTGCTGATTGGCCATTGTCCTGGCGGCGGTCAGGTGGGAATTCCTGAACATTCTGAGGAAGTGGGCTGTTATTGGATCAGTGTTTGTTGTGGTTTAACTCGTTTAAAATAAATAAAACCTGATACATTGGGAAAATGACCAGGTCGTACTTTTACCACGCAAAACAGAAAGCTAGCTGCGTGTGCACTATGAAGTATTTTCAAGAGTATTTGCTGCTTGAATCAAATTATCTGTTAATAACATTAATTTCCTGCTTCAACAGATGGTTTCTAAAAGTCAGAGTAAAATCCTCTCAAAGTATTATCACACGCCATGTTTGCAGCCGGGGGAATAAACTGATGTAATCGACCCAAAAAATTCAACAAGCCCAAAGAGACTTACAAACATCTGTAAACATGAATGGAGATATTTGGAGATATATTGCATCTCCTATACTTCACATCTTCCTGCCTCTGAGTGTGGATTCCCATTGCCGCCCTATTACTTTCCTATGGTGGGATTACAATGTCAAGTCTGAGTGGGGGTCATTGAGTACATACCTACAGTCATTAGCCACTCAAGGCTTTTCAACCCTGTTGAAATAACACTACAGACAATGCCGTAATTGATATTAAAAGCCCTTGTTTCTCTAGAATGATTTTGTCACAAGCCAAGTTTTAAAACCGTCATATACAGTGTTTCTGCCACATTCTGGGTACCGCAATGTCACAGCAGGAGTAGAGGAGCTCAGATGGGACATCAAACGCTAGGCCCAACTCAAAGCAGGGCACAACGTAAAACATCCTCTGTTATGCTCAGCTATCATAAGATGAGAAGGATTTAAACAATGAACGTCAGTATATTTTCATATTATTTTATGAATGTTTCAAGATGTAAGATGCATCTAAGATGTAGATGTTACTGTTTCCAATGGACTTGAAGAATGTTTCAAGTGTATCCATGTTTCTGAGGACCCTCTCGTGTAGTCTACTCTGATCTGACATCAAATGTACTTCCTAAGGTCAATGAGTCCACTCTGAACACTTAAAGGTTATGAGGGAGAAGGGTTTGCCCATAGAACCTCAAATGAAAGTATTTTCAGTCAGACCACTAAGCAGCAAAGCTAATTACAGGACAGTGTTATGAATGGGACCCTGGAAAATGTTGGGTCAGGGCTATATCCGATGACGTCAGTGACATCAGCACAATGACATCATCAGAGCTCTAGTTGGGTACCAGCCTACGTGTCTGTGTTTCTTGTCTATTGCTGTGGTGGTGCCTGCAGTCTGACTGTTCTGAGTGGCTAGTATGTGGTGCTGTGGTTACTGCGCTGAGGGAAAAGGAATCTACAGAGGTCTACCTACCAGATTAATTGCTGGACTGGTGCATGTGTATATTGTAGTTACTGACTGGTGTTTTTGTGTGTATTGTGGTTTCCCAATGGTTCATCCATGGGTGGTTTGGAGTGACCTCAGCATATGGCGCTGGAACCTATCTGACTAGTGAAGTCAGAAAGGACAGCTGGACTTAAATACAGCTGTTACACAAATGCTCAAATGTAGCCCTTAGCATGGATAGTGTGCCCTACCTCAGAGCACCTCATATCTTTTGATATGAACTCAGAATAGATTGTTATGAGACTCATAATACATTTGAGGTTTTCCCCTCCTCGCGACTATTTCACTCACAAAATGAATTGTTAATTCTAAGATTAGACATGTCCATGGGAAAATATGAGACAATAATCCAAACCAACCCTCATCTTTATTTCTAGTCTGACCCATGCTCTCATTTGAACTATAGTCCTGATGTTTGCCAAGTGTAGTAAAACGTGTAGGGTGTAGCTACTTCATATAGTTTAATAGCAGGGTAAATGTTTTTTCATCAACTCATATATTGTATGTATCATTGGGGGTTTTGCATTTTGTTGCGATCAAGTGGAAATATTAACGTTTTTAGTGGTTTTTGTCATAGCTAGATGTATTCAGTCCACCCACTCTGCAGTTTCCCCATACTTAAAGCTTCACAAATGCAGCTATTATTCTCTGAGAGGACCCAAACTCTCTCAAACTTTCCATTCAGGGATTGGGTGGTTAGGTTTTGCCAGTATTTGCATGCACTAATTGAGAATGAGTGGGAGAAGAGAATGCTCCAAAGAACCCAAGTTGTTTAAAACGTTGGTCTTTGGTCAATCTCTAACTGATACTTTGCCAAATCCCTGACTGCCCTCTTTGTACTCTCGTTATTACAGTGTTTTCTCTGATGCATTCTTTTAAAAGCCTTCCATTCCGTGAGGTAGTCAAGCAGATTTAATGATGTATACAACCATTCCAGCCCCAGAGGAAGCCACTCGGAAATGAAATGGTGACTTTACAACCAAGGCTAAGCAAGCTCCTTCGGAAGCCTGGATGGGAATATTCCATTGTCCTCCAGGACTGGACATGGGAGCATAGATGTCTGGAATGATATGGTGGCAGTAGTATACCTAAACTAGGATTTTGTCTCTTCCTGAAAAAAGTTGAGATCTGTGAATGCAATTTAGCATTGCATCAAAACATTTCAGATAAGTGAGAGAGATATGTCAATCTAATTAAGGAATCCTATCTTAGGTAGCAAGGCTGGATGTGAACTGTGATTTCATGGCCATCAGGGCTCAGGATGAAGAAAAAGGAGGAGCCGTGAAGACAGCCAATACTAAGAAAATGGAGTCCGATAGAAATCATGAACGTATGTCAGGGGAATCAGGGGGAAAGAAGGCAACAGAAGCCAATATATGACTATATGAACTGTTCCTGTACTGTCTGTGGACTGGACACCTAGCTCTGATATAGCCTACATTATGGTGTCTACAGTATACCAATGGGAGAATCCATACTAGTGTGAATGGAGTGCTGAGAAAGAGATGTGTCCAAGATGTGTCAATGTCCAGAAGAGCTATGGGCAGAGGAATGGAGGATTAATTGAGTGTAATTGTGACTTGGCTGGTCACGGTGGAAGTCGAGGTCTGGTCTGTCTTGACTCCTGTGGTTTTTGATCCATTCAGAAGATGTTAATCATCTGTGTCAGTGTGATAGTTTTCTCAGGCCTTTGTTAGAGAATGAGCCATTGTGCGATTCAATGATTGGGTTCCAATTGAATAAGCTTCCTGTTCACCAACATCAGCCTATTTCAGTTGATGGAATTCTATTTTGCTTTCAAATGATGAGAGAAAACACTGACCGTTTTATGGTGAATCCTCATTTTCCAGTAACATTTTCCAGTAACATTTTCCAGTAATATTTTCCAGTAATGTATAAGTTCGCATTCTTTGCACTTGCAGTACACCATTGAGCGTTATTTTTGGTAAGCCCACAAGTGCATCATAGTATCTATGTCCATGCCAGGATCCTGAGGTATCAGACCCCTCTCCTGTGGTTGGCCAGATAGTCTGTTCTCTTGCCAAGAAAGTCCACTGTAATTTTGTGAGTGGTTGCCAAGTGCGGTTGTTATTGCTCTATAGGACAGTAATGTTAGCCTGCTCTCTCTGTCAGGGTGACAGCTTGTCAGACTGTTAAAAAAATCCAACTGCATAGGGAAGTATGTAAAGTATAGCACTTTTGATGGGTTACCACAAACAACATCATTTCAAAGGCCTGTATTCTGACACTGTGTGTTGTTTCATATATAGCCAGAGCTTGTTTTATCTTTTAGATTTTTTTATGTTCTGAAATCAACTTTCTTCCAAGGGACCTACAACCAGAATGTTCTTACGTGATTCTAAGCTATTGCCTTACCTCCTTACTCCATTTGCACACACTGTATATAGATTTTTCTATTGTGTTATTGACTGTACTTTTGTTTATCCCACGTGTAACTCTGTGTTGTTGTTTTTTGTTGCACTGCTTTGCTTTATCTTTGCCAGGTCGCAGTTGTAAATGAGAACTTGTTCTCAACTGGCCTACCTGGTTAAATAAAGGTCAAATAAAATGTATATATAATAACTTAATTATAAGGAGGACTGAATAACAAATCATGTTAATAGTGGTGATTTAGTGAAATACATTATCAGCATCTTAATAGACATCAGTTAGACTTTAGGTGTTTCGACTCCACGTGGGTTCAACTGGGTTCTTAGTTTCAAATCAAATAAAAAAACTGTAGTTTATGTTACGAGACTATCGAATCATGTTGCTTATTAGGTCTTTCCATTGTAGATAGAGGATCTTTTTTAATAGGGAAACGGCATGTCAAAAACTCTGGACGCTCTCAGTATCTCACGCAGGCCTGGATGTCCAAACATTGTAATGAAATAATAATAATAATATGGCGGGTGCTTATATTTGGCCTACTTCACTTTGGAAATGTGTTTTTTTACATATCCCAACTCTCCCTGAGACGCACTCTGAGAGTATAGGGTCACGGCCAGGGTCTGCCATTATTAAGGTGCCCCTGGAGCAATTAGGGTTTAGTGCCTTGCTCAAGGGCACATCGACTGATTTTTCACCTTGTCGGCTCGGGGATTCAAACTGCGTCTTTTTGGTTACTGGCCCAACGCTCTAACCGCTAGACTGCCTGTCTCCCGTTGTTGTTGCTGTCGTAGTTCATATTGAGATTAGAGTGGTCTTGACTAATAATCCTCTCCTCTTCCTCCTCCTGCTACAGCTTCACATCAGTGTTTCTCCCGAAAGGGTCAAACTGAACGTGGACTGCCAGGAGGTGGCAGAGAAACCCATCAAGGAGGCCAACAACATCTCCACAGACGGCTATGAGGTGCTGGGAAAGATGGCCAAGTCAGGAGGATCAAAAAGGGAGTCGGCAACGGTGAGTGGAAAATGTACAACACTTATTCAAACTGGAAAACCCCTAAGGAAATGCATCCGTCACTCACACACCAGCTATTGGTGTTAAGTGTGAAGTGCAAAGTGCCCAGGTTTTACACCTAGCTCCTCATCTGCTGATGCTCAAGTAAGAGCTACAACTCACAGTCATTGCTGGAGGAATGAAAGACGCTGCTCTCTCTCTCTCCCTCTCATCTCACCTGTGTTCCAGCTCTCTGTGGGTGCTGGTCTGTGTCTGGAGCCGTGCCGTGCCGTGTTGAGTCAACGCTGGAGCTCAATGGAAGCCATGTGTAACGCCCATCTGTGTTCTGATCTCTCTTTTTCTCCTCTCTCTGTTCTGTTGTACAGTTCCAGCTCCAGATGTTTGATATTGTGTGCAGCTTGAGCTGGACCAGCAGAGACAAATGTTGTGACCTCCCGGCCACGGTAAGAGCAGTTTAGTAAGGCCTCATACCTGTACAGTACCATCCAGCCTTGGCACTTTGACTCGCCCTCTAGCACGTACTATAAGTTAACAGCGCCATTATATTCTTACATGCATGCACGTGTCAGAGGTTATATGTTATTTCTAAAGTGTGCATGTGCTGTATAGACTTTGTCTGAAGCCTAGCTGGGAAAAAGTTTAAAATGAAATGATTGCATTGGCAGGCCTGAATAGACCATTGTATTCCTCTTTAATTGGATTAATCTCAGTACAGTTTTACAATTCCAGTCCCACCAAAACAACTGGTCCTTTTGATCATGTGGTGAACAGACGAATCATTGTACTCATCTGTGATATGTTTATTGCCAGATACATGTGCACTTACTTACTTGACTGTAGCCAATTACCCATCTCTCCCTCTCTGTGTAATTTGCATGATATATTCATATATCATGGCAAAGAAGGCTGTGTTGTGTAAGATGTCACATATTTCCTTCCACAAAACAGTTGGGTTTCAGTTGTCAAAGAGTATTTGTGTGTAGGCCATGCACTCCACTAGGGCAGCAGTTATATTTCAGTATGCACCCCAGTTTTATTAAAACTTTATCAGCTTTTCCTTAAGGAAAACTTCAAGGCACCATTTTATGGTTTGGGTTGTCAGAGCAGTGGCACTCATTTTCAAGACAGATACTCCTATCTGCACTTATCTGTATTTTGTGGGTTACCAGAAAGGCCCACAGATGTCAAGAGATGCTCAATGGGTCATTCTATTAATATTGTATTTTAGTGAAGTATTTTTTACATTCTGATTATCTTCCATTCCCTCCCCCTCTCCTTCCTTTCTGTATTGCAGAGAGATGAGCTCAAGTGCCCGGCTCTTCCACACGCGTGCACATGTGCACAGGACAGTGTTGGCCCTCCGGGGCCACCCGGCCCCTCGGTAAAGACATTAACCATACCTCCATCCCTCCATTTCGTCTTGTCTTGGTGCAGGGTTCTCTCTACTTCGGTCTGTCCTCGCCTGGCAGCAAAGCTCTCTGTCTACTCTCTCATATAATGATGATGATGATACCACTCTGTCTCCACTATGATGATGATGACATATAGGAATAGTGTTACAGGGGTATTATTTTTTCTTCATAATTGTTGCCCTGCTCTAAAGTTTAAGCATGTGGATATTAGAGTGGGGACATCCCTCATCTGTGTTTTTTCCCATGGAAAACAAAAGAGAGGGGGATGAGATGAATGGCATGCGATGAGGTGTGGGCTATCAGGCTTAGAGATGTGTCAAAAGATAAATGCCCATCTGAAGAAAAAAAAACTGGAAAAACCTTGAAGAGGAGTCTGGAATATGTATGCTTCACTTTGCAACCTCACTACGCCCCTGTGGAGATTCCTGAAGGCTTGGGGTTTAGGTCTGGACGCAGCTCCTGTTGTGGGGATGGCTCTGATTCTCCGTCTCTGACTCTGTCTTTCATTCTGTCTTGACTTTCCCAGGGTGGACCAGGTACTAGAGGAACCAGAGGAGAAAGAGGAGACTCAGGCCAAACTGTAAGTCAAGATTTTGGACCATTGTCAAGCCATTTAACACACACTTGGATCCAGAGCGATTAATGAGTCTGAGTCATTGGATATTATGGTGTTGTGTGGTCCGAGCCGCAATCAAACGTTGAATCAAGCCATATCCAACTGAGCTAGCTCGGCTGCAGTCCAAGGCCCAACTCATTTACAGTAAAGCAGAGTTCAGCATGATGCAGTAGGGATCTCAAAGCAGTTACCACTGAACAGTACAGTCCACCATTTGCATGCCCCATCAGACAAAACAGATTGCTCACATCTGAACTCACTTATTGAATGTTCTGTATATTCTTCAGCTTGATTTGTACGGTGTATTTTTCCCCAGTTTGATTTACGGAGGCCAGTGTCGAGAAGTCTGATGAGAAATAGAACTTGTTTCTCACCAACAGTTCATTCTCATTCTCTCAGCCCTGCTGTGGAGAGGTCTACAGGGAGATATGGTGTGAATAGTTTAAAAGTAATGGGACTATGTTTGGTTTTGTCATTCCGCTTCAACCATAGGGTTCAATGGGCCCCCGTGGAGAACAAGGACTTCCAGGACAATCCGGACCTCCAGGTCCACAAGGTCCTAACGGCTTGTCTCTGCCAGGAGAACCTGTAAGTAACACCCCCTTAGGTTACGAGGAAAACCGGTGTCTTAGGGGTTTATATGAACATAAAAATACAATTGCTGCAGCTATCCTTCATCTGGAGTGTTCTGTAGGATTCACAGTGTGTGGAGACTGTAGGACGTCCTCCCTGACTTATGATTTACACACACAGTCACCGAGTGTTAAGATCTTATTTATTCTAGAAAGTTCTTCCTCCTAGAAATTCTCCTAAAGCTGGGTGTAAATTCACTCTCAGTTACAGACTACATGACAAAGAGAAACACCAGATCCCTGTAGTTGTTCAGGGTTGGACTTCCCTTTGTACTCATAGTTCTAATCCTCTCCTTCTCTTCGTCTTCTCAGGGACGCCCCGGACCAAAGGGAGATCCCGGAGACTCAGGCCTGACTGGGCTGAAAGTGAGTACAGCTCTCTTTTTCATTAGCTGTGGTTTGGAACAGGAAACCGGAGGCGATTCACTGAGAGAAGCAGCGCTACTGGAGCCTGGAATCTGTCCACATGGCAACGCTGCAACCACTTTCAAAGTAGGAGGTAGACCATACAGTCCCCAGAGTGGGGTATACTCTCCAATCAACCTGCTGTTTGACACTCAGTGGACGGCCACCAGTTAAGATATTATGGGAAACAGAATGGTCTTGCCAATGGGAGTGGAGGATTGACATGAACTGTACATGTTCGTGTAGGCCATCATTGTAAATAAGAATTTGTTCTTAACTGACTTTCCCAGTTAAATAAATAACATTTTTTTTAAATCTAAAAAATCCACTACTATCCTTCAACTGCGCTTACTCTAAACCCTTTAGTCAAGGCCAAAAATAGATATTTGCAGACTATTCGTTGCTCTACTTGAGTACCACTAATTGGATTGAAATAGCTGGGAAAGAATGTGTTGAGAAGACAAACAACCTCAGCATTGGATGAGTACATCCCTCAAGGTTGCCAATGACCACATGATTATGTTCTCAAAGTGTATTTGGAGCCTACATTGCATCAAATGCCCAAAGAGTGATTTCTGGAGACAATGGGACTAAAGATCAAGAGTTTTCTTGGAAGATATCCTTCATCTTCTCATAGATGGACTCCTTGCCCATCTTAGAAGGGGACCACAACATACTGTGATAATTCTTTGATACTGGTCCTCCACACAACATCCACCAAGGCCAGGGACTTTACAAACTGAAAACTCCAGTGCTGAATGATCTGAGACTCCTTGATTCCAACGATCGGAGGGAGTATTCTGTAACGTCAATAATGAGCATCATTTACGTAGTCATTTCGCATCCCATCAAGGACGACTTTACTTTGGGAATATGAGACTCCCCTGAACCCTAACAATTACCCTGCAAAGTTAATAAAACTAAAGAAGCATTTTGTTGAGAATTTCTCATTGTGTTATGATTATGGCTATAGCAGCCTTGTCTGTCAAAAGCTCCTATTAACAACATGTATTTCAACAGCCAATACACGTATCCTAAGGTACTGGCACTAAGATGCATCAGAAAAGTGCATCATGTTCTCACTAAATCACAGGGAACCTAGAGAGAAACAGAGAGAAAACGAATACCTATAATTTCTGGCAATATGAAAATGCAATTATGGGCCATTGGGACAAGTCCGATGTGTGTGTGTGTGTGTTATTACTGGTTATCACAGTTTGATTGAGTGTGTTGTTTTACTGCAGGGTCCTGCTGGTGCTGCTGGTCCTATGGGTCCTATTGGACCAGGTGGAGTGAGGGTAAGATCTGCCTCTCTGCACCTCTACACAGAGCTGCTTAGTGTACACGCTCTGTTGAAAGGCCATGAATCTAGCCAGCACCTACTTAAGCATGTGATCACCTACTTAACTCAATGTGTGCAGTTAAAATGTTGTGTGCTCATAGTTTTCTGTTGCATGTTAATGATGTTACTACCTATGTCAGATAACATAGTTTGGCTCCGTTGGACTGGTGCAGTAAAATACACTACAGAGATGGGTTGCTAGGGAGATTAGAGAGGTCCTGGTTTATTTCACTAAATCTTTATATACTCATCTCTTGGAACGACACCATAACTTTGAAACAACAACAACTTTATACCAACAACTTAATGACTGCAACTAAATCTTAATGCCAACTTATTTTTAATGAAGTGTAACTTTTACTGTTGCCTGTTTGTGATTGCCCATCTTCTTTCCCCAGGGACCACCAGGGAAGGAAGGACCCTCGGGACCTAGAGGCCCAACTGGACCGATGGTGAGTACTGGATTTCAGTCAAGAGAAGTTAAACCTCCTGGGAGTGTCTTTTAATACCTGATAGTTAGCCTGTTAGTTAGCCTGCAGCACGTGGTCAAAACACAAACAAACTCAGTCCTTCAGTAAGTATTGACAATAAAGCATGCATCTCATTCCCTATACAGTGGTGGAGGCCTGTCTCCAGTTAATGAATGGCCACACCATTCCAATAGGAAGAGGGCCTACTTTACCGTAAGGACTGATCTGAGGACCGTTAAGCATCCTATCCCTGTTGGGAGTGTTCCCACCCACTTTAGTGTTCTTGGCACAGTACACAGTATACCTACTATACTGGATATACAACACAATATAAGGCTGGACCGTATTTTACCACATGTTATTTAACAGAGACCGGGAGTGGTTGTTGTTCTTGTATTTACTCCTTGGTAACTTTGGTAAGTGGATGTAACAGTAACGCTGTTATCTTTCCATCATCCAGGGAAGTCCAGGATCTCCAGGAAACACAGGAAACACAGGCAACCAAGGAAAACCAGGAGACACAGGAAACCCAGTATGTACAAATACAAGTGGTCATATGGTGATTTGCATGGGTCATCAAGGAGGCAATCGCAAAGATGTGCCAAAATAGTGCAGAATTTCCTCCCACTCTTGAAATTAAGTTCTAAACTTCATTTGTGGAAGTATGAAGGGATGGTTTGGTTAAAAACATTGGAAACTACAACAGTTGATTGCATTGTGTCTTGGATTTTACTCTGGTTCTGACTGGACGACCTTATTCGGAACATTTACCCCTGATTGCATTCGATTCAGTTGGAAAACGTTGCAAATCTCATGCAAATGAATGCCATTCCTGTTACTGAGAAAATCCATGTTTCCTCTCTTTCACAGGGATTGGCTGGAATAAAGGGAGAAAAGGGAGAGAGGGTATGTACAATACTGTATCTTTGGACACTTCATAACTTTTCAGAGTAGCATTACCTTGTCTCACCAAAATGTGTCTGTTTTCCAGGGAGACTTTGCATCTCAAAATCTGATGCGCTCCATTGCCAGACAAGTTTGCGAACAGCTTGTGAACAGTGAGTGACCGTTTAGAACTTCATAAGCCAGCATTGGTTGGGTACACAAACACAGACTGGATTCATTGTCTGACATCATATCTTTATTCATTTCTCTCAGGTCAAATGAGCAGAATTGATAATATGATCAACCAGATCCCCACTGGTTACCGTAGCAACAACCCGGGCCCTGCCGGCCCCCCTGGTCCTGCCGGCAACACAGGTCCCCCTGGAGAACCTGGACAGACTGGCCGAAACGGTTTCCCTGGAAACTCCGGCTTACCTGGAAACCAAGGAGAGAGAGGTGAGTGTGATATGTGTTGTTTTTTGTTTGCCTGTTGTATTACTTCCTGTCTGTTTTTGGATGGCTAGAAAGTCAATTACAAGTTCTACAGAGATGCAGAACTTCAAGTTGTGACTTACATGTAGGACACAGTCTGTGCTCTTGTTCATCCCATGTAACCTCATAGCAAATCATCTGGAGTAGCATTGAAACTTTTACAATGATGGTATAATTAAATAATGACGAGCTCAAAGATCAAATGGCAGTTTTGATTGCAAGCGATTGTGCATAACCCCCCATCTACAGTAGTCTGAACATATAGGGTTGAAGTTGGAACCTGACATCATGCTAAGACCTGAGGGTCATCTGCCATCATGCTTCACTTCCTACAGTAAATCTGATCTATGCTACAATTTCCTCCATCCTCAAACATGCTCATTTGTGGTTTCAAGAGCAGTTACTTTCTGTTCCAGATACATTGTACCATACAATGGGACTTTTTGTCATTGCTAATAACCCGTTCTCTGTGTCTGATTGTGTTGTTGCAGGGACGTCAGGAGAGAAGGGCGAGAGAGGATCCCCTGGAACAGGACAGAGAGGACAGAGAGGACTCAGTGGTCCGCCTGGTAAGACCTCGGACATCACTTCTCAAGTACAATAACCTATTGCACAGCTATGCCTCTTCCAAGGTACCCCCCCATCTCACGAGAAAACAGGGACCATTAATGCAAGCCACTGACTCTGTAATTCAGCTCATGTACCTTAACAACGAGGCATGGAACATAAGAATATTCCCACATATTTACTCTAAACGGTCATTTTCAACAGCTGGAGACATTCTGTTCCCATTCATTACTTCCTGATCTACAGTTCTAACCTAGTTTCACCATGGCAGCCATTTTGTTCTACATCCTATACTTGGACCTCTCTTTGTGACCTTTAGAACTGAGAACCTGAGGGGCAGGCCAAGATTTGCCTAGCTGTGTCTCAAGAACCTTCGTTTGGGCTGCTGTGCTTCATAAATTCTTAGTGAACGATCAAATGTATTTCCAGCAAAACACTTCTCCTTTCTAGAGAGAATGTATGTTTCTTCTTCATGGGATCGGTCCGCACAGATGTGTTCACACGTTTGCCATGGGAATTAAAGTTCCTCTTGATCAACATACCACAAGTCTGACGATGCAAGATCAACATACAGTATAATACATCAAATGACTGAGGGCCTAGGTCTATTTCTGAATGAAGGATTTAACATGTGCTGATGCATTATAGATGCTATTTTCTATAATCAAAACAATCTTACTCCTACCTCTAATCATTCACCAGTGATCCCAAACCCATTCTAGAAATGGCTGAGGATTAGTCTCTAATAGCCGTCTTTTTCAATGTTGATATTATTCTGTCTTCACGGAGGCCCCTTTAACATAGCATTCCCCTTTAATTGAAATTCAGCATGTGAAGGCCCTGAGTCCCCAGAAGCTTTCCTATCACGGGCTAGTGGAGATATCAGGCCAGTCATTGATGTCTACTTTTCCCCTTCAGTCGAACACTGCCAAGTCTGTTTCTGTGAATGAAGTGAGACACAACCTAGCAGCAGAGGGAGGAAGGTAGCTAGCGATGATTACTCATTGTTGAGTGGGAGAATCAGATTTTTGTACAATGAGCATTGCTTTGGTGGCTCATTCATTGACAACACATGTGCTCACTTAAGCGAGCGAGAGAGAGTGGGGGGAAATTCCATCCTTGGTTTGTACTGTCTAGACAGACTGGGGCAGGGGGTAACTCCACAGTCTGACTGGCTTGCTTTTTTTCAGACTTTTAATTGAGCTGTCTAAATATCTAAATTACAGTGGTAGAAACCAATTCCTCCCCTCCACTTC
This sequence comes from Salvelinus namaycush, assembly GCF_016432855.1. Classification (NCBI taxonomy): domain Eukaryota; kingdom Metazoa; phylum Chordata; class Actinopteri; order Salmoniformes; family Salmonidae; genus Salvelinus; species Salvelinus namaycush. The sequence goes on along the minus strand of NC_052334.1, from coordinate 32,475,798 downwards.
CAGTTGCGATTTAAGGGTTATGTCAGTGGGGTTTCGCTCTGAGTCTGAGTATTCGTTATTTAATTCCCACACCCTACCTTCCTTTATCTACTCCCAGGGCCACCAGGTGAGGCTCGGACTGGCCCCACAGGTGCTACGGGCTCTGCTGGGCCTCGTGGCCCTCCTGGTCGCCAGGGAACCCCAGGAGTGAGGGGACCACCCGGGCCCCCTGGCTACTGCGACTCCTCCCAGTGTGTTGGCATTCCTTACAATGGACAAGGCTACCCAGGTATGTCCACGACTGACTGAATCTCTATCTGCACGGCAGGGTAGCTGAATACATAGTGAATGTACGAATGTAACGTATGCACACTAATTTATTTACAACTTACAGAGAGATACTGTACTCAACAGCTAACTTTCTGCTCTGGTTCAATGTATGGAGACCATGGGTGTCAAGGGTTTCTAACAAAAGTGCAATGTTGATATTCAGTATAAGTACCCAGTTCCTTTTGATCCAACAAACTTTATGCAAATGGCACAGTGGATTTATCTTAGTGCTCACATCAGGCTTTTCACAACATGATAAACCCTTTACTTCCAAGGTCTCAATATGTTTGTCATAGAGTTAATATTCATAATAGCATGTAAAACAAATAGAAATGGCAAATAACTTTCTCCAACAGAGGGATCTAACCCCCTGTTTGAACTGTTTCCAGGTCGGTCCTAGTAAACTTTCTAAGCCGCCTTACACTTTGAAGTCCTGTTTCTGAGATGTTAGCTCACTGGCTAATGACCCCGTAAGGATAACCATCGTGGACATAACTAATGAACAACGTTAAAAACCCAAAACGAGAAAGAAAGGAGTGGACTGGCACTAACACCACTTCACAGCTTCTATCAGACAAGCTGCAGAGATGGCAACCCTACTGGCCTGTTTGCATCTTGAGCAAAAACCCCAGCAAACCGAGAGAGAGAGAGGGCTTCTCTGCGCAGGAAGGAGCATGTAAAAAAACACTCAAAAAAACCCTACTAATAAATTGGATCTCATAACAAAAGAACAACAGTGTTAACATGGAGACGTGATATCTGTAAATAAACTAATTGTGCCTTGTAAATGATGTTTGAACCACACAATCCACTAAAATCAGTTGACATCTGTATTGAGCTCGTGCCTTATAACCCGCTTCTTACTGACTTACTTCCAGCATACCCCTCTGTTTTATTATGATGCCTGAGTGATTTACACAGCTTGTACTCCGATCCAAACTGAAGCATGTGCCATTTGTACATTTAATAATGATGTTCTTTGTATGTTTGCCTAATCTATGCTAAATGTTATTTTCTTGCCATTTTCTTCATTTAAAACAAAAAACATATATATATACACATCATATTAGTTCCTTTGCTGTAGAACATTTGTTTTCTAATACCTCAGTGGGTTTTAGGACTAGCAACGGGATATAGGCAAGAGCTAGACACTAGTGGCAGTGTCGTCTTAGGGTTTTGATGCAAATTCCATCCCAGCTTTATTACTTGTATTGGTATTTATCTTCATTTGGGGTATGTGTTCCATATGGTTGATAGTTGTCAATAACCTTAAGTGCTAGAGTGCATGGAATCACGAACATTCTTAGAAACAGAGAATTTAACAGATAAATAACAGTTCTTAGGTCCATACAGTGAATACCGTGGTTGATTATTCACATTTAGGAGATAGTCAAAAGTTTAGGTTGTACTTTGTGCATGTCAAGTCTCAGACTGCCAACTAAAGTCCTGCTTGATTGGCCAAACAAATATTTCTAGCCACCGGCTACGAGCTCGATCCTGAAACCTACATAGTCCCTATACTCGAGGAAGAATCAGAAGACGAATCTGAGGCTATACAGTCGCCTGGTTACTCACGAAACCAGAGAGGAAAGAGGTCACTATCAAGAGATGATGCAGAGAGGATATCACAATAAACAAAAACAAAACAAAGAATTGTTATTTTGAATTTATCTACATTTTTACATGAGCGAGTATTAGTGAAATTCAGATGATAAAATCTATGGGTTTGATACCCCTAGCTTTATTGTGCATATCTTTACACATAAACAAGCTATGTTTAGGAAGATTAAGTGAAAAATATAAAGAATCTAGACATTATTTCATTACAAATCTGTGTGCTTGCTAACTGTTCCCTTAAGTGTCTCTGCTTGTAATATAACTGCATTAAGTGTTTATGAGAGGCCAATGTTTAATGCACTAATCATGTCAAAGTCAGCAAATACATTGGGGGAAGTATACAGTGGCAAGAAAAAGTATGTGAACCCTTTGGAATTAACTGGATTTCTGCATAAATTGGTCTGATCTTCATCTAAGTCTCAACAATAGACAAACACAGTCTGCTTAAACTAATAACACACAAACAATTATACGCTTTCATGTCTTTATTGAACACACCGAATCAACATTCACAGTGCAGGGTGGAAAAGGATGTGAACCCTTGGTTGACCCTCCTTTGGCAGCAATAACCTCAACCAAAGTTTTCTGTAGTTGCGGATCAGACCTGCACAACTGTCAGGAGGAATGTTGGACCATTCCTCTTTACAAAACTGTTTCAGATCAGCAATGTTCTTGGGATGTCTGGTGTGGACTGTTCTTTTGAGGTCATGCCCCAGCATCTCAATTGGGTTGAGGTCAGGATTCTGACTGGGCCACTCCAGAAGGCATATTTTCTTCTGTTGAAGCCATTCTGTTGTTGATTTACTTCTGTGTTTTGGGTCGTTGTCCTGTTGCATCACCCAACTTCTGTTGAGGTTCAATTGGCGAACATATAGCCTTACATTTTCCAACAACTCAACTTTAGTTTCATCGGTCCATAGAATATTTTACCAGAAGCGCTGTGCAACATCCAGGTGCTCTTTTGCGAACTTCAGACGTGCAGCAATGTTTTTTTTTGACAACCGTGGCTTCTTCCGTGGTGTCCTCCCATGAACACCATTCTTGTTTAGTGTTTTACGTATCGTAGACTCGTCAACAGAGATGTTAGCATGTTCCAGGGATTTCTTTGCCTTTAGCTGACACTAAGATTCTTCTTAACCTCATTGAGCATTCTGCTCTGTGCTCTGACAGTCATCTTTGCAGGAAAGCCACTCCTAGGGAGAGTAGCAACAGTGCTGAACTTTCTCCATTTATAGACAATTTGTCTTACCGTGGACTGATGAACATCAAGGCTTTTAGAGATACTTGTGTAACCCTTTCCAGCTTTATGCAAGTCAACAATTCTTAATCTTGGGTCTTCTGAGATCTCTTTTGTTCGAGGCATGGTTCACATCAGGCAATGCTTTTTGTGAATAGCAAACAACAATTTTGTGAGTGTTTTTTTTAGGGCAGGGCAGCTCTAACCAACATCTCCAATCTCGTCTCGATGATTGTACTCCAGGTTAGCTGACTCCTGACTCCAATTTGTTTTTGGAAGTGGTTAGCCTAGGGGTTTACATACTTTTTCCAACCTACACTGTGAGCGTTTAAATGATGTATTCAATATAGACATGAAAAATACAATAATTTGTGTGTTATTAGTTTAAGCAGACTGTTTGTCTGTTGTTGTGACTTAGATGAAGATCAGATCAATTTTTTTTATCAATTTATGCAGAAATTCAGATAATTCCAAAGGGTTCACATACTTTTTCTTGACACTGTATGTATGTATGTTTCTGTACCCATCCACATTACCCCTGTCCCTCACAATTCATTGTAAATTTCACAATGTCAAGCGGTCTGTTCTATTGAAATCACGTAGTTTGCCACCCTCATCATCAGAAAGAGGGTTACTGGTTCCAGCTCCATTAAAGGTTCTGGTGAAAACGACTGGTAAATCCGGCTTTCAATTAGTTACTTTAAACCGAATGTGTGTCTGTTTTTATAATACCAACTCACAGCTGATTTTTTACCAAAGGTGGAATTGCATGTCTGTGTTTATTTAGTAAAGAAAAAAAGAAAAAAAAAGAATATAGTTGTTGTTTTGTGTCAATACCAAATGCAGTTGGAATTTGTTTGCAAGACTATGGACATAGAATTGCTTTTCTCATGTTTTAACTGCACATTGTGAATTCCACAGCCTTATTTTCTTATTTATTTCTGAAACAGAAGAGGCATTTTTCAATAAAACTACTGAAAATGTATATTTTGTTTCAGTCTCATGTCTGTGGTGTGCACTGTAGCTGCAAACATTAGATACAGTATGATCACATGGCAGATGCCAATCCCTCCCAAAATGTATTTAGTAGAGTGAGTATTAATACACAGGTATAAGAGCAGTCCCAAATGAATTTCCAAGGTTATAGCTACACATAGACCTATAGGTACAGGAACACTTAGTATGCAGAGATCACATGGAACATGCAATTGAGGGAGAAGGTCCACAACTGTACAATATTTACTGCACTATTAAGATTGGCACACATACTGTACAAGAACAGGCATACCATACCGTACCACATGAGTAGAAAATGTAGGGACCATAATCGTGACCATATAGTGGCTATATCCAGAAAAGTTCCCAAGGCCAGGCCCGAAAATAGTTTATAAGAAATCATACAACAATGATTCCTATGTTCAAGATGTAAAAAATATTTATTGGTCAGATGTGTGTAATGAGGAGCGTACAGTGGCTGCACGTGATGCTTTTATGAAAATGTTTCTTCCCAGTTATTGATAAACATGCACCATAAGAAAATGACTGTTAGAACTGTTACGACACCATGGATTGATGAGGAATTTAAAACATTTGTGGTTGAGAGAGATGAAGCAAAAGGAGTGGCTAATAAGTCTAGCTGTACAGCTGATTGGCAAACTTACTGTACATTGAGAAATGATGTGACTAAACTGAAAATAAACTGAAAATAATAAGAAACTGGATTATGAAACTAAAATAAATGCTATAAAGTATGATGGAAAAAAGCTTTGGAGTACTTTAAATTAACTCTGTGAAGCATTTATTTGGCCTGCAATTTCTGAGGCTGGTAACTCTAACGTATCCTCTGCAGCAGAGGTAACTCTGGGTCTTCCTTTCCTGTGGCGGTCCTCATGAGAGACAGTTTCATCATAACGCTTGATGGTTTTTGCGACTGCACTTGAAGAAACTTTCAAAGTTCTTGAAATTTTCCAGATTGACTGACCTTTATGTCTTAAAGTAATGATGGACTGTCATTTCCCTTTGCTTATTTGAGCTGTTCTTGCCATAATATGGACTTGGCCTTTTACCAAATAGGGCTATCTTCTGTATACCACCCCTACCTTGTTACAACACAACTGATTGGCTCAAACGCATTAAGAAGGAAAGAAATTACACAAATTAAATTTTAAGAAGGCACACCTGTTAATTGAAATGCATTCCAGGTGGCTACCTCATGAAGCTGGTTGAGAGAATGCCAGGAGTGTGCAAAGCTGTCATCAAGGCAAAGGGTGGCTATTTGAAGAATCTCAAATACAAAATATGTTTTGATTTGTTTAACACTGTTTTGGTTACTACATGATTCCATATGTGTTATTTCATAGTTTTGATGTCTTCATTATTATTCTACAATGTAGAAAATAGTACAAATAAAGAAAAACCCTTAAATGAGTAGGTGTTCTTAAACTTTTGACCGGTAGTGTATATAAATATATTTATTTACAAAAAATATATTTGGGGTATTGGAAATGATGAAGACAATTACATTGATGGAAGCTACAATCTATCTGCAATATTAAAGCTGATCTACCCCCTAAAAAAACACACAAAAAAACATGCAGACTTGGAACAGGGATGTACCTATCAAAGACACTTAGAATTGAAAGCAAAGTTAAGAGCAGTGCTTGGGTGTGTGTTTAAACAAGGTGCTCTTTGGAGTTATTAGAGCTTACTTCAGTGTTCAAAACATTTCCCAGGCACTCTTTAAATTGTGGAACGTTTAAAAGCCTTTATTATATTGGCATGAACATAAGGTTCAGGTTAAAAACTTCAAACATGGTACACTAAGAAAAACACTGTGAAATGCAACATGGGAGTCCACCAAAGGGGGCTGTCTAAAGATTAGAATGTTCAGAATGCAAGATGACCTAATTTTCTCTTAACTAAAAACGGAGGCTCTTTCAGAGTACAGCAATGGTTGATGAGTTTAATGATCAGAAATTGATTTACGTGTTTCTTAATAATAACTATTTGATAGTGATCTGGCTGTTACTCCTATGAATTTTTGGCTCAAAGAGCACCTGGCAAATTCCTGCAGATCTCTATCCAAAGAAACGAACTCCATGTGAGTGCCTGAATAAGGTCAGAACTGTGATGTAAGGAACAACTGAGATTATTTATATTTATCATGATGAAGAGAAAATACCTTACAGGGGGTTCTATAGAAGAAAGGCCTGGAGAAAGAGTGGGAGAAGAGGCATTTGGAGGTCAATATTGCTACCCCAGCAGACATGGGAAACTGTTAAAAACACTCAATTCTCAGCAGTCAAAGGATCCAAGTGTTTTCACACTCTCCGCAAACATTAACGGCTGTAAAACGGCTTATTAAAAACATTTTATTTGCTTCTTGGATCTTTAAATAAATTCGATACAAGCTTTTTATTTGATAGAGCCCTGCATATAACAGTGAGTGCTAAACTGCCTGCAGGTAGGGTTTTGTGACCAGATGATATGTGTTAGCCATGATATGTGTAAACCATATCCACTAATGTACGTAGCCTAACCCTTTAGGGGTTTTAATCTTTAGCTATCAAAGGAAATATGAGAATCAGAATAGTGGAACTAAAGTACCTTTGTTTATAAGATATTGTTAAGTGCAGTAAAAACCAATCCTCTCTGCTTTTAAGATGTCAACCGCAGTATAAACATACAGATTTGTGTCAAAAGCAACTGTTTTTTGAAGCCGATACGTACTACTGTTCTGATTAGGAAGGGAGTATACTATGGAGATAAGTAAAACAATCTATACAAAAGACCACATTCCATGCACTTCAAAGCCTGACCCCTCAGCATTTCTGAATCATGACTACTAATAGTAGACTAAACAATGACTATTTCACTATTCTTCATAAAACCATCATAGCCAACCATAGCCCTAAATCAGGAAATTCTATTGTCTATACACAAATAAGTCCAACTCAGTTGTGGCAACATCCTTTCCTTCTTTTTTTCCACAGACGACAACCATATGAGGACTGATAGGTACAGTATGTGGTTAGATTAACTTTCTATTGAATAAGTAACTTGATATTACATTTTATTCCAAACAGTCTACCACACTGCTTTGATGTGCCCTCTTACAAGAATAACATCATCACTAAGATGCCTGCCTTTGCATGTTTCAAAGGCTTTTCTCCCTGGTGTGATATGACAGTACTAAATTCACATCGACCCCCCGAGGACAGATCCTAGCGGAGACATAATGTCAGACACATTGCCTAGTCAAAACACCCTGTCTGTCTGTGTGTACGGAGGTTCAAAGAGAGGGAACCATAACCACAGTGGTTCCCACAAGTTTCTGATTTACAATCAAACCACTAAGCTGAGTACAAGTTTAAAGAACGTTTGAGAAGTTGTCTTTGTATCTTTGTTTAACAATTTACAATTATTTGTAAGCTATTAATCAAATGGTCAGATTTATAGTGAGTCGTTGCATAAAGCACCAGACATGATTTTAAGCCAAAACAGGCTAAAATAATTGGAACATGCAAGGACATTGGATAGTCCATGAGCGAAATGTACCAAGTATTGAAACATTTATTAAAAGTGATTGAGAAGCAAACTCTGGTCAATGAAAAGGCTAGTATGAGGAGTTGTTGGAAATAAGGCTCAGAAAAGGAAATTACTCATAAAAACGAACATGAGAACATTCATGTGGAAAATCTTTATATTTTCATGAAACCGTGTTAATGGTCAGTGCCTTTTGATGTCATACTGTAATGTGTTACGGTTGTTGTAGGGTAAAATGCACACACTTATGGTCATTTTAAAAGAACCACATGTCACGCCCTGACCGTAGAGAGCTTTTTATGTCTCTATTTTGGTTTGGTAGGGGTGTGATTTGGGTGGGCATTCTATGTTCTTTTTTCTATGATTTGTATTTCTGTGTGTTTGGACGGGTGTGGTTTTCAATCAGAGGCAGCTGTCTATCGTTGTCTCTGATTGAGAACCATACATAGGTTGCCTTTTCCCACCTGTATTTGTGGGTAGTTGTCTATGTGTAGTGACCTGCGAGCACTACATAGCTTTACGTTCGTTTGTTATTTTCTTGGTTTTTGGCGACATTAAATAAACTAAAATGTACGCTCACAACGCTGCGCCTTGGTCCATTCCTTTCGACGAGCGTGACAGAACTACCCACCACCAAAGGACCAAGCAGCGTGGAAGAGAGGACTGGACATGGGAGGACATCCTGGACGGCAAGGGATCCTACACATGGGAGGAGATCCTGGCTGGAAGGGATCGCCTCCCATGGGAACAGGTGGAGGCAGCCAGGAAGGCGGAGGCAGCTAGGAAAGGGGCCAAGGATTACACGGGAACACGGCTGGCAAGGAAGCTCGAGAGGCAGCCCAAAAATTTTTTTGGGGGGGGCACACGGGGTGTCTGGCAGAGTCAGGTTGGGAGACCTGAGGCAACTCCCCGTGCTTACCGTGGCGAGCATGTGACTGGTCAGGCCCCGTGCTATGGGGTGATGCGCACTGTGTCTTGGCCGAGCATTCACAGGCTGGTGTGCTCGGTGCCAGCGTCCCGCATTTGCCGGGTGGAAGTGGGCATCCAGCCAGAACGGGTGGTGCCAGCTCTGCGCTCGAGACCGCCAGTGCACCTCCACGGCCCAGTGTATCCGGTGCCTCGACCAAGGAAGAGGCCTCCTGTATGTCTCCCCAGCCTGGTGAGTCCTGTGCCTGCGCCCTCCAGTCCGTGGCTTCCAGAGGCGCCCTTCAGTCCGTGGCTTCCAGAGGCGCCCTTCAGTCCGTGGCTTCCAGAGGCGCCCTTCAGTCCGTGGCTTCCAACGAGGGTCCCCAGTCCGGCCCCCGCAACGAGGGTCCCCAGTCCGGGGTCGGCGGCGAGGGTCCCCGCTCTAGAGGCGCCACCTAAGTGGGCCAAGCCAGAGATGGAGCGGTGTCTACGTCCCGCACCAGAGCCGCCACCGTGGTGAAATGCCCACCCAGACCCTCCCCTATAGGTTCAGGTTTTGCGGCCGGAGTCCGCACCTTTGGGGGGGGGGGGGGGGGGGGGGGGTACTGTCACGCCCTGACCGTAGAGAGCTTTTTATGTCTCTATTTTGGTTTGGTTTGGGTGGGCATTCTATGTTCTTTTTTCTATGATTTGTATTTCTGTGTGTTTGGCCGGGTGTGGTTCTCAATCAGAGGCAGCTGTCTATCGTTGTCTCTGATTGAGAACCATACTTAGGTTGCCTTTTCCCACCTGTATTTGTGGGTAGTTGTCTATGTGTAGTGGCCTGCGTGCGCTACGTAGCTTTACGTTCGTTTGTTATTTTCTTGTTTTTTGGCGACATTAAATAAACTAAAATGTACGCTCACAACGCTGCGCCTTGGTCCATTCCTTTTGACGAGCGTGACACCACAACAGATTAGAAGTGGAAAACTCTTGATTGTTTTGTTGGAAAATTATGAACACTGCTCTTGTCAAAGATGTGTGGTTGGAGTTAACCACCTTAATATCATCATTGCTCTCTGAATGACTGTTTTAAGAAGTCTGTAGTTACTTTTGTCCTTTTGTAGCACCCATATTACGTTATATGCCTTAGTCAACTCTGCTTTTGATCTTGATCACTATGTGGATATCAATACGTTGTTTTCTGTATCCTTGTTACGTTACCACACAGACAGCAGCTCCAAGTATCAGACTGTTTGTGTTTTGCTATGGGATAGACTGACAGGCTCCACATTTATGAAGGTTTTATATAAAATCTGTCTTTTGTATTGAACCATGCCATTTATAATTTCATAATCTGAAAACACTCTGTAAACTACAGCATATCTAACTCATGTTAGTTTTCCTCTACAATTTAGGTACTAAATACGTTAGTTTTAATTCAAGAATTTGGTTTGGAATTTATTTTAAAAACACATTTCTCTTTTGTGAGTTTCAAGACTGGAAATGTGAAGAAATACCCAGTAATGCATCAAATATTGGATATTGAAAGGATTCAATCTTTCTACTATTGTTTAATGTGGAGGCAATACAGAACACCATTTTTCCAGAGGAGGACAATGGAAGCACTTATTAAATTCACTTGATACCTTTAGAATGGAGGAACCAGAATGAAGTTACTGAACCGGAATTCCTCATCCACTTATACTGAGGTTACTGCTTTGTGTAAAATCTCCTTACAATTGCATTCTCTATGCAGCCTTACATCCGATGCGTTCCTGATGTCGTAACCTTTTCCATGTGTACTCTTCATCTCGACACAAATACTGTTTCTGGAAAGTTTTCGATGTAAAACAAAATGGTCAGAACCACCAAAAACACACAAATTGCTTGACTTAACTGAAAATGGTGCAGAAAGTCTTTAATTCATAATCTGCCAAGCAACACTTCAGGAAGGAATGAAGTGGTCTTTCAGAACTAGAAGGGGGTTGTCCTCAAAGGTCAAGCATTCAGCATTCAGACACTAGTTTTCCACCGAGGTTCCAAAACCAACAGGAGAGCAGCAACACCAATTGAATGAGTATAAGGAGGAAGGTCAAGAGCTCTCCAACTGACTCATTAAAGTGAAGCAGTCGGGTTCGCAGTCATGAATTAAAGCCTGTCCTCATCTGCTCCTGTCATTACCTGTCCCTCCCATGTCCCAGACACTGGAAAAGAAAAACATGAGAATACTGTACAGTGTACAGTATATGGTGGTACAGTATGCAGATAACAGTAGTTCCAAGTCATTGAATTATCATTTCCTACTTTTATTTTCCCATGTGAATAGTCACTATAATCCAGTAATAGTATCTGAGTATAGATCGTCTGTAATGTCAAGTGTTGTTTAGCCATGCTGGGAGGCTTAGTAACACAGATTACACTTACAGGAAGCCTCGGAATTGACAACTGATTTTAATTGACCTTTGTCATAAAAGTGTACCTCATTACTCTAGTAGTCTGTTAATTCTCTCAGTCTTAAGTCATTAGAGTGTTTTACACCCGTCTTGCTCCTGCAGGTAAAGGAGGCGAGGAGTCTCCCTGTGTCCTCCATCTAGGCTCAAACAGCTTCCTCTCCAGCAGGAAGCACCACATGGAGTCTGAGAGACACAGCTGTGCAGATAGCTGATACTGAGCCAGCCGCTGTTTAGATTCTTCTTTCCCATAGAGGAACTGTTTATATTTGTGACACAAACGTCTGATCTTGTCTAAGTGTGTTTTCCCTGAAGTGAAAGTCTTCCTCGATGTTTTGCTATTTGTCCAGTGTTGTGTCTGGAGGGTTTTTGAGGTGAATTGTCTTGGATGGTTGGCTGTTGCAGGTTTCAGCGGCTATTTTTAGGAGAGGTCAGATTTCAAATGATTGTTCATAATTCAGATTTTGCACTACATGAACAACATACATTTTAAGAACTCTATACATTTTAAGAACTCATAAACCATCAAATCCTTGGCGTAAATGGTCAGGATCTTAGTTATTGTCCAAAATATGTAATAGTCAAACCCCATCCATTTCAATAGTCCTCCTTGTTATCCAAACTGTTGACACGTTTATATGTTTATTATGCCTTTGTTGGAGCCTCCAAATACCGCCAGGCAGCTGTGAAATATATTATTACTACAAGTCATCTCCAATGTTTGCAGGGGCGAACTGGGATAAAAAATCAACCCTGGCATTGCTAACACACAGGCCCACTATTTTCTTTGAGGCCCCCACACCGGCCCATTCTTTTCCTTCAAGCCCCCACACTGGCTCATTATTTTCCTTGAGGCCCCCATTATTAGCCAGATAATGACAATTCTGCGCAAAAAAAACGAAATTAGACAGGCCCACTGGGCAAGAAATGGACCAGCCCATCTGGCAATTGGCCAGTCCGCCCCTGAATGTTTTTGGCATGGTTCATCAGCTTCCATTAAAACATGCTAATTTCATCCCAACTTCTTACTTAGCCCATTTGATGTGTTAATAATAAATGATATACATTTTGTTTGGCAGATGCCTTTCAGGACACTCAAGGAAATGTTACATTAAAGTAGGCCTAAATAAAATCAAGTGCAGAAGTCTGTTCAACAGATTTTTTTAAAACAATACATTGTTGACATTATTATTATTTTTTAAATATAATGTTTAAGTGGTCTATTTTATATATGTGCCTTCATTTTCAATACATTGAATCCATGATGCTTGTGTTATAAGACAATATCTTAGCGGTCACATTTGGAAAATGCAGTGGATATAATTTATTATATGTATTTAATCCTAGCAGATTAATTCTTACTTTAGTAGATTGAAGTTGAGTTGGGTTATGGAAATACTTGATCAAGATGATCTTACAGATGATTTTACCATTAGCCTTTAGATATGTTTAAATCAGTGGTTTTATAACGACAGAAGGCGAGACACAGATGCAGACACAGGAGGCAGATGGTTCGAGTCTCTGATATTTAATGAACAACGAGGGGCAGGCAAGAGGCAGGTCGAGGACAAGCAAGAGTTCATAACCAGGTCAGAGTCCAAATGGTGCAGGGCGGCAGGTTTCGAGGTCAGGGGCAGGCAGAATAGTCAGGCAGGCGGGCTCAGTGTCAGTGCAGGCAAAAGGTCAGAACCGGGAGGACTAGAAAAGAGAGACTAGGAAAAACAGGAGCTTGGAAAAACGCTGGTTGACTTGGCAAGACTAGATGAACTGGCAACAGGCAAACAGAGAACACAGGTATAAATACACTGAGGGTATTAGGGAAGATAGTTGACACCTGGAGGGGGTGGAGACAATCACAAGGACAGGTGAAACAGATCAGGGTGTGACAGGTTTTGACTGTAAAACGTAATATTTTGTTATTTCAGGGGGAATTGGGCATGTATAGACCCAACAATGAGTGGTTTGAAAGGAATCAGTGGCTATCTGCAAGTTTTGCGAAGCAATCACTAGTCTGCTATTCACTGGAGTGGGTGTGTGGTCCAAGTCTGGGTTTAAAGGTCTCTTTACCAAGCTTAAAAGGATAAACATTTACATGCCATGGGCAAAATAGGTTGAATACATTGGCCATGCTGTCAATCCAGCATGATTTCTGACATCATGATTCGACCTAATTTCCCAGTTGTCTTGAAAGCACCATAAATCCAGAGTATGCTAGACTTTGATGACAAAATTTGCCCACAAGAAGGACTGCTGCGCCACCTTCCTGTTCAAGTGAGCACACCACAACAAGGTCAGTCCAAAAATGTGTTGTATGCTGCTGCATAAATAATGTAATATGCCAAGGAGACATGTATTCTGTAGCTAAGAAAGTAATATGTTGTGTAGTAAGCTGTTAGTAGCCCATGTGCCTCACCCTAATAATGTGATCCCTTTCCCCATCATAATTTTGCCTGCTGTTCTGACTTGGTGGTGTACAAGTAGCCTATAGCCTGTTGTAGAGAAATGTAATCATTGAATATTGTAAGATTTCATTGTCTACTTATATGCCCCCTTTATTTATCCTACGGTTCTGACTTGGTGTAGAGGGAGAATACTGTAAGAACAGCCCATGTTCTGAATTCTGTCGCTGTACATTTCAAAAGTGCTGAACAAATAGTTATATTGACTACGTCCGTCCTAGCTCGCTCATTAATGTCTTAATCGAAATGACAGATTGCCTCTTATCCGCTCATCGTTCCCTTATGCCATAGTTTGTACATCTCAATTGTCAGTAGAAACCACATTTGTTTAAGCAAGTCAGCCATATCAGCTATGTTTTTTTAAAGGGAGTAAATGAGACTGAATGAACTGTTTTGCTGCCAGACAAGGCTCCACTGATAGCCAGGTTTAGCGGTGGTAAGGATTCACTCCATGGTGCTGAAAATAAAGCTCTTCTTTTGGGACAGCTTTATGTAGGCCCTAACAGTTTGTGCGCTCCGTTTGTCACCATTATAGTGCAATTAATGTATTGTTTAGTGTTGTGTTGTGTAGTGTAGTGGCTTGCTGGCATGCATCCCAAACATTTTTGGGGAGTTTGCTCCACCAAGATGTACATGCTAAAATCGCCACTGGTAAGGTCCCTCAGTCGAGCAGTGAATTTCAAATACAGATTAAACCACAAAGACCAGGTTTTCCAATGTCTAGCAAAGAAGGGCACCTATTGGTAGATGGGTAAATAAAATTAAAAGCAGACATTAAATATCTCTTTGAGAATGGTAAAGTTATTAAATATACGTTGGATGGTGTATCAATACACCCAGTCACTACAAAGATACAGGTGTCCTTCCTAACTCAGTTGCCAGAGTGGAGGGAAACCACTACCATAAGGCCAATGGTGACTATAAAACAGTTACAGAGTTTAATGGCTGTGATAGGAGAAAACTGAGGATAGATCAACAATATTGTAGTTACTCCACAATACTTACCTAATTGACAGAGTGAAAAGAAGGAAGCCTACAGAATAAAAACCATGCATCCTGTTTGAAATAAGGCACTAAAGTAAAACTGCAAAAAATGTGACAAAGAAATTAACTTTATGTCCAGAATACACTCTTCATATTTTTCAAGCAGAGTTCCTCTGTCCTGTGTCTGTGTTCTTTTGCCCATGTTAATTTTTTTATTCTTTATTATTGGCCAGTCTGAGATATGGCTTTTTCTTTGCACCTCTGCCTAGAAGGCCAGTATCACGGAGTCGCCTCTTCACTGTTGACGTTGAGACTGGTGTTTTGCGGGTACTATTTAAGGAAGCTGCCAGTTGAGGACTTGTGAGGCGTCTGTTTCTCAAACTAGACACTCTAATGTACTTGTCCACTTGCTCAGTTGTGCACTGGGGCCTCCCACTCCTTTTTATATTCTGGTTAGAGCCAGTTTGCGCTGTTCTGCGAAGGGAGTATTACACAGCGTTGTACGAGATCTTTAGTTTCTTGGCAATTTCTCGAATAGAATAGCCTTCATTTCTCAGAACAGGAATAGACTGACGAGTTTCAGAAGAAAGGTCTTTGTTTCTGGACATTTTGAGCCTGTAATTGAACCCACAAATGCTGATGCTCCAGATACTCAACTAGTCTAAAGAACGCCCATTTTATTGCTTCTTTAATCAGGACAACAGTTTTCAGCTGTGCTAACATAATTGCAAAAGGGTTTTCTAATGATCAATTAGCCTTTTAAAATGATAAACTTGGATTAGGTAACACAACGTGCCATTGGAACACAGGAGTGATGGTTGCTGATAATGGGCCTCTGTACGCCTATGTAGATATTCAATAAAAGATCTGCCGTTTCCAGCTACAATAGTAATTTGCAACATTAACAATGTCTACACTGTATTTCTGATCAATTTGATGTTATTTTAATGGACATTTAAAATAAAATCTTTCAAAAACAAGGACATTTCTAAGTGACCCCAAACTTTTGAACGGTAGTATACAGTGGGGCAAAAAAGTATTTAGTCAGCCACCAATTGTGCAAGTTCTCCCACTTAAAAAGATGAGAGAGGCCTGTAATTTTCATCATAGGTACACTTCAACTATGACAGACAAAATGAGAAAAAAAAATCCAGAAAATCACATTGTAGGATTTTTTATGAATTTATTTGCAAATTATGGTGGAAAATAAGTATTTGGTCAATAACAAAAGTTTATCTCAATACTTTGTTATATACCCTTTGTTGGCAATGACAGAGGTCAAACGTTTTCTGTAAGTCTTCACAAGGTTTTCACACACTGTTGCTGGTATTTTGGCCCATTCCTCCATGCAGATCTCCTCTAGAGCAGTGATGTTTTGGGGCTGTTGCTGGGCAACACGGACTTTCAACTCCCTCCAAGGACTTTCAACTCCCTCCAAAGATTTTCTATGGGGTTGAGATCTGGAGACTGGCTAGGCCACTCCAGGACCTTGAAATGCTTCTTACGAAGCCACTCCTTCGTTGCCCGGGCGGTGTGTTTGGGATCATTGTCATGCTGGAAGACCCGGCCACGTTTCATCTTCAATGCCCTTGCTGATGGAAGGAGGTTTTCACTCAAAATCTCACGATACATGGCCCCATTCATTCTTTCCTTTACACGGATCAGTCGTCCTGGTCCCTTTGCAGAAAAACATCCCCAAAGCATGATGTTTCCACCCCCATGCTTCACAGTAGGTATGGTGTTCTTTGGATGCAACTCAGCATTCTTTGTCCTCCAAACACGACGAGTTGAGTTTTTACCAAAAAGTTCTATTTTGGTTTCATCTGACCATATGACATTCTCCCAATCTTCTTCTGGATCATCCAAATGCTCTCTAGCAAACTTCAGACGGGCCTGGACATGTACTGGCTTAAGCAGGGGGACACGTCTGGCACTGCAGGATTTGAGTCCCTGGCGGCGTAGTGTGTTACTGATGGTAGGCTTTGTTACTTTGGTCCCAGCTCTCTGCAGGTCATTCACTAGGTCCCCCCGTGTGGTTCTGGGATTTTTGCTCACCGTTCTTGTGATCATTTTGACCCCACGGGGTGAGATCTTGTGTGGAGCCCCAGATCGAGGGAGATTATCAGTGTTCTTGTATGTCTTCCATTTCCTAAT
This sequence comes from Salvelinus namaycush, assembly GCF_016432855.1. Taxonomy (NCBI): domain Eukaryota; kingdom Metazoa; phylum Chordata; class Actinopteri; order Salmoniformes; family Salmonidae; genus Salvelinus; species Salvelinus namaycush. Next base: position 32,459,155 of record NC_052334.1, on the reverse strand, counting down.
AATTGCTCCCACAGTTGATTTCTTCAAACCAAGCTGCTTACCTATTGCAGATTCAGTCTTCCCAGCCTGGTGCAGGTCTACAATTTTGTTTCTGGTGTCCTTTGACAGCTCTTTGGTCTTGGCCATAGTGGAGTTTGGAGTGTGACTGTTTGAGGTTGTGGACAGGTGTCTTTTATACTGATAACAAGTTTAAACCGGTGCCATTAATACAGGTAACGAGTGGAGGACAGAGGAGCCTCTTAAAGAAGAAGTTACAGGTCTGTGAGAGCCAGAAATCTTGCTTGTTTGTAGGTGACCAAATACTTATTTTCCACCATAATTTGCAAATAAATTCATTAATAATCCTACAATGTGATTTTCTGGAATTTTTTTCTCATTTTGTCTGTCATAGTTGAAGTGTACCTATGATGAAAATTACAGGCCTCTCATCTTTTTAAGTGGGAGAACTTGCACAATTGGTGGCTGACTAAATACTTTTTTGCCCCACTGTATATATATATATATATATATATATAGCCTTCCACAAGCTTCCCACAATAAGTTGGGTGAATGTTGGCCCATTCCTCCTGACAGAGCTGGTGTAACTGAGTCAGGTTTGTAGGCCTCCTTGCTCGCACACGCTTTTCAGTTCTGCCCACAAATTTTCAATAGGATTGAGGTCAGGGCTTTGTGATGGCCACTCCAATACCTTGACTTTGTTGTCCATAAGCTAGTCTGCCACAACTTTGGAAGTATGCTTGGGGTCATTGTCCATTTGGAAGACCCATTTGCGACCAAGCTTTAACTTCCTGACTGATATCTTGAGATGTTGTTTCAATATGTCCATATAATTTTCCTACCTCATGATGCCATCTATTTTGTGAACTGGGACTTCACCAGTCCCTCCTGCAGCAAAGCACCCCCACAAAATGATGCTGCCACCCCCGTGCTTCATGGTTGGGATGGTGTTCTCCGGCTTGCAAGGCTCCCGCTTTTTCCTCCAAACATAACGATGGTCATTATGGCCAAACAGTTCTATTTTCTGTTTCATCAGACCAGAGGACATTTCTCCAAAAAGTACGATCTTTGTCCCCATGTGCAGTTGTAAACCGTAGTCTGTTTTTTTTATGGCGGTTTTGGAGCAGGGGCTTCTTCCTTGCTGAGCGGCCTTTCAGGTTATGTCGATATAGGACTCGTTTTACTATGGATATAGATACTTTTGCACCTGTTTCCTCCAGCATCTTCACAAGGTCCTTTGCTGTTGTTCTGGGAATGATTTGCACTCTTCGCACCAAAGTACGTTCATCTCTAGGAGACAGAACGCGTCTCCTTCCTGAGTGGTATGACGGCTGCGTGGTCCCATGGTGTTTATTCTTGCGTACTATTGTTTGTACAGATGAACGTTGTACCTTCAGGCATTTGGAAATTGCTCCCAAGGATGAACCAGACTTGTGGAGGTGTACCATTTTTTTCCTGAGGTCTTGGCTGATTTCTTTTTATTTTCCCATGATGTCAAGCGAAGAGGCACTGAGTTTGAAGGTAGGCCTTGAAATACATCCACAGGTACACCTCCAATGGACTCAAATGATGTCAATTAGTCTATCAGAAGCTTCGAAAGCCATGACATAATTTTCTGGAATTTTCCAAGCTATTTAAAGGCAGTCAACTAGTGAATGTAAACTTCTGACCCACTGGAATTATGATACAGTGAATTATAAGTGAAATAATCTGTCTGTAAACAATTGTTAGAAAAAATACTTGTCATGCACAAAGTAGATGTCCTAACCAACTTGCCAAAACTATAGTTTGTTAAGAAGACATTATTGGAGTGGTTGAAAAATGAGTTTTAATGACTCCAACCTAAGTGTATGTCAACTTCTGATTTCAACTGTAGTTATATTGACTACATCCGTCTTAGTTCGCTCATTAATGTCTTAATCGAAATTACGGAATGCCTCTTATCCGCTCATCATTATTTTAGTTTAGTAGCCTAAACCGATCGATGTTGCATTGAACTGGGTGAATGAATATGAATGACAGTCAACCAATATGCTGTAACTCCCAAAAAATAATCGTACTCCCTCATCTTAAGCCCGCCACTGATCTGAATGTGTGTGAAACTTTAATAAGGCCGGACCACTGAGGTGACTTCTTGATATACAGGGAACTGCCAAAATAATGGAAACACTTGAGTAAATGAGGGATACAAAGTATATTGATAGCAGGTGCTTCCACACAGTTGTGGTTCCTGAGTTAATTAAGCATTTAACATCCCATCATGCTTTGGGTAATGTATAAAAATGCTAGGCAGGCCATTATTTTGGCTACCATTGCTGTGCCCCCATCAGATGACAATACCCCCAGCCACAGGGCACAAGTGGTCACTGAATGGTTTGGTTAGCATGAAAATTATGTAAACCATATGCCATGGCCATCTAAGTCAGCAGCCTGTGTCAGAGATGAAGGCTGTGTCTAGAGGGAAACACTGAAAAGAGAATGGATGCCTCTTCATGGATGTATTATTTTGAGGAATAAATACCATAGATTTCCATCCTGAAAGTCATTCTTCTCAATGTGAACAAGACAATGAAATATATTAGAAAATACACATTCCTATTCAAATCACCTTGATCCAAGTAAAAAATATGATTCGTGGAGCGTATGAAAAATGCAAGAAAATCTCCAGGAAGGTTAGTTTTGTCTGATTGAAGCTTTTACAGTGGCTTGCGAAAGTATTCACCCCCCCTTGGCATTTTTCCTATTTTGTTGCCTTACAACCTGGAATTAAAATATAATTTTTTTTTTTTTTGGGGGGGGGGGTTGTATCATTTGATGTATACAACATGCCTACCACTTTGAAGATGCAAATTATTTTTTATTGTGAAACAAACAAGAAATAAGACAACAAAACTGAAAACTTGAGCGTTTAAGTTATACCACAGATTCTCAATTGGATTGAGGTCTGGGCTTTGACTAGGCCATTCCAATACATTTAAATGTTTCCCCTTAAACCACTCGAGTGTTGCTTTAGCAGTATGCTTAGTGTCATTGTCCTGCTGGAAGGTGAACCTCCGTCCCAGTCTCAAATCTCTGGAACAGGTTTCCATCAAGAATTTCCCTGTATTTAGCACCATCAATCATTTCTTCAATTCTGACCAGTTTCCCAGTCCCTGCCGATGAAAAACATCTCCACAGCATGATGCTGCCACCACCATGATTCATTGTGGGGATGACCAAAAAGCTCAATTTTAGTCTCATCTGACCAGAGTACCTTCTTCCATATGTTTGGGAAGTCTCCCACGTGCCTTTTGGCGAACACCAAACGTGTTTGCTTATTTATTTATTTTTTATATTTTTTTTCTGGTCACTCTTCTGTAATGCCCAGCTCTGTGGAGTGTATGGCTTAAAGTGGTCCTATGGACAGATACTCCAATCTCCGCTGGGGAGCTTTGCAGCTCTTTCAGGGTTATCTTTGGTCTCTTTGTTGCCTCTCTGGTTAATGCCCTCCTTGCCTGGTCCGTGAGGGCGGCCCTTTTGGTGGGCGGCCCTCTCTTGGCAGGTTTGTTGTGGTGCCATATTCTTTCCATTTTTTAATAATGGATTTAATGGTGCTCCGTGGGATGTTCAAAGTTTCAGATATTTTTTTATAACCCAACCCTGATCTGTACTTCTCCACAACTTTGTCCCTGACCTGTTTGGAGAGCTCCTTGCTCTTCATGGTGCCGCTTGCTTGGTGGTGCCCCTTGCTTAGTAGCGTTGCACACTCTGGGGCCTTTCAGAACAGGTGTATATATACTGAGATCATGTGACAGATCATTTGACACTTAGATTGCACACAGGTGGACTTTATTTAACTAATTATGTGACTTCTGAAGGTAATTGGTTGCACCAGATCTTATTTAGGGGCTTCATAGCAAAGGGGGTGAATACATATGCATGCACCACTTTTAAGTTAAACATTAAAAAAATATATATAATAAAAATAATCTTTTTTTCATTTCACTTCACCAATTTGGACTATTTTGTGTATGTCCATTGCATGAAATACAAATAAAAATCAACTTAAATTAAAGGTTGCAATGCAACAAAATAGGAAAAACGCCAAGGGGGATGAATACTTTTGCAAGGCACTGTAGTATTTGCACTGGCACCATTCTGGGACTAAGGGAGAACATTTCAGTTGGTCATTTCAAACTGGGCTCATTTAGACGTAGCTGAGCTTAGTATGGGTGGTGGTGAGGGGGCCTAGAAAGTTAATGTCCGGCCAAATGAGTTAAAATGCCTCTCTCTAGAGAGGCAATGAGGAGAAACAATCAGTGAGGAGAAACACTCACTGCAGTCTGGAACCAACACACCCTGAACAGCTTACCCCCAAGCCATAAGATTGCTAAATAGTTAGTTAAATAGTTAACCAATAGCTACCCGGACTCTCACGCCCGCTCCCGCTCTTCCTCCCCCTTGCACTCGGGGGCACCAGGATCCCCGGCATGAAGCACTCAAGCCACCATCAGTACGCACACCTGTCTTCCCCCCGTCACGCGCATCAGCGATCATTGGACTCACGTGGACTCAATTACTTGTGTCATTACCTTCCCTATATCTGTCTGTTCCCAAACTCTGTTCCCTGGTTCGGGATTAATTGTCTCTTGTCCGTGTTACCCGTGGTCTGATGCTGTTCCTGTCTGTTCCCGAATAAAGGTCTGACTCCCCTTACCTGCTTCTCCTGTCCGGCGTCGGACCCTTTTTGCACTCTTTTGACACATCACATACGCTGCTGCTACTGTTTATTATCTATCCTGTTGCCTAGTCACTTAATCCATACCTACAGTGTACAAAACATTAGGAACACTTGGTCTTTACATGACATAGACTGACCAGGTGAATTCAGCTGAAAGCTATGATCCCTTACTGATGTCACTTCAATCAGTGTAGATGAGTGGGAGGAGACAGGTTAAAGAAGGATTTTTAAGCCTTGAGACAACTGAGGCATGGATTGTGTATGTGTGCCATTCAAAAGGTGAATCGGCAAGACAAAAGATTGAAGTGCCTTTGAACAGGGTAGGTGCTATGTGTACCAGTTTGAGTGCTGGGTTTTTATCACTCCAGTGTTAATCTGCTAAATTGTAATTATTCGCTCCTATGGCCTATTTATTGCCTACCTCCTCATGCCTTTTGCACACTCTGTATATAGACTTTCTTTTTTTTCTACTGTGTCATTGACTTGTTTGTGTTATTGGCTTGTTTATTGTTTATTCCATGTGTAACTCTGTGTTGTTGTCTGTCACACTGCTTTGCTTTATCTTGGCCAGGTCGCAGTTGTAAATGAGAACTTGTTCTCAACTAGCCTACCTGGTTAAATAAAGGTCAAATAAAAAAAATAAAAAGGTCCATGCCCAGACGAATTGAGGCTGTTCAAAGGGCAAAATGGGGTGTAACTCAATATTAGGAAGGTATTCAGTGTATGTACATATCTACCTCAATTACCTCGTACCCCTGCACATCGACTGCAACCCCGTGTATATAGCCAAGTTATCGTTACCCACTGGGTATTCATTCCTTGTGTTATTATTTTCTATTATTTCTCTATTTTCTTTCTCTCTGCATTGTTGGGAAGGGCACGTAAGTAAGCATTTCACTGATAGTCTACACCTGTTGTGTAACGCCTGTCGTCGGAAGGAGTGGACCAAAGCGCAGCGTGAAAAGTGTTCATGATTTTATTTATTATCAAAAAACACTCGAACAAAGTAACAAAACGAAAGCGAACAGTTCTGTCAGGTAACAGAGACTAAACAGAAAATAACTACGGCTCTCTAAGGTCAGGGTGTGACAGTACCCCCCCCCCCCCAAAGGTGTGGACTCCCGGCCGCAAACCTGAACCTATAGGGGAAGGTCCGAGTGGGCATCTACCCTCGGTGGCGGCTCCGGTTCGGGACGTAGCCCCCGCTCCCTGCGCTGATCCATCCGCTTTTGTGGAACCGGACCGTGGATCGTCGCCGGAGACTCCGGACCGTGAATCGTTGCCGGGGGAACTGGATCGTGGATCGTCGCCGGAGGCTCTGGACTGGGAACCCCCGCTGGAGGCTCTGGACTGCAGCTCGTCGCTGGAGGCTCTGGACTGCAGACCGTCGCTGAAGACTCTGGACTGCAGATCGGCGCTGGAGGCTACGGACTGGGGACCGTCGCTGGAGGCTCCGGACTGGGGACCGTCGCTGGAGGCTCCGGACTGGGGACCGTCGCTGGAGGCTCCGGACTGGGGACCGTCGCTGGAGGCTCCGGACTGGGGACCGTCGCTGGAGGCTCCGGACTGGCGACCGTCGCTGGAGGCTCCGGACTGGGGACCGTCGCTGGAGGCTCCGGACAGGGGACCGTCGCTGGAGGCTTCTAGCCCTGGATTTTTACTGCAGGCTCCGGGCCATGGATCATCACTACAGGCTCCGGGCCATGGATCATCACTGGAGGCTTCGTGCCATGGATCATCACTACAGGCTCCGGGCCATGGATCATCACTGGAGGCTTCGTGCCATGGATTATCACTGGAGGCTCCGGGCCATGGATTATCACTGGAGGCTTTGTGCCATGGATCATCACTACAAGCTGCGGTCCATGGATCATCACTGGAGGCTTTGTGCCATGGATCATCACTAGAGGCTTCGTACGTGGAGCCGGAACAGGTCTCACAGGACTGAGGAGACGTACTGGAGGCCTGGTGCGTGGAGCTGCCACAGGGCTTACCAGGCTGTGGAGACATACTGGAGGCCTGGTACGTGGAACCGGAACAGGTCTCACCGGACTGGGGAGAAGCACTGGAAGCCTGGTTCGTGGAGCAGGCACCGGATACACTGGGCCGTGGAGGCGCACTGGAGGTCTCGAGCGTAGAGCTGGCACAACCCGTCCTGGCTGGATGCCCACTTCCGCCCGGCAAATGAGGGGCGCTGGCACAGAGCGTACCGGCCTGTGAATGCTCACTGGAGACACCTTGCGCATCACCGCATAACACGGTGCCTGACCAGTCACACGCTCCCCACGGTAAGCACGGGGAGTTGGCTCAGGTCTAAACCCTGACACCACCAATCTCCCCGTGTGCCCCCCTCCCAAGAAATGTGGGGCTGCCTCTCGAGCTCCCGTTGTTGTCGTGACCAAAGCGTGGACCAAAGCCCAGCGCGAAAAGTGTTCATGATTTTATTTATTATCAAAAACACTCGAACAAAGTAATAAAACGAAAGCGAACAGTTCTGCCAGGTAACAGAGACTAAACAGAAAATAACTACCCACAAAACGCAGGTGGGAAAAGGGCTACCTAAGTATGATTCCCAATCAGTGACAGCGATAGACAGCTGCCTTTGATTGGGAACCACACTCGGCCAAAAACAAAGAAATAGGAAACATAGAATGCCCACCCTAATCACACCCTGACCTAACCAAAAAGAGAAATAAAACGTCTCTCTAAGGTCAGGGCGTGACATGTTGTTTACGAAGTATGTGACAAATCATTTTTACAGAATAGTATTGTCTTGTGTCAAAATCCTTTCTCAGTTCTCCATGATAGGCATCTAGTTCTGAGCAGCTGGTAGACTGTTGGTCATCATGTCCTGGGACCATTGGGATGTGGTAAGCAGGGGGAAACCCCCAACAGAGGAAGAGAACCATGATTACAAAGCTCCCATGAGTGTTTGTCTGGGTGAGGGGGAGGCAGTGTGGGGCTTATGGGCCGGCTGATGAGAAACACCTGCTGTTGTTCAATGGAAAGCGAAGACTGGTCATGATGAAGAATGTTGTCTGGTGTTTTCATTCATTCTTTGCCAAAGAAATAGTGAGTTTTCCCAGATGAAGACATGTGGGTGGATGTAAATAAGATTTCAAGATTTAGGATGCAATAAACATGCTCACATGGAGTGAATGAGAGGAGTGGAATTGTGTTTGTTTTTGGTATGAAATTATCTGTATTTTGTATCTCCACTTGTATGGAGTTCTGGTAGAATGTGATATGCATACATTTTAGTTAGCAAACTGTGAATTAATTAGATAATAGACATGATTGTCAAATGAGACCTCACAATGTTTTTCTAAGAACATGTACTCTACTGCCAATGTGAACATGTGTAGAAAACAGTTACATGTGTCCCTTGCTAGTCATTCCTTTTCATGCTTAAATTCCTCTTGTCCTAGAGGTAATGCGAGCCAGTCACTATTTTATGGTGAGAGCACGGCTTGAAGGCACGAACACCCTCGTAACCCTTACAGTTTTTACACTGACATCGTCACCAAACGTCCCCATGGAACATATGTAGGTTTTAGGTTATGGAACATACATCAAGGTTAGGTTCCACCACTTGGTCTTTCACTCACTGCCATAAAATAGTCAGTTATGTGGAATCCTATTATGTGGCAGAGATGGGATGTTATACTGTCTACCAGTGTGTCCCACCTTAGTGAATTTCCCAAAATACAAGGTAGTATGTCTCATGCAGTTCCCAGCATGCATTTCATAATAGATTATATGGTGCGATGGCTGGTATGTGTGGTTCCATAGATTATACTTACATGGCTGTTTATATGAGCTGTATGTGTGAGTAAAGTTGTCCTCGTAATAAATAAATAATATGACACTCACAATATGACCATGTTGTATAAAATATCATGTGTGGGTGGGATATTCCAAAGGGATGATAATGGACTTTAATAATCCCAGTTTTTATCATTGATGATCTTCACAGATGTCTGTTTTGGTTAGTGTACACTGTGCAGGTCCCATGCTACAGCCTAACGTGATAACCCCTTGAGAAAAAACATTTCTCAAAGAACTGTTGTATCCCCTCCCTCAGAAACCTTGTCTCCTACTGTAGTAATGTGTATGGGCAACACATGGAGCGCCACAGAAGTGATGGTCCTGTTTCGCATTTGAGGGTGATTGAGAACATTTCAGCACGTTTGCTTTAATGTAAGCCAGAGAGCTGTACACGTGAGACACTGTATGCCGTGCAGCCTCCGAATACAGCACCAGTCTTCACGCTGAGATCAAAGAGGATCAAATATAAACTATGCTATTTATTGCACATAAACAATATCTTCATGACATCTAAAGTGGTCCATTGTTATGTTTACAGCAAATTAACATTTTGGTTTGATTGAAGAATTGCTGTTGGTGAAGAAATTGTTAAGACATTTTTTGAACTAAACAATCATAGTGGCAGTATATGATATATGGTGCAGTACCGTATATCCTGTAGTGTTGTATTTGGCTCTACACGTGTGAGTGTGAGTCATGTGTTGTAATGCATTTTCTCCTGAAATCAATGTTGATACATTGGATTCAGACCTTAAGCCTGTTACTAACTGTAACTAATGAAGGCCAGGACATATTTCAGCTCTAGGGAATTTGACCAGGTTTCCCAAATAAATTGCAAACATTTGTCTTCTTCCACATGTCTGTTTGGATTCATGTACTCTGCAAAAAAATGTTTATGATACCAAAAGTAAACCAACTGAATATTAACTTAAATAGCCAGACATTGCATCATAAGTGTTATTTCTGACATTTCCCGGGTTTGATTGAAAAGGGCCTCATATCATATTAGGGGAAAAGCGGATTGAGTGTCTACTGTCTAGCCATGGCAAAGTTGATAAAACATTTCTTCATAAGTTTAACAGTGGAGCTAAACAAAATGGTCTAATCATCTCTCCACATATTGGTTTCAACAGGAGTGATGAAGGAAAGTTTGTGGCACTCGATAGAAGTCGTAACGTTCTGCAACGTTTACCCAGAGAAGACAGCTGATAGACAGTCATTGGGTTCCCCTAATTGTCCCCATGTCAGGGAATAAGATATTTGAAATTCTAGGTTCGAAATAAAATAAGTCACCAAATACTGTTCCAAAATGTTTTTAGTTTTTTTATTGAGACCTTATGGTGGCACTCTAAACATATGCAAATTCCCATAGGAACTCAGCCATTTTAAAAGCTCAGGGCTTGTGCAATGTGTCATGCCTTCATTTTTTGTTTTACATGAATGATATACTGTGTATTCACACCCCTTGACCTTTTACACACATGTTGTTGTGTTACAGCCTGAATTTAAAAGGGATTAAATAGAGATTTTGTGTCACTGGCCTACGGGCCTACTGGCCTACTGGCCTACTGGCCTACACATAATGTCCAAGTGGAATTACTGTATGTTTTACAAAACAAAAAAATCTTAAAATTAACAAGTCACATAGTAAGTTGCAGGGGCTCACTGTGTGCAATAAGAGGGCTTAACATGATTTTTGAATGACTACCTCTTCTCTGTATCCCACACATGCAATTATCTGTAAGGTCCCTCAGTTGAGCAGTGAATTACAAACACAGATTCAACCATAAAGAGCAGGGAGGTTTTCCAATGCCTCGCAAAGAAGGGCACCTATTGGTAAATGGGTAAATTCATTTGCCGGAGAGGAAAGGAAAAGTACCACTCTTCATTATTATGGGTATGCTTGTCGTCGTTAAGGACTGCAGAGTTTCTCAGGATGAAAAAGAAACTTAGTGGAGCTAAGCACAGGCAAAATCCTAGAGGAAAACCTGGTTCAGTCTGCTTTCCACCAGACACTGGGAGACGAATCCACCCAGCAGTGAATGTTCCTGAGTGGCTGAGTTACAGTTTTGACTTAAATCTGCTTGAAAATCTATGGCAAGACCTGAAAATGAATGTCTAGCAGAGATAAACAACCAATTTGACAGAGCTTGAAGAATTTTGAAAAGAATAATGGGCAAGTGTTGCACAATCCAGGTGTGGACGCTCTTAGCGATTTACCCAGAAAGACTCACAGCTGTAATCGCTGCCAAAGGGGATTCTAACATGTATTGACTCGGGGGGTTGAATACTTATCACTTTTGGTAACTTGACCTACATTGCATACGCTATATGACCATAGCGCATGATTTATGGCGGTGGGGGGAAGATTCTTATGACAGTGCCAGCAGTAAGTTTGCAGTAAGGTTGTAGCTTTCAAATGATATGTCATGTTCTGTACTTGCCGGGCCCTGTACATGGCCCAAAACAACCGCTCAGAGTTTGTTGAAGTGGCAGCACTCAAACCTCCTTTCACACTGAGTCACTGACATTTGGTGGCCGTTACTGGGCTTAGCCCAAACTGGCAAACATGACAACACTGCCCATGTAAACTATGAGGATCAGGCATGCTGTCAGTAATTACATTGACAAAACATTGTCAGACCATGTTGGGTTGGGTGGCAGAAATGGTTTAGATCCTTTGACAAGGCACATAAAAGCAGACAATGCATCAGTGTCTACAGCAGGGCTTTAGTAACTGTGCAATTGCCTTGTTGTTAAATTTAGCATTTGACATAAGCAGAGATGGGACCAAGTTACAATTTTGCAAGTCCTAAGCAAGTCTCAACCTTCGAGTCTCGAGTCAAGTCCCAAGTAATAATGGGCAAGTCTCAAGTTCCCCAGCTTAGGTCGAGTCAAGCCACACGTCCCTAATTTAGAGGTTTTGAGTCCTCAAGTCAATGTTTAAGTGTTTTATGCATATTTCATTGCAATTGCAATGATTCAGTGATTTTGGACCCACATGTTTTACAAACTGCATCCCTCACCCCCCCACTACCACATACTGTAGTCCTTGAAACCAAACTCAAATATTTTTGGGTTGTCTAGCAGTGATCAACAACCAGAGTTGTGGGGCAACAAAAAAAAACCCAGGGGCCCAGAGGTTTTCCTAACTCTATAGGGTCTGACAGCGATTCATTAGATGTAAAAAGCTTTTTATATGGGCAATCAGACCAGATTTACATTTTAATCATTTAGCAGACACTCTTATCCAGAGTGATTTACAGGAGCAATTAGGATTATGTGTCTTGCTCAAGGGCACACCAAAAGCTTTTTCACCTAGTCGGCTCTGGGATTCAAACCATCAACCTTTGGTTACTGGCCCAACTCTCTTAATCACTAGGCTACCTGCTGCCTAGGTATACAGATATGTTCTAAACAGGTCACATGGTTTTAAAGAAATTCTGGAAAAACTCCTGGCTCTAGGGAGGATGAAAACCCTGTCAAACTGCAGCAACCTTGTACTGAATTATATTTTAAAACGTTCCTTTACACAGACACACCCACTGCAATTTGACAATAAAACACACAGGGCTGAGCTTACTTTATGCAGTTTTGCATCGTGTAGACCTGTGCAACTGCAATTAAAAAGTACGTCTATTTATGTAATCTGCATTGTGCTGTTTGATTAATTTCAGTTAATAATTTTGGGTTGAAGAGGTAGCCTAGCCAGCCTGCCCAAGTTTGAATATAGCCTACACCAAATTTGCTCACATTCACATTTTCTCCTAACAGAAATTCATGGGCTCTAAATAGGCAAAATTATGTATTTTCCGGATGTTGAAATCAGGTAAATTTTTTGTTCTGACTGAAAGTTGAAAAGACGTCATTTTTGGACGTCTATGTTAGGACCAAAGCAAGGCTGGTCCAGACCGGACAAAATCTGAATCAAACATAAACTTCTATGATTGGTTCCGATTTAGTCCGGACCGGACCAAAAATCAATGTCGGTGGACGTTGAAATAGAGTTTGGTCCGGACTGCACCAAAAAAAGACGTCCAAAAGGCGTCGGTGTCGGTCCGTGCTTACTGAGATGCAGCCTACACTGTTGCCTGAAATTTAATTTCATGAATGCCCATCTATGTGGTAAGCTTACCGTTAATAAAACAAAAAAAAGACATCCAGTCCAAAGAAAGTCATCCAAAAGAAGTTGACTCGTGCTTACTGGGGTGTAGCCTACCATGTCGCCCCCCAATGGATTTTTTTCTGAATGCCCATCCATGTGGTAGGCCCACCATTTGTAAAACAGGCCGTTGCATTGGCCTTATTAGTCCTGATTCCCGTGACTAATCAATTTGGCGATTTTAAGCTCTGAACATCAGCTACCCAACTTTATCAGGAGTTATCAGTGAGCCTATTTGCAATGTGTTTACACAGTGGGAAATGCAGAAGCATTTTCTTTTTTGCTATGATCAGCTTTTCAAAAATTGACAGATACAAACTTGAAACCACTGATCATGACAATGAGGTGCCACTCCTGGACAACAGTTGTGATTGATTGACCATTCCATATTGTCCATTTTACTTTGACCTGTCCTGTTTTTAGTATATGTTGTTTGTTAACATGACAGCACATTTTTTATTTGAATGAGCACCATTTAGGTAAGGCTATTTGATCAGAGAAACCTAAATGATATAAAAAGTGTCTCATTACATTGTCATACATTTTATCTCTAGCCGGTAGCTACAGAAAAGGCCACGTACTCTTTCGACAATATACGATTTCTGCTACAGGATTTATGTTAGATTATTTTCTTTGATGGCATGTTGGTGGAGCATGGCAGCGATACGTCTCTCCAAAAGCACCCTGGAGAGGCGCGCTGGGAATGGACAAGCAAAATATTTTGCGCCCCTGACTTTGAAAAAGTAGGCACTGCTTATCACAGGGCAGCATCAACTCCCACCTAAAAAGCCCTTATGCCACTGGTTGAGAGAAATTGTCATTGTTTTGGGACAGAATTATGTGAGGTTTTAGGTGTTGTTGTTGGAGGGGCGTCTTGGTCAGTTTAGCTCAGAAAATGCTGCCCTCCTCAATCTGCCGCCACCGGCGGCCACCTAATCCTGCCTAATGAGCGGGCTGGCCCTTTTTCTTCCTATACAGTTTAAGTGTAGGCTGCTGCAACATTTCTGTGAAGAGTTCTTGCTTGTGTCTTTACGGAGTGATGTGTTATCACATTTGCTAAATAAATACCGGAGGACATTGGAGCAGATCGCTTTGCTAGATGACATGCATTGTGCCCAGCCTGCACAACCTGTAATTTCCGTGAATCTGATTGGTCAAGACACAGAACGCACAGAACCTGCAGCACTCCGTTATAAAAAAAACAACAGTGGCGACCCGTCATTCAGGGCAGAGCCCCACCTGTTTGAAGCCCCACATGTCTTTTTTTGTGTGCCTGTTTTGCATGTTATTTTGGCATTAATTGTGTCACATATCAGTTTGCAAACAATGTAAAAAATAAAATAAATAATTGAGTTAATAATAAAGCTGCATACAAACTTGGTCTCGTTTTTGCCTAGCTCAGTGCTTTCTGTGGTGGTGGGACAGCCAGCAGGAAATACGGATCACAGGGGTTCTCTAGTTGTGCTGTGATTGGTTCAGTGTTCTGTCACTCATGGGGACAACCCTTGGGTGCTACCAAAGAGTTACATTAGATGTGCCCATCCAAGAAGGCTCAAGGTCATTGGCCACAGATAAAATGACATCAAATCCTGTTATATCTACAGTAGCTTTAAATGGATTGTCAACATCATACTTTCAAAATTTAGCTAGCAAACTAGAAGTAATCATCATGAATCAAGTTAACCATCTACTGGCAAATCCTTTTCAATCCTTGTCATATGAAGATAAATAGTGAAGAGAAATTATAGATAAAATGTATCGGTGCTCATCGGCCATTGGACATAAACATTACACAACAAGTTGGAAATCGCAAATTCAACAATGAGTGGTTTGGAAGGAATCAGCGGCTCATGGTCATCCAACTTGGAATTGCAAGTCAGGAACTCTGGGCTCTTTCTAGATCACTGACATGATCATGATTCAACCTTGTTTTCTCCAAGTTACCAGTTGTCTTGAAAGCACCATAAATCCAGAGAATGCCAGAATATAAATGAGAAAGTTTGATGACAAAATTTGCCCATGAAGGACCGCCGCGCCACCTTCCTGTTCATGTGAGCACAGCACAACAAGGTGTCCAAAATGTATTGCTGCTGCATAAATTATGTAATATACCAGGGAGATATGTATACTGTCTGTAGCTAAGTAAGTAATACTAAGTGTATGTTGTGTAGTAAGCTGCTAGTAGCCTACAGCAACTTCCGGGTTGGAGCGAGTAGTCGCACTTCGCTTCGCTCCACAGGTAATATTACATTTCATTACAGTACAACGGTTTGATTTGTTTGATCTGAGCAATTTTTCTTAGCTAGCTACATAGCCGTCTTTGTATCAAAGATAATTGTGTAGTTTAGAGTAATTATCGAGGTTAGCTAGCCAGCTATTTTCGTCCTTCTAACGTAGTCAACACTGCTAGCTAGCCAGCTAGCCAACTTCTACCGAATAGCAGCACTGTAGAAACTATTACATTACAACGGAACGACTTGATTAGTGTAGTGTTAGCTAGCTACATAGTTGTCTTTGCTGTCTTTGTATCTAAGATAATTGTGTAGTTTAGAGTAATTATCGAGGTTAGCTAGCCAGCTATTTTCGTCCGCCGCGCCGCGCCACCGTTCTCCTACTGAGTCAACAACTGCTAGCTAGCTAGTCAACTTCTACCGACTAGCAGCACTGTAGAAACTAATAATACATTACAACGGAACGATTTGATTAGTGTAGTGTTAGCTAGCTACATAGTTGTCTTTGCTGTCTTTGTATCTAAGATAATTGTGTAGTTTAGAGTAATTATCGAGGTTAGCTAGCCAGCTATTTTCGTCGCCGCGCCACCGTTCTCCTACCTAGTCAACAACTGCTAGCTAGCTAGTCAACTTCTACCGACTAGCAGCACTGTAGAAACTAATAATACATTACAACGGAACGATTTGATTAGTGTAGTGTTAGCTAGATACATAGTTGTCTTTGCTGTCTTTGTATCTAAGATAATTGTGTAGTTTAGAGTAATTATCGAGGTTATCGAGGTTACCTAGCCAGTTATCGAGGTTACCTAGCCAGCTACACTTTCAAACAAAGTCAATAACGCAGCCACTGCTAGCTAGCCTACTTCACCAGCCAGCAGTACTGTATCATTTTAATAATTTTAGTCAATAAGATTTTTGCAACGTAAGCTTAACTTTCTGAACATTCGAGACGTGTAGTCCACTTGTCATTCCAATCTCCTTTGCATTAGCGTAGCCTCTTCTGTAGCCTGTCAACTATGTGTCTGTCTATCCCTGTTCTCTCCTCTCTGCACAGACCATACAAACGCTTCACAACGCGTGGCCGCTGCCACTCTAACCTGGTGGTCCCAGCGCGCACGACCCACGTGGAGTTCCAGGTCTCCGGCAGCCTCTGGAACTGCCGATCTGCGGCCAACAAGGCAGAGTTCATCTCAGCCTATGCTTCCCTCCAGTCCCTCGACTTCTTGGCACTGACGGAAACATGGATTACCACAGATATCACTGCTACTCCTACTGCTCTCTCCTCGTCTGCCCACGTGTTCTCGCACACCCCGAGAACTTCTGGTCAGCGGGGTGGTGGCACTGGGATCCTCATCTCTCCCAAGTGGACATTCTCTCTTTCTCCCCTGACCCATCTGTCTATCGCCTCCTTTGAATTCCATGCTGTCACAGTTACCAGCCCTTTCAAGCTTAACATCCTTATCATTTATCGCCCTCCAGGTTCCCTTGGAGAGTTCATCAATGAGCTTGACGCCTTGATAAGTTCCTTTCCTGAGGATGGCTCACCTCTCACAGTTCTGGGTGACTTTAACCTCCCCACGTCTACCTTTGACTCATTCCTCTCTGCCTCCTTCTTTCCACTCCTCTCCTCTTTTGACCTCACCCTCTCACCTTCCCCCCCTACTCACAAGGCAGGCAATACGCTTGACCTCATCTTTACTAGATGCTGTTCTTCCACTAATCTCATTGCAACTCCCCTCCAAGTCTCCGACCACTACCTTGTATCCTTTTCCCTCTCGCTCTCATCCAACACTTCCCACTCTGCCCCTACTCGGATGGTATCGCACCGTCCCAACCTTCGCTCTCTCTCCCCCGCTACTCTCTCCTCTTCCATCCTATCATCTCTTCCCTCTGCTCAAACCTTCTCCAACCTATCTCCTGATTCTGCCTCCTCAACCCTCTTCTCCTCCCTTTCTGCATCCTTTGACTCTCTATGTCCCCTATCCTCCAGGCCGGCTCGGTCCTCCCCTCCTGCTCCGTGGCTCGACGACTCATTGCGAGCTCACAGAACAGGGCTCCGGGCAGCCGAGCGGAAATGGAGGAAAACTCGCCTCCCTGCGGACCTGGCATCCTTTCACTCCCTCCTCTCTACATTTTCCTCTTCTGTCTCTGCTGCTAAAGCCACTTTCTACCACTCTAAATTCCAAGCATCTGCCTCTAACCCTAGGAAGCTCTTTGCCACCTTCTCCTCCCTCCTGAATCCTCCTCCCCCTCCCCCCCCTCCTCCCTCTCTGTGGATGACTTCGTCAACCATTTTGAAAAGAAGGTCGACGACATCCGATCCTCGTTTGCTAAGTCAACCGACACCGCTGGTTCTGCTCACACTACCCTACCCTGTGCTTTGACCTCTTTCTCCCCTCTCTCTCCAGATGAAATCTCGCGTCTTGTGACGGCCGGCCGCCCAACAACCTGCCCGCTTGACCCTATCCCCTCCTCTCTTCTCCAGACCATTTCCGGAGACCTTCTCCCTTACCTCACCTCGCTCATCAACTCATCCTTGACCGCTGGCTACGTCCCTTCCGTCTTCAAGAGAGCGAGAGTTGCACCCCTTCTGAAAAAACCTACACTCGATCCCTCCGATGTCAACAACTACAGACCAGTATCCCTTCTTTCTTTTCTCTCCAAAACTCTTGAACGTGCCGTCCTTGGCCAGCTCTCCTGCTATCTCTCTCAGAATGACCTTCTTGATCCAAATCAGTCAGGTTTCAAGACTAGTCATTCAACTGAGACTGCTCTTCTCTGTGTCACGGAGGTGCTCCGCACTGCTAAAGCTAACTCTCTCTCCTCTGCTCTCATCCTTCTAGACCTATCGGCTGCCTTTGATACTGTGAACCATCAGATCCTCCTCTCCACCATCTCCAAGTTGGGCATCTCCGGCGCGGTCCACGCTTGGATTGCGTCCTACCTGACAGGTCGCTCCTACCAGGTGGCGTGGCGAGAATCTGTCTCCGCACCACGTGCTCTCACCACTGGTGTCCCCCAGGGCTCTGTTCTAGAACCTCTCCTATTCTCGCTATACACCAAGTCACTTGGCTCTGTCATATCCTCACATGGTCTCTCCTATCATTGCTATGCAGACGACACACAATTAATCTTCTCCTTTCCCCCTTCTGATAACCAGGTGGCGAATCGCATCTCTGCATGTCTGGCAGACATATCAGTGTGGATGACGGATCACCACCTCAAGCTGAACCTCGGCAAGACGGAGCTGCTCTTCCTCCCGGGGAAGGACTGCCCGTTCCATGATCCTGCCATCACGGTTGACAACTCCATTGTGTCCTCCTCCCAGAGTGCTAAGAACCTTGGCGTGATCCTGGACAACACCCTGTCGTTCTCAACTAACATCAAGGCGGTGACCCGTTCCTGTAGGTTCATGCTCTACAACATTCGCAGAGTACGACTCTGCCTCACACAGGAAGCGGCGCAGGTCCTAATCCAGGCACTTGTCATCTCCCGTCTGGATTACTGCAACTCGCTGTTGACTGGGCTCCCTGCCTGTGCCATTAAACCCCTACAACTCATCCAGAACGCCGCAGCCCATCTGGTGTTCAACCTTCCCAAGTTCTCTCACGTCACCCCGCTCCTCCGCTCTCTCCACTGGCTTCCAGTTGAAGCTCGCATCCGCTACAAGACCATGGTGCTTGCCTACGGAGCTGTGGGTGGAACGGCACCTCTGTACCTTCAGGCTCTGATCAGGCCCTACACCCAAACAAGGGCACTGCGTTCATCCACCTCTGGCCTGCTCGCCTCCCTACCTCTGAGGAAGTACAGTTCCCGCTCAGCCCAGTCAAAACTGTTCGCTGCTCTGGCACCCCAATGGTGGAACAAACTCCCTCACGACGCCAGGTCAGCGGAGTCAATCACCACCTTCCGGAGACACCTGAAACCCCACCTCTTTAAGGAATACCTAGGATAGGATAAAGTAATCCTTCTAACCCCCCCCCCCCCCCCCCTTAAAAGATTTAGATGCACTATTGTAAAGTGGTTGTTCCACTGGATATCATAAGGTGAATGCACCAATTTGTAAGTCGCTCTGGATAAGAGCGTCTGCTAAATGACTTAAATGTAAATGTAAATGTACAGTATGTGCCTCACCCTAATAACTTGGTCACTTTTCCACTTTTCATAATTTTGCCTACTGTTCTGACTTGGTGGTGCACATGTAGCCTATAGCCTGTTTTAGAGAAATGTAATCATTGAATATTGTAAGAGCTTACATTGTCTGCTTATATGACCACTTTATTTATCCTACGGTTCTGACTTGGTGTACAGGGAGAATATTGTAAAAACGGCCCATGTTCTGAATTCTGTCTTGTTTCAAAAGTGCTGAACAAAGTTATATTGACTACGTCCGTCCTAGCTCGCTCAATAATGTCCTAATCGAAATTACGAATTGCCATTCATCCGCTCGTAGTCCACTTATGCCATAGTTTGTACATCTCAATTGTCAGTAGAAACCACATTTGTTTACGCAAGTCATTCATATCAACTATCAATTTTTTAAAAGACAGTAAATGAGGCTGAATGAACTGTTTTGCTGCCAGACTGCGCTGATAGCCAGGTGTAGCAGGTGTAAGGTGTTGGGACTGCTGTTAGGACTCTGCTGTTGGGACAGCTTTATGTAGGCTCTAACAGTTTTTGGGCACCGTTTGTCACCGTTATAGTGCAATGAATGTATTGTTTAGTGTTGTGTTGTGTAGTGGCTTTGCTGGCATGCATCTAAAACAAAATTGGGGGAGTTTGCACCACCAAGACTTACGTGCTCAAATTGTCACTGAAAAACAGATAAGCCTACATTGTGTGCGAGATGACAAATCAAGTCTCTTGAGTCATATAGCTCAATTCCAAGTTAAGTCACAAGTCATAGAAGCTTAAGTCGAGTGGCAAGTGTTTTTATTTTTGCCAAGTCAAGTCTCAAGTCTCACATGACTTGAGTCCACATCTCTGGGCATAAGTGACCACAGGTATTGTTTCCTAAAGTATAGACGTGAGAGACTGGCCACAGTTCCTTGTAAGTGACATGAAATTCAATACTTGGGGTATGATAAGCAATTGAAAGCCAGTTGTGCATGTGAGTTGATGAATAGCAGTAATATACTGTAGCTACCCTGGTTCATAAGCACGGATATCAACTGTCAAAGTGAAAATAATATTTAACCTCTACGGGATCAGTGTCCCCCCCCCCCCCCTCCGAGCAGGACGGTTGAGTTAACGTAGGCTAATGTGATTAGCATGAGGATGTAAGTTTAAAAAAAATATCCCAGGACATAGACATTAATCTAACTGCACTGTCCAATTTACATGAGCTATTAGTGAAAGAATGCCATGCTATTGTTTGAGGAGAGTGCACAATTATTGTAGCGAGTGCTCTAAGAGTCGGGAAGCAAGTTCAGGGAGTGAGTGTTTTAATAAATAAATGTAACATAATACAAAACAAGAAAACACGATCAACGCACAGACATGAAACAGAAACAGAAACAATGACGCCGTGGGAAGGAACCAAAGGGAGTGACATATAGGGAACGTAATCAGGGAAGTGATGGAGTCCAGGTGAGTCTGACGACGCGCAGGTGCGCGTAACGATGGTGACAGGTGTGCGCCATAATGAGCAGCCTGGTGACCTGGAGGCCGGAGATGGAGCACACGTCACAATTATGAACTTGCAAATGTATTCATAAACAAATTAGGCATATTTGGGCAGTCTTAATACAACATTTTGAACAGATAGGCAATGGTTCATTGGATCAGTCTAAAACTTTTCACATACACTGCTGCCATCTAGTGGCCAAAATCTAAATTGCGCCTGGGCTAGAATAATACATTATGGCCTTTCTCTTACATTTCAAAGATGATGGTTCAAAAAAAGAAGGAAAAAACTTTTTTTTCCTTTGTATTATCTTTTACCAGATCTAATGTGTTTTATTCTCCTACACTCTTTTCACATTTCCACAAACTTCAAAGTGTTTCCATTGAAATGATATCAAGAATATGCATATCCTTGCTTCAGGTCCTGAGCTACAGGTAGTTAGATTTGTCATTATAGAAAAAAAAGGATTGGATCCTTAAGAGGTTGCATGCTCAAGTGGTAGAGTCGATATCAGCACTTATAAACCAGGGTCGCTACAATACATTCATGGACTGCATACTATAAAGATCTATTTTGCCATATCTCCACTGCCTGATGGGGCAGACGTGTTCTGGTGTGGTAGTTAATCATTTATCGATACTGCAGACCCTCAGCCAGCACCAGCTACAAGCTGAGGAGAGAAACAGAAATAATTCCACAGTAGAGCATCAGTTTTCACTCTACCTTCCTCCGTCCCTCAAAATCCATCACTTTTCACTCTCAATTTCCCCAAAAATTCCTATGCATTTAAGTGTAGTGGATTTTCAATTTGTGTAACTGTACTTCTAATACCAGTTGTTGATAGAATGTTTGTGTTGAACGTCCCTTGACCAATCAGAATCAATGGAGGCAAATCGTTAATGGAGGCAACTCTTTTTCCCCTTATCAAAAAGGGACACCGGGGCCTCCCAGGTAGTGCAGTGGTCTAAGGCCCTGCATCTCAGTGCTAGCTGTGCCACCAGAGACTCTGGGTTCGAGCCCAGGCTCTGTCGCAGCCGGCCGCGACCGGGAGGTCCATGGGGCGACGCACAATTGGCCTAGCGTCGTCCGGGTTAGGGAGGGTTTGGCCGGTAGGGATATCCTTGTCTCATCACGGACTAGCGACTCCTGACCAGGTCGCTAGGTGTACGGTGTTTCCTCTGACACATTGGTGCGGCTGGCATCCAGGTTGGATGCTCGCTGTGAATCAGCGCTGTGAATCAGCGCTGTGAATCAGCGCTGTGAATCAGTGCGGCTTGGTTGGGTTGTGTTTCGGAGGACGCATGGCTCTTGACCTTCGTCTCTCCCGAGCCCGTACGGGAGTTGTAGCGACAAGACAGTAACTACTAACAATTGGATACCATGAAAAAGGGGAGAAAAAAAAATATTATAATAAAAAAGGGACACCGGATTTGCATCCTTCTGCAATAATACTATTTGTGTAAATGTTCCACTGGCCTTCAGAAGTAGGTAACGTTATATTAGTGTTAACCGATAGGTGAGGACTTCATGAGACACCAGAGACTCCCAGTGGAGAAGGTAATTTTCTCTTCAGCAGACTGGGTCTTTCCCTGGCCATTCCTTAGCTGGGAGGAAATTTCTATCATCCCCTGGGACGGCTCAGTTACATGTCTGCCGCATCCATTCTAGAAGTTTGTTATACCGATTACAAGGAGAAAGTGGTGTGTTTCAGCCGACAGACAGATTGTCGCAGACTGGGATTACTACAATACTGACGGTTTGTTTGGAGATGTTGTCATCAGGAGCAAACTGTTAACCAGCGGACACGTCCTCCCTGCTCAGGTCACAGGGTCTGAGACATTTTATGGGTCTGAGCTGCTTCCTCAGCACAGTTTATTCTGTTGTTTTATTGACCCATTCCTCTTTCTAGAGCCCATGATAAGAGCTTTAACGACCGCCTCCTACTGTACTGTTCTCACAGTTCTCAAAGCATGAAAAACAATCAGGGACTAAGAGATGCCCCCTTAACTTTGTTGCACCCTTCCAGCTTTTCCTCTGCAAACATATCCCTTCAAAGTTGTTGCACGCTGTATAGTTAATGCAAGGGAATGGGCTCTGTAATGTGAATTTACAGCACTGGAAGAGGTCCATGACAGGATGAATATGGAAGATGTTTCTGGTTTCATGGTTAAGTTTGATGGGGTTTTAGGAGCTCAGGTGCTGCCAACATCTCTGTGCAACACAGCAAATACAGTACAATGAACAAGGGTGCCCCTTGGGTGCCACTTGTGTTGCTGTATGCAGGCCAAGATGAGCCGGAGCTGGGCCACGGAGTGATGGTGACAGCCATGGTGTTACAGTCCAACTCCCAACCCCACACTAACTGATTCCAGTTCCATTTAAGTCTTGGAACGCAATACTAAAAAGGTAGACATCAAGCACGTACTGCTCATAGTATCCCTTGAGCCTGTCATGTTTGCCTACCCATCTATAAAATCTCCCTCTCGCACCCATGTGGTCCAGATTAGCGCCCCATCATTGAAGTATTTCACCAGTATGACTGACTGAGGGTCCGGCCAGGTTTCAGCAGATGTCTTCAGTTTCATCCACCTCCCTGTTCCCTTCCCTTCCCCCCCACTGGCTTTCCTTTCCACAATAGCTTGGATTAGGATAGGAGAAATAATTATTGATCCGTACAGTATTTCCCCTTCTGTTTTCACTTAGCCAGCTAATTATCGCTCTCTCCCCCAGATCGGATTAACCTTTGGGGGAAATACAGAATAATTGAAGGCTTCTTGCGTGATTCAGAGTTGGGTCAGAACTAGTCCTTATGACTTTCCCTGAAGGTATCCCTCTCTCTCTCTCTCTCCTGGTGTGGTGGTTTCAGCTCCAGACCTACTCAGTGCTCACAGCCCCACTCACAGCCCTGTGCACGATGACAAGGTGATGTCTTTTCCTGTTTCCAGACTAGAAACCCATAAAGGCAGAACGGTCTCCCCCCCCACTCTCCCTAATTTCCTTCTCTATTCACAAGAGTTAACTACTTTTTGGTGGAGACTCAAGTAGCTGTCTTTTGTAGAAAGTGTTCAGACATTTAACAGTGACTTTCCCCTTCAGAAAATGTCCCATTTCTTTGTGCCTTAATAAAGCAAAATGGGGATTATTTCATTGTGGTGTTTTTTTTTTTACTATGATGATGACTGTACTTTGGCAGATACTCAGCAGGGCCCAGCTAGATTCATTGTTCTAGGGCCATTGCATCAGCCAATACACCAATAGTGCCAAAACAAGCCATGATATACTGTGCTGTATGTTTTGAACAGAACTGTTACAACAGGCAGAGGTGATTTGTTGGTACAATAGTGATTATTTTACTTGGCTGTCAAGTTCAGAGCACAACCGCTGTTGTGTTTTCCTTTTCTGTCTGACCCACCTTCCCTAGGCTTACACACATGCACATTTTAAACACTATCTGTAAACCATGTTTCCCATATATGTCAAATGTGCTAGTTTGAAAGGCACCCAGCTAGCACATTTGGTTCCTTGGAAGTTGTGGGAACGTATGTTTTTTGTTTCACATTGGTTGCGGGAATGAAGCCATATGTTTCCTGACCGGTAAAACTTAACATGTTTTAAACGTTCTGAGAACAGAAGTGAAGTTCCGGGAACATTTCACTTTATGTTTCATTAAGACTTTTGAAAACACTACTACCTTATTTTGGGTTAACTTTTTTGAAGTTCAAGCACAGAAAAGCATTAATTATGCAAACACATTAATATTTCATTGTGACACGGCATCAGTGAGATTCAAACTTACACAGTATACTCTTCTGTCTCTAAACACAGAATTAGTCCACTGCGCCACTAGGATGGAGCAAGCACGTCATATTTTTTATGCATACAAAGCTGTTAATTTTCGTCTATTCAAACAGACCCCATTTCAAAAGGAAACTAGTACTCATTAAGATCAGGTGTGGCCAATTAGTGGGCACGGCCAACACACCTGAACACACTTGAGAAAAGAGAGAGTTTTGTTGATGCCGAGAACGGAATGTATCTGTTTTTAAATAACATTCTCTGAATGTTACTAAAGTTTTCTTGTGGTTTTTATGGAAAGTTTTAACATTCTCAGAACAATTTGAAACCATGACTTTAAATAGAACTGTAGGAAACGTTATGCTGAAGTACTGAAATTCCCACAGAAGAACATTGTTTCTTAACATTCTCTGAACTATTTGAGGACATTTGCAATGTCAAACCAGTTGGAGAACATTCCAAGAACATTACCAATATTTTTATAAAATCTAAGCATGTTTGGAACTTTTAGGAAACGTTCTGTTAAAGTAATGAAATACCAACAAATATTATATATATTTTTTCACCAAGTTCCTTAAATGTGCTGAGAACGTTCCAAAGCCAAGTAATTATCCTGCACCATTCTCAGAAAGTTGTGGGAAGGATGTAAAATAACCATAGGACAACAACGCTATCATCAAGCTCTAAAAAACATATGGTTCTCAGAACATTATAGATGCAGTAAAGGAGTCAATGGAAAGCAGATGTTCCATTGAGCAGATTGGTGCACATTCAACAAATCTGATCTAACAAAGTGGATATTTGTCAAATCAGTTATGATTTATGTATTGTAACTGTCCCACAATGTCGTTACTTAAGTACAATTTGGAAATATTTGTCTGTTTTCACTGCATAACATGTAGAAGTTTTTTCCTATTCAGGATAAGAAAAAGTGACCTCCAAATGCTAACTCCCGTTCGTATAAGATGGTTAGCATAGCTAGCATACAGAAATTGGTGGTGGTAGTCAAAGTCTTTCTTTAACTGTAATGCAGGTGATTGGTAACGATGACATCCATACAAGCATTATGCTCTGATTTTTACCTCAACATGGAGTGAAATACATATGTAGACAGTAGCTTAAATGGAGGCTAATTTTGCCGGGGGCCAATGAGGCGACTCGGATTCTTTCCCCCATGGCCCTTTCCACCAAGTGTTTCCATGGCAATTCCATTGTTTTTGGTCGAGTTCGATTGACCTCCTTAACACATCTATGTGCTAGCTGGGAGAGCTTTATTAGTTCTCAGGTGTCTGAGTAACACAATGCCCTAGAATATTGCATAATGGGATTATTATTCATAATTGTAATGGGACTCTCATAATTTACCAGAAAAATATATTAAAATATATGAATCATACAATTAAGTTGGATAATTCATAGTCAACGGTCAGTACACTACAGACTATTTTTGTGTAATGAAAGGGTTTTTGGCAAACGTGTTTGTACAAAACAGTAATTCTACTAGATTAGAAGTGAGTAATGACTCACACTATAATCTTTCAGAGGTACATCGTGATCAGGAGTACAGGATTGGGTGTACAGCACTATTCAGGAAGTCATGACCTTCGAGAGGGATGCTTTGACTATTACTAATATGGGTCTGCTTGCTTTGGCCGTTATCATGGACACAGAGAAAGAGAGAGATCCCCAGTTTGTGTTAGAAATCCTCCAGTGAGTCAGCCGGCCAGGCAGCCTTCCATCAGAGCATGGGGTCCTCTGGCCGTACGCCATGCTGTTTAGGCCACAAGGCCAAGTTTACTATCGGACCAACACTGCTATGCTACGTTACCAACACTGCTCTGCTACGCTATGCCTGGTTGGCTGGCTGACTAGCTATAAGAGGAGCTGTGCTGTGCTGCCTGCCAGCCTTGGGCCTACTTTAAACATCCAGTCAGACTGACAGAGACAGTCAATGTGATCTTAGTGTGATCTGATCAAACACCAGACTCCCCACCCATCACCACTGACAGCCCCCTAAGTGAGCAGGACCAATAAAAGTCTCAGCTGCGCTCCCAAGCTTATATAGGCCAGACAGTCCAGAGCAATGAAATGAGAAAAAGAGATAACCATTGGAAACAGGGAGAAGACAAAATAAAAGAGCCAAAAAACATTATTCTAAAGGAAAAGGTATGCAGCATGTGCACGTGAAGGATGATATGCTGATGTCATTGAAAATACTGGTTTTCTTTTTCATCCGGAGTATCAATTTGGACACAGCCAATATGATTCAAAAGGTATAGAGATATAAATCTTGTCGCGTTCAGTGTGTGCATGTTTGAATTGGTAGCATTCTGTTTAAATTACTTTGTCGTTATCATTCTGCCAAGTGTTGCTAATGTACAGTCAGCAGCATTCCACCCTGCATCCCACTGCTGGCTTGCTTCTGAAGTTAAGCAGGGTTAGTCCCTGGATGGGAGACCAGATGCTGCTGGAAGTGGTGTTGGAGGGCCAGTAGGAGGCATCTTTTCCTTTTGTCAAAAATAATATATCCCAATGCCCTATGTAGGGCGCTGTCTTTCGGATCGGATGTTAAACGGGTCACCTAATCATCCCCAGTTTACAATTCGCTCATCCCTCTCCCCTGTAACTATTCCCCAGGTTGTTGCTGTAAATGAGAACGTGTTCTCAGTCAACTTACAGGGTTAAATAAATATCCCCAGGTCTGAAGGATTTATGTCGATATGTCCTACTAAATTATAGACATAGGATTATGAACTGAGCCCGCTTTGTGCTAATATTTTAGTTATTAATTGTTTTATTTTTTATTTAACCTTTTTTTTTAACTAGGCAAGTCAGTTAAGAACAAATTCTTATTTACAATGACGGCCTACCCTGGCCAAACCTGGACGACGCAGGGCCAATTGTGCGCCACCCTATGGGACTCCTAATCACGACCGGATGTGATAATTATGATATAGTTATAATCTTGTAATTTGTACTTGCTAATAGATAAAAAAATATATATATTATTGACACCATATTCCATGGGTTTACTGGCCAAAAAGGCTGCCCAGTCTTTAAGGTAGAGTAAACTTTGCATTAAACATAAAGCTTTGTATTAAGCATTGAACACTTTTTCGCTGCCCAAAACATTTCAAAGATTCAAGTAGGGCTGATTCAAAACAATGCAAACTGACTTGACTGAGAAATATCAGCAAACAGCAAACACAGAACATCACATCTGACTAAAGACTTAGGTTGCCTAGCCAAAAGCCATTTCAAAATTGTTCACTTGCCATTTAGGCAAGGGTTTCCCCCAAAAAACATCCTCTCCACCTCAAAAGTATATTTCAGTTGTTTGGGGTAGCTTAGTTTGTGTTGTGGAAAGAACAGCTGCTTTCCCCAGTAACATGGACTCTTTACAACATGATTAAACTGTGTTGCTCCTTGTTTTAGCAAGGTTTTGTAGCAAAATGTATTGTTTAATGTGGGCACTCGATCAATGGCTTACCAAAACAAAAATAGAACATAGTGACTTGATTAGAGAAATACCAGCAAAATGTAAACACAGAACAGCATACTGATACAGTCTCTGATTTGAGTCTTCGGTTGCCTAGGTGAAAGCTGCATCTACAATGTTATATGCTTGCCATTTAGGCCAGCGTTTCCCAACCACTAGAGTTTACTACTGGGCCTTGGCATGACAAGTAAAATAAAAAATCCCCAAACACATGGGGTGGGTAGATGGTTTCGTGAACCCCCGATTTAGGTGAGTAACTTGGTCCTAAGAGTTTGGATCTTGTGGGAGGCTTTCAATGTATCTATTTACAAAAAGTCTGTTTGGAACATCTCAAAGTTGTATTTCCATTTTTTGAGGTAGCTTTGCTGCCCATAGGCAAGATGCAAACGTGCAACACTGGGAATATCAACTAGGACCGTGGCTCCTTCGATGCAGATCCCTCACCACGAATACCTTCAGCACATGCTGAGCGAGGTCCTCCTGGAGAATGTGGTCGTCAGCATCCTCAGAAGTTAAAAACAATAAAGTACATAGACAAGGTCAACTAGATCCAAGCTGTGCAACATGAGGGTGGAGAGAGAGAAGAGGGATCATACTTAAATAAATAAAGCTATGAAATGGAAAATAAAATAACCTTTACCTTGTAAACCTTGACAAGGTCCTCGACCCTTTTGCCGAGGTATATGATCAGGCCACAGATCAACCAGTCTCTTCTTTCCTCTATGGTGTTGTCACTGTCAAAATTGTTGAATATACTACATACATGCAACTAAATAAATGTCACCAAATGTAATTATTGACTGTACTGTGAATGTCTCTTGACTGCAAACGCTGCACTGCGCTTCCAGGATGCCCTGCAACTCTTCCTTTACAGCACCTCCTTTTGACTTATACAAGGACAACAGACTGGTTGTGTATTGGTCCACATTCCCCATGAAGGTGGACTGAAGTCAGACGGTCGTGATTCTTTGGAATTCTTCCTCAATCTGTGAGCGAGAGAACAAGAGAGGGAGAAAAAGAGAGAGACATGTTACTCATTACCAATCTTTACATTCCTGATTTACCATTATAATTCAACTGGAATTGTACCTGAATAGGCTGGAACAGCCTTTGAAGGCATTCACGTGAGGGCTCTGCACAACATCTTGTCTTCTATGTGAGAAGGTCTTGGACATTTTTCACTCACACTGTTGAAGCACATAGTCCACAAAGCTATAAAGGGTACAAATGCCTTTATCAGTTGCAGGTAATGATCAATGAAATTATGCGTCGGGTTAAGTCTTTCCTGAGGGAAAACCTCGAAGAATCAATGCCTGTGCTCAGATATCTTTGTGTCAATGTACCAAATAGTATCCTCTGTGTGAAGTGCGGCAACCAAAAGTTCCACAATATCTTTGGCAATATATCGGCTCCTACGAGATGCAATGGTTCCATAAACATTCATGCTGAAATCACACTTGTCAAGTACGCAGAGGACAGATTCGTGCCTCATAAGATGGATTCCAAAATGTTCAAAATAATTATTTTCAGTTGAAAAACTGCGAGAGTTGCACACTTCACATCTAAAAGAGAAGACATCTCCTCGCCTTACTGACTGGTCAGTTAGATGTTGTCTGGACAGATGTGACTTGAGAGTACTCCATGTTTTGAAGGAACAAAAACAATGTTCATAGAGGCAGTGATTGACTGTGTCCATGCCTCAGCCTATAGTGCTGAAGAAGTTTGTTGTTCAGATTGTTTGGATGCGACAAGGTCTACATCTCATATGCTGTCTGAGCCCTACAGGAGGAAGAAAATGTGGACCGTCAAATAGGGGGAATGCTATTTTTTTTTTTTACTGCCTAAGCAATCATGTATTGTGTAAAATACCAAGATACCTTGTTAATGTTGCTAGCCCTAATATGAACTACAGTGACAGACTGACATGATCTGAATTCACCCACATACCATAAAATGAATTCACGATAGCATGGACAGATGGAAGCTCACAGCAACATCCTTGAATGGGTCATCACCTGGTGAAGAAATGTTTTGATTAAAATCAATGAGAATGTTAGGACACCGAAGTGCTCAGTTAGCTAGCTAGCCACTGGTAGCTAGCTAGTTCAAATAGCTTCCTGATTTATGCTCTACTAATACTATTAGTAATAGCTAGCGTGCCCAAGCACATACATTGCAAGCTACAAGTCGCCAAATATACACTACCGTTCAAAAGTTTGGGGTCACTTAGAAATGTCCTTGTTTTTGAAAGAAAATCTATTTTTTTTGTCCAGTAAAATAACATCAAATTTATCAGAAATACAGTGTAGACATTGTTAATGTTGTAAATGACTATTGTAGCTGGAAACGGCAGATTTTTTATGGAATATCTGCATAGGCGTACAGAGGCCCATTATCAGCAAACATCAATCCAATGTTCCAATGACACGTTGTGTTAGCTAATCCTCGTCAGTCTATTCTTGTTCTGAGAAATGAAGGCTATTCCATGCGAGAAATTGCCAAGAAACTGAAGATCTCGTACAATGCTGTGTACTACTCCCTTCGCAGAACAGCGCAAACTGGCTCTAAACAGAATATAAAAAGGAGTGGGAGGCCCCAGTGCACAACTGAGCAAGAGGACAAGTACATTAGAGTGTCTAGTTTGAGAAACAGACGCCTCACAAGTCCTCAACTGGCAGCTTCATTAAATAGTACCTGCAAAACACCAGTCTCAACGTCAACAGTGAAGAGGCGACTCCGGGATGCTGGCCTTGTAAGCAGAGTTGCAAAGAAAAAGCCATATCTCAGACTGGTCAGTAAAAATAAATGATTAAGATGGGCTAAAGAACACAGACACTGGACAGAGGAAGATTGGAAAAAGTGTTATGGACAGATGAGTTTGAGGTGTTCGGATCACAAAGAAGAACATTCGTAAGACGCAGAAAAAATGAAAAGATGCTGGAGGAGTGCTTGACGCCATCTGTGAAGCATGGTGGAGACAATATGATGGTCTGGGGGTGCTTTGGTGGTGGTAAAGTGGGAGATTTGTACAGGGTAAAAGGGATCTTGAAGATAGAAGGCTATCACTACATTTTGCAATGCCATGCCATACCCTGCGGATGGCGCTTAATTCGTGCCAATTTCCTCCTACAACAGGACAATGTCCCAAAGCACAGCTCCAAACTATGCAAGAACTATTTAGGGAAGAAGCAGTCAGCTGGTATTCTGTCTATAATGGAGTGGCCAGCAAAGTCACCGGATCTCAACCCTATTGAGCTGTTGTGGGAGCAGTTTGACCATATGGTACGTAAGACGTGCCCATCAAGCCAATCCAATTTGTGGGAGATGCTTCAGGAAGCATGGGGTGAAATCTCTTCAGATTACCTCAACAAATTAACAACTAGAATGCCAAAGGTCTGCAAGGCTGTAATTGCTGCAAATTGAGGATTCTTTGACGAAAGAAAAGTTTGACGGACACAATTATTATTTCAATTAAAAAGTATTTATAACTTTGTCAACGTCTTGACTATATTTCCTATTCATTTTGCAACTAATTTCATGCATGTTTTCATGGAAAACAAGGACATTTCTAAGTGACCCCAAACCTTTGAATGGTGGTGTATATCAAACTTTTCAAAACTATTCCCAAAAAATGTGTTGATGTTAAATGATGCCAAAAAATGTACGACACAATGTACCACACAAATACCACACAATGTACCACACAATGCTAGTTACAACGACAGGAACAGTATCTGGCTCTATTTCTATCAGCGTGGTTGGTTAGCCAGCTAGCTAGCTAGCTAACTGGCCTCAGACTGTAACATTAGTCCTATTTAGCCAACAAATTGTTAACATTAACTACCCATAGACAGGCCATTTCCAATTTCAATAAAATAGCTATGTTTAAAATACCGCATCTGTTGGACTGCAATGCAATAACTTGGCTTTAGGCTGAAAGACGGTCCTTACCTGTGGCGTGAGCTTGATTCAGTCAGGATTTTCCCCGGGCGGGCTTGTCTGTTGGTTCTTGTCCACTGTCCAAACTCAAGTTCCTCACAAATTGTATGTCTGTACAGATATGAGAAAGATGCAACATGTAAATCGTACATACTTTTTTAGGTTGTTATATTCACAAATAATCATTTAGATTTGAGAGTATATTGAATTGCATTTACATTTTTTAATAGCATGCTTTTTGAACACATACAAATGAAGTAAGCTATTAAAATAAAACCAGCAACATGCATTGTTATGTGAAAATCATAGATGTTTTGGGGTAATATTTAGATAATTTTTTACAGTGTTCAAACTGAGCTCCAAATTACCTTTGGCCCTCTACTCATAGGAGGGTTAAAGGGCAGGGGCTCCAGCACCCCTAGACCCCTATCTGTGCATGTGCTGGTATGGGAACCATTTAAGACAGCCCCTGGACCTGAAAAACATGCTGTGGATGGCGTGACTGCTGAAGACTTCCAGTAAAAGCCTCCTGCCTTTATGTTACTTGGGATGAGGAACGGAAAAGGTAGAAAAAACAGACTCACCAGATATTGGGAACTGTAACTGTACCTTAGAGTTTGGAAAGAAAAAAATGAGTGATTTTGGGCAACTTTGCTGTCCAGAGATTGTAAAAAGGGAAACTTGTTGTACTTTGTTTGCAGAAACATTCCCCTCTGGGCTACCTTTAGGTATCCTCTCAGCACATGACACTTGAGTTAGGAGGTAAATGATGAGTTAAGACATTTTCTTAGAATTTTCTACAAGAAGATTCCCTTTTGAGACTGTTAAAAAAAATATGATGCCTGCTTTTAGTTATGAGGTGGCCATGAAATGTCTGACTTGGCAAAAGAGAGGATTTTTTACACCTTTAATTTGTTATTGATTTATTTATTCAGAAAATGGAATCCTTGTCTCTGTAGTCAAGCACTGTCTAGTTCAATTAGACATGTTCAAACCATCGGTACTGCTTTTTCCAATGTTTGCGCTTCATTTGGTCACATTTTCCATTTGCTTCGAAAGCCTCGGTTCCAATGTTTTCAGCAGAAATTCAAGGCACTTTTCCTCTCTTTGCTCTCTGTACTGTAATACTTCTTAGATAGGTTGAAGTGGGGGGAGACAAAATCACCTGTGCAGCCTGAAAGCCCCATCCAAACTGGCTATTTCATTCTGTTTGTGTGTATGGTCAGTGGGAGTTTAACATGGGTGTAGTCCCTTCAGTTCAAGTTTAAAGTACATTTTTGAATGTTGTCATTAAAAGCTTAAAACAGCAACCACAGTAGCTGACAGTTTTTATATTTGATAAATTATGTAATTAAACTAACTTTGTCTTCTTACTGTAAAGGCTGACTAACATTTGTCCTGTCAAGCATTTGTCCTGTTTACTGGAGTGGTTTATTAGTCCGCATTCCTTCCCCTGTTAGACACCTCTTTATTTAGGTTTTATAGCCTCTTTGTAATTACCCCATATCACATTATACATCAGGGAAAAATCTGAATCATTGGAAACCATTCAGATGCAGCTTGCTCATGTCATTTCCCACAATCATTCCAGTGAAGCCATTTTGGGAAACCAAAAATAGTGAAGGAGTGAGTGATTCTCTGGCAACAGTCTTTAAAGGCCCAGTGCAGTCCAAAACTAGATTTTTCTGTGTTTTATATACACAGAGTATACAAAACATTAGGAACACCATTCTAATATTGAGTTGCACCCTCTTTTGCCCTCAGAACAGCCTCAATTCATCGGGCCATGGACTCTAAAAGGTGTCGAATGCGTTCCACAGGGATGCTGGCCCATGTTGACTCAAATGCTTCGCACAATTGTGTCAGGTTGGCTAAATGTCCTTTGGGTGGTGGATAATTCTTGATACACACAGGAAACTGTTGAGCATGAAAAACCCAGCAGCGTTACAGTTCTTGACACACTCAAACTGGTGCGCCTGGTACCTACTACCATACCCCGTTCAAAGGCAATTAAATATTTTGTCTTGCCCATTCACCCTCTGAATGGCACACACACACAATCCATGTCTCAATTGTCTTAAAGATCCTTATTTAACCTGTCAGTGACGTTTAAGATGAGGGAGGACTGTTATTTTTTTAATGAGCATGGCCTTATTTCAATTACAACATATTGGATGACTATCATTCATATTCCATTCATCCAGCTTAATGTAACATCGACAGGTTTAGGCTACGACATGATACTCACATTTTCCATACAACCTATGAATTAAAGTTTACAACATAGGTCCACAGGTTGAGAGAACATTTTGTGTACACTCTTGTAAACTCTTACCTGCATCTAGCTGATCTAGGGTGTAATCATTAGTCCAATAGCTGTATTCGAGAGTTTCTATTGGACAAATTCAGATATGTTTATCCCTGTTTTGTTCCGTTCAAGAAACGTTTTTTAATAGAATCGGCGGAATGAATACACCCCTGATCACACGCAAACACAGTTCACTTTCATAGCAGCCACATACAAACAGCATGATCATTTTGCTCCTATAATTCCTTCTCGCATCTACGCGTTCTCCTCTTCTCACCTTTTCCCTTCGCTTGTGGACTTCAGCGCACAACACATCACTGTCTGTGACCAGGCGAAAAAACCTTCCCAAGCCAAACGTTCATATCATAACCGCTAACCGCCACACACAGCCTACATTGTTGTCACCATATTAGCTAATGTCAACATAGCGACTAGAACTAACGCGTTAGAAAACCTGCTACAATCATGCAGTACAGTGTACAGTCAGCAAGCAGTTTAGCAGTTACACCGGAGGGCCTCGGTGGCAATACATTTCTAAAACCAAAATGTTACCTTGACTTGGAAGAGTTCCAATGTTGGATAGCCATAGCCAGCTAGCTAACATAGCATCCCTCTCTGTTTGAGCCGGGTGTTTGAGTAGGCTAAACTAGCTAGCTGCATTTGCTACCTAAGTGAACGTGATGAAAATACAACAAAATATCTCTCTCGCTCTCTCTCTTGCTTCTCCTTCATTTTGAAAGAAATTATTTTGTTCAAAACTGTTCAATTATTGTCTTTCTCTTTGAGTCAACTACTCACAGCATTTTATACACTGTAGGGCTAGCTAGCTT
Organism: Salvelinus namaycush; assembly: GCF_016432855.1. Classification (NCBI taxonomy): domain Eukaryota; kingdom Metazoa; phylum Chordata; class Actinopteri; order Salmoniformes; family Salmonidae; genus Salvelinus; species Salvelinus namaycush. The sequence goes on along the minus strand of NC_052334.1, from coordinate 32,424,220 downwards.
TAGCTTATGCTTTTACTACTAGATTCATTCTCTGATCATTTGATTGGGTGAACAACATGTCAGTTCATGCTGCAAGAGCTCTGATAGGTTGGAGGACATCCTCGGGAAGTTGTCATAACTACTGTATAAGTCTATGGAAGGGGGTGAGAACCATGAGCCTCCTAAGTTTTGTATTGAAATCAATGTACCCAGAGGAAGACGGACCACTAGCTATCCTCCGGCTTAACCACGGTGCTACCCTACAGAGTGCTGTTGAGGCTACTGTAGACCTTTATTGTAAAACAGTGTGTTTTAATCAATTATTTGGTGAGTTGAATATATTTAGTATAGTTTTAACTAAAAGGGATATCATTTTTTATGTTTTACTATTTAAAAACAATAATGGTCCTCCCCTTCCTCCTCTGAGGAGCCGCCACTGCAGGAGACACTCGGGGTGTTGTGGTGGACTGTCATTACAATTGCTTCACAGGAACCTGGTAAATGTATGTTTGTAGTGAGGCTAGCCACAGAATGGCTCTGAATTCACTGTCAGGTAGCAGTCAAAGTCGTCCCCACTTTTGGAACTAACAAGTGCTCTAAAAGCATGTATTGATATCGACCGCAGATGAGAGATGAGAGTTGTGTTCATTACATGGCTAACTTAGCTAGCTAACATACACTTAGAGAAAACAAGTTACATTAAGTGGCTAGCTAGCGTTAGCTCCGTTTGGTGGTCAATGAGACTGAGAGCTAGCTAACCAGCTGAGCTAGCAAACAATATAACAAATTGTATCACTTCATGTTCGAAAATAATCGATCAACAGGCTCTGCATTTCAGGAATCACAGTAGCAAGTACCGCTGGTGCACTGTTCAATTATTTAGCCATTCCCCCCCAAAAAATTTAAACAAAACTCTCTGTTTTTACCATTGCCCTCACTGGCTTTCATGCGTTTGAAACGTGAACTTGTCCGAGGTGTCGGACTCAATGACAGTTGCTATCCATTGGAGCGCTGCTATTGGTTGGCCAACATTCTGGGGCGGGGCATCACGAAGGGTCAATTGTTACCCAGAAATGTTTGGATATTGAGATAAAACCGGCTGCATTGGACCTTTATATCACGATGTGAAGCCAGGCAGGAATGCTGATGCCCTAATAGTTATGGTTTTAGCTCAGAGTTGAAGGAACGAACTGCAGAGGAACTCCTTGATCCTGCCCTTTTTACCGATTGGTGGGAATAACAAGCACTGGTCTCACTCCCACCACATTCACAGGGAGGGAATCCAATCCACAGACTGGAAGGTCATAATACATGATATATCTGAGTAGCTTATTGCAATTTCTTACTGGACTGTGTCTGGATTACTGTAAATGTTGGTTAGTGACTCCCTTCCTCTCAGGATATATTTTGTCTGTGGGTTGTGGATGGGGACAATATACTTCATTATACAGTACTAAGCATGCAATTGTTGATACAGTATATGATGCCCTTGCTCAAGTTTAATGGAGTCACCATTTAGGAGCATTTACATTTTTGTCATTTAGCAGACGCTCTTATCCAGAGCAACTTACAGTAGTGAGTGCATACATTTTCGTGCTTGTCCCCCGTGGGAATCTAATCCACAACTCTGGTGTTGCAAATGCTGTTGTTCCTTAGATGATGTAGGGTGGGATCTTAGAAACGGGACGTCTATCTGAGAGTGATGAGCACTCTATCACTGTCAATTATTCATTTCCTGAGCTACTCGTTTTACCACATCCACCTGGAGAGTAGGATCTACGCAAGGGCAGGAAAAGCATGCGTTATCGACGAGGTTAACTATTCACAGAAACATTTCATTTCAAATCAAAAATCGAATCAAATCACATTTTATTGGTCACATACACGTGTTTAGCAGATGTTATTGCGGGTGTAGCGAAATGCTTGTGTAATATCTAACAATTTCACAACATATACCCAATACACACAAATCTAAGTAAAGAAATGGAATTAAGAATATATAAATATATGGACGAGCAATGTCAGAGTGGCATAGGCTAAGATAAAGTGGAATAGGATAGAATATAGTATATACATATGAGTAATGAGTAAAGAGTAATGCAAAATATGTAAACATTATTAAAGTGACTAGTGTCAATGATTTCAAGTCTATGCATCTAGGCAGCAGCGTGATGGTTATTTTACAGTCTGATGGCCTTGAGATAGAAGCTGTTTTTCAGTCTCTCGGTCCCAGCTTTGATGTACTGACCTCGCCTTCTGGATGATAGCGGGGTGAACAGTCAGTGGCTCGGGTGGTTGTTGTCCTTGATGATCTTTTTGGCCTTCCTATGACATCGGGTGCTGTAGGTGTCCTGGAGGGCAGGTAGTTTTCCCCCGGTGATGCGTTGGGCAGACTGCACCACTCTATGGAGAGCCCTGCGGTTGCGTGCGGTGCAGTTGCCGTAACAGGCGGTGATACAGCCCGACAGGATGCTCTCAATTGTTGTATGGGGTTAGTTCAGGTAACAGGCGTGCATCTGGAATTGAAAAATATGATGTGTGTGTCTTTCTGTGTGTCTGTGGAGTGTCCAGGTGCTGTGATATATATGTAGTGACAGGATTATATGGGACATGATGACTAATAATTGTCCAGTCCAAGCCTTGCCTTTCCTTGTCGTCCTCCAATGCCATGGGAGGAAAAACCCTGAGAAAAGCCAACAGTCACGTCAGACATTGCTAGAGAGCTAAATAGATTTGAAAACATCATGCAGGTTCCATAAAATCATATTTTAATATATGTTAGTCAACATCTCTTCAAATATACAGATACATTGGTGGACACATTACCTTTATAACAGGGACAAAAATTGTCTTGATGTTAAATCCACATTTTCTCAACACTTAATTTAACTAGGCAAGTCAGTTAAGAACAAATTCTTAATTTCAATGACGGGTTAACTGCCTTGTTCAGGGGCAGAACAACAGATTTTTTACCTTGTCAGCTCAGGGATTTGATTTTGCAACCTTTTGGTTACTAGTCCAAAGCTCTGACCACCAGGCTACCTGCCGCCTAGTATAAAGTTAAAAAAAATATTATACAGAATACAACAATCTTACAGCTTTCCTTGCGAGTAAAATAATTATGAAGTGCACCAACAATTTCTGGAGTAAATTCAAAATGCTCAGAGGCTAACCCTACACCTGCAAGATCTCTTTTGAGAACATTTGAGCCTCTTTCCTTTGAATACGATTAAACCATTTGTCACTGTGCATGCTGTACATGTACTGTACGTGTAAACCTAGAGTATAGAAGCCATCACTCAGATGTATTGGACACCCAGAGAAGTCCCACACAGTGTCTACCAGTTTTATTTGCCAACCGTTTAAGCTGATCTAGCTAACGGGTCAGTGAAACCCACCCAGTTGTCCAAATCACCCCAGTTGCTTCTGTTTTGTGCTATGATGCATCATTGCGTCAACTCTCAGTGGAGAGCTTGTGATCAACCATTTTGAAACAGAATGGAATGGCATTTGTGGGCCTGCATGCAGTTTTGCAAGTCTCACATGCTGTTATTATAATTTTCATTGGTTTGAGGATGTCTGCCATGTACTGTTAAAAGAGAGCTTCAACTCAACATATAGATGATTAATAATGCAATTAGAGGTCTTGGAACATGCACATGGTGCCAGCACAGAGAGCCTGTGAACTTTCCAACAGCCAATTATATTGAAACCAGTTCCTGTTTCATTCAATGGTTCTGGTTCTGGACGTTAAGGCTTTCCTTTGGTGGAAAACTAAAGCACCTCTTTACTTACCCCTTCCCAACAGCACAAACTATGCACTTCGAAAAAAAGGTGCTATCTAGAACCTAGGCTGTCCCCATAGGAGAACCCTTTGAAGAAACCTTTCCACATCGGGTTTTACATGGAACTCAAAAGGGTTATATCTAGAATCAAAAAGGGTTCTATCTGGAACCAAAAAGGGTTATCCTATACTCCGGGTCGATATTCACGTAATAATAAGGAATTCACCTCGACTACGCCCACAAATTGGGGTAAACTAACATTCTTTCCTTTTGAGCCCCATTGTAAAAGAGCCAACTTCGTCGCCAATTGTTTGTTATACAAAAATAACAAGACATGCCGAAAAGCTCCTGTGTTGTTCAATGTACATGTAACCAGGTAAAAAAATCCCGACATACAGTTCGCAATGCTCCCACGTAGGTAAAAAGAGCCTGCGAGAAGAGCCCTGTGGGTTCAGGCCATTCTGCATTGGAGTGTGGGAAATGTAGGGGCCCGGTGTCCAAGTAGGCTGCATGTAGCTATTTGTGTGGAAAACATTTCATCACAGGTAATACATTTAACTTGTTTAGTATAGTCTGTTTGTAACTCCACTCATTACTTGTAGCTGTATAGTCTGTTTGTTTTTGTCGTTGTTCTTGGCTAGCTAGCTAGCACTCACTTGTTCGAGCATGAGGAAAGCCCTACAATATTCAGTTTTTCTAAGTAGTGAGAATGCTCGGGAGCAGGCAATGTTGAGAAGATATCTGTAGACATGTTGTTCTTTTCTTAAATGTAGTTTTCTAATTGACTAAAATATGCAGACAACCAGAAAATTGCATTTGAAAAAGGTCAAGTTTAGCTGTGAACCAATGTAGCCTTGGTAACCACAGGTTGTTTTCCACACAGGCGGGCAGGGCCGCAACGTTCTATCTTTCTTATACCGACTGGGACGATGTGGACAGCCGAAGAACTAAGAGTGTGGGGGTATGAAACCCACTGTCAAAGCCCCATGGTCAGAACTGCGTTATTTGTTTCAAAAACACACTCCGCTCCACTCTTCTTCTCTTCCCAAAACTTTGGCGGCAAATAGCCTAGCGGTTAAGAGCGTTGGGCCAGTAAATGAAAGGTTGCTGGTTCGAATCTCTGAGCCAGCAAGGTGGTAAAACTGCCCTTCTGCCCTTGAGCAAGGCAGTTAACCCCCAACAACAACTGCTCCCCGGGCGCCGATGACGTCGATTAAGGCAGTCCCCCAAACCTCTGATTTGGAAGGGTTGGGTTTAATGCGGAAAACACATTTTGGTTGAATGCATTCAGTTGTGCAACTGACTAAGTATCCCCTTTCCCTTCCCAAAGATTACAAAGAAGTTGAACAGACCATACATTCCTTGAAGACCAATGCATGTCCATGGTGTTCCGTGCAGTGGAGGCTGCACGGAATCTTCCTAATGGTGTTAAGGCTGTGTCTTTGAGACATGACGCAGGCAGCAAGCTGGAGATGGGAGTCATTCTGTTGCCTGATAGGGTTTGGATCTCCACTCTCTGTCTGTCAGGAGAGGAACAGGATAAGAAGGATCTCCTCCAGATTAGCATTTAATCAGTGTGTAGAGATGAATTTAAGATTTCACACAGCGTTAGATCTCAGGGAAACATTTTTTTTGCTTTCTTCATTGAACAGGAAGCACCTGAATAAACGTACACAAAAAAAGGTCTGCCCTATTAGGTACCCCTTATCAAATCTTATTTACAGTACGATCAATGGTTGTGGTATAAGGGCTCTCTGAGTTCACGCAAAGCTGACAGTAAAAGCTAGTGGGCATCTTATTAAAGTGTCCTCATACGGTATATTTTGGATGTGACTTGCAGGCCGCAAAGCTTTATTAGCATCCGGATTGGCCTTGTGAATGAAGTTTAAATATATACGGTTGATTCAGGGATGTGGGAATCCAGTGATTTGGGGAAACAAGTACAAATTGCTGTGAATTTCCATCATTGATGTTGTCTATTTATAGTATAATAAGGGGTCAGGACTATTGGCATTGATATTAACCTGGAAATATACAACATATATATATATATATTTGTCTCAAACAGCTCTAAAAATGTACAATTCTATCTTTTGGATTTTTCTTGCGTTGTACTGGACTGCATTCAGGATCCTTAAAGAGTTTCATAACCAATTTTGAGCTGACAAGTAGTTGGATTGAGATTCCAGTGGAAGAACATTAAAAGCTAAAAAAGTGAATGTCCGTGTTCTCTCAACACTGGCCATCAAATAAGGGAACTATGTCTTCCGCAACCTCATAGATGGCCACAGTATCCTCTGATGTTCGCCAAAATCCTGAGGGGTGAGTGAGGCAAGAAATTAATTACTCTTGCAACCTCAAGAAAATTGGGCAACCACAAACAGATCTTAAATATCTTAGCAGGGGATCCATGACAGACACTGGAACAGAGTAGAAGCAAAGGCAGCACAGCAGAGTTAATGTATTTCCCACCACCTTGCCATACTACAGTATCCTGATGTTAGGAATAATAGGGATGGATAGGACTCTGGCCTCAAACCACAGACATAGCCTACAGTATATTCACTGACTTTACATATTGTGAATTAAAAGGAGAAAAAGTGCTGGGAAAAGTGTCCATTTTCCATAGAATTAGCCTACTTAGTTGAGAAAGTAAAACTCTTTGTGTGTCGCTGCTCTTCCCTAATCATTTGAATGAACTCACCAGATGTACATTATGTTGCTTTGTGAGTTTGTACCGACTCTTTACCGCATTCAAAATATATGTTCTCAATGTCTAGTGTGGACTAACTACTTCATAATGTAAAATGTGGCTATCAACTGATAATTACTCAGCATCCACATTTTACATTTCAATTATGTATTTTTTTTTTACTGGGCAATCTCTGTTTTCTTCTGTTATTTACAACACAGCCTTTGTTTTCAAAGTTAATAATAATTTACAGAGGTGGGACCAAGTCATTGTTTTACAAGTCACGAGTAAGTCTCAAGTCTTAGCACTCAAGTCCAAAGTCAAGTCCCAAGTCAAGACAGGCAAGTCCGAGTCAAGTCTCAAGTCCTAAACTAAGAGTTTCGAGTCCTAAACAAGTCATAATGTGCTCTTCACCAAATGTAATACCATTTCATATTTTTAACAAGAGTAATAGTTAGTATATTACATTTACGCAAATAATGAATGCTTTAAAAAATATATATATTTATTACTTTCCAAATAAACGTATTTCCATGGAAATACATTGGTAGCCATGAGAAAGAACCCCCATAGCGATCGACTATCGAGGATCGTAATCGGGCAATGTAGGCTTGCACACAATCGCCCAACCTTCACACACACACACACACACACACACGCACGCACGCACGCACACGCACACTAACACTCTCTCTGTGTGTGGTTACAGTAGGCTAATGTATGTCAATGGTTTTAGGGCCAGCAGTAACATCAGGCAGGATTTAGGCTACCAACTGCCTAGCCAGTTGTAGCTCAATCTTAGGTGCAATGATCACGTTCCCGCACTGACTGACTGTGTGGAGGTTCATTGATTTAATGCTACGTTAGCCTACATGCTACACAAGCAAAGTTATATATAGCTGTCGGCTATATAAGCCACGACTTACCGTTCTTTGTGCAGCTTCAAATGTCGAACAAAGTTGGAAGTTGTTGTTCCTCCGTCTGTAATTTTCTTCCCGCATGTTTTGCAAGTTGCAATCCGTTTTTTGTTGACTACAGTAGTCTTTATATCCGAAAATAATAATTTTTGGTATCATCTTTCCAAAGTCTCTGACTGAATTCACCCACCGACATTCCTCTGCACTGCCACGCACAACTTTTTCTCAGCTGGCACAATTTGATTGGCTGCTGTCTGATTCAAACAGTAATCTGAACTTCTTAAAGAGAGATGATGCGCTGCACACTTTTTTAATAGCATCATTTTTAACATTTGGGGTTGGGGAGGGTATCAAGTCAGTTCGAGTCAAAAGGCTCAAGTCCAAGTTAAGTCACGAGTCATTGGTGTCAAAGCCAAAGTCGAGTTGCAAGTCATAATATTTGTGACTCGAGTCTGACTCGAGTCCAAGTCATGTGACTCGAGTCCACACCTCTGGTAATTTATGAGCAATGCTTTAAAAGTTAAGAATGAAAATCATTAAAACACATCATACTAGGGCCAAAGGGCCTGAGTCTTGTCAGTAGTACTGAATTAGTACCTTTACTGATGGTATAATTTGACCACCTCTCTCTTTTCTCTTCCTCCTCCTTTGATCATTGGTCATCCATCATTCCTAGCCCTGACACATGGCCACTTAGCCATTGAGCCACCCTCCACGTGGATGAACCACTGAGCGAGGCTGGTTAAGCCTCGGGGGGTCCTCTTCTTGCTGGGTTTACCTCCTGGTTACCACAGTACCACTCAGTTACACAAAGAGGCCTCAGAATACTGTCAGACAGGGATGGTGGTCCAATGGTGGCTTCCCTTTGACTTCTGAGGTTTTGACCCCCTCAGGTTCATGCTTGTCTACGCTTGCTTATATTTAGTTCTGTTTCAATAAGGTCACTAGAAAGTGTGTGTAATTGTAGGTTTTTTCCTATTGTAAGTTTTTTTCTGCTTTTAAAAGGAATGCACATCTAATAAAGGACATGTAGTGCATTGGGTGTAGTAGGCCTATGAACAATACGGGATACAAATAGAAATACCAAGAATGTGTATTCATGCCTCATTTGCTCTTGCAGAACATTTACATTTGTAAGTGCAACCATGGACAATAATTGTAATATTGTCTGTGAAAAAGCAGCAGAATACTAGCTAGAGTTTTTTTTCCAGAGAACGTTTGGCAACTGAAGGCCGGTGTTGAGAAACATGCAATTATTGGTTTTGCGAAAAACTCAGAGCCTTCTTTTCACTTGCATTTTTTGACAAGCCTAGGCAGAATAAGGGTTTGGACTCTCTCTCTCCCCTAACTCTTTGGCAACAAGGACCTCTGAGTTCAGATACTTCCATCCTACATAAACTTAATAAGCTGTAAAAAAGAACTTTATTCTCTGTTCTTTCTATCATGTAGGAATACACTGTCTGTAATTATGGCTTTGGTGCTTAAAGAAGCATATCCAGCTCTTTCAATGAGTAAAGGGCTTGATCTCTCTGGAGGTTATTGAAACAGTGTTATCGCAGAGGCTGATCAGGAAATGTGTCCTTAAACGACATCATGCATACGTTGTGCGGTCAGCCGCCTGCCTGGCTGCCGGTCAGTTACAGTATGTCATCCTGTGAGAAACGGGGTATTATTAGCGAGGGTAAACACCCCTGACGCACTCCTTCATGTAACGTTTAGTAGGGGACTCGTAAGGCTGAATATAGTTCTGATCGGTCCAATCTCTATGTCGCAAAAAGAACAAGTGCTACTCTGCCAATTTCCCTGTGGTTAGAGGAATGTCTAGACTTGATTTCTTAATTTACTTTTACACGTTGTCTGGCCTTTGAAGGTTATCTGAGCATCTGCTGTGCCAAGTGGGACGGAAACCCATGGTGAATGCTGAATGTTAAAATACAGGGTCAATGGAAAGCTTGAGTTGCTGGATAGTTCTATCCTTGTCACGCCCTGACCATAGTTTGCTTTGTATGTTTATATGTTTTGTTCGGTCAGGGTGTGATCTGAGTGGGCATTCTATGTTGTATGTCTAGTTTGTCTGTTTCTGTGTTTGGCCTGATATGGTTCTCAATCAGAGGCAGGTGTTAGTCGTTGTCTCTGATTGGGAACCATATTTAGGTAGCCTGTTTTGTCATTGTGGGTGTGGGTGATTGTCTATGTGTTAGTTGCCTGTGTCTGCACTGTTATATATAGCGTCATGTTCGGTTTGTTGTTTGTATTAGTTTGGTTAAGTGTTCTTCTTAAATAAATAGAAGAATGTATTCACTTCACGCTGCGCCTTGGTCCTCCTCTCTTCCACATTACGACGAACGTGACAATCCTTACATGATGCGGTTCTCATTCTAAACACAACTTATTGAGGCGGCAGGGACGCAATCCTACAGATTCTGGTTCGGTTAGCAAACATATTTAGACTAACTGATATCGTCATTTGACTTTGAAGATAATCTATCTGAATAGCAGAGCAACCACCCTTACACGGATGCATATAAACCTATGTTGCAATGGGACTATTTGGGAATAAACAGTCAAATCCTCAACATCCTCTCAGGACAACTCATCTAATATACATACTAGTAAAATGTCACCCAAAGGCCTATTCAATGTGAGACTGTAAAATGTGAGTGTCTGAGCTGAACAATCTAGGGCTCCTGAATTCTGAAGAAATGTCTCTGGTTAGCAAGGCATAATGAGCAGGATATGGCTACTATAAATCAAACCTTACATTGAAAAGGAAAAACAAATGCAGTGGTTCCATACAGTAGACGATTAATGTGAGCTGTCAGACCTGGTTTCACCAATAGGCTGTGAACTTATTTGGGATAGTGACATCCTTCTCCGGTGACCGGAGGCTGGATGGCTCTCGGGAGGGGAAGACAAGCTATAATGTTCCATGCACGGTAGTTCAGGAAGTAGCTCAAGTCTGAGGAGTCTATGTGTAACACGCAGGATATGAACCCCAGGTGTCTCACGGGAGCAACCAACGTCTTAGACCGTTAGACCAAAAGGTCAGAGGGCAGACACTGGACTTGAAGTTTGCACCCAGGGCTACCTCATCACATGACCATGAGCAACCGTGCCTGACTCATGTCTGTTACACATGCTGTACAAATGCTGTAGGCTATGTGCTGATGTACACTGAGTGTACAAAACATTAGGAACACCTGCACTTTACATGACATGAAATCAAATCAAATCAAATTGTATTTGTTACACGCGCCGAATACAACCTTACCGGGGACATGCGTACTTACAAGCCCTTAAGACCTTAACCAACAATGCAGTTCAAGAAATAGAGTTAATAAAATATTTACTAAATAAACTAACCAGGTGAAAGCTATCCCTTATGGATGTCAGTTGTTAAATCCACTTCAATCTGTGTAGATGAAGGGGAGGTTAAAGAAGGATTTTTAATCCTTAAAACAATTAAGACATGGATTGTGTATGTGTGCCATTCAGAGGGTGAATGGACAAGACAAAATATTTAAGTGCCTTTGAATGGGATATGGTAATAGGTGCCAGGTGTACTGGTTTGTGACAAGAACTGCCATGCTGCTGGGTTTTCAACAGTTTCCCATGTGTATCAATAATGTTCCACCACCCAAAGGACATCCAGCCAACTTGACACAACTGTGGGAAGCATTGGAGTCAACATGGACCAGCATCCCTGTGGAACGCGTTCGACACCTTGAAGAGTCCATGCCCCTTGACGAATTGAGGCTGTTCTTAAAAGTCCAGCTAGGAAGGTGTTCCTAATATTTGGAATACTCAGTTTATACATATGATGGTTCAATGGAAAGCAGTTAAAAGTCCAGCTATTTGCAACCTACCTGTAATAGTCATCATAGCACAGTATAGATATAAACTTATTTATTTGAATAACTGAATCAAATAGTTGGACTAATAGAAACAAATAGAAGAATCATTAGTTGTTTTCTGTTCAGAAAACACACTGCATTGTATTATTCCATTTGCTCAATTGACTACAAATATTCACATTTTCCCTGGAATGGAAGGCTAGAATTTCATAAATGGAAAGCTTATCATAAAGTGAAATGAGAAACAGTGTGTGTTTTATGTCAATGTTATCTGGTGTTAACTTTATGATTGTAACGCTCACCCAACCATGACTGCATCCACAATCTACTCCAGAAAGGATTATGGAACATATTTAATAGCTGGTTCTGAGATCAGATGGCTTTAAACAGCTCAGTTACAATGTCTTAACACTCTGTATTCTACATCAGAATTAGTATTTGTAAGTATGACTGTTCAAGCAATGGAGCTGTTTTGATGTTCAAAACAAGTTTAAGGTGATATTAGGTAGACTGGGAAACAGCGCCAAAACCAAGTCATTCACAAAATAACATTACTCAAATCCTTTCACATGTAGGCTACAAGGAGCAATGCCACATTTCTTCCCTAACTGGCCCAACAGAGGAGACAGAGTGGTTGTAACAAAGTGGTTGTTAGGCTGATTCATGGTATATGTGTTAGGCAGGCACCTGAACAGTAGTCTAGGTTTTAGGCTATGAATAAAGGGAGCAAAATGTGCCTTACACAATTGCCCTTTTAAAACAACTTTAAGAACAGTTCCTTTCCTTGGTGACCAACCACCTGTGGCCCCCACTATCTGTAAAGACTGGGGCACGTGACTCACATGAGAACTGTGGTTAAGATGCCTTCCACACGCATCACTCTCTTGGATCTAGCATTCATTTGTCACCTCCTTTCCCAGAAGTTTGTGAGTTCGGATGTAGACATTTGTGACTTGTTTCAGGAACTAGGCGTATGTCGCACGTCACTACTTCACAGGAGAGCCATTTGAACGTAAACTTTTCTTTCAATCAAAATGCATTTTTTGGCAGAAATGCCTTCTGGAACATGTGAACTTTCATGTGCCTTATTAATAACACATTTGTATGCCATCTGTATATATTCAGTCAACACATATATCTTAAGAATATCATGGAATATAATTTAACATTTTTTTTCTCCATGCTTGTCTCAGAGCAGCACGAAACGGTGCTGAAATAGTTGACCACAGCGGGTAGGCTATATATAACGATATTTTGGAGATCATTTCGTTTTCAAAAAGGCCAAATTATCTATTTATGTTTTTAGAGGGAGAGAAACCAAGGACATCCTGGCCAGCCAAACCCTCCCCTAACCCGGATGACGCTGGGCCCATTGTGCACCGCCCTATGGGATTCCCAATCACAGCCAGATGTGATACAGCTTGGATTCAAACCAGGGACTGTAGTGATGCCTCTAGCACTGAGATGCAGTGCCTTAGACCACTGCGCCACTCAGGGGCCATGACCAATATGACCAATATATATTGTCCTGCTAATAGCCCATTTATGTCATTCAGTGATATTTATTCCCATAGTAATTCGTTATGGATCCATAACTAAATAAGCATCTGCATTTTGAAAGAGTATTTTTGTCATTATTTTATTAACGAAAGCATAAAGATGCTGATGAAGAAACAGTACTGTACAGTATATGCTTTATCCGGCATTTTGCGTTGCATGAGGTCGCCCACGCTCACTTTAAACGTTTGGACAATAAAGCATTTAAAGCATTTTGAAGAAGCCGCCTGCATTTGTTTATTAGGCTACTGTGCAGTCTGACAAATAAGCATAGCCTACAGTACATGCTTTAGTAAACATGGTAAAGTGCCTAATTCCATACATGAGGGAGAGCAGGCCATGTCCAGACTTTCTCGGTGACCTCAAGTACTCATTAACTCTGTCTTTAATGCTTTTTCGGGTTTCATCAGTCATGGACAGAAACTTCTGAGACACAGTATTAATGATGAACACCCAGAGGTTCACTGGTAATCCACATTTGCCTCGACATCCATCCCAGTTGTTATTCTGTGTCCACTCGTAGTATCTCTCTTCGGTTACACATCCTTGGAATAGCAGAACAGCATAAGGGTCCAGACTTGCTGTGCCTGGTGAGCAGTTGGTCAAGTTCTGTTGTCAGAAGAGGAATGGAAATGTCAGGGTGAACCGACGACCTGACAAACCCGCCAGGTAAATTGACTCTGCCCGTTGGAGGTGGTGTGCCTGGCATGGATTGTGACTCCATCTCGTTCCTCGCCCTCTTCAATGCGTCATCCTCCACCTGACTCTCCGCCAATGCCACCTGACTCCCTGCCAATGACGAGTGACTCTCTGCCAATACCGCTGGGCTCTGGACCAATGCATCAGCTGTCGCCCGTATCTCTGCCCTCAGATAATGTTTAGTAGAACTGAATAAGTGTTGCTCTCCACTTTCTGGAGGACCGAGTTTTGAAATCAGTGGAATTAGAATATGATAGCTAAGGAGATAGAGAAAATTCTGGCATTTGATTGAAAATATGCAGACGAAGTCAAAAAGAGAAAAGACAAAAGGCTGTTTTATAAAACAACTGTCTTGTGAGGACCGACGCTGGGAGACGAGAATCAAGTACAGGGAGTGAACATTAATGGATAATAGACAAGAAACAAACAAGGACAGCGTCTGGACCGGGGAAAACATAACGACATCAGTAATGACAGGGGGAACAAACTGAGGAACAGACAGATATGGAGGGGCAATCAACAATGTGAAGGAGTCCAGGTGAGTCCAATATTGCACTGATGCGCGTAATGATGGTGACAGGTGTAGTTAATGATGGGCATCCTGGCGCCCTCCAGCTCCAGGGAGGGGGAGCGGGAGAAGGCGTGACATGTCTCTGGATTACATCTTCAAACTAAGTGCAACCTTGGTATCCGTGACAGAGATACCATGTATACATCCATGTATACGGTAAGATAGTCTAGCTAGCTACATTTTCAGAAATTACACGTTTCTAATTTTGTCAGAAAGTCATTTTCATTTCAAGTTAAAATGTACTGTTAGCTAGCTAGCTAACGTTAGCTGGCTGGCTCGCTAGCTAACATTACATATATGATATGCGTAGTTATATTTTTTGTATCTCAGAGCCATTTGCATTGCTATTTATAGCCTAATGTTAGCTAGCTAACATTGAACCTGGTTGGTTAGCTATCTGCAGATTCATGCAGGGTAGTAATGTTATGAGTTGGGATTATGGTTCATTGTTTAGCTAGCTAGCTACATGTCTAAACAAAACACTCCTATGCAAGTAACCATTTCAATGGGATGTTCATGATGTCAGTGCGACAACTGTCGATAGACGTAGCTGGTAAATTTGTTCTGGCTATCTACTCCGATTTCAGAGCACTGTCGTCTGAGTGTGCCAGAGCGCAGAATAACTGACAAATTGATGAACGCTCAACACCCATTGAGTATGGCCGGTGTTAGTAAACGTCGGCAAAAAAACATAATCCAATTGTTGCCAGCAGCACAGTTGCAGTCACCAACTCTCTGGATAACGTAAAAAACAGCCTAACCAGCTCTGCTAGGGCAAGTAAAATGATCAGTGAGCTGTTCTCTCATTTGTGTCAGGAAGTAGCTAGCAAGCTCGCCAACGTTAGCCAGTTAGCTTGGGTGCTTGACTGCTGTTGTTAGGTCAGAACGCTCAGATCAATCCCACTCCTCGGCCAGAGTGTCCAGTGTGCACTCTGAATTTACAAATGGACAATCTAACAACGCTCTGAGTTTACGAGCACACTCTGGCACTCCAGATTAAATGTACAAATACACCCGTAGTGTTAACCAGCCTTTATCTTGAAATCTTTGGTTGTTTAGTACATGGCCTCACATGTGAATCCTTAAAGAGATGGGTGTGGCTAAGGCTTTAGAGGGTGTGAACGATGCTGAACGGGTGTAGACAAAAAATTGCGGTTGCAAGTTTATCAACTTTCAAAGCAGAATTACTTTTCCATTGTTCCTCAACTGTAGTATATGATATACATTTTATCCAATGTAAAAAACAACATTTTGCATTTTGCTACATAAGACCGAATCGAGCCGGTCGGTCACATTTACTTCTGTGCTTTAAAACTGCAGAAATTGGTCACACTGTGAGGTTAATGAAATAACATTATGTTAGAGAGGATTTTTTTCCCGCCTCATATGTCATATGTTATGTTATGAGTTAAGGCTATTGACCATGACTGTTCTATAAATGTATCATTGACTTAAGCATTTGAAATTAATTACAGCTTTCATTAACAAATGACTGCATTGAAAGACATTCACAAGGTCTAAATATACAGATTTAGGATCTAAATTTGATCACACTTTTGTTGCTGAGTATTTTCCTGCACAGCAGGTATAAAATTTATTCTGAAGTTTGTAATTTCCAATTTCATTTGCCTTAATGAAAAATGGATCAACCCCGACAAAAAATGTCCATTAATTATAATTCACATAATAATTCACATTTCCTGTTGCTTCAGGGTTATGTTCCTGCTGTAGCAAACTCATATTCAGATCCTACATCTGTACAGTCTAGCATGTTTAAAAACCAGAAGCATACTTTATGACAAATGAGCTACCAACACAGAGAATAGTGAGGTGCTGGACAGAGGAGGCAGACTGAATGCTGGAGGACTGTTTTGAGAATACTGATTGGAATATGTTCAGATTCATCAACCCAGGACTCATCCATCAACATTGAGGAATATACATTGTCATTCACAGGCTTCATTACTGGAGTACTCCAGTATTATCTGGAGTACTTCTCCTGTCTTATCCGGTGTCCTGTGTGAATTTAAGTATGCTCCCTCTAATTCTCTCTTTCTCTCTTTCTTTCTCTCTCTCGGAGGACCTGAGCCCTAGGACCATGCCTCAGGACTACCTGGCATGATGACTCCTTGCTGTCCCCAGTCCACCTGGCCGTGCTGCTGCTCCAGTTTCAACTGTTCTGCCTGCGGCTATGGAACCCTGACCTGTTCACCGGACGTGCTACCTGTCCCAGACCTGCTGTTTTCAACTCTCTAGAGACCGCAGGAGCGGTAGAGATACTCTTAATGATCGGCTATGAAAAGCCAACTGACATTTACTCCTGAGGTGCTGACTCGCTGCACCCTCGACAACTACTGTGATTATTATTATTTGACCATACTGGTCATTTATGAACATTTGAACATCTTGGCCATGTTCTGTTATAATCTCCACCCGGCACAGCCAGAAGAGGACTGGCCACCCCTCATAGCCTGGTTCCTCTCTAGGTTTCTTCCTAGGTTTTGGCCTTTCTAGGGAGTTTTTCCTAGCCACCGTGCTTCTACACCTGCATTTCTTGCTGTTTGGGGTTTTAGGCTGGGTTTCTGTACAGCACTTTGAGATATCAGCTGATGTACGAAGGGCTATATAAATACATTTGATTTGATTTGATTACGAAATGTGATGATGATGTTGTACTAACCCCAACTAAAAACCCTGGATGAACGGAGACATCCATACTATGCTGAGAGCCCGCAGTGCAGCATTCAATGTCAGTAGAACAAACCTCGGTCCACAACATTATGTTATTATATTTTTACCATCTTGAAATACAAGGGCAAATGTTATTAATCAATGACTGAAATTTCGCGCTACGTGATATTCACTTCCGGACTTGGAGAGCGCTCAAAGCATTTTAAAACGCCCTTTGAAGTCATTTTAGAACGCCCTTTGAAGTCATTTTAGAACGCCCTTTGAACCACGGGGCGTGGTTTTGGCTTAACTGCATTGGGGAAAAGAAAGATGCGTCCCAGAATGTAGTCCCCACTTGCTTCAAGGAGACCACCATCATCCCAGTGCCCAAGAAAAATAAGGTGACATGCCCAAAGTCCTATGACTCCGCCGCACTCACCCCGGTCATCATGAAGTACTTCGAGAGGATGATCATGGCTCACATCAAGGCCAGTATTCCAGGCACACTGGACACACTCCAATTTGCCTACCGCTCCAAAAGATCCACGGTAGATGCCATTTCCATTGCTATTCGCACGGCCCTAAAACATCTGGACTAAACGTACACCTAGGCAGGTAGTCTAGTGGTTAGCTTCTTCGGGATCGGTGTCCTGTCCACAGGACGGTTGAGCTAATGTAGGCTAATGCAATTAGCATGAGATTGTAAGTAACAAGAAAATTTAACAGGACATAGATATATCTGATATTAGCAGAATGCTGAAATTCTTGTTAATCTAACTGCACTGTCCAATTTACAGTAGTAATTACAGTGAAAGAATACCATGCTATTGTTTGAGGAGAGTGCACAGTTTTGAACATGAAAAGTTATTAATAACCAAATTAGGCACATTTGGGCTGTCTTGATCCAAAAGTTTGAACAGAAATGCAATGGTTCATTGGATCAGTCTAAAACTTTGCACCTACACTGCTGCCATCTAATGGCCAAAATCTAAATTGCACCTGGGCTGGAATAATACATTATGGCCTTTCTCTTGCATTACAAAGATGATGGTACAAAAAAAAAAAATCTTTGTATTATCTTGTACCAGATCTGATGTGTTATATTCTCCTACATTCCTTTCACATTTCCACAAACTTCAAAGTGTTTCCTTTCAAAATGGTACCAAGAATATGCATATCCTTGCTTCAGGGCCTGAGCTACAGGCAGTTAGATTTGGGTATATCATTTTAGGCGAAAATTTAACAAAAGGGTCGGATCCTTAAGAGTTTTCTTTTAAGTTCCTCGGATTCCACATCACGATTCAAATCTAATTTTATTGGTCACGTGCTTCGTAAACAACAGGTGTAGACTAAATTGAAATGCTTACTTATGGGGCCTTCCCAACAATGCTGAGATAAAAAAAGAAAAACAATAGAAAAATAATAACGCTAGTAATAAATACTCAATGAGCAACGATAACTTGGCTATGTACACGAGGTACCAGTACAGAGTCGATGTGCAGAGGTACAAGGTAATTGAGGTAGGAATGTACATATAGGTAGTGGTAAAGTGACTAGGCAAGGATAGATAATAAATAGAAGCAGCAGCGTATGTGATGGATCAAAAGAGTTAGTGCAATGAGGGTCAATGCAGATAGTCCGGGTAGGTATTGTGTTAACTATTTTGTAGTCTTATGGCTTTGGAGTAGAAGCTGTTCAGTGTCCTGTTGGTTCCAGACATGGTGAATCGGTACTGCTTGCCAGAGGACAGGACATGGACCAACACCACCATTCTTGACAAGAGAGCGCAACGGCGTCCCTACTTCCTGAGGCAGCTAAAGAAATTCGGCATGCCACCCCGGGTACTCTCCAAATACCACCGCCGCGCCATCGAAAGCATCCTGACCGGTTTCATCGCAGCCTGATACAGGAATTTCTCCCTTCACGACCGCAAGGCCCTCGAGAGCGTGGTGGAGCTGGCCCAGTATATCACTGGGACCGTGCTCCCACCCATCCAGGACATCTATTCGAAACAGTGCCTGAGGAAGTCGCGCAGCATCATCAAGGACCCCACACGCCCAAGCCACAAGCTGTTCACTCCCTTATCGCCGGGCAGACGATATTGACTCTCTGCACCTGCACTGACTCTTCGCACCTCAGCACACATGCACTCACTCACACACACACACACACACACACACACACACACACACACACACACACACACACACACACACACACACACACACACACACACACACACACACACACACACACACACACACACACATACATGCATGCTACACACACATCACAACTGCTGCTACCAGAATCCTATTATTATTGCTAAATACTGCACAATTTAAACTCTTGCCCTCAATCTCCCTTCGCCAAAACATGTGTAAATATAAGACTATAAATTGTGCCTTCCTGCACTATACTTGTGCAAAAATCTTTTGTATTCTACTGAGCCATTTACTTTATGTTCCTTATGTTGTATTATTTCTTATCAGTTTCATTGTCCAGAAGGAACCTGCCAGTAAGCATTTAGTTGGACGGTGTATACCATGTGTATCCTGTACAGTACATACAACTAATACAATTTGAAACTAGAAATGACATACTGTTTATTGTTGCCATTTAATCGTTTTCATAGATAAAATCCTGCTGCTCACAAATAGGCTCCTTTCTCATGAAAATTGAAATATTAAAAATGAAGCAAAGACCTCTCATACTTCTGGAAACGATTGTTGAAAACTAATTGGGCTCATTTCTTAGATTGTCCATTTATGATGCTCCAATCTGTTTCCTATCAATACAGGACTTGAGTGAACACCATACATCAGGGGGGTCCATATATTACTCACAAATTGGTATTTAAGACAATTTCCACATTTTTAACACATGTTCGTGTGAAATAATATTATATCTATATTTACTATCTATATATATATACTATCCCACAAGGACACCAATACCCTCATGGATGTTTAAACTTAAATTACTCTCGAGAGAAAATAAAGACTTTGACATCACAGGACATTGGTTTGTTATGTTTGGATATACAGTATAATAGCTATCTGCCAAGACTTTATTGATTATCATCATTAAATATGGGGTAGGTTCAAGAGCTTAGCATGTGTCTTTCTGGCTTTATCGGTTCACTTAACGACCCATAGTAATAGCATCATGCTGCACTGTTGTAACTGGAATCATATTTTATGGATTTTATTATGCATATTTCAATCATTGTTGTGCCCTTTTTTTATGTATGGGATTTATCACTAGGGATTTGGTAGTTTGGGACAAGTGCGTACGTATTTTTGGAAAACAATTCATGTCCAATACATTGTCCAATAAATGTAACAAATATCTTGATTATAGCATGAATTATGAATTATCTGTGCGAGTCAAAACTATCAATTTGGTATGAGCTTTATCTGTTATGAGTTTCTTATATAAGAGACACATTTTTGATAGCAATAATGACCTCACATTCCCATGTAGGATTTTTTATATTCAACAAGTGCTCCGTTTTGAAGCTTGTTGACTAGCTTCCTTGATGTCTTCTTCCCCACTCTAGTTTGGCTCATTACATGAGAAGAATTACACATCCTGCTGACAGGTCTCTCCACAGGGATATGTAGAATGTGGTAAGTATCCAAAGTGTTTGATGAGGACATGCAAAAACATGTTGCTCTAACTTAACTTTAGTTCAAAGGTGTCAAAATAACAGGTATTGGAATAAACAGATGTTGGACTCTTGCTTTTTGCGAATTGGACTTCAAAGTGGCACCCCATTTCAGATCTGGTGTGTGACAAGAGAGTTCACTTAAACAGTAAAGCAGGGGCTTAAATTTAGGAAAATATCTGAGGGACAACAGAGATGGAATATAATCTTGAATCTAGGTAAGTGTTGCCACATGTCCATGTAGACATAAAGAAATCACCATGTAACAGGAGGAACTAGGAGAAGCACATATAATTCTGTAGCTGATCCAGGATCAGATTCTGAAATCAAATTACCATTCTGTCTCTACAGTGATGTCCAATGTGGATAGTCAAAGTTATTACCAGTGAGGGCGAGGGACCTGGTGAGAAGTGTGTTCAAGGCCCTCAGAGTTATGCATTCTTACACGTTAGCACAACCTCAAAAAGTAATGTACCTCCAACTGTACAGACATAAGCTAGCTAAACAATGGACCATAATCACAACTCATGATGTTACTACCCTCTTTGAATCTGCAGGTATTGAGAATTTTCCTGACCATGTGTGTTAATTATTAATTGCAGGAGAGCTAGTAAGATTTGTGCACTCTATATGTGCTCTGGGTCATTAGACACCATTAGACATGCACCTGTCTGGGGAGTGGACACGACTGGTTATTCCTGTAACTGTGTTATGGTCTAATATGTACTGTTGCTATGGTTATACCTCTTGGGTCTTTTCCAGAACATGGGTGTCCCTTTCAGAGGAGTTAGCAGGATGACATGTCTGGTTATTTCTGTAAAGTGCCAAGGACTGTTGCTATGGTCCTACATGCATGCACCTGTCTTAAGGTGAGTACATGTCTGTATTTTTGAACTATTGGTGTGGCTCTACAGTTTCCATGCCCTAATATGAAACCAAACAAAAATTAGTGCAAGGTAAATGCCAGAGGCGATGAGTCATTAAGAGGAGTTACTATGGGTGTGACCCCAAAAAAATGTATAAGAAGTATGTGCCAAGACGAGAAGTTAGTTGATTTCACAAACCAGCTCAGCTTTTATTATGTTGTAATAAAAGTCTATTTGAACTCACAGGAGAAATATGATTGACTGAATATTTCCACGACACAGGTAGCTAACCAACCAGGTTCTATGGCTATAACTAGTCAAGCAAATGTGTCTGAGATACGAAGAATAAGATCATACGCAACGTTAGCTAGTGATCCAGCCAGCTAACGTTAGCTAGCTAACAGTACACTTGAAATGAAACCACTTTCAAAATTAGAAACGTGTCATATCTGAAAATGTAGCTAGCTAGACTATCTTACCAGTATACATCATGGCTGGATGCGTCTCCTGTCTGATGCCATGCATGGTTTCCCTTAGTTTGACGATGTAATCCAGACTGGTGTTTTCTCCATCTCCTTAGCTATCATACTCAAATTCTACTGATTTCAAAACTCGGTCCTCCAAAAAGTGGAGAGCATACACATAACATTAGCTAGCGAGCCAACCAGCTAACGTTAGCTAGCTAACAGTACACTTTAACTTGACATTAGGTTTATGCAGTTTTATTATGTGATACAATTTTTAAAAAGCCGCATTTGCCACGATTACCTAGACATACTGATCAGCTCCAATAGACAGACGCATGCTATATGGCAGACTCATCTCATCTCCAAACTGTCAAGCCCACTCGTTATCCCAGCCAATCATGGCTAGTGGGAAGGTTGCCATCTTTTTCTGTGGCTAAACCAACTAGGCTCGTAATTTAACAATTGTATTTGCATTTACAGATATACAAGTCTGATATTGAGGCACATGAAAGTTCATATGTTCGAGAATTTTTATTAAAACATATTTTTTACGTTCAAACAGCTCTCCTGTGAAGTCATGACTTGCAACATACGCCTAGTTTCCTGAATCGGGTCCAATATAACCCTATGTGTTTGATGTGTTTACAAAACCCACTCAAGTTGTGCCTCCAAAGAAGAGCTGGAGAGTGGATATCATGGATGGTATGAAATAACAACACCGCTAAAGCTAGGTGATCATGCAAGCAGTACCAGCTGGCAATCAAGACACATTTCTTGATCACATGATTTTTCAACTAAATAGTACCAGTCTGTGAATGACAAAATGTCATCTGCCTTGCAACAAACACCGATACCGACAGCCATGGATAACATCAAATATTTTCCTTCCTGATGCCTGGAAAGAGAAGCTATGGCATGGCATGACCAACTGTATCTTTCCCCTGAGGCTCAGAGGTGGGAAATTTGAATGTTTGACAATGACAAGCTATTACTCTAACAATCACTACTCATGGCCGTTAAGCTGCCACTGTGTTCTCAGAAACACCCCATTTAGCAATTCAGTAGCAACTAGATTAATGGGCCACGTTTGGGAACACATGCCGCAGTGCTTCAATTAATGAGCTGTTTGTACATGTGGTAACTCCAGTTCGCCAGCTTAGATTATTTTAAAAGAAAATAACTTCAATGTTATGCAGCAAATCTATTTGCTGCCCCCTCTGTAGAGGGTGTGGGGGAGGGGGGTGGGTGGGTGTGGTAGTGCTCCTTTGCTCTGTCGGTGATGTAGCAGAGAAACAATGCCAGTGTCCTGGTGTGTCACAGTGACGACTCTACTACCTACCAGTTTTACTCCTATCGGATTCGGCCAGGTTTGGTCTTCAGTATTTTTGAAGCTAATTGGACCCAGATTTTCCACTAAGATCTGTCAGTGGTGGATAAGTAAAAGTCTGCCTGGGCCGCATCCATTGGAGGAAGATTACAGATTACAGCTGCTGCTAGCAGGCTAATTCAGATCACATGTGTTGGAGAGAGGCGAGAGATGAAGCCTGTGAGCTGGAAGGACAACAGCAGGGAGCAAGACGGCTAACGCTTTTAATCCCGCACTTTATTGAGAGAAGATCAGGATTTCTGAGTTGCTACAACCCTCACTACGCTACTGTATTTGTTTGATCTCTCTTTGAAACACTACACACCATCTACGTTTACCCAACTCATTCCCCCTCACCCCTCCTCACCCCTTGCAGGCATAACTCAGTAGCCTAATGACAGCAACGATATCCTTCCAACATTATCCATCAGATGTGCCTACAGTATATGTGCAGTGTCCATTATGGTCATAACAAAGATGAATTATAGAAGTGTAGGAGCAGTTGTGATATTTACTGTTAGTACATGACTCACTGATAATCCTAAAACAATAATGGAAGATGTGTCCTGACCAGGGTTGGCGTGGGATGCAGTCTGAATTACAGCCTGGGTAGCCCTGGCTAGAAGCAGGCTAATCTCGCCTTCAGGGTGGTCACGTCTCCATTCTTATATTTGTGTGATGATGAGAAACATATTGAAACAAACATTAACTATTTACCCCAGAAACTCAGTCAAGCTTTACCTCCACCATGGTGTTGCCTATTATTGCCCATCAGGCTCTACCTGCCATGATATAAAACAGACAACATTAAACAATTATTCATAATATACAAAAGTGATGGACAATGGGGAACAAGTAATGTGTTTATTTCTCTAGTGCCAGTTCTTTCCATGGACTCATATGTGCATGCTCAGCTGACTGCGTTGAGTAAATCATCTACAACTGTCCTTCAGTTTCCTTCAGAGGACGTTATTCAGCACACGTCTTCATTTATATTACATTTATTTAACTTGGCATGTAAGTCAAATGCCCTTTAAATTAGACTGCTTTTCATACCTCTCGTTTTCCCTCCATACTTCGCTTTCCTGCTTCTGTCTAGACAATGATGTTGTGGTCAAGGAAGATGCTTATAGTTCCATAGAGGCGGTTTATAAAGATTGAACTTGTTAACTCGGAAGAATAGTGATACATTATAGCTACAAGGAAGTACTCCCTGCAATGAAATGTCAGGTACATGTAGGCTGCAGTACACAAGGAGATCAGAAGGGTGGCAAGTCGAGTGGTTAGAGTGTTGGAGCAGTAACGAAAGGTTGCTAGTTTGAATCCCCGAGCCGACTCGGGGCTCTATTAAATCACATCTGCTTTTGCCGACATCCACATAGTGGTTGTTTTGGCGGTGTCGCTGGTTAAAACGCTTGATCTGATTGAATGTAGGTCCTAGATCTCCAAGGGTGTTTCCATTTCCATTTCACCAAACACTGTACAGGTTACACACTTGTACCTGTCAAATCAAATCAAATCAAAGGTTATTTGTCACGTACACCGAAAACAGTGAAGTGCTTAATTATAGGCCCTAACCAACAGTGCGATTTTAAAGAAAAAATAGGTATTAGTTGAACAATAGATAAGTAAAGAAATAAAAGCAAGGACAGTGAAAAATAACAGTAGCAAGGCTATATACAGGCACCGGTTAGTCGGGCTAATTGAGGTAGTATGTACGTGTAGGTATGGTTAAAGTGACTTTGCGTATATGATAAACAGAGAGTAGCAGTAGCGTAAAAGAGGGGTTGGCGGGTGGTGGGTGGCGGGTGGCGGGACACAATGCAGATAGTCCGAGTAGCCAAAGTGTGGGGACACCAGTTAGTCAGGCTAATTGAGGAAGTATGTACATGAATGTATAGTTAAAGTGACTATGCATATTTGATTAACAGAGAGTAACAGCAGCGTAAAAGTGGGGTTGGGGGGAACAATGCAAATAGTTCGGGTACCCATTTGATTACCTGTTCAGGAGACTTATGGCTTGGGGGTAAAAACTGTTGAGAAGCCTTTTGGTCCAAGACTTGGCGCTCCGGTACCACTTGCCATGCGGTAGTAGAGAGAACATTCTATGACTGGGGTGGCTGGGGTCTTTGACAATTTTTAGGGCCTTCCTCTGACACCACCTGTTGTAGAGGTCCTGGATGGCAGGCAGCTTAGCCCCAGTGATGTACTGGGCCGCACACACTACCCTCTGTAGTGCTCGGTCGGAGGCCGAGCAATTGCCGTACCAGGCAGTGATGCAACCAGTCAGGATGCTCTCGATGTTGCAGCTGTAGAACCTTTTGAGGATCTGAGGACCCATGCCAAATCTTTTTAGTTTCCTGAGGGTAAATAGTCTTTGTCGTACCCTCTTCACAACTGTGTTGATGGGTTTGGACCATTCTAGTTTGTTGGTGATGTGTACACCAAGTAACTTGAAGCGCTCAACCTGCTCCATTACAGCCCCGTCAATGAGAATGGGGGCGTGCTCGGTCTTCCTTTTCCTGTAGTCCACAATCATCTCCTTTGTCTTGATTATGGTGAGGGATAGGTTGTTATTCTGGCACCACCCGGCCAGGTCTCTGACCTCCTCCCTATAGGTTGTCTCGTCATTGTCGGTGATCAGGTGACACTGTTGTGTCGTCTGCAATCTTAATGATGGTGTTGGAGTCGTACCTGGCCACTCAGTCGTGGGTGAACAGGGAGTACAGGAGGGGACTGAGCATGCACCCCTGAGGAGCTCCAGTGTTGAGGATCAGCGTGGCGGATGTGTTGATACCTACCTTCACCACCTGGGGGCGGCCTATCTGGAAGACCAAGATCCAGTTGCAGAGGGATGTGTTTAGTCCCAGGATCATTAGCTTAGTGATGAGCTTTGAGGGTACTATGGTGTTGAACGCTGAGCTGTAGTCAATGAATAGCATTCTCATGTAGGTGTTCCTTTTGTCCAGGTGGGAAATGGCAGCTTGTAGTGCAATAGAGATTGCGTCATCTGTGGATCTGTTTGGGCGGTATGCAAATTGAAGTGGGTCTAGGGTAATCTGGGATAATGGTGTTAATGTGAGCCATTACCAGATTTTCAAAGCACTTCATGGCTACGGATGTGAGTGCTATGGGTCTGTAGTCATTTAGGCAGGTTGCCTTTGTGTTCTTGGGCACAGGGACTATGGTGGTCTGTTTGAAACATGTTGGTATTACAGACTCAATCAGGGACATGTTGGCGCTCCGCACTGCTAAAGCTAACTCTCTCTCCTCTGCTCTCATCCTTCTAGACCTATCGGCTGCCTTTGATACTGTGAACCATCAGATCCTCCTCTCCACCCTCTCCGAGTTGGGCATCTCCGGCGCGGCCCACGCTTGGATTGCGTCCTACCTGACAGGTCGCTCCTACCAGGTGGCGTGGCGAGAATCTGTCTCCGCACCACGTGCTCTCACCACTGGTGTCCCCCAGGGCTCTGTTCTAGGCCCTCTCCTATTCTCGCTATACACCAAGTCACTTGGCTCTGTCATATCCTCACATGGTCTCTCCTATCATTGCTATGCAGACGACACACAATTAATCTTCTCCTTTCCCCCTTCTGATAACCAGGTGGCGAATCGCATCTCTGCATGTCTGGCAGACATATCAGTGTGGATGACGGATCACCACCTCAAGCTGAACCTCGGCAAGACGGAGCTGCTCTTCCTCCCGGGGAAGGACTGCCCGTTCCATGATCTCGCCATCACGGTTGACAACTCCATTGTGTCCTCCTCCCAGAGTGCTAAGAACCTTGGCGTGATCCTGGACAACACCCTGTCGTTCTCAACTAACATCAAGGCGGTGACCCGTTCCTGTAGGTTCATGCTCTACAACATTCGCAGAGTACGACCCTGCCTCACACAGGAAGCGGCGCAGGTCCTAATCCAGGCACTTGTCATCTCCCGTCTGGATTACTGCAACTCGCTGTTGGCTGGGCTCCCTGCCTGTGCCATTAAACCCCTACAACTCATCCAGAACGCCGCAGCCCGTCTGGTGTTCAACCTTCCCAAGTTCTCTCACGTCACCCCGCTCCTCCGCTCTCTCCACTGGCTTCCAGTTGAAGCTCGCATCCGCTACAAGACCATGGTGCTTGCCTACGGAGCTGTGAGGGGAACGGCACCTCCGTACCTTCAGGCTCTGATCAGGCCCTACACCCAAACAAGGGCACTGCGTTCATCCACCTCTGGCCTGCTCGCCTCCCTACCTCTGAGGAAGTACAGTTCCCGCTCAGCCCAGTCAAAACTGTTCGCTGCTCTGGCACCCCAATGGTGGAACAAACTCCCTCACGACGCCAGGTCAGCGGAGTCAATCACCACCTTCCGGAGACACCTGAAACCCCACCTCTTTAAGGAATACCTAGGATAGGATAAAGTAATCCTTCTAACCCCCCCCCCCCCCCCCCCCCCCCTTAAAAGATTTAGATGCACTATTGTAAAGTGGTTGTTCCACTGGATATCATAAGGTGAATGCACCAATTTGTAAGTTGCTCTGGATAAGAGCGTCTGCTAAATGACTTAAATGTAAATGTAAAATGTTGAAAATGTCAGTGAAAACACCTGCCAGTTGGTCAGCACATGCCCAGAGCACACGTCCTGGTAATCCGTCTGGCCCTTGTGAATGTTGACCTGTTTAAAGATCTTACTCACGTCGGCTACGGAAAGCGTGATCACACAGTTGTCCGGAACAGCTGATGCTCTCATGCATGCCTCAGTGTTGCTTGCCTCGAAGCGAGCATAGAAGTGATTTAGCTCATCTGGTAGGCTTGTGTCACTGGGCAGCTCATGGCTGTGCTACCCTTTGTAGTCTGTAATAGTTTGCAAGCCCTGCCATATAAGACGAGCGTCGGAGCAAGTGTAGTACGATTCAATCTTAGCCCTGTATTGGCGCGTTGCCTGTTTGATGGTTCGTCGGAGGGCATAGCAGGATTTCTTATAAACGTACGGGTTAGAGACCTTCACCTTGAATGCGGAAGCTCTACCCTTTAGCTTAGTGCAAATGTTGCCTGTATTTCCATGGCTTCTGGTTGGGGTATGTACGTACAGTCACTGTGGGGATGATCCTCGATGCACTTATTGATAAAGCCAGTGACAGATGTGGTTTATTCCTCAATGCCATCGGAAGAACCCTGGAACATGTTCCAGTCTGTGCTAGCCAAACAGTCCTGTAGTTTAGCATCTGCTTCATCTGACCACTTTTTTATAGACCGAGTCACTGGTAATTCCTGCATAAATTTAAGCTTGTAAGTAGGAATCAGGAGGATAGAATTGTGGTCAGATTTACCAAATGGAGGGCGAGGGAGAGCTTTGTAATCGTCTCTGTGTGTGGAGTTTTATTTCCCCTCTGGTTGCGCATTTAACATGTTGATAGAAATTAGGTAAAACTGATTTAAGTTTCCCTGCATTAAAATCCCCGGCCACTAGGAGCACCGCCTCTGGGTGAGCGGTTTCCTGTTTGCTTATTTCCTTTTACAGCTGACTGAGTGCAGTCTTTGTGCCAGCATCCGCCTGTGGTGGTAAATAAACAGCCATGAAAGTATGGGTGATAACTCTCTTGGGAAATAGTGTGGTCTACAGTTAATCATGAGATACTCTACTTCAGGCAAGCAAAATCTAGAAACTTCCTTAGATTTCGTGCACCTGCTGTTGTTTACAAATATGCACAGACCCCCCCCCCCCCCCCCCCCCCCCCCTTGTCTTACCGGAGTGTGCTGTTTTATCTTGCCGGTGCAGCGTATATCCCGCTAGCTGAATATCCACATCATCATTCAGCCACGATTCCGTGAAACATAAGATGTTGCAGTTTCTGATGTCCCGTTGGTGATCGTACCTCGTCTAATTTATTGTCCAATGATTGCACGTTGGCAAGTAATATTGACGGTAACGGCAGCTTTCCCACTCGCCTTCTGCGGAGCCTTACGTGGCACCCCGTTAAGTGTCCTCTGTACCTGTGTTTCCTTCTCTTGCCAATGACGAGGATGTTGGCCTTGTCCGGTGTTCGAAGTACATCCTGTGCGTCCTGCTTGTTGAAGAAAAAATCTTTGTCTAATCCGAGGTGAGTGATCGCTGTCCTGATATCCAGAAGCTCTTTTTTGCCATAAGATACGGTGGCAGAAACATTATGTACAAAATAAGTTACAAATAACGCAAAAAACCCACAAAATAGCACAATTGGTTAGGCACCCGTAAAACTGCTGCCATTTCTTCTGGCGCCATTTGTTTGTATGTTTGAAACAGGACACATATAAGCACCCCTATTTGACCTTTGAGGTGTACCACATAATGATTCATGTAGGCATTTGTAATTCCTCACAATCCATATTATCAAATCGGTGAGAAAACAGCTTTGTTGTCTGTCAACCCACTAGGAACAGCACTATATTTTCAAATAATGCACCTTTTCTTCCAAAAAACTGTTCAAATTAAAAAAGAGTTTGGTATCCACATACTGTATGTATGTCTTTTTTTG
Source organism: Salvelinus namaycush (assembly GCF_016432855.1). Lineage (NCBI taxonomy): Eukaryota > Metazoa > Chordata > Actinopteri > Salmoniformes > Salmonidae > Salvelinus > Salvelinus namaycush. The sequence goes on along the minus strand of NC_052334.1, from coordinate 32,394,625 downwards.
CAGTTGAACAAAACAAAACAATCTGAATAATTTACTAAATGTTCGCTTATTCCACAGAGACATTCTAAAATGGCCCAGACAATCTTATTGACACCTTCTAGAAGTAGTTAGAAATAATTAGATTTCAAGCAGGTGATTCTCCTTTACTTTGGAATTGAACTCACCTGTGGTGAGTTGCAGGTGTCTGCGATATAAAAATCACTAATTCAACCAGTTTGAATAGAGAAAGGGACTCATTCTCCGGTTTTGTGTCACTGTGTGTATCGCAATGAGCATGCAAATAAAGAAAACAAAATGGAGAATTATCTGAGGTCAGACACAAGATTGTAGCCAAGCATGGACAATCTCAAGGCTACAAGTCCATCTCCAGAGACCTTGAGGTTCCTGCTTCCACCGTACCTAATGTTATCAAGAAGTTTAAGGCCCATGTGTAACGCTCGTCTTTAGGTGGAAGAGAGGAGGACCAAGGCGCAGCGTGGTGAATGTTCATGATGTCGAATTTTAATGATACCCAACAAAACAGAACACTGACAAAATACAAAATAACAAAACGACGTGAACAGACCTGAACTTGAGAACATAAAACATGAACGCACGAACAGGTAGGAACAAACGACCGAACGAAACGAAACAGTACTGTGTGGTGAAACAAACACAGACACAGCAACAATCACCCTCAAACAAACAGTGAGAACAGCCTACCTTAATATGGTTCTCAATCAGAGGAAACGTAAAACACCTGCCCCTGATTGAGAACCATATCAGGCTAATACAATGAACCCAACATAGAAACACATAACATAGAATGCCCACCCAGCTCACGTCCTGACCAACTAAACAATACTGAACAAAGGAAATAAGATCAGGAACGTGACACCATGCCACTATAGCCAACCTCCCTGGACGTGGCCGCAAGAGGAAACTTGATGGAAGATTGCAGCAAAGAATTGTTTGAATGGTGGAGAAAGCACCTCAATCAACTGCCACACAGATTCAATCTGACCTTCAGACACAGGGTACGACAGTTTCAACTCACACCATGCGTCGCCAACTCAATGAATGGGGGTTATATAGTAGGAGACCCAGGAGGACCCCACTGCTGAGAAAGCCTTACTGCAATTTGCCAAAACACACCTGAACATGTCAAAATCCTTCTGGGAGAATGTCCTGTGGACAGATAAGCTGCAAATATCTCTATGTTTACAGAAAACAAAATGAAGCCTTTAAAGAAAAGAACCCCTTCCCTACAGTCAAACATGGAGGTTCAGTGATGTTTTGGGGTTGCTTTGCTGCCTTGAACGTGTGCATGGCATCATGAAATCAGAATAGCAAGGCATTTTGGAGCACAGTTTGCACAAGAGGAGTGTGCCAAACTGCCAGTAGAGAGGTGCAGGAAACTCATCGATAGCTGTAGGAAGAGCATGATTGCAGTTATTTTGACCAAAGGCTGTGCTACCAAATATTAAGTCTAGGGTGTCAATAATTTTGTCAATGACATTTCTATTAATTTTCTGATTTAAATGGATATATTACCGTCATATATATATATATATATATATATATATATATATAACAGTGAAATAAAGAATTGTGGAGACCAAATACTTTGCTCAATTTCAACTTATTTTGGGGGAAAATTGTGAGTTACTTGAAAAATGTGCAATGGTGCCAATATTTTTGGCCACGACTGTATCTCATCTCCGATTTGGAATGTATGCAATTCACTTGATACTGAATGTGAATACTGGACCAAGTCCATCCCGGAATGTATCATCCCTGGACAACAAAGCATATCTCAGGTCTTGGCATGTTCTGCATTACTGTGCAGCATGTACATTTTCCACATACTTTAGTTAACATGATTTCTTCCTCCACAGTATCTTCCCTTGGGTCCGTGACAGGAACAATGGTATGCAATGATCCCTGCTCTTGTACAGAAGATCCACCTAATCCTGGTCTGAGAATATTAGGCAGGTTACAAACCTTATGTTTAATTGTCCATAAATACACTGTAACTGGAACAAAGTGATTGGAAAAATGATAATAATAGCAAACAAAAAGGTTGACAATTTATTTGTATTTATTTTTAAGGTCGACAACATAACTTTTCACTTACAGTGTCTGATACAGGCATGTTTTGTGTTATCTATGTTGATTTATTTTTTCTATCTGTCAGAAACCATTCGGAGCACTTTATATGCTTTCCAGCTATACACATTGCTAAAAGTAAGTTGTAGTAGTAGTAGGTTTACATTGAGAGGATTTAGCATCACTCTGGGAATGGTCTTGGCATTATGACATGCATCCTTGGGAATGGAGTCTCCCACTCCATTTCGAGCATTGGATAATGGGTGGACATCTTATTACCTTATCAGTGGTTTCCATTTCCTTCTCTGATTTTCCCTGCCCTTTTTTATAACCATAAGGAGTGCTAAGGAGACTCATTCACAGACAATCCCTCAACGTTTTGCCAGACACACGCGGCCAGTACTGAGTTACTGATCTCACGTTCAACTGACTGCCAAACTCCTTATAACATGGTCATTTACATTGTCTTTAGGTACCTTCCAGTAATAACAGTGGTAGATATATTTCTTATTATGTATTTGGATCTGCACAAAAACCCCAGTTCAGGGAAGTCAGTGCATTAGCTCAGCTTTGTAGAGTATGTGGGATGCAAAATCTTAAAATCAATGCTGGATGGGTGCTTGGTGATGCTGGGTGTTCAGTTGTTTGTGCCAGAGAGGCCATGTGAGATGAAAAATGTGTACAAGCAACAGATTGAAAACACAGTAGATGTAAAGAAGAAATAAAGAATAAACCGCATGCTGAGGAGCTGTAAACGAAAACAGGGTTTAAGTACCTTGCTGAAGGGCAAATCAAGAGATTTTTGGGGAGAAATGCAGTTTAGGCCTAAATGTCCTTTAGAAACTACACTGAAAACAATAAGTAGCATTGCCAAGATTATGAAACAGCCCCAACAACCACTGTGATTATTATTATTTGACCCTGCTGGTCATCTATGAACATTTGAACATCTTGGCCATGTTCTGTTATAATCTCCACCCGGCACAGCCAGAAGAGGACTGGCCACCCCTCATAGCCTGCTTCCTCTCTAGGTTTCTTCCTAGGTTCTGGCATTTCTAGGGAGTTTTTCCTAGCCACCGTGCTTCTACACCTGCATTGCTTGCTGTTTGGGGTTTTAGGCTGGGGTTCTGTACAACACTTTGTAACATCAGCTGATGTAAGAAGGGCTTTATAAATACATTTGATTTGAAAAGATTTTTCACCATGTCGGCTGAGGTATTCGAACAAGCGACCTTTCGTTTAGTGGCCCAATGCTCTAACCGCTACACTGTAAAAATATAAAGTATTATGATGATACCATAAAAAGTAGGGCACCTAAGCTGAGATCTGGTGTTTGAATGTAAACCCAATGTAAGTGTTTTAATACATAGAATGTTATTTTTATTTATTTTTTACCCCTTTTTCTCCCCAATTTTGTGGTATCCAATTGGTAGTTACAGTCTTGTCCCATCGCTGCAACTCCCGTACAGACTCGGGAGAGGCAAAGGTCGAGAGCCGTGCGTCCTCCCAAACACAACCAACCAAGCCGCACTGCCTCTTGACAAAATGCCCACTTAACCCGGAAGCCAGCCGCACTATTGTGTCGGAGGAAACACCGTACACCAGGCGACCGTGTCAGCGTGTCCACTGCGCCCGGCCCGCCGCAAGAGTCACTTCTGCGCCACTCAGGAGGCCCAGAATGTGTATTAAAACAGAAATGAATTACTCTGAAACACCCAAAGTGGTTCTTCAACCTGAATATTGGTGTTTTTAAGAGAGTGTTGTGAAAACAATTTTGGGGGTTTCAGTGCATGTAAAAGGCAGCATCAAAACATAAAAACTGTTTATCATACAATCAATGATTTATAAATGCAACTGGTTTATAGCCTAAATATTGATGATAATGGATTATGGAGAATATCTTTAATATTTGACCCCTTTTTTTCTTCCCAATTTCGTGATATCCAATTGCGATCTTGTCTCATCGCTGCAACTCCCCAACGTGCTCGGGAAACATGACCCGCCTAACCGTGTTTCTTAACACCCGAACGCTTAACCCGGAAGCCAGCAGCACCAACGTGTCAGAGGAAACACCATTTAACTGACGACTGAAGTCAATCTGCAGTTGCCCGGCCCGCCACAAGGAGTCGCTAGAGTGTGATGAGCCAAGTAAAGCCCACCCGGCCAAACCCTCCCCTTACCCGGACGACGCTGGGCCAATTGTGCGCTGCCCTATGGGACTCCCGGAAGTGTGTTGGGTTGTCCTGTTGAAAAACAAATGACAGTAGTTCCACTAAGTGCAAACCAGATGGGATGGCGTATCGCTGCAGAATGCTGTGTTAGCCATGCTGGTTAAGTGTGCCATGGTTTCTTTGTCTCATTCTCTCTTACCATGCTTAGAATAATGCCTTGTAATGCTTGTTAATGCTTTGTAACTTAAGCTGTATGCCTAGAGAGAGGAACTGACACCAAAAGAGAAGGTATCTAATTCTGCACTAAACAGGACTCGAAACAAAGCTGTCATCAAGGCAAAGGGTGGCTACTTTGAAGAATGCAAAATATAAAATATATTTGAATTTGTTTAACACTTTTTTTCATAACTGCATGATTCCATACATGTTATTTAATAGTTTTGATGTCTTCACTATTATTCTACAATGTAGAAAATAGTAAAAATAAAGAAAACCCTTGAATGAGTAGTTGTGTCCAAACTTTTGACTGGTACCGTATATTTTTAAAAGGTAGACAATATAACTTTCCACTTACAGTGCCTTATCCAGGCATGATTTTTTGTTATCTATATTGATTATATATATTTTTTAAATCAGTCATTAACCATTCTAAGCTTAATAGTAGTAGGTTTACATTGAGAGGATTTAGCATCACTCTGGGAATGGCCTTGGTATTATGACATGCATCCTTGGGAATGGAGTTTCCCACTGCATTTGGAGCATTGGGTAATGGGTGGGCATACCATTACCATATCAGGAGATTCCATTTCCTTCTCTGATTTTCCCTGCCCTTTTTTATAACCATAAGGAGTGCTAAGGAGATTCATTCACAGACAATCCCTCAACGTTGCGCCAGACACGCACGCGCAGCCAGTACTGAGTTACTGATCTCACCTTCCGCTGACCGCCAAACTCTTTATAACATGGTCATTTACTTCGTCTTTAATTACCTTCCAGTAATACCAATGGTAGATATATTTCCTATTACGTGTCTGGGTCTGCACAAAAACACCAGTTCAGGGAAGTCAGTGCATTAGCTGTTAGTTCAGTTTTGTAGAGTATGTGGGATGCAATGGCATCAAATCACAGCGTACTGGCTGCTGGGTGTTTGGTTGTTGTTTGTGCCAGTGAGGCCATGTGAGGTGAAACGTGTACAAGCAACAGATTGGAAACACAGTAGATGTAAGGAAGAAATAAAGAATAAAACCGCATGCTGAGAAGCTTTAAACGGAAATGAACCACAGCTTTGGCAAGGCTTGTTAGTTTTTCTAGACAGAGGATGGTCTTATGAGGAAGTGTTGTTAAGTACAGGTACTTTAACAAGATTTGGATTCAATCGCTTTTCCACAATAAAATATTTTTATTGTGTGGGATGAAAGCTGAAGCACTCCAATGTTATACTACAGTACCTGGAAAGTACACTTGTCACTAATAGAACAGGATATTGTGAGGAGTGTCAGGCAACATTTTGTTGGCAGTGTTCTTAGTTATGTTTCAAAAGACAACAAACATCAAAAGATTCACAAGATTCACAAGATAGACCTAAAATAGCAGGCTTTTACAACCTGTGATTGATTTGACAACTTTCCCATGAAAGATGTGATGTGGAATGAAGTGGTAGCGTGGGATAGGTTTACAATCAGTAATCATAGCCTAATTACATTGACAGAGGTTATTTGTTAAGGAAAGCTCCAATCTTGGTTGGTCAGTGACCATTCTCATCGACGGGGCTGTAGTGGAGCAGGTTGAGCGCTTCAAGTTCCTTGGTGTCCACATCACCAACAAACTAGAATGGTCCAAACACCAAGACGGTTGTGAAGAGGGCACGACAAAGCCTATTCCCCCTCAGGAAACTAAAAAGATTTGGCATGGGTCCTGAGATCCTCAAAAGGTTCTACAGCTGCAACATCGAGAGCATCCTGACTGGTTGCATCACTGCCTGGTACGGCAATTGCTCGGCCTCCGACCGCAAGGCACTACAGAGGGTAGTGCGTACGGCCCAGTACATCACTGGGGCTAAGCTGCCTGCCATCCAGGACCTCTACAACAGGTGGTGTCAGAGGAAGGCCCTAAAAATTGTCAAAGACCCCAGCCACCCCAGTCATAGACTGTTCTCTCTACTACTGCATGGCAAGCGGTACCGGAGTGCCAAGTCTAGGAAAAAAGGCTTCTCAACAGTTTTTACCCCCAAGCCATAAGTCTCCTGAACAGGTAATCATATGGCTACCCGGACTATTTGTATTGTGTGCTCCCCCCAACCCCTCTTCTACGCTGCTGCTACTCTCTGTTTATCATATATGCATAGTCACTTTAACTATACATTCATGTACATACTACCTCAATTGGCCCGACCAACCATTGCTCCCACACATTGGCTAACCGGGCCATCTGCATTGTGTCCCGCCACCCACCACCCACCAACCCCTCTTTTACGCTACTGCTACTCTCTGTTCATCATATATGCATAGTCACTTTAACCATATCTACATGTACATACCACCTCAATCAGCCTGACTAACCGGTGTCTGTATGTATCCTCGCTACTTTTATAGTCTCACTACTGTATATAGCCTCGCTACTGTTTTTTCACTGTCTTTTTACTATTGTTTTTATTTCCTTACTTACCTATTGTTCACCTAATACCTTTTTTTGCACTATTGGGTATAACCTGTAAGTAAGCATTTCACTGTAAGGTTGTATTCGGCGCACGTGACAAATAAACTTTGATTTGATTTGATTTAAAAGTGCATGATTATCCCAACCAGAAGTTTAAATTCCACCACCAGAAGTCAAAGCTCTAGATTGTGAGGTTTCCCCATAGCTGCTCCAGTACTGAGGTATTAAATCAATCACATTTGAAAGAGCCACTGAGAGTTGTCAGGGAACTATTTCCCTACTGTTTGAACAAGGATAGTGAACAACCTGATTCCATAACCACCATGTGACCAAAGCCAATAATCTACTCTTCCCCCTAGCAGAGAACAGACATGATTCAAAGGCTTAGATTAATGACAGTATGTGAGATGATGTTAAAAGTGCTGAACCAGGTGTGAGAGCATGGAAAATCTCAAAGTCTCCTGTCTGGTGAATGTGCAATCTCAGCAGGAGCGCATGTTCCTGTGTTGCCCAGACACACACACATACACACACACACACACACACACACACACACACACACACACACACACACACACACACACACACACACACACACACACACACACACACACACACACACACACACACACACACACACACACACAGTCTTACACTTAGGACAATTCCTGTGATCCATCTGTATTGGCAGGGGGCTGCAGAGATTACCAGAATCCCTGCTCACTTTCTCCCCCTCAAACACACATCTGGGATTTACATTACACTTCATGTTCTGAATGGATATTAACGTTGATAATAGAGTCTAATAGAATGACCTTATATGACGGGGTGTAGTAACTGTGCGGATTACGTAGTCAATTAGGGGAACGGTCAGATCAGATGGAAAATGTTGCCATCTTTCTATAGCGTGATTCACTCTGCATCTGTCCAGTGTACAAGCAGTGTCTCATATAACAAAGAAATCTGACTTTCCATTCTACATCACCGGGGAGGATGTCTTCCTGACCTAAAATGGTCCAGGAAAATCATCAGAGTTGCAAATGTAAGACCCTTTAAGACCCTCAAACTCGTGATACTGTAACATCATATGTAAGTCGTATACATTTCCAACATTTCCATTAAAAAAAATCTATATGCATACAGATTGCCATGGGTTTTCAACAATGTTTCACAGTCATTTCATGTATTTATTTTGTGGGTGAAAATCGGGATGGTCACTTTGTCCATCTTGCATGTATGTACATTTTGTTGTTTAGTGGTGTCTGGCACTGTTTTCCAAAGGGCTACCATCCGTCTGACTACAGGCTCCTCTCATCTTCTCTCCCACTCATGGCCATCTGCTGAAAGACTCTCCTCTGTTTTGTGTTGCTGCTGCTGCGGTTCATGGGAAAGGAGGATTGTGTTTCCAGGAGATTTGTTGGCGGTTTTGAACAAACACTGGAAACACCTCAACTGGATTTGATATTAAGCTGGAGAGACTTGTGAATGAATGCACAGATTCAGCAAAAAGAGCTGCCGGCTGAAGTCAGGGGATTGTGGAAGACAAGAAGTGCTGTTTCAAAGCCAGTGGAAACACAGAGTGCTGATTATTATGAGACAAATAGTAATTCATGAAAACACAACTATAACTCTGTTGTACCGGTTTATGAAACAAGATTTAGGCAACAACAAAAAATTGGGGGGATTTTCCAATAGAAACTAAAATCAGAGGTCCCTTCATTCTCCGCTCACCTTTATTCCTTAAGACAACAATACAGCTCTGAACAGCACTGTGGAAATCTCTATGTAACCATCTCTACAAGTTGGTATTGGTATTTGATATGCCCACAACTTCCCCAGAGTTTTCATCACATACCAGACAGGACTTTTCACGTCTGCCAGTCTGGTAATGTAATCACTACAATCACTGTAGCTGTGTTATTGCTGGCTTTGGTTTTATTATTGTTAACTTTCACCACCGATTTAATGTTGTTGTTTTACTTCATCTCCAACCCCATTGTAAATAAATTATTAGGAATATGATATAATTTCATTTTTTTTTTGCAGCGGCAAGCCCTACACTCTCCTTCCAAAAGGTTTCTTTGTGGAGGGTAAGGGTTCTACCAAGAACCGTATTCGTCTGAAGGCAAAGAGTTCTATCTAGAACCTTCTTCATCCTAAGCACCATTTTTCGAAGAAAGGGTTCTTTGATGATTCTTTGGAAGGCAAGAAGGGTTTTTACATAGAACCCTTCTGAATCTGAATCAGCTTTTTTATTTTTTTCCCTTTCTTTTAAATAGAGCCTGAGCATTAGTGTTTACCTCAGTGTTTAAACTTTAACACTAGTTGTGAGAATGTTTTAAACTGCACCTATATGGGAATATTTGCACATGTATCTGGTTCTTCCTTTAATCATGTAACATATACAGTACTGACATTATCTTTGCCATGATTTCTTTCTTTCAAATGTATATTTTATGTGATTGTTTTGAGCAGAGTAGGAGAATAGAAAGGAGTCTGAGTGAACCAGCAGTGTATGGTACAGAGCAAATTGGCATGTGTTACCTAAGTGTTGATTTTATCATGTAACATTTATAGTGTTGATTCAGGAGTTGAATTAACTGTGTATGGAGTTAAATCAACACTCAGTGGTGTAAAATAATATCAGTGTTGGTGTTAGTAACCAGAGTTGAGTGTGATTGTGTCATTTTACTCTGTGTGGAGTAAAACACTCAAAGCCATGCCCATCATTATCATATTTCCCAGCATGCTCTATTGCAGATCAGCAGTGGTGCATGGGTAAAATCACCAGGAAAGCCAAGCACCCCCCAAAAAGCCATATTACAACCTTCATTGTTTGGGGGAAGCCTGGCTTCCCTTGGCATCCATAAATAAACGCCACTGTTGCAGATAGATTTTCAGAATTGTTTGTTTCAATATCTGTTTTCTTGCATGCACATTGATTGGTGAATTAATCTCATGCCACAAAGATAAATATCATACATTTTTCTAAACTAATCCAATCTGTAAGTAGTTTGATTTATTGTACCTGTTACTGTTTCAGTTTAGATGATTTGGGTAATCTCAGTAATTCATTTTCCCTACCTTGGTAGTCATTCTAAATAAAGGTTGCGGTTGATTAAAAGGTCCAATTGTTGGATATCCTCACTCTGGCTGGTTTCTAATAGGGATTAGGTATCACTTTGCAGGCAAGCATCATTTGACTTCCAGGCCTGACGTGGCCTGTAAATCAGGAGTATGCGACCGTTATGTTAGAGTTCAGCTAGGCCTTGAAATCAAGGCCTTATGATATACATTACCGGTCAAACGTTTTAGAACACCTACTCATTCAAGGGTTTTTCTTTATTTTTTACTATTTTCTACATTGTAGAATAACAGTAAAGACATCAAAACTAGGAAATAACACATATGGAATCATGTAGTAACCAATATTATTTTAAACAAATCAAAATAACCACCCATTGCCTTGGTGACAGCGTTGCACACTCTTGGCATTCTCTCAACCAGCTTCACCTGGAATGCTTTCCCAACAGTCTTGAAGGAGATCCCACATATGCTGAACACTTGTTGGCTGCTTTTCCTTCACTCTGCGGTCCGACTCATCCCAAACTATCTCAATTTGGTTGAGGTCAAATAGGGCTATCTTCTGTATACCCCCCACCTTGTCACAACACAACTGATTGGCTCAAATGCATTAAGAAGGAAATAAATGACACAAAATAACTTTTAAGAGGACACACCTGTTCATTGAAATGCAATAACCTAGTGAATAATCTCAAATCTAAAATACATTAGTGAGGTCAGGCACTGATGTTGGGCGATTAGGCCTGGCTCGCAGTCGGCGTTCCAATTCATCCCAAAGGTGTTTGATGGGCTTGAGGTCAGGGCTCTGTGCAGGCCAGTCAAGTTCTTCCACACCGATCTCAATGGACCTCGCTTTATGCTCGGGGGCATTGTCATTCTGAAACAGGAAACGGCCTTCCCCAAACTGTTGCCACAAAGTTGGAAGCACAGAATTGTCTAGAATGTCATTGTATGCTGTAGCGTTAAGATTTCCCTTCACTGGAACTAAGGAGCCTAGCCCGAACCATGAAAAACAGCCCCAGACCATTATTCCTCCTCCACCAAAGTTTACAGTTGCCACTTTTCATTTGGGCAGGTAGCGGTCTGCCAGATGGTAAAGCGTGATTCATCACTCCAGAGAACAAGTTTCCACTGCTCCAGAGTCCAATGTCGGCGAGCTTTACACCACTCCAGCCAACGCTTGGCATTGCGCATGGTGATCTTAGGTCTGTGTGTGGCTGCTCGGCCATGGAAACCCTTTTCATGAAGCTCCCAACAAACAGTTATTGTGCTAACATTGCTTCCAGAGGCAGTTTGGAACTTGGTAGTGAGTGTTGTATCCGAGGACAGACGATTTTTACGCGTTACGCACTTCAGCACTAGGCATTCCCGTTCTGTGAGCTTGTGTGGCCTACCACTTTGTGGCTGAGCCGTTGTTGCTCCTAGACTTTCCACTTCATAATAACAGCACTTACAGTTAACCGGTGCAGCTCTAGAAGGGCATAAATTTGACGAACTGACTTGTTGGAAAGGTGGCATCCTATGACAGTGCCATGTTGAAAGTCACTGAGCTCTGCAGTAAGGCCATTCTACTGCCAATGTTTGTCTATGGAGATTGCATGGCTGTGCTTGATTTTATACACCTGTCAGCAACGGGTGTGGCTGAAATATCCGAATCCACTATTTTGAAGGAGTGTCCACATACTTTGTATGTATAGTTTACCACAAAAACTAAAAACATTAAGTAAGACGTGAGCTGTACCAAGAAGATTGAATGGTTTTCGTCATTGACAGTTACAGTTGTAGGATCTGAATTAAAGCCAGTTTGCTACAGCAGGGAAATTATTTTGGTAGGGGCTAATACATTTTTCACAAGTGAAATTCAGGTCTGAAATTTCTAAGTGGAAATTACAAACTTCTGAAGCCTTTTTAAACCTCAAATACACTACCAGTAAAACAGTTATCCTGCAACAGGGTGATCCTATTAAGATCCTACATCTGTGATATTTTATGTTTTCAGCAAATGACGAAAACATAATTTACCGTAACGACACTAGCATTTTATGTATGCTGTGGAGAGTCGTCTCCAAACTGCCAGAGTAAGGCACGTTTCAAATGCTGGAGGCACCACGTCTGTATTCTTTATTATGCTTTGTGCTCTGTCCACTTTTTCAATTTGGCATCATCCTATTTTCCCAGTTATTTTCTGGGTTATAAGAGCATACACTTAATTCAAACTAATGGCTGCGTCTACATTTTTGACAGTGCATTGAGGAAAATATTTTGTGATTTAGGACTAGACTTTCCGCACTTAGACATTGCACCTACTATACAGTCTTGAGTAATTCATTTTAACAACGCCTTTATCATATGCAACTTTAAAATATATATTTATGTATATATATATATATGTGCGCTCTTTAAACTGCATTATTCATCTATGTTGCCTTTTCCAGTAAGCATAAAGTGCTTACTTTCAGGTCTATGGCATATCATGAGATTATATACGGCCTCTAAACTCCACCTTTGATGCACAGTGGTTCTATAAGCCTGACAATTCAATTTGACAGATCCATTCATGATTCTCCAGAGTTAAAAGGGTTACCTAGAAACTACTTTGTCTTTTCTGGACCGGGCATTACTCTAGCTTTCCCATAAATCACGTGCTGATGTCAAAATGAGATTTGCATGAAAGATCGAGATGTGCGCGCATTTCCTCGACCCCCTGTGCTTAAGTGGTTACACAGCAATATGATATCATAAGAAAGCCACAAACGTTGAGCATCTTCACGTCTGTCTCCACGGCTATGGCACCCTGCATGTCCACGGGGTTCCAACGTTTAGCTACTCTCTGTGGTTCTTTTTATGCTTTCTGCAGCTGTCTGAGATATGTATTAGATATCTTGCCTGGGGCCTACATGTCATTTACAACAGCGTGATCCCATATTTTCACACTCAACACACCTTTACTCATGGAGGGGAGAAAAACAAAAGACTTACCAGAGGAGGATGTAAGAGCCAAGTCCAATCTGTGTCTCCTTACTGTGTTCACACATTGTTATGTAGGGTGAGATCATCTGTCTGCCTGTGGAGAATGCCTACACCCTGGTGCTTTGGTCTGGTACTGCCAATCTACATCTACAAAAGGTGCTATCTAGAACCTAAAAGGGTTCTTCAGCTGTCCTCATAGGAGAACACTTTCAAGAACCCTTTTTGGTTCCAAGTAGAACCCTTTTGGGTTCCATGTAGAACCCATTCCACAGAGGGTTCTACATAGAACCCAAAAGAGTTCTACTTGGAAGCAAAAAGGGTTCTACCGGGAACCAAAAAGGGTTCTCCTATGGGGACAGCCAAAGAACCCCTTTGGAACCCTTTTTTCTAAGAGTGTACTGCTGGATGGTGTTGAAAGTAGTATTCAGTCTCATATAATTCCCTAAAGGCTGGTTTATATTTCGTCTATCGACATGTCTGTAGATAGTTGTTGCAGTGACATCATTAACATTTTTATTCTCATCCGACATCAAACTTGTCGTTGGACCAACTTGCCTGTTGGTCCAAAATGCTATAACTGATGTATTTTACACCAATAAACCCATCCGTTTAAAAATGTATTTAGTATATGTCAATCTTGCAAACCAGGCAACTAAAAGCAATTTTCTAAACAATGTTTTGGTTAGTTTCTAGCTTGTTAGCTAGCTAATGTTAGCTGTCTAGCCAGTTCAAATAATCACCATATCATAGCTGACAACGTCTTAACTTCAGCAAATTTGTATTCATTATTACAGGAAATTAAACTCACAACAAGATCATTATTTACAAGTTAATGGCGAGCTAATTACAGAAAATAGCTTACGGTTGTGAGTGTGATGAAATAAAAGCAGGGTATTCTCATGAAGAATTTTACAACTTGAACACTGTCTCATTGCTGGCTCAGTCAGATAACCATGACAACGGATGCAACGGATGCAGCGACATGTACAAACCAGCCTTGAAACCTATACTAAACAAAAATATAAATGCAAAAATGTCTAAGATTTTATTGAGTTACAGTTCATATAAGGAAATCATTCAATTTAAATATATTCATTGGGCCCTAATATATGGATTTCACATGACCGGAATACAGATATGCATATGTTGGTCACAGATACCTTAAAAAAATGGGCCTCACAATGGGCCTCAGGATCTAGTTGCGGTATTTCTGTGCATTCAAATTACCATCGATACAATTCAGTTGTGTTCATTGTCCGTAGCTTATGCCTGCCCATACCATAAAGCACCGCCACCATGAGGCACTCTGTTCACAACGTTGACTTCAGCAAACTGCTCGCCCACACGACGCCATACATGTGGTCTGCGGTTGTGAGGCCATTTGGAGGTACTGCCAAATTCTCTAAAACGATGTTGGAGGCGGTTTATGGTAGAGAAATTAACATTAAATTATCTGGCAACAGATCTAGTGGACATTCATGCAGTCAGCATGTCAATTGAAAGCTCCATTAAAACTTGATACATCTGTGGTAGTGTGTTGTGTGACAAAACTGCACATTTTAGAGAGGCCTTTTATTGTCCCCACCACAAGGTGCACCTATGTAATGATCATGCTGTTTAATCAGCTTCTTGATATGCCACACCTGTCAGGTGGAAGGATTATCTTGGCAAAGGAGAAATGCTCACTAACAGGGACGTAAACAAATTTGTGCACAACATTTGAGAGAAATAAGCTTTTTGTGTGTATGGAACATTTCTGGGATCTTTTATTTCAGCTCATGAAACATGAGACCAACAGTTTACATGTTCCCATTCTATTTTTGTGCAGTGTATATCTGCCTAATCACTCCCTTGGCTTGCTCTCTGCTCTCCAGCAGTGGTATATTGGCTTAGTCCTTTACTTCACCAATGATGATAAGTATGATACACATACTTACACTGTTCTAAATATCCTTATTGCCTATTGGGTCTCATTTAAAGCAATAAGAATACAGTTCTTATGTTTTTGAAAGATTCCCACAAGGAGATAGTGGGGAGTAAATGATTCACATATGAGCAAAATGTCTCTCCACTGAGTGTGTCCCTGGATGATTGTGTCCCAGGCTGCAGCTATAGATGGATGACAGTGAGAAGATGGTGACAAAACCCATCAGGTCAGATGGTCTGGTCATCTTCACTCACATACACCTCTCTCAGTGGATATTTCTCACTTCCTCCTTCAACTACATCAAATTCACTTATTAGTATTTTACAGCCTTATCTTGCCTACATCTGTTGTTCTGCCATTAATGTATCGAGATTAGTCTTATTGAAATAACATCTATTTGTTTATGTCCATGTCCCTCTTTCATATAGTTGGACAAGGTCCACCCTCCATCTGGAAACTGGGTTTTCATTGGCTGCTTATAACGGAATCAAGGATAACAAACTCAATGCAGTGTAGAAGTAATTTACAAAAAGTCAACTTTGATTTTCTGAAAAAGAGTTGGTTAGCATGTTAAAGAGAGACAACAAAAACAGAATTCACTTACCCAAAACAGCTTGAAACATTTTCTAAATAAAACATTTACAACATCCCTACTTTTATGTCTAAATGTATCATGACTGAAAACGTAAAAGAAAGTGTAGGCCTACAGATCAAGAAATTAGAAAGTGTCATGTTTTTTTGCAGCCTCAAAGACTCCAAAAAGCACACGTATATTTCTAACTGCCATAAATCTATTTAAGTTATGACCCCTAAAGATTCCATACAAAGATCTAGATATCCCAGTAATTATGTTTGTTCAATCTCAGTTGACAGGGAACATACTGTATATGACAGCTGACTTGTATCAGATTTATTCTTAGTGCATGCAAGAACAAGACTGAGAGAGAGTGTGTGAGGGAAAGAGAGGGGGAGTGAGAGAGATAGCTATGGCATATAAATATAGAGAGATGTGCAGGATGTGGAAGAGTAAGAAAGCGAGAGACAAATGACATTTTACTGTAAAATACATTTTCAGCAAAAATGACTGATATACTATATTCTTATATCCACCATCATTTCAGGATAAAACACTACACTACAGTTATTTTCCTGCAATTCTACACATTTTGCCATGGGGCATAGAGAACATTTTGCAGTTTTAAAGCAAGGTTGCTGTAACTCTGAACATTTTGCCAAGGGGCGGAGAAAAGATTTGGCAATTTTATAACTCATTTCATGCAATTCAACTCATTTTGCCAGGGGGAGGAGAAAAACAGTATCGGAGTCTGAGTGAGAGTGACAAACAAAATCAATGGGGCCCAATGATTACTACAAGTTTAGATAGCTGGCCGCTAGACAACTTACCAATAGAAAAAAGTTAGCTGACATGAGCTAATTGAGTGGCTGTCAGTGACAGACATAACAAGAGAAAAACTGCTGATGCACAACCACATTTTGAACTTGCACCTTGTATATTCTGCTATTTTAACTCTCAACAGTAAGTTGAGATCCCGACTGAGTTCCTAAAAAGTATATATTTATTTTTGGGGGAGGGAAATTGATCGGCAGTCCTACAAAACCACGGGCCACCCGTTGCCCATCCTTGATCTAGCATGATCAAAGCTGAGGGCCAGGTAAGCATGTTACACAGAGTTGACATTCTGCAGTGAGGAAGTGCCTCATAGGTGAAAGCCGATGACTAGGACACAAATACAGCGGAGCTCGGTCTTTATGAGCAGCATAGGGTAGGAGGATGTATCTGTTCTATTGATCAAAATGGTGGATGTTTGCAGCTCAAATCTAGTCTATATCTTTGAAATCAATTTCAGATCATGTTTTTTTGGTATCACTTTCTTTTCAAATGTTTCCATTTTCAGACATTTTCAGTTCTCATCAACGTATTCATGTATTTTTTCTTGCTCATCTGGTCTTGTACCCCTATTTTTCTATCCGTTACGGAAACAGACTTCCCTCCCGCTCTCTCTGATGCTGTCTGTCAGTCTGTGGATGTATGTTCTGAACATACGGAACCAACACACCAAAGACCCCTCATCCTCCCCGTGACTCTGCATTGGAAAAACATCAACAGAATTCCACACAGTAAATTGGCTGAAAGTCAACCTGGAAAATTATTAGACTGATATGATGTTGAGAGAAATGTTTTTTTGCAATGTAAAAGGCTTTCACCAAATGCCCACGCATGTTTGAGTGTTTAAACAAGGGCTGTCCGCAACAACAACAAAAATATTGGTTGACTAAGAGTCGTCTGTTCTTTCGACCAATCGACTGGTCAACATTTTTAATTGTGTTTTTTCCCATATATAGATACACCCTGTGTTTTAATAAAATCAACTATATGTAGGCTTCCGAGTTTGTCTGATGCTTTAAGCACACTGTGATTCAATAATTAAAACACACAAATGGCTTAAGAGGGAGCCAGAGATCAAGATAGCCTAACCAGAAGAAAGAAACCTGTTCCCGAGCCGTCTCCTCCCACTGCTGCTGGCCTTTGAAGATTTTATCATTACGCTCCCGAAGTTGCCGGTAATAGGCTACACCAGGTGCGGCAACCTTTTACATTTGGAGTGCCATTTCTACCAATCCGCGTGCCAGTTATGATTTTCATATGCCCATTTTCGTGGAACAGATTCATTTATTATTTGTATTAAGTCTTTGTATCTCAAAATCATTGTCATGTGATTAATACAAATTCTATCTAAATCTAGATTAAAATGATACAAATCTAAAAGTAACTTTTATTGCCATTGCCAACAATGTAAAGCTAGCCTACATAAAGCCAACTAATAAAAACATTGCAGACTGCAGGTAGAAAATATCTTGATAGTAACAAATCACATTGGTAGCCTGTCTGCAAGGAACTTAAACCATTGTATCATCTATCATTATCAAACAGCCTATTGACCAAACAATCAACCAGTCAACTAAATGGGGTCAGCCCTAGTTAAAATCCATCAGCAGAATGAAAGCACAGGGAGTTTGCAGATGTATTTGACTGACTGTACCGTTGTGCTTCAGATCTGGCACTCTTATGTGGCTTTTCTGTGAAATGTTATTGCTTCAATTGAATGAAACCACCTACAGAATTCGTTTGATTGATGTTGTTGATGAACATGCCCAGAAAGATTCTTTTTTGTAAGAATGTTTGCACATTTGTCTCTCTTTGGGGCAAGTTGGAATCATTAAGGCACAGAGCTGCCATCTTATTACCATGTTATTACCTATTATTATAATTACCGTAGTGTTGCTATTATAACCAAAAAAACATTTGCATGGCCTAAAGGTGTCTCAAGTGTCTTTTGGCACATCAGGGCCACCTCTTTAGCTCTGTCGAATGTAAAGGTCACCCCTTCTGCTTCTGACTAGATGGACCATTCCAGGCACACCCTTGGTAATGTGGAGCCAGAGCACAAGATGTCTTCCGTGTGTTGGATGTTCTGGTGTTAGCTGCTCGAATAGCCAAGGGCTGAACGTTCTGGACACCGTCATAACTCAAAATGGAGAAAGAGCAGGTGTTTTTAAGCTCATATATACTCTAATTTCACAAAAATTATGGTTATAAACAAAGAAGTTGATCTATAATGTGCCATGTGTTATGATCTATCCTCCAGATCCATTTTAAATTAGTTGTCTCCTTTCCTGCCACATTCACCAGCCACGCACACCCACATTTCTTCTCAGCACTGAAAATGATATTTTACTGAATGACAGCCCTATTACCATCAGAAAGACTTTCACACACCATGTTTGGCCAATCCAAAATAACCAAAAGAGATACCATTAGGTAACTAATAGCTTCTGGACTGAACTTGTTGTGCAATGATGTGGGCAACCCAGCCCATGCTACGTTTCTGACCGCATAAAACTTTCAACAGGGTATTCTGTATGATTTCTGTGAGCCAACTTCATCTCCAGTGGAGTGAATGTGAGTATGAGGGAATGGCAGCTAATATGCTTTATCTCTGAATAAATGTAACACTATTTGCAGATGGCTCATTTGAGGTGAAATCAACACTTCCATTCACTGTGCTGATATGAGATTTCTGTTGTCAGAAATGGTTAGAAACTACATCTTAGCTGAACTGGGTATAACAGTGGTTTGTGTCATTGTAAAATGCATTGTGGTTGTCTTTTTGTCATCTGAGATTACATTTTTTAGTCATATCTTATATTGTGGTCTTGAAACAGTCCAAGTTACTACGTCATTACATTTAAATAAACACCAAATGTGTGAGTACTGACTTAAGTAAACAGGATTTTATTTTTGAAAGCCAATTTATAAACAAAATATAACGTAGTTTCTCTTACTGAATACTTTGACTTCACAAAACACATTATATCCCTTTCCTGTACACACCTTTTCTATTCATATACTGCCCATAATGTATATACACAACATCACATATGTATATACTGAACAAAAATATAAACGCAACATGCAACAATTTCTTCGATTTTTCTGGGTTACAGTTCATATAAGGAAATTAGTCAATTGAAATAAATCCATTAGGCCCTAATCTATGGATTTCACATGACTGGCACAGCCATGGGTGGGCCTGGGAGGGCACAAGCCCACCCACTGGGGAGCTAGGGCCAGTCAATCAGAGTTTTTCCCTACAAAAGTGCTTTATTACAGACAGAAATACTCCTCAGTTTCATCAGCTGTCCGGGTGGCTGGTCTCAGACGATCACGCCGGTGAAGAAGCCATATGTGGAGGTCCTGGGCTGGCATGGTTACACGTGGTCTGCTGTTGTGCGGCCGGTTGGACGTACTGCCAAATTCTCTAAAACAATGTTGGAGGCGGCCTATGGTAGAGAAAATAATATAAAATTCTTTGGCAACAGCTCTGGTGGACATTTCTGCAGTCACATGCCATTTGTGTTCTCCCTCCTAACTTGAGACATCTGTGGCATTGTGTTGTGTGAAAAAACTGCCCATTTTAGAGTGGCATTTTATTGTCCCCAGCACAAGATGCACCTGTGTAATGATGATGCTGTTTAATCAGCTTCATGATATGCCACACCTGTTAGGTGGATGCTGTCCCCAGTCCACCTGGTCATGCTGCTACTCCAGTTTCAACTGTTCTGCCTGTGGCTATGGAACCCTGACCTGTTCACCGGAAGTGCTACCTTGTCCCAGACCTGCTGTTTTCTACTCTCTCTCTCTACTGCACCTGCTGTCTCAAACTCTGAATGCTCGGCTACGAAAAGCCAACTGACATTTACTCCTGAGGTGCTGACCTGATGCACCCTCTACAACCACTGCGATTATTATTATTTGACCCTGCTGGTCATTTATGAGCGTTTGAACATCTTGGCCATGTACTGTTATAATCTCCACCAGGCACAGCCAGAAGAGGACTGGCCACCCCTCAGAGCCTGGTTCCTCTCTAGGTTTTTCCTAGGTTCCTGCCTTTCTAGGCAGTTTTTCCTAGCTACCGTGCTTCTACATCTGCTTGCTTGCTGTTTGGGGTTTTAGGCTGGGTTTCTGTATAACACTTTGTGACATCTGCTGATGTAAAGAGGGCTTTATAAATACATTTGATTGATTGATTGAATGATTATCTTGGCAAAGGATAAATGCTCACCAACAGGGATGTAAACAAAATTGTGTACAACATTTTAAATAAGCTTTTTGTGCATATGGAACATTTCTGGGATCATTTATTTCAGCTCATGAAACATGAGACCAACACTTTACACTTTGTTCAGTTTCCAGACTTTTTGTTCAGTTTCTATATTTTTTTATTTGCGTGTATTGTTTTGTATTGTTAGGTATTACTGCACTGTTGGTGCGAGGAACATAAGCATTTCGCTACACCTGCAATAACATCTGCAAAATTTGTGCACATGGCCAATAAAATTTGATTTGATTTGATTTGATTCATCTCTACATGCTTCTCTGCCTATGCTTGTTAGACTATTAGCATGGGAATCCTATGCTGGGAAATGCATGACAGAAACCCACACCGATATGTAGGTAAATCTTTGGCCAAACCTTAAAAAGCATCAACCATTCCTTACTATGAAAAATACATCTCCATACGGTAGTCAATGCTTCTGGTCTGGTATGGACATTCATTGGACCAGTTTGTGTTTGTTATTCTTTACATAGTCAGAGAATGATGAATGTCTTCCCCACAGCCCTTAAGGAGAAGAATGCATACATGTGGTAAATGAATTAACCGATACCTCATCTACCTTAGACAAGCAGCCACCAAAGTCAACCTATAGTATGGTCTATATCTGGCCTCCAGGCATTGCAGATTTACACTAGATTAACACAAAATGTCTCTTTCTAGGGAAAGAGTGCTGCTGATAGAGAGATATCTGCATTTGTATTGCAGCAGGAGGATGATATTGTTGTTTAAATATTCACCAATGGTTTAG
The DNA here is from genome assembly GCF_016432855.1 of Salvelinus namaycush. Taxonomy (NCBI): domain Eukaryota; kingdom Metazoa; phylum Chordata; class Actinopteri; order Salmoniformes; family Salmonidae; genus Salvelinus; species Salvelinus namaycush. The sequence continues at coordinate 32,373,283 of NC_052334.1, read as the reverse complement.
GGACATTAATGGATGTGCACGGTGAGAGATGGGATATTGGTCAGGGAGATATTTGTTTTGGCTCTCTTCCTGGGACAATCACTACTACAGGGACATAATTATATTCAAATTCACTTCTAATTGTGCACTAAAGGGATGTTTCCATTATGTAATTTTGGTTGCTGTTAATACCGACTGCAACTATTGATCACTGAGAAAGATTGTTGTTATTATTCTAAATGACCCTGCTAAAATGCTACTATTAACGTTTGTTACCTACCTATCACTCATTTTCAGACATCTACGTACTTCATTGTGGTTCACATCATTTTTATCAATTTCATCCAATGACCATCCAGTATTGACGTTGGAACTTGATGTATTTGAACTTCAGGATTCATGTTGTGATTTGTTGAGGCATGTTACTCATAGAATTGCCAGAGAAAAGTGTATTGAAATGTCCAATGAAAGCACGGACCATGTCCAACATTGTGTGAGCAATCACTCACGTAGCTGACATGCCAAATAGGGAACTTGCTAAATGTCCCTATGTCCCTGATTAATCAACCATCTTTGACCTCATAGTTCATAGCGCAATCGTTCAACTCAATGGTTCATGCTGCATTAAGATCAGTTAAATGGCTGGTGCTGAATTACATATGCTCTCTATGGTTCTGGTATGTGTGTTTACATAGGCATGATCTGTTCAAACCCCTCTTTACAGAAAGAACCTACCTCTTTTTCTCTTGGACGTTTACATGAAGAACCTCTCAGTCCAGATGGACCTCTGGACTACCATATCTGCATTGCCAGGTGAATGAAAATAATGTAAACATGTAACCCTGATCCAAAAGGCAACTGAACAGACAAGCTAGTATGTTTGGTACTGATTGACCCTTTTGTGTTTGGACCTGTGACACTATAAATATACTACCTGCATTTTAACAAACTCTCTTCAACTGACTCTATGCACACACACTGGACTCTGCCCACACACTCACACATACTTACATTGACACCCCAACACACACACACACACACACACACACACACACACACACACACACACACACACACACACACACACACACACACACACACACACACACACACACACACACACACACACAAGTCAAGGGGTCTGAATACTTTCCGAAATTACTGTACGCCGCATTCTCGGTAAAGGCTGCATACGTCGGCTCAATCAGAAATGACCTTTACATTTCTATCATGCAATCTATATAATGCCTCACAGGTACAGATTGACTAGAGCCTCTATTCTCGTCCACCAGCCAGCTCTCCATGCATTAGCAACTGAGCCCGCGGACGAAGTTACACAGGACCATGTACTCCAGGTCATCAGTTTATGATTGCACATCTTCCCATCTGCTCCAACATCCCATGAATGTCCTGTCATGGTGTTCCAAGATAGTAACCATTCAGAGAACAATAGGAGAGGAGAAATGGAATACTCTTCTCCATTTCCTTTCAAAGCAGCTGAAGTTTAAAAAAAATAATAAACTCCTCTATGCCCTGGTGTAAATAACAGCAGATGAGACTTCCTGTGATTTGGCATCCATCACCCACAGGACTTTGTAATTTCAAGCATTTGCATAATGACAATGGTTTCAAGACTCCATCCAGCTCAAGCGAAGCACTCATGCGTTCCAGAAGGCCTGTATTCCATCCCTGCAACGATCAACAACAACTGGTTTTATATTTCGTAAACTAATGCAGACCTATAATATTCAGCTCATTTGGTTACAAATGTGTTCTAAATCTAGACTGGCTCAAAAAAAAATGCTTTATTGCCTAACTGTAGCTTATACTACCTTATTGTGGATTTGGGAAACAGATCAAGGAATATGCCCAATCCTTTTCTCTGAGACTGTACTTGTATCTCTCTCTCTCTCTCTCTCTCTCTCTCTCTCTCTCTCTCTCTCTCTCTCTCTCTCTCTCTCTCTCTCTCTCTCTCTCTCTCTCTCTCTCTCTCTCTCTCTCTCTCTCTCTCTCTCTCTCTCTCTCTCTCTCTCTCTCTCTCTCTCTCTCTCTCTCTCTCTCTCTCTCTCTCTCTCTCTCTCTCTCTCTCTCTCTCTCTCTCTCTCTCATCAGAAAACAAACAGTCCTCATGCACACAAAGAGATACAAGCAGTTAAAACAACAATGAGCAGGTGGCTACGTTTGCATGGCTTGTTGAAAGTGCAGTGAAGTGAGAGATACTGCAGAGATCATCCTCTACCAGTCCTTCTGGGTGACCCATCTCCCAATCCAAACACATCACACCAGATGAGTGACAGGGAGATAGGTACCCAGAGCCCACCCACCTTGATCAAGTCAGTCCATGTTTTCACCATGACTGTGCGTCCTCACGTCATACTGCGTAACCTCTAATGAAATGACCTTTAGAAATTATAGAGTGGGTTTGATGTCTGTGGAGGCAACAGACAGACTGACAGGGCCTTGGCATAGGCTACAGACAGATAGTTAAAAGGATGTAGGTTTCTTACAGTATTTTTTGCCATGAATTGTCAACTGTATAAGTAATATAGAAGTATGTCAAATTCACACCTGTTATGTCCTGTTATGTAGGTCTAACATAGAAGTAGATTTCCTGCTGTATCCTTCTTTTGTTTAGGGTGCTGCTCCTACTCTTCCTGACCAACCTGCCCTCCCCATCCAGTGAAAAACATACCTTACACTCAGGCCTTCCAAGATGAAGATGAGGGAATGCTATTCTACCTTATAGAATACACTTTAAAGCCATAGCATTAACAGAGCATTTTAAGTCCAGTTTTTGAGCCCATCGCTGTACTGCTTTTCTGCAATGCTTTTAAATGTAGCAGTCTCTCAAAGGGTATATGAGTGTGATAAATGTCATTTCAGTGTCAGGTGTCAAGTAGCGATGGAAATTAAGCAGGACCAATTCAATAGAAGCCAGACTCGTGGTGCGTCATGCAACTACACAGCTGAGAAAAAACTTTTCAAAGAAAAGTGATTATAATGAGTTGGGGCAGGAGAGTAACAGAAATATATTTCCAGACCTGGCACCGCCAACTTTTTTGATGCCATTTCCCTTTAAAAATGCACATTATATTGATGTTGTCTCTTCTATTACCTTCCCCCTTACGTTGTTCTCTGAACTAGAGCCTACTCAAGTAACAGTAGGTGTCACGCCCTGATCTGTTTCACCTGTCCTTGTGCTTGTCTCCACCCTCCTCCAGGTGTCTCCCATCTTCCCCATTATCCCCTGGGTACTTATACCTGTGTTCTCTGTTTGTCTGTTGCCAGTTCGTCTTGTTTGTCAACCAGCGGTTTTTCTCAGCTTCTGCTTTTCCCCAGTCTCTCTTTTTCTCGCTCTCTTGGTTTTGACCTTTGCCTGTCCTGACTCTGAGCCCGCCTGCCTGACCACCCTGCCTGCCCCTGACCCTGAGCCTACCTGCCGTCCTATGCCTTTGCCACTACTCTGGATTATCGACCCCTGCCTGCCTTGACCTGTCGTTTGCCTGCCCCCGTTGCTGTAATAAACATTGTTACTTCAACACAGTCTGCATTTGGGTCTTACCTGAAACGTGATAGTAAGACACGTCCTAGTGAGCATGGTCCTCTGATAGAGGCCTGTGGTGTGTATCTACAGTTCAATCACTGAATGAAACTCTGCCATAGGTATTTAATCTGACAATCATCGCATCCTCTTCTATTTGGGGAGATACAACATTGCTAAGTGTGCTGCACAATAGATGCTCCACAAATGCATTACATATGTTTTGAAATGGCCTGTGCACATTCTGAGTTTGTTACATCTTTGTTACGCCTTAACTATGCAAATAAAGTTAATTGAATTATGGCTTTTAATCAGAGAGTGCACATACAACAATAATTTAAGACTAATATAAAAAGCATTGATTTCTCAAACAGCCATTGTTTTGTACCCAGGTGATGCCATGAGCTATGCTTCAATATACTCACAATCAAGTCACATACAGGGAATATTTATGCATGTGAGAATACTTACAGTAGCTCTACACCTCCAAACATTGGATCCTAAATAAATAGATTGAGTCATGTCGCATAAGACATGTAAAATAACCCATCAGGCTGAAGACGGTAAAGAGCACATTCCTCATCAAAGATCTCTACTAACCAAAACCCACTGACTCCATGGTCTGCTGCCAGAGGCAATTACTTTGCCAGGTGCCATATAGTGGATCTGCTACACTTCTATGTAATGTATCTATTTCAAGCGGGATACAGATCTATTTTAAACAAAGCCCTGTCTAAAGTACAGTACCTTACTCTATCTTTGGGTGACACAGGGTGTTGTCAGATCTCATTCACAAAGACACACAATGGAAGTCAAGTCAGGTTTGATGAGAGGATGTCATTCGGCATTACTGTTGCAGCAAGGTACTAACACTACCGTGGCTAGGATTTCTGCACTGAGACTCTCTCACTGTGGCTCTTGAAAGATTTCACAATGTTCTCTCCTCGTGAGAAGGGAATCTTTGTAGCGTGATAGTCTAAAGTCTGCATGTGTATTTCTTCTTTCAGTAGACAAGAGTGATTACTCTTTAGCCTGTAACTAATTATGAGCATTATGAATGTCTCTGCAATCTGTGTTGGCAAACCAGCCATGGCCTGACTCTTCTGTCTGCCAATTAGAAGCTCCAATGGGCCTAATACTTCAAGATGGGAGCCCTCTTTATTACTACAGCTGCAACACCAACAACAGTACACTGTATTGTGAGTACTGTAATACAGTAAGTCAAGGCCACTTACAAATGTCGGCTGTGCAAGCCAGATTCTCTCATCTCAATGGGTAGACTTGCACTGCTTTTCTTTCTCTTGGTGTGAGAGATAGAAGATGTGAGGAAGGCCCAGGTCAGAACCTCACAGACCACAGAATAAGAAATTAGGTGTACCAAATCTATGATTAATAAAGTGTAAACCTCTTTAACTGGTTTCCACATGGAGAAGCCACCACCATCTACAGTAGAGTTAGAAATTAAACCCCCAAATCACCCAGTCTTTCACCTTAAAAATGTACATCCAGCAGCTCCTGAATGATGCTCAGAGCAAGGCAGACACTCCCAGTTTGATTAACATCTGGTTGAAGAGTTAACGGTGTTGATACACCGCTCGTTAAAGACATCATTAGTGGGTTCATGCTTCCTGACACCACCATCTGTATGTTGACATATGCACTACATCAAGCCCAGTCTCCCATGCAGCCCATCCCACAAAAGCTAGGCCTAATGTCATGGATTCTACCCTGAGTTGAATATGTTGATTTCTACAATGGTATGTGATATTTAAATGATTAAAGGGATTTCATACCAATGTCTTAAAGGAGAGTATCAAGCCAAGTACAATTCCTATCAAGGCACAAAGCGAGACCCAAATGCAGACACAGGAGGCAGATGGTTGGAGTCTTACAATGTTTATTAATCCAAAGGAGTAGGCAAGAGAATGGTCGTGGACAGGCAAAAAGGTCAAAACCAGATCAGAGTCCAGGAGGTACAGAGTGGCAGACAGGCTCGTGGTCAAGGCAGGCAGATACAAAGTCCAGAAACAAGCAAGGGTCAAAACCAGGAGGACTAGAAAAAGGAGAATGCAAAAAGCAGGAGAACGGGGAAAAGCAGGAGAACGGGGAAAAGCAGGAGAACGGGGAAAAGCAGGAGAACGGGGAAACGCTGGTTGACTTGGAAACATACAAGACGAACTTGCACAGAGAGACAGGAAACACAGGGATAAATAGACTGGGGAAAACAAGCGACACCTGGAGGGGGTGGAGACAATAACGTGGACAGGTGAAACTGATCAGGTGTGACAATTCCACTGCTCTTCACTACAGAAAATGCTTTCAAATCCTCAACTAGACAAAAAATGCTGTGCAAATATAACTCAGCATTGTTGCATTATGCCGGCAATTATGCATAAGACCTTGATGACTGTAATTTGGAGAGAAAAAAATACTCCAATTCAAAGCACATACAACACACATTGTTGTATTCACCATCCAATTATTTCCAATTACAGTGATGTACTAAATCGGGTGGCCTGAGGTTTTGCCCCAAAATAACATTTTATAGTATCCGAAAATAAAATGTTAAATTGCCATCGTTTAAAATGTAGATTGTACGATGCCTGAAAGCGAAAAGGTGCTTGCATGTGGGTAGGTCCATACAGGGCCAGTCATAACGCAGCTGGATTGGCACTGTCCAGGAGAATGGAAAACGTAGCGCTGGGAGCCAAGCCTCATGCTGCATTGCCTGAGCTCTTTAGTCTGCTCAATACTCTCTGCTCTCAGCTGGGACAACTCTGGGAGGGATTTCAGCCACAAGTGTTTGAGCACAGCGCAGTGAGGCAGCCATGGGATCTGGCTCTCTCTTCTAGAAGCATCTGCCCTAATTAGCAGAAATCGCTTGGCAGGCAGAATATGAGACGGACACGCAGTGATAATTTCAGGGTTTTCACTGCCTTTGGGGAAGCGATCCATTCCAATCCGTTTCCCCGCCACATCTGAGAACTGGATCGGCCATGGATCCTTTTGGTCTGGGGGAGTCTGGCCTGACAGACATAGGCACCAATAAAGATGGGAGAGGGGTTAGGGGTGAGGGGGAATGTATTTTTGGGGTTCTTTATTAGAGAGTAAGCAAACAGTGATCGTTCAAGAGAATGATGTGATCACTGATATTTGGTAGCAATGGCATCATCAATCAACTGCCATTGTGGTTGCATAATTGTTGCAGATGACTGAAGAGTGAAAGGCCGTCAGGGAAATTGCTATTGCTGCTCCGTATGGTTAAACTATTTGCTGGCCATCTTATCATGGGAAGACGCCATGTGGTGCTCTTTGAGGGCTTACCTCACTGTTACTATACTCTGTCTCAAGCTTGCTTGAAAGTGAGCTAGGATTTGCTTATGTAAAAGAAAAACACCTCTCAATGTTAATTTCCTTTTACTTCTTTATCAATCTCAAGGCTGCAAATATATTAATTTACCATGCTAACAATAAAGCCAATTGGAAAATGTTGTTAAAGCCTATGAGCATTTGAATCCCATTTACTTAGCCTTCTGGCCCCTTCTGAATCTCATCCTTGGTATGCGTTTGCCATGGATTGTGCTTGATTGGGCTGTGGCTTTAAATTGAGCTACTATATTTGACCACCCAGAAGCAGTAATGAATAGAACACAACCAAACCCAGCACAGCCCAAACGCTAACTCTACCACCATCTGGGAGAAACACAAAGCAAACATCTTACATAACCAACATCATGGTGGTATTTCACCTTCGACCACCTTTCTAATAGTCAGTCTTGTTCAGTCATGCAACGTTGTAAATAGACAACATTATGGTTGAGACCTTTGACACACCCACTGCATAGATAGCAGATAGCAGGCCATTAGAGGCCTTTAAACTTGTTAGACAGCTGTTTTGTGTTCAAATCCCAGCTAATCACAATTAGCCGTTGGCAAGGAATGTGGCCAATGGTCGGGATGAGAATTGCATGTCAGAGATTCCTTGGGAAGGTTAGACAATACTTTGGGAAGAGGCAACTTCTCTTGGCAAGTTTGTAAGTCCTCAAACATATCAAAGTTAGTTTGTTTCCCTAAAAGATCATTCTCCATCCCATTTCATATGCCAAATTTAAAGTCCATATATTGCTATAAATATGATATGACTCACAACGATCAAACAGTTAAACAAATATTAACAGCTATCACATCATTGACATCTGTCTCATGTTAACAGCCAAGTCTTACACCCCAACATAGTCTGACACAGCTTGAGATCCCCTTTCCTTCTACATGCTTTGGCCTCCAACTTGCCTCTCTGATATGGAATGTGTTACAGATCTCTCCATATGGAAAATGAAAGGGATTGATTAGACTGTGCAAAGGCCTGCTTGGCTGTGTGTGTGTGTGTGTGTGTGTGTGTGTGTGTGTGTGTGTGTGTGTGTGTGTGTGTGTGTGTGTGTGTGTGTGTGTGTGTGTGTGTGTGTGTGTGTGTGTGTGTGTGTGTGTGTGTGTGTGACTTTTATGCATATATCTGTGTAAAAGTGAGTAACAGTGTCTGCATACACACTTAAATGTCTGTTTGTGTGTGTGTTTGTGTGGGGGGGTTGAAGCATGGAGCACTGCAATGTCGTGTCTAGATCAGAGCGACAGACAGCTGTGTTTCAGGAACACAGAGCAGCATGTGGTGAGAAGGACTGGGAGGGAGGGACTCTGCTGTCTCTCTCCACATTGACACAACCCAAAGAGCATGACCCTGTCCCAAAGGATTAGACAAAGTGGCCCTGAGGACAAGTCTACACACCGGAGGGTTGAGGGTTAGAATGGAAGTTCTTCAAAGTCCTCTTGAAATATGAGATTCGCAGTAAGCAAAGGCCCACCTCATTCCAACACAATGAGTTAGGACAATCTGGGAGAACTCTAGGAGAAAGCGATAAAGATAACAGCTAATCTTTCTTTTCAGCGAGGAGGGAAATAAATCTAATTTATCCATGAAGGATGCTCTCAATTAAGTTCCGTAGGGGGATGGATAGTGAAACATTCATCCAAATATTAGATAACTAGTTTGCTCCAGGTGAAAAAAAAGTCTGTTCATAACATTAATAACATGTAAATGAATGTCCATACTCTATAATTATAATCTAATTATAATCTAACTGATAAATCCAATATTGCTTGTCAGCAGTTTGCTAAACCCAAGTCCTCAGGCCGTATACTCCAATAACAAATATAAGTTCACTTACCAGGCAACTTTGATGATAAAACGGGGTTCAACAACAACAGCAACCTATTCTCTAGGTTATTTACTTACTAACTTTCTACTGCATTTACCATCTTCAACTTTATTGTTGTTTTGTTCAATACACTTTTCTTCCAGGGAAGTCTGCACTGGCATGCATCAATTACATGTAATTCACTTTATTGAAATGATCTCAGCATTTGAAATCGAGTCAAATTAACACCTAGAGCTTGTCAGCTGCCATCCCACATGGTATATTTATTTACCTAATTCTAGGTGGAATTTCATTGAATTTCATAACAATTTTTATGAGGAAGATATTCAGAGTTTAAAGTGTTTGGCATTAGTGCACCGTAGGTGGGGGGAGTCCTAAGTACAATTAGTTAGACCAGTAAAGTGCAGTCAAGCTAAATGTAAATGAAACTGTATGGCATGCTGCTTTCCAAATGTTGAGATGTTAATTAATTAATACAAAACTGGCAAATTCAGAACAAATGCAAATGATCAAATGAAATGAACAGTACAGCATATTGATCAGTGAAAACATATATGTCTGAAAATGAATGGAACACATGCAGGGGGGGGGGGAATTGCTTTCACATGTTTGAAAATTAGAGTGAACTGGCCAACACGGATGTGCAGTTGAACACTTACCCAAATCACTGCTCTGGTGATAGAAATGCAATAAGAGGCAGCCAAGCTGGAGGAAAGGCAACAAAAGAGAAATGGTAGAGAAATGTGAGTGAGTTTATTTTTATAGTATAGGAGGATGTGACATTCCAGATGCTGTTTTCACAATAGCAGACAGAGGTGTAGTTACTATTATAGTGGGTCATACAGGAGGTGTTTCTCCTGGCACAACATTAGCATCATTTTCCATTCAGTGGTCCATACACCAGCATATCCTCACCAAAGCAAACACCTCAGATGGAGAAGACAGACTGGCTCGGCCAGGGTTGGAGCCCTTGTTCAGACAGATTAGCTTTGGAGGTCCCTGGTTTCCTGGGGGTTACCACAAGGTGAAGTGTGTGGTAGTGGAAAAACTAACGTCCTCTCTCTGCGCGTCAGGCATAATGTTTGGCAGTGTGGATTCTCTCACCAGACAGACAGACACACAGACAGAAGGACAGACAGAGGGGGGGGGGGGGGGGGTCTGTGTCTGGGAAGTGGTGGCGAGAGAGAGAAGCCTTGAAATTAAATCAGGGGTTATGCCGTGTGGAAGCTGCACTTAGCATCACTGTCTCTTACTGGCTGAGGGGACTGGTGAGATGGCAGAGGAACAGTGACACCTAGTGGTTAGAAACAGAGGTCCCTGGAGCAGCTCTTCACCGGGCTCTATGGGCCCTGATATAACTAACACTAACACGGTGTAACATGGACAGAGTCATGACCCATAATTTATGAGCTGCTCTTGCCAAGACAAAGCTTGGGTGGTATCCATCTTGTCATACATTCATACCGACCTTGTGCAATACCAGGATATTCGGTAATACCGGCACTGAACACAAGGGGCGCTATGTTCAAAGCCCATGAACTTTTGTAAACCAAAGGTTAGCAATGCTAACAAGTACATGGAAGGGATGGATCGAAATTTACAGAATGGCTACCTGGAGGAAAATGGGGGAGGATCATGTTTTTTCCATTTTAGTCAAGGGGAGGGTTTAGTATTTTTTTAACATAGTCCAGGGGAGGGTCATGTAATTTGTAATTGATGAAATTTCGATATTTCTCAGTGTTTAAGAATTAATTGCTTATTAGGCTATATATCGATGTGTGCCCTATGCCGCCCCTCATCTCGGATTCCCCGCTGGGCCCCCTTTGGCTGTTTAATGTGGTCTCAATCAAATGATCCATAGCCTATAGGCTATAGGCTACAAAGTGCATGCTCGGAGAAGCACAGAGCAAAGTTGTGTTTCTAAGATACAGTAGCTGCTGAGATGGTGTAAATACAACTAGGCTGCATTAAACATTGCAATGGATATACCAACCCTGAGCCCTGCTCTGATCAAAAACGTTTTTGTGTGCTCCCTAACCAATGGCAGTGCTGTGTTGGCCTACGGTGGTAGTTCAGGAGAGTCAAAGACTTTTTCCCGAATTGTTTCATTTATTAGGCCTAGTCCAAAAAATGCACTATCTTGCACGCGGACTAGCCTATAGTCTATGTTCTGTTCAGTTTGAAAAGGAGAGTGCGAAGATGAGTAGGGGGACTAGAGGTCAACTTTGATAGCTTGCTACTACTACAATAGATTTGATTAAAAAAAGAATATGTTTCTTGCTCATGATGTATTTATCACAGTCATTGACATCACAATAAGCGAGATTCAAATAACTTACATTGTTGTGCTGAAACTTGAAGCAGCAGCCGCGGCACAATCAATCCGAAACTGACAGCACATGGTGCTGAAAACTAGGCAAATTCAAGTAGGCATAATTCCTTTAAACCATTATCATTTTAATTAGACTTTACTAACAACAATACGGCTTTATGTTGAAGCCTGTTTCTTCCTATTTATGAAACAAGAGGTAGGCCGACAGACAAAATTAGGCTATAGCTGCTACATCCATAGATTTGTTGGTCAATTCCTCCACCCACCATGCACTCTTTAAATAGCTTACCTACGTGTCAGTGAAAGGCTGTTAAGTTAAAACCAAGACTCGATTTGAAGGGTTTGAGAGGGTATGCCATAGGCCTACCCTTTCTTAAAGAAAATGGCAAAAAGCACAGGCCTACCCCTTGTTAGCTTAAGATTTTGAAGACAATATAACGGATCCGATTATATAAAGTGATCTATAACGGTGCTTTAGTCCGAGATCCTTTATGCTAGAAACAAGCTGTAAAATACCCAGGAAAGACTCTGATGGATATGGGGATATGTTTCGTTTCTTTCACATCCGAGGCATTTCTAGAACAGTGAGATGTATTTCACACATAATTGCCCAGGGGGAAGGCAGGTCTGGGCTTCGCGCGCTGAATGATACACCCTATGACGGCTTCCTGTGTATTGATGGAGGGGGGAGATCTAAAAATAAATGTTGTCCTGCTTTCTGGCATTTCGCTCTATGTTATACTGAACGCCCTATACCTTTTTGGGCATGTAGATATGTTTGTCCTTGTTGGATAGAGCCATTAGACGCTCAGGATCTCAGACTTGGGCGAAGGTTCACCTTCCAACAGGAAAGCACACAGCCAAGACAATGCGGGAGTGGCTTCGGGACAAGTCTCTGAATGTCCTTGAGTGGCCCAGCCAGAAACCAGATTTTTTGCAGTTTTACTTTAGTGCCTTATTGCAAACAGGATACAGGTTTTGTAATATTTGTATTCTGTACAGGCTAACTTCTTTTAACTCTGTAAATTAGGTTAGTATTGTGGAGTAAGTTCAATGTTGTTGATTCATCCTCAGTTTTCTCCTATCACAGCCATTAATCTCTGTAACTGTTTTAAAGTCACCATTGGCCTCATGGTGAAATCCCTAAGCGGTTTCCTTCCTTTCCGGCAACTGAGTTAGGAAGGAGACCTGTATCTTTGTACTGACTGGGTGTATTGATACACAATCCAAAGTGTAATTAATAACTTCACAATATTCAATGTCTGCTTTTGTTTTTTACCCATTTACCAATAGGTGCCCTTTGTGAGGCATTGCAAAACCTCTCTGGTCTTTGTGGTTGAATCTGTGTTTGAAATTCACTGCTCGACTGAGGGACCTTACAGATAATTGTATGTGTGCGGTACAGAGATGAGGTAGTCATTCCAAAATCATGTTAAGCACTATTATTTCACACAGACTGAGTCCATGCAACTTACTATGTGACTTGTTAAGCACATTTTTACTCCTGATCTTCTTTAGGCTTCACATAAAAAAGGGGGTGAATACTTATTGACTCAAGACATTTAAGCTTTTCATTTTTAATTAATTTGTAAAATTTTCTGGAAACATAATTCCACTTTGATATTATGGGGTATTGTGTGTGATGACACGCCAAATGTGTTTGATGGATCGCAGGAAAAGAGCAGGAATAGGCTTTTGTAGGCTACAGTCCAAGTTATGTCTTCCAATGGTGCCACTGCTTTCGGGCATCCAAAGATTATCCAACTTGAACAAATGCTTGGAGGTAAGATTGACAGCAGTGGTGTAGTCTACAGCGATACGGATGTCACTTATTATTTATATCTACAAACCGCATTGATGTGAATCACACGGCTGCACTCTCATTTAGCTATTTGCGCCTTACGGATTGTGGTTGTTGTAGATAGCTGTTCACAAATCTAAATGTGTGTCATAACCCAATAATGATTGAATTGAACTCCCTATCAATCATTGGTTTTGAAACCAGTGGACAGCCAGTGAAAAATGCGCTCTTGCAACAGCTGCATAGTGTGGATCCCAGCCTATGAAATAAAAGTGGGGGTTTTATTGCTCAATCTAATTCATGCTGATAAAAAATATTATAATCCTAATGAACACATGCTCAAACTCGCACACTTTTGATAGACTTAAAGGGGCAATCAGTAGGTGCTACATAAATTTTGGGATGTATAAATGATATATAGTAATGCAAAGATATAATTTAATCGTATTATTATATGTAGTAGAAAGCAATGGGTCAGAAGAAGCCTACATAACCAACCCATAAAGTACAATTTAACATCCATATATGGCCAGCTATGTAAACTTTAACATTGATTTAAATCAAATCAAATTTTATTAGTCACATGCGCCGAATATGACAGGTGTAGACCTTACAGTGAAATGCTTACTTACAAGCCCCCAACCAACAATGCAGTTAAAAAAATACAGATAAGTAATAAAAGTAACAAGTAATTCAAGGGCAGCAGTAAAATAACAATAGCGAGATTATATACATGGGGGTACCTGTACAGAGTCAGTGTGCGGGGGCACCGGTTAGTTGAGGTGATTTGTGCATGTAGGTAGAGTTATTAAAACCTCTTGAGCCTATGGGGGGTGCTATTTCGATCTTGGAAAAATTGGTCCCCAAATTAAACTGCCTCGTACTCAATTCTTGCTCGTACAATATGCATATTATTATTACTATTGGATAGAAAACACTCTCTAGTTTCTAAAACCGTTTGAATTATGTCTCTGAGTGAAACAGAACTCATTCTGCAGCACATTTCCTGCCAGGGAGTGAGATTTCTGAAATCGTGGTCCCTGTTCCCAGGTCAGTTTATAAGTCCCTGTGAACGCTGTGGGGCTACAAACACTGCATACGCCTTCCTCTAGATGTCAGTAAGTGGTGACAATTTGAATGGAGTCGATTGCACAATCTGGGACCTTATATAAGACCCTGGAGCGGAAGTACCTTTCTTTTCAACCGTGCGCCTGACGCAGAATGGACGTCGGACTGGCCTCCTTCCAAGCTTTGGTTTAGCCAGTTCTATATCTCCGGTCATGTTTTTATTCGTTATAGTTGTTAAAGACATCATAAGGTAGTTAATTTAAACCGACTTATAGCAATTTATATCAGTTTATTGCGATTTTCTGGCATTTCTTTGTGACGCACTTTCAAGAGTTGGACACTTTTCCGGTACATGCCGAACGTTAGTGGCCATTTCGACAGGACAAGAGGACATCTTTCGACCAAAAGACGATTGTTCTGGACAAAGGACACCTTTCCCAAGATTCTGATGGGAGTTCATCTAAAAGTAAGAACTATTTATGCTGATAAATCGTTGTTCTGTTGAAAAATGTTAAATGCATAAGCCGCCATTAATTTTTGGGTAGCTTCGCTTTAGCGCACCCTGTATTGCGCAGTAAGGTTAATTTTAAAATGTAATTCAGCGATTGCATTAAGAACTAATTTGTCTTTCAATTGCTGTCCAACCTGTATTTTTTTAGTCAAGTTTATGAATAGTTTTCGATAAAAATAGGTGTCTTTCCAAGATGGCGCCGGACAGATTGCTTGAGTAGTTGGACACTATTTTCATTGTATAAGCACGATTTGTGCCGCTAAATATGCACATTTTCGAACAAACTCTATATGCATTGTGTAATATGATGTTACAGGACTGTCATCTGAAGAATTCTGAGAAGGTTAGTGAAAAAATTAATATATTTTGGTGGTGATAACGTTATCGCTCTTTTTGCCTTGAATCAATGCTGGGGTAATGTTTGCACATGTGCTAAGCTAATATAACGATATATTGTGTTTTCGCTGTAAAACACTTAGAAAATCTGAAATATTGTCTGGATTCACAAGATCTGTGTCTTTCAATTGCTGTACGCTGTGTATTTTTAAGAAATGTTTTATGATGAGTAATTAGGTAATACACGTTGCTCTCTGTAGTTATTCTAGTCGAGTTGTGATGGTGGCTGCAATGGTAAACTATGATTTATACCTGAAATATGCACATTTTTCTAACAAAACATATGCTATACAATAAATATGTTATCAGACTGTCATCTGATTAAGTTTTTTCTTGGTTAGTGGCTATTTATATCTTTATTTGGTCGAATTGGTGATAGCTACTGATGGAGTGAAAAAATGGTGGAGTAAGAAAAATGGTGTCTTTTGCTAACGTGGTTAGCTAATAGATTTACATATTGTGTCTTCCCTGTAAAACATTTTAAAAATCAGAAATGGTGGCTGGATTCACAAGAAGTGTATCTTTCATCTGGTGTCTTGGACTTGTGATTTAATGATATTTAGATGCTAGTATTTACTTGTGACGCTATGCTAGGCTATGCTAGTCAGCTTTTTTACTGGTGGGGGTGCTCCCGGATCCGGGTTTGGGAGGAACTAGAAGTTAAAGTGACTATGCATAGATGATAACAACAGAGAGCAGCAGCGGTGTAAAAGAGGGGGACGGGGGGGGCAATGCAAATAGGGTTGGGTAGCCATTTCTGGGTAGCCATTTGATTAGGTGTTCAGGAGTCTTATGGCTTGGGGGTAGAAACTGTTTAGAAGCCTCTTGGACCTAGACTTGGTGCTCTGGTACCGCTTACCGCGGTAGCGGAGAGAACAGTCTATGACTAGGGTGGCTGGAGTCTTTGACAATTTTTAGGGCCTTCCTCTGACACAGCCTGGTATAGAGGTCCTGGATGGCAGGAAGCTTGGCCCCAGTGATGTACTGGGTCTTTCGCATTACCCTCTGTAGTGCCTTGCGGTCAGAGGCCGAGCAGTTGCCATACCAGGCAGTGATGCAACCAGTCAGGATGCTCTCGATGGTGCAGCTGTAGAACCATTTGAGGATCTGAGGACCCATGCCAACTCTTTTCAGTCTCCTGAGGGGGAATAGGTTTTGTCGTGCCCTCTTCACGACTGTCTTGGTGTGCTTGGACCATGCTAGTTTGTTGGTGATATGGGCACCAAGGAACTTGAAGCTCTCAATCTGCTCCACTGCAGCCCCGTCGATGAGAATGGGGGCATGCTTGGTCCTCTTTTTCCTGCAGTCCACAATCATCTCCTTTGCAATAGATGTCATTCAATTGGTAACATACATTTTTGTCTTCTTCTAATGCCTCTTAAGGGGAAAGTAATCTAAAAGTAACTGAATGTAATAAGATTATGTTACTGAGTTTGGGTAATCCAAAAGTTATGTTACTGATTACAATTTTGGACAGATAACTAGTAACTGTAATGGATTCCATTTAGATTTGTAACCTACCCTACCTTTATTTGTCACATCCACGTGTTTAGCAGATGTTATTGTGGGTGTAGCGAAATTATTGTGTTTCTAGCTCCAACAGTGCAGTATCTAACAAGTAATATCTAACAATTCACAACAAAACCCACAATACACACAAATCCAAAGTAAAGGAATGGAATTGAGAATATATAAATATTTGGACGAGCAATGTCAAAGCGGCATAGACTAAGATACAGTAGAATAGGATAGAATAGAGTATATACATAATACAAAATATGTAAACATTATTAAAGTGACTAGTGTTCCATTTTTAAAGTGTCCAGTGATTTCAAGTCTATGTATATATGGCAGCAGCCTCTTTAAAAATGGAACACCAGAGAATCTTGTTTCTCATGGTCTGAATCCTTTAGGTGCCTTTTGGCAAACTCCAAGCGGGCTGTCATGTGCCTTTTACTGAGGAGTGGCTTCCATCTGGCCACTCTACCATAAAGGCTTGATTGGCGGAGTGCTGCAGAGATGGTTGTTCTTCTGGAAGGTTCTTCCATCTCGATAGAGGAACTCTTTCAGAGTGACCATCAGGTTCTTGTTCACCTCCCTGACCAAGGCCCTTCTCCCCCGATTGCTCAGTCTGGCCGGGCGGCCAGCTCTAGGAAGAGTCTCGGTGGCTCCAAACTTCTTCCATTTAAAAATTATGGAGGGCACTGTGTTCTTGTGGACATTCAATGCTGCATATGTTTTTTGTACCCTTCCCCAGATCCGCGCCTCGACACAATCTTGTCTCGGAGCTCTACGGTCAATTCCTTCGACCTCATGGCCCGGTTTTTGCAGTGACATGCACTGTCAACTGTGGGACCTTTATATAGACAGGTGTGTTCCTTTCCAAATCATGTCCAATCCATTGAATTTACCACAGGTGAACATCTATTGAAAATCAAGTTGTAGAAACATCTCAAGGATGATCAATGGAAACAGGATGCACCTGAGCTCAATTTCGAGTCTCATAGAAAAGGATCTGAATACATAAGATATTTCTGTTTTTTATCTTTAATACATTTGCAAACATTTCTAAAAACCTGTTTTTGCTTCATCAATATGGTGTATTGTGTGTAGATCCATTTTATGTTATCCATTTTAGAATAAGGCTGTAATATAACATTTGGGAAAAGTCAAGGGGTCTGAATACTTTCCGAAGGCACTGTATTGCAGGTAGTCACACACCTTGACTTTTTCCAAATTTTGTTGTGTTACAGCCTGAACTTAAATGGATTAAATTGAGATTTTTTTTGTCACTTGCCTACACATAATACCGCATAATGTCAAAGTGGAATTATGTTTTTGAAATGTTTCCAAATTAATAAAACATTTAAAAAATAAAATTTCTTGGGTCAATAAATATTCAATCCTTTTGTTATAAGTTAAGGAGTAAAGATGTGCGTAACAAGTCACATAATAAGTTGCTCAGTCTGTGTGCAATAAGTGTTTAACATGATTTTTGAATGACTACCTCATCTCTGTACCCCACACATACAATTATCTGTAAGGTCCCTTAGTCGAGCAGTGAATGTCAAACACAGATATAACCACAAAGACCAGGGAGGTTTTCAAATACCTTGCGAAGAACGGCACCTATTAGTAGATGGTTAACAAATTTTAAAGCAGACATTGAACATCCCTTTGAGCATGGTGAAGTTATTAATTACACTTTAGATGGTGTATCAATACACACAGTCACTAAAAAGATACAGGTGTACTTCCTAACTCAGTTGCTGGAGAGGAAGGAAACCACTCAGGGATTTCACCATGAGGCCAATGGTGACTTTAAAACAGTTACAGAGTTTAATGGCTGTGATAGGAGAAATCTGAGGATGGATCAACAACAGTGTAGTGTGGTAAACCGTGGTGTTGGGTTGAGCGTGCAGAGATTGACACAGAGACAAGAAGGCTTTAATCCGCAAAAACAACTTTACTAAGACAGAAAATAAACATAACAAAGAAAATCACTGAGGTTTGGCTGGCCCTTCTTCTCTCCTTTCGCTTGGTGTCGGTCTCTCCCTGTTATCTCGCGGTGTGCCACCGTGCTCCTTTTATTTGGCCTCCACGGCTGGTTGGCACTTTCCTCTAATTACCTCTACTTAGAGCTGTCTGTGTTGGGGTGCCCAGCTCCCGTATTCCCAGCAGAGGGAGCCAACGTCGCCTCACGTACCTCCCCTCTATTACCATCCCCCGGGATAGACCTCCTGGGATACTACAGTAGTTACTCCACAATACTAACCTAATTGACGGAGTCAAAAGAAGGAAACTTGAACAGAATGCAAATATTCCAAAACATGCATCCTGTTTGAAACACGGCACTAAAGTAATTCTGCAAAAAAAAATGTGGCAAAGCAATTACATTTTTGTCCTGAATATTTCTGAGGCAAATCCAATACAGCACATTACTGAGAACCCCTCTCCATATTTTCAAGCATAGTGGTTTTGCATCATGTTATGTGTATACAGTGGCGACCCGTCATTCAGGGCAGGTTAGTAGGAGATGCAGCTGGCTGATTACAGCTGCCACACGTTGTATGCTCATTAAAGTGAAGTGGATAATATTGGACCTCCACATACAAGAGACTAGTGGCTGTTTCTTCAATTCAACTGAATTTATAAACAAAATGTACTTTATAAACATTTTATAATAGGCGCCAGCAGGTTCTTTAGATTGGTAGGGCTGAAAAAGTCAGCAGTATCATATGAAACAGTACTACGGTAGTCTGACTAGGGCCCCATTTCTCCTTTACTCCGGCATCGGCATTTTGGTACAGCCCCCGGGATGAATGGAGCTGCCTCAGAAAGTTTGAACAAAGGATCAAAGTCGAATTTTGGTCAAATGAGGGGTCAAGCCTCGACACACATATAACTTATTAACTCATCAAAACCCAGTCCTTTGCACCACCGCCAGCTCTTGCGCAAAAATATTTGAAACACCCCCGGACCTATAGCACATTTTAGCAAATACAATCCAGCAGCAGATCAGTCCCCAGTTCCCACTTTTACTTTCTTCCTACTGTTTGTTGGATAAACTCAACATCTGTGAGCCGCACTCACAAATTCCTCCATAAAACACTTCCAAGCAGTTCCTCTGTCTGGCTTGACCAAAAGCCTGTTTAAGTTCATTGACTTCCTGTCTTGAGAAGAAATGCACAGTTGAGCCTAAACAGAACAGGAACCAGAACTTTTGGCTTCAGCATAAGCTGCATTCATATGCTATCGGAGTTATCAGAAGTTCGTAGCTCTGACTGGGAAGTTTCATTTGAACAACCTTTCAAGTCGGAATTTGAAGTGGCAAACTCGGAGAAAATGTTGTTGGCCGAGTTGCGACATTTCACCTTGTACCTTTTCAAAACAAATCAAATCAAAATGTATTTGTCACATACACATGGTTAGCAGATGTTAATGCGAGTGTAGTGAAATGCTTGTGCTTCTAGTTCCGACAGTGCAGTAATATCTAACAAGTAATTTAACAATTCCTCAACAACTACCTAATACACACAAATCTAAAGGGGTGAATGAGAATATGTACATGCAAGTATATGGATCAGCAATGGCCTAGCGGCATAGGCAAGGTGCAATAGATGGTATAAAATACAGTATATACATGTGATATGAGTAATGTAAGATATGTCAACATTATTAAAGTGGCATTATTTAGAGTGAATTGTATAAAGTGACTCCACTGCTCCACTGCGGTCCCTTCGATTTGGATAGGGGGGTGCTCCCTCTGCTGTTTCCTGAAGTCCACGATCATCTCCTTTGTTTTGTTGACGTTGAGTGAGAGGTTGTTTTCCTGACACCACACTCCGAGTGCCCTCACCTCCCTGCAGGCTGTCTCGCCGTTGTCATGACGTGGCCCTCTTTGGGTACAGCGAGCACCATCCCCCTCTCTCTGCACCATCCTCCCCTCTCTCTCACCACCTCTCTCTCTTCCCCCTACACCCAGGCTCTGTTAGACAGGTCATAAATTCCTAGAGGTTTCTCTCCTCATAGCCAGAGTATAGAGAGAGTGAGTTTCACAGGAGAACAAAGCAACCTCTTCCACATCACAGAACTTGAGAACTGAACAATGTCCATGTTTTGGAGAATGTGTACACGTTCGAGGGAGAATCCAGCTACGACCGGTCCATTTCGTTTAATGTTTGTGAAACTCATGAGAGACAATACAGCCACATTACCATAACTCTGTTTACACAAGAGTCTCAGTTGAGGCTTGCATCTAATTGTTGTATAAAATGAATGAGTAAAGATGGAACTATTTGTGAAATTATGTAATGTGATTGTAAACTGTGTAATGAAGGAAACTCCAATTCCCTTTGGAGTTTAACCTTTCTAGGACACACGTTCCCCCCACAACATTCCGCTGAAAAGGCAGCGCGGGAAATTCACACATTAACTTCTCTGGAATATGTGGGACGGTAGCTTCCCACTTGGCCAAAAGCCAGAACAAATGTAGCGCACCAAATTCAAATATATTACTATAAAAATCAATCTTTAACGAAATCACACATGAAAGACACCAAATTAAAGCTACACATGTTGTGAATCCAGCCAACATGTCTGATTTCAAAAAGGATTTACGGCGAAAGCACACCAAACGATTATGTTAGCTCAGTACATAGCCACAGAAAGACACAGCCATTTCCCAGCAAAAGATAGTAGTCACAAAAAGCAGAAATAGAGATAAAATGAATCACTAACCTTTGATGATCTTCATCAGATGACACTCATAGGACATCATGTTACACAATACATTTATGTTTTGTTCGATAATGTGCATATCTATATCCACAAATCTCGGTTTACATTGGCGCCATGTTCAGAAATGCCTCCAAAATATCCGGAGAAATTGCAGAGAGCCACATCTAATAACAGAAATATTCATCATACACTTTGATGAAAGATACATGTTTTACATAGAATTAAAGATACACTTGTTCTTAATGCAACCGCTGTGTCAGATTTCAAAAAAACTTTACGGAAAAAGCACACCATGCAATAATCTGAGACGGCGCTCAGATAAAAACTACATTTCTCCGCCATGTTGGAGTCAACAGAAATACGAAATTACATCATAAATATTCCCTTACCTTTGATAATCTTCATCAGAATGCACTCCCAGGAATCCTAGTTCGACAATAAATTGTTGTTTTGTTCGATAATGTCAATTATTTATGTCCAAGTAACTACTGTTGCTAGCGCGTTTAGTACACATATCCAAACGCTCCTGCAAGAAAACTTCAAAATGTTATATCACAGGTCGAATAAACTTGTCAAACTAAGTAGAGAATCAATCTTCAGGATGTTGTTATCATATATATCCAATAACGTTCCAACCGTAGCATTCCTTCGTGTCTGTAGAAGTAATGGAACACAAGGCGACATCATGTGGAATGCGCATGACCAGGAACTGGCAATCTGCCAGACCACTGACTCATTCCCCTCTCATCCGGCCCCACAACACAGTATAAACTTCATTCAACGTTCTACCGACTGTTGACATCTAGTGGAAGGCGTAGGAAGTGCAAACAAATCCATATCTTCCTGGGATTTGAATAGGTGATGAGTTGAAAAACAACCAGCCTCAGAATTTCCACTTCCTGTTTGGAAGTTTGCCTGCCATATGAGTTCTGTTATACTCACAGACATAATTCAAACAGTTTTAGAAACTTCAGAGTGTTTTCTATCCAATAGTAATAATAATATGCATATATTAGCATCAGGGACAGAGTAGGAGGCAGTTCAATTTGGGCACACTATTCATCCAAAGTGAAAATGCTGTCCCCTATCCCTAAAAAGTTAACTAAGTCATAGGCCCGCCCCATGAGCACAGACATTGATCTCGCGTCATGGGACAGCCCGTTTCTACTGTTCAGAATAAAACCCCACCCTAAAGAATTTCCCTTTAGACCAGCTTACCTCGATTACCACGAGAGGGCTAAGGTTTGAGTAGAGACCAGTACCTCATCACAGAGGGAGCTACGGTTTGAGTAGATTGCTGAATCTTTTAAACATACCACGTGGTTAAACTCTGAGACTATCGATCCGACAGAATAAGAGCTACTCTTCGATACTAATTACTAGTCTGCAGCTAGAAATTGTGTACCCGTGAATGCGAAGGCCGACAACCGCCGAAACATCTATTCTATAAGAACATTTCTGAACGTTACTCTGAAGTAGCCATTCTAACCAAAGACTCCAGGGACGCAGAGAGAGGGCGGACAAATTCTCCAACAGAAACAAACTTTCCAACAGCGATCACGACGACACACTGAGCGTAAATATATACATTGATTGCAATTATTCCCGAATGAGTGAGCGTTCATGTGCAAAGGATTAGCATTTCAGTTGTTAGAATTATCAACTGTGTAGTGTCTTTTGTCTTTCGCGCCTTTCTCAGTCCCTTTGTCTACCAAGCCGCCATGCCGGTTTAGCCCACTAGGGCACATCCCCTATCATTCCTTGTAACCATATCTACTTTGTTGTTTGTTTATGCATTTCTGTGATTATTTAGTTATTTAATAAATAAATGATTGAGACAATTGATGTATGGATGATTCATAGTGAAGACTGGGTTCGTACAGATAACCAACAATTTACGACGTTTGGAATGAGACTAACGTGAGGTAAAGAATAATTCCTTAATTAGAAGACTAATTGATCAGATATTAAAATATCTGAAAGTTATATTAGGAAAATTATAACTTTGTAATCTGAATATTTTCCTTGGTGCCCCGACTTCCTAGTTAATTACATTTACCTGATTAGTTAATCACATAATAATAATTACAGAGAATTGATTTGATAAACTAACAGTCTTCAGTTTAATCATGCCAAAGACACGACACCGTTGATGGTAATCAAGCCCACTACTGTTGTCGTCTGCAAACTTGATCAATCAGTCAATCAAATGTATATATAAAGCCCTTCTTACATCCGCAGATGTCGCAAAATGCTGTATAGAAACCCAGCCTAAAACCCCAAACAGCAAGCAATGCAGCTGTAGAAGCACGGTGGCTAGGAAAAACTCCCTAGAAAGGCCAGATCCTAGGAAGAAACCAGGCTATGAGGGGTGGCCAGTCCTCTTCTGGCTGTGCTGGGTGGAGATAACATAACATGGCCAAGATGTTCAAATGTTCATAGATGACCAGCAGGGTCAAATAATAATAATCACAGTAGTTGTCGAGGGTGAAACAGGTCAGACCCTCAGGAGTAAATGTCAATTGGCTTTTCATAGCCAATTATTCAGACTATCTTCACCGCTCCTGCTGTCTGTAGAGTGTTGAAAACAGCAGGTCTGGGACAGGTAGCACGTCCAGTGAACAGGTCAGGGTTCCATAGCCGCAGGCAGAACAGTTGAAACTGGAGCAGCAGCACGGCCAGGTGAACTGGGGACAGCAGGTTTGGCAGGTTTGCTAGCAACAAACTATTTAGCTAGCTTCTACCCGTGTTTGATATGCAATTCAATCTCCTCGTAATTAACAGTCAGTAATGACGAGTGTTCTAATGAGAAGGCAAACTTTTCTAGATATGCCAGGCAAAATCAGGCATTATCAGCTCATAGTTATGGATGTATCCAAATTAATAACAGAAAACAGCTACATTGCTGTTATTTTGGCTGCAGAGGTCATGACTGTGTTAGCCGCAGCTAGCAAGCAAGGGATAAGAATGTTGCCAGCGAGCATGGCAACGGAACATAAAGAACAAACTGGGTCATGTCCATAAATATCGAAATAATCCACGACTGGCAACCAAAATACGACTGGCAACCAAAATATGAGAAAGTATAGATTTGCTTATATAAATGAAAACGTATTTGTACCGGTAAATGTGTGCTTAGTATTGTCTTTAGCAACTGTGGTATAAGCGAGATAAAC
The DNA here is from genome assembly GCF_016432855.1 of Salvelinus namaycush. Lineage (NCBI taxonomy): Eukaryota > Metazoa > Chordata > Actinopteri > Salmoniformes > Salmonidae > Salvelinus > Salvelinus namaycush. Next base: position 32,349,029 of record NC_052334.1, on the reverse strand, counting down.
AGCTTAAACGCAACGGAATCAACTTAAAGCTAGTTGGCTAGCTAGCAGCAAGCAAGGGATAAGAACGTTGCCACTGAGCATTGCAACAGAACAAAGCACAAACGACTGGGTCGCGTCCATAAATATGGAACCAATCAAACAAAAGACTGGATCGTGTCTCTAGCAACCTAAAGGTAATTATGAATGCACTTCTAAAACTATTTACACTGGTAAATGTGTGCTTTCATATTTTCATTTGGCATCTGTGGTATACATTTTTAAATTTAACCAGGCAAGTCAGCTAAGAAAAAACTCTTATTTACAATGACAGCCTAATGGGGAACAGTGGGTTAACTGCCTTGTTCAGGGGCAGAACAGATTTTTAGCTTGTCAGCCCAGGGATTCGATCCAGCAACCTTTCGGTTACTGGCCCAACACTAACCACTAGGCTACCTGCCACCCTGTGTAAGTGGGATAAAGTTCTCAGTTCTGTACATTACCTTGGAAAAATTAACTCCACAATGCAACTCTGCTACGCCTCGTCCCGCTGCGTTGTTCATTATTGCCAAGGTAACGTACGGAATGTCTGCGTTTATCCATTAAGTGGTATTTATACACAATACAATGTGTGTGAGACCACATGTATACGGTCCCTAACTCTGCAAAATCAATGCATGTCCAGGTATTGAATTTATTGTAATGTTTAAATAGTGGGGGGGGGGGAGTTAAGGTCTGAGTTTGTTTCCAAAAACTTATTGGACTATAAAACATTGCTCCAACAACCTGAGCCAACTGTTAAACTACCACGTGTAATTTATTTTACTAGGCAAGTCTGTTAAGAACAAATTCTCATTTTCAATGATGGCCTAGGAAGTGGGTTAACTGCCTTGTTCAGGGGCAGAACGACAGATTTTTACCTTGTTAGCTCAGGGATTTGAGCTTGCAACCTTTTGGTTACGAGTCCAACGCTCTAACGACTAGGCTACCTGTCGCCCCAGTGGCTGTTGACAGTGTTTTCTGTGGTCAGCATAAAATTAATCTACAGTCACCTCAGTTTACTGTCACACTTCCCTCTCAGGTATTGTCCAGCAAGATCACAAGCACCAGAAACAAAAGATGTGAAGAAAAGGACTATAGTGTGTACTGTAAGCTAGATTCAGGAATGTTGCTGCCAACATGGGGCATCAGTCAGAATGCAATGAGGAGATTTAACAATTGCCCAATTTATTTCACACACACAGCAAAGGCAACAGATGGTGTGTGTGTGTGGGGGAGGGGGGGGGGGGGTTTGCTCCTGGATTCTGTTGGCTTGTAAGGCCGGCAGGTAGAGTTAGGAAGGACTTGGTCTAGGGCGGGGGGGGGGGGGGGGGGGATCTGTACCTCTGTACTCCAGCATTTTAGTTTTGAAATTATACAATGAGGTTGAAGTGCAGATTGTCAGCTTTAATTTAAGGATATTTTCACCGTTTAGAAATTGACAGCACTTTTTGTACATACTCCCCCCATTTTAGGGGACCTTTATATGTGTATTACAGTAGTTAAACATGTAATATTCGGTCCCATATTCCTAGCACACAATGATTACATCAAGCTTGTGACTAAATTTATTGATGCATTTGCGGATTGTTTTGGTTGTATTTCAGATTATTTTGTGCCCAATAGAAATGAATGGTAAATAATGTATTGTATCATTTCGGGAGTCACTTTTATTGTAAATAAGAATAGAATATGTTTCTAAACACATTAATGTGGATGCTACCATGATTATGGATCATCCTGAATGAATCGTGATTAAAGATTACTGAGAAAGTTACAGATGCATAAATATCATACTGTTAGGGTCTAAATAAACAGAGTAAAAACTAACATAGAACTAGTCAAAGCTCAAACCAAGTTTTTTCACCCACTGGGTCAAACAGCTGCGAAGAAACATGTTTCCACCAGCACAAGTATTTATACCCCCCTTTAGGTCGGAGTCTCCTCCTTTTCTCTACACACTACATCTTTGGTGCTAAGCAGGAAGTTAAGTGATGTGAATAATAAACTGTTCCTCCTCCCTTCATGTGTCCTCGGCCCCCATTCCTCACTAATCCATAGCTATCCACCCTTATCAGTGACCGCAACCATGTGATTGCCTTTTCCCTTACTTAGTAACTCTCCAAGGCCCTGGCTCTTATCCAACCTCAATTGACCCCACCATATACATTCCTCATACATGTAACCATTAACTTCTTGTGGAGCAAGTATTTCAAATTACAACGCAACAGTATCACAAAAAAATGCTAACTTCCCCTGTTATTGTAATGGTGAGAGGTTAGCAAGTCTTGGGAATATGATATTTGTGTGTCTTACTTTCTCACTCAACATTATTCACAATTCATTCAGGATTATCCATAAATCAGGAATATCGGACCAAATACAACACTTTTGACTACTTTAATTTTGAGTATGGGGTGGAGCAGAGAGAGAGACACAGCTGCATGGGTGCTCTCACATTATTCAACATGTTTTTTTACTAAAGGATAGATTGGGAGTTTAATAAACTTGGATTCTTCGGCAGGGACATATGCAGCTACCCTCCACAGCATGGCTTTTGCTCCAGATCAAAACTCCAAACCTACAACCTAATTTTGGCCAAAATTAACTGGAGGGTTTACTGCTTTCCTTTTTCCAAGCTATACGAAGGGTGATCTAGCAAACAAACAGCAGAGACCTGAGGACACCATCCAACCTGGAACTGAGCTTGCTAGGACAGACCAGATACAACTTAAATTAGCATGGAGGTGTGGAGTGAGAGGTGTCGAGGCTTTTGGGCCCAACAAGTGGCAGGAGTCTTTGAAGCCATCCACTGGCATTTTCTACAAGAAATCTGCTTCCAGAAATAAAAGCTTCTCCCAAGTGGGTTTGACACCTACTCCCACTGCCTGCTGCACTGCTGCTTGGATTCCACCTGGCGATCTGTTCACCGTCTGCCGTGTCTCCCCCTGTCTGGTAAAGGTACACCCACAACTCTCCCCCCTCTCTCCTGAGCTTTCGCTCGCCTCCAGCACACACGCACTGTTGGGGCTTATGACTCTGAACTTGGCTAGCCCCAAGTCGTATATATTTTATTTATTTCTTTAGCATGTTGCTACTTGCCTCATGACTCCTGCATGCTTTGTTGACTATGAACTTTCTTTACCCAACTGTGGGACAGACTATATTTGTAAGCAATGTTGTGCTGGTATTTTTATTGACTTGGCCAAAGCTTTTGACACGGTAGACCATTCCATTCTTGAGGGCCTGCTAAGGAGTATTGGTGTCTCTGAGGGGTCTTTGGCCTGGTTTGCAAACTACCTCTCTCAAAGAGTGCAGTGTATAAAGTCAGAACATCTGTTGTCTCAGTCACTGCCTGTCACCATGGGAGTACCCCAAGGCTCGATCCTAGGCCCCACGCTCTTCTCAATTTAAATCAACAACATAGCTCAGGCAGTAGGAAGCTCTCCCAATAATTTATATACAGATGATACAGTCTTATACTCAGCTGGCTCCTCCCCAGATTTTGTGTTAAATGCTCTACAACAAAGCTTTTTTAGTGTCCAACAAGCTTTCTCTACCCTTACCCTTGTTCTGAACACCTCCAAAACAAAGGTCATGTGGTTTGGTAAGAAGAATGCCCCTCTCCCCACAGGTGTGATTACTACCTCTGAGAGTTTAGAGCTTGAGGTAGTCACCTCATACAAGTACTTGGGAGTATGGCTAGACGGTACACTGTCCTTCTCTCAGCACATATCAAAGCTGCAGGCTGAAGTTAAATCTAGACTTGGTTTCCTCTATCGTAATCGCTCCTCTTTCACCCCAGCTGCCAAACCAACATTGATTCAGATGACCATCCTACCCATGCTAGATTAGGAAGACATAATTTCTAGATCGGCAGGTAAGGGTGCTCTCGAGCGGCTAGATGTGCTTAACCATTCGGCCATCAGATTTGCCACCAATGCTCGTTATAGGACACATCACTGCACCCTATACTCTCTGTAAACTGGTCATCTCTATATACCCGTGGCAAGACCCATTGGTTGATGCTTATTTATAAAACCCTCTTAGGCCTCACTCCCCCATATCAGAGATATCTACTGCAGCCCTCATCCTCCACATACAATGCCCGTTCTGCCAGTCACATTCTGTTAAAGGTCCCCAAAGCACACACATCTATGGGCCGCTTGTCTTTTCAGTTCGCTGCAGCTAGCGACTGGAACGAGCTGCAACAACTGCAGTGGCCAAAACAAGAACAAGTTTGTGCTCTGGTATTGTGCCTGGTAGACCATGCACAAGCTCCACCACAATCCTGATCACAGGCCACACCAAGTTTGCCCCTGACTGGCCTCATCAAGCAGCACTTCAGAAAGACCAGAGTGAACACTTTGTCTGAGATTGCTGGTGTTGTGAAGGACAGCACTGTTACAGTGGTCAACATCCCACAGCTGGTTGGACTGGACTGGTACATACTACCTCAATTGGGCCGACCAACAAGTGCTCCTGCACATTGGCTAACCGGGCTATCTGCATTGTGTCCCGCCACCCACTACCTGCCAACCCCTCTTTTACGCTACTGCTCCTCTCTGTTCATCATCAAATGACTAGTCACTTTGTGGTGAAATCCTGCACGGAGCCTTCACCGTGCGCTGCCACTTTAAGAGCGCATCAGCAGTAAGGAAGGAGGAAATAAAGACAGCTCATTCAGCTCTTTGGGGAGGAGCTCTTGGGTGGCGCGACAGTTTGATTGTGTGTCCTATGCTGCAGAAGTTTTGTTTGTTTTCAGCGTGTGTAGATTATAAAGTATTTAACACAATCATCGGTGTGACCGCTCTAGGTCGTGGTTGTTTTCGTTTGGTACCGCGCCGGTTATGGATCGCATGGATTAGTAGCAACATTGTTACGAAGCTTTGACATACAAACCAACAAACCATCGGACCGTCAGACAGTACACCGGCACGCCTGAAGACCACAGCTAAGATCTCTCTTGTTCTCTTTCTCTCTTTCTCTTCCCTCTATCGTTCCAGTGCTTTACCCTGCAACAGACTTTCTATTTTTCAAATCCACTTCCCATTGAAGTTCATTAGAGCTGGACTATTATTGCCCTGCCAGAAGTATTTGGGTGGACATTTTAGTTAAAAGGCAGGTTGCTTGCAAGTTGTGTATTGTTATTTGAACTGTATTGAGGTGGGGTGTACTAATGACATGTGGACTTAGATTGTGGACATTTTTAAGGCCTTTGTTGTGTCTATGAACACCCCCCACATTCATACCCTCTGCACTCCTCCACTGGAAGATAATACATATTACTGCAAATCCTCTGTTGATGACTGGGTTCTTTCTTGTATGAAGTTGCTGTTCAATTGCTCTGCCATTATTATTATTATTATTATATGAAGTATTCTTGTTGGGGTTACCCCTGTGCTCTGATGTGGGTTTTATAGGGTATGTATTCTCTTTTCTCTCCACTGGCTATCTGGTAAACAGGCTACACTCTAGGCAGTCTCTTCTGCTGATGTGTGTGGGTCTGGTAGTGGTACTCTCTCTATTCTACTCTTTTCCTTTCGGCATGGTTAATACCTGCCTGGCGCCCGAACAAAATCTTTATCTTTACCCCTCTCTAATAAATACCACTAAAACTTTAACCATATCTACATGTACATACTACCTCAATCAGCCTGACTAACCGGTGTCTGTATGTAGCCTCGCTACTGTATAAAACCTGTCTTTCACTGTTGTTTTAATTCTTTACTTACCTATTGTTCACCTAATACCTTTTTTGCACTATTGGTTAGAGCCTGTAAGTAAGAATTTCACTGTAAGGTCTACACCTGTTGTATTTGGCGCAGATGACAAATAAACTTTGATTTGGAGGATGGTACGGTGCTGGTGGAAAGCTATGGCTGGCAACAACACCTGACCTCGTACTTCAGGCCGCTGCCACAGATCAAGCAGTATCAGCACTTCATGTAAAGAATAACGTTCATTGTATGAGGTTATTCTTATCTAAACTTGGGAGGTGAATTGATGTTGTGCAGGGTTGTAATATCTTCAGATTTTTTTGTTATTCCCTGTTTACAGCTTCGATGTTCTGGAGCCTGGTGTTGTCGCCAAGGAGCTTTCAGACTGTAGGGACCAGGTTTCAGCTGCTGCGCTTCCTTCCTTCCATAGATGGTCTGCCTGTAAAAGCACCACCTGGATTGGACACAGTTTGTCTAGCTATCTTTTTGACAAGATGATGAAGTTTTGCGAGGAAGAGGTTATGGACATCACATGCCCTGCACCAAAGTCAAGGGCAGGACAGAAACAGGCTCTCCGAATATAGATTCCCTTGTTCATGCGTGGTTCGGACGGACCAGTCATCAGCACTACCTGCAGTGCCTCTAGTCACATGACTCTCTCCTAACACGTTGCTGCTACTATTTATTTTTTATCCTGCTGCTCAGCCACATTACCCCTGATTGTATGCGTATAACTACCTCGTCTATCACTGATATCGTTATTGATATTGTTCTTGTACATACTGTATATGTTATTTATATTGACACTATCTTTTTCTGATATTGCTACTATGCAAGTAACCATTTTGCTGTACCGTTTACACCTTCTGTAGAGACCATCCACTTAGCAAAATATTGATATAAATGAATATTGATGTGTGGTCGTAACATGATTTTGTGACATACCACAACATTTACATTTAAGTCATTTAGCAGACGCTCTTATCCAGAGCGACTTACAAATTGGAAAGTTCATACATATTCATCCTGGTCCCCCCGTGGGGAATGAACCCACAACCCTGGCGTTGCAAGCGCCATGCTCTACCAACTGAGCCACACGGGACCACAACAATATCATGTGACTGTATCAAGTGTCCACCACACAAATACATGGTGCATGCAGCTGTTTATGTACTGTACATGTGCACCTCACTCAGGTTTCAACTCAGTTTGCATGGCCTTAACTTATGTATGGAATACTATGTGATTGTAAGGGACTGCGTAACTGGCGGCAGGGAAGTCAGGCGCAGGAGAGCAAAACTGGGTAATCAACGGAGCAGTTTTATTCATAAAACCACCGGAAACCAGAACAACAAACAAATGGGTACAAAACCCGTCGCGCACCAGAGAAAACGTGCACATGCACTTACAATAAACATTTCCGCACAAAGACACGGGGGGAACAGAGGGTTAAATACACAACATGTAATGAGGGAATTGAGACAAGGTGTGTGGGAAGACAAGACAAAACAAAAGGAAAATGAAAAGTGGATCGATGATGGCTAGAAGACCGGCGAGCACCGCCAAGTGCCGCCCGAACAAGGGGAGGACCGACTTCGGCAGAAGTCCTGACAGTGATAAGTGCATGTGTAACAGTATATAAAGTGTGCTAAAGTACTGTTGTGAAGGCATTTGGGCAGTGGTGTAAAGTACTTAAGCAAAAATACTTAAATACTACTTAAGTCTTGTTTTTGTGGTATCTGTACCATACTTTACTATTTTATCTTTTTGGCTACTTTTACTTTACTACATTAGTAGAGAATTTACTTTTTACTCAATACATTTTCCTTGACACACAAAGGTACTTGTTACATTTTGACAGGAAAATTGTCCAATTCACACACTTATCAAGAGAACATCTCTGGTCATCCCTACTGCCTCTGATCTCGCCGACTCACTAAACACAAATGCTTCGTTTGTAAATTATGTCTGAGTGTTGGAGTGTGACCCTGGCTATCGTCAATAAAAAAAAATTTTTTACGTGTGCCGTCTGGTTTAATATAAGGAATTTGAAATGAATGACAATGTAGTACTTTTTCCACCACTCGATGTGGCTGGGGATTATAGCATTTATTTCACATGACCCATCAATTTAGACAAGTGTGTCTGGGTAAGTGTCTCAAATTTATTTTAAAAATTATCTGGACACTATGTTTACCTGGAATTGTTCCTTATTGTAGGCTACTACTTTTACCACTTTTTTAGTCTTAATCTTTCCTACACTCCTCACTGTTTAGCACATGACCTCACATGTGAATCCTTAAAGAGATGGGTGGGGCTGGCTTAAGAGGGTGTGAACTATGCTGAATGGGTTTAGACAAAGGAGAGCACTCCAGTACGTACCAAGACTTTCAAGGCCCTTTTCTCAAAAGTGAGTTTACAAGCTGATCAACTTTCAAAAGCAGAATTACTTTCCCATTGTTCCTCAGTTGCATTGTATGATATACCATTCTGTAGCTCTGAATCTCTACTTTTATCCAATGTAAAAAAAACGATTTAAAATTTTGCTACATAAGACGGATTTGAGCTGGTCAGTCACATTTTCACATAAAACCATTACTAAACAGCAATCAAAACCTGCTAAACTAAATGCTGGGAAATACATCTGGCAGCGAAAGACAGACTCCCACTGATATCCGCCAGTGACCCTGCTGCCCCCCTGAAACACATCTCCTCCTGGGCGAGGAACATGCTGGCTTGGCGCAGTGTGAATCAGAACCTCAGCAATGTACACTCTGAAGTTTCTCTCCTAACAGTCAATAAAATGACGCAACTAGAGGAACAGGAAGGCTGCTGTGAGGGGTAGTGCTGAGTCCACACATCGCCATATTATTTTAGGGAGAAATCTGATGACGGGGGATTTGCTTTGAGGGAGTTTGGGGCTCTTTTTAACAAGCGGAAAATAAGGCCTGGGAGCTATATTTGCATTGTTGGTTAGGAAAGTATTCGGGAAGGCCATTGGTGGATGGAAAAGCCCCATGCTGTCTGTGGTGGGGAGGACGGTGACCACTGACTGTAGGGTTTCTGATTCTACACCACTGTGTTCTTTCATACTGGTTCTCCAGCACGTGCTCACAGAAGGAAATAGCTTAATGCTGGCGTGAGTGTATAAGTGTGTGGGTGATAGAGAGAGGTCTGGTGACCACACTCTGCAGGGTTCCATCCAACTCGGTTCACCACCATACTACGGCACAGATGGGGAAATATCCCCATTTCAAAGCTAACACAAGGCAACATATGGTACATACTGTAGATCTAGAGCGTTACATAATCTCCTCAATGAAAGGCCTGCGTTAGCAACAAAAACTGTTCATGAGCATTATGAGGTCAAAACATTTTTGTCAGGTGAAAAGCACCTTTCTCTTTATTCGTTTTCACAGACGTCCTTAGAGCTATTGTGTTAAATGGTCTGAGTGTTGCTTAAACGGTCTGAGTGTTGCTTAAACGGGTCTGGCCATGCCATTAGTCTATCACAACAAACTCCGCATACACTCTTCTGGGAAGGCTTTCCACTACATGTTGGAACAATGCTGCAGGGATTTGCTTCCATTCAGCAACGAGCATTAGTGAGGTCGGGCACTGATGCTGGGCGATTAGGCCTGGCTTGCAGTCGGCATTCCAATTTATCCCAACGGTGTTCGATGGGGTTGAGGTCAGGGCTCTCTGCAAGCCAGTCAAATTCTTGCACACCGATCTCGACAAACCATTTCTGTATGGGCCTTGCTTTGTGCACAGGGAATTGTCATGCTGAAACAGGAAAGGGCCTTCCCCAAACTGTTGCCACAAAGTTGGAAGCACAGAATTGTCTAGAATGTCATTGTATGCTGTAGCGTTAAGATTTCCCTTCACTGGAACTAAGGGGTCTAGCCCGAACCATGAAAAACATCCCCAGACCATTATTCCTCCTCCACCAAACTTTACAGTTGCCACTATGCATTGGGGCAGGTAGCGTTCTCCTGGCATCCGCCAAACCCAGATTAGTCCGTCGGACTGCCAGATGGTAAAGCGTGATTCATCACTCCAGAGAACGCGTTTCTAGTCCAATGGTGGCGAGATTTACACCACTCTAGATGACGCTTGGCATTACCTATGGTGATCTTAGGCTTGTGTGTGCCTGCTCGTCCATGAAAACCCATTACATGAAGCTCCCGACGAACAGTTATTGTGCCGACGTTGCTTCCAGATACAGTCTGGAAATTGGGAGTGAGTGTTGCAATTGAGGACAGGTGATTTTTACACGCTATGTGCTTCAGCACTTGGCAGTCCCATTCTGTGAGCTTGTGTGGCCTACCACTTCGCGCCTGAGCCGTTGTTGCTCCTAGACATTTCCACTTCACAATAACAGCACTTGACCGGGGCAGCTTTAGCAGGGCAGAAATTTGACAAACTGACTTGTTGGAAAGGTGGCATCCTATGACGGTGCCATGTTGAAAGTCACTGAGCTCTTCAGTAAGGCCATTCTACTGCCAATGTTTGTCTACGGCGATTGCATGGCTGTGTGCTCAATTTTATACACCTGTCAGCAACGGGTGTGACTGTAATAGTCTGTAGTCTGAGTGTCCACATACTTTTGTATATATAGTGTACCTCATGCCTTTCACTCCATCTGCCCTGATTGTTGTATTGCTTCCTTAAAATGACCTAAATGCTTTGACTGCCTGCTGACATTGGAAAACTAGAAACATGGGACATGTGGGATTGCAACGTGACACTCTACACACCACCAATGCTGTCATCTCTAGTGTGAAACAAAACATTCCATTTTACAACCTGTGACATTTACAATGGATATAAATGTGTCAAAACGTGTGGTTTTGGGTATGACTTTTATTTTTCTCAAAATCAAAGACAAAAATACGTAATTCAAATTAAGTCGTAACTTCTTTGGCAGTTCGTACTCCTGCATTTTTTTGTGTTGCAGTCTGTTGTTAAGATCGTAACAGCAGGAATTATATGATATCAACATGTGTCCTAATTTTGATCTACACAGACAGACGGGTATAGCAGTGATACCCTATAGGACTACATGAAGTATATGTATTTGGCGACCAGCAGTGTGACAGATTTATGACCAGTGAGAATACGTAAGTGACTGGCTATGCCATCAGACAGCCAAGGACTTGTAGTAATTCTGGAGAGGAGAGCTATTGTGGCTGCTGGCTTTCACTGGAGCTCAGGTCATGGTTACCTAAATAGAATGTACGGTAGTCTACCATTAATCAATCAAAAAAGTAACTTAAGTGATCAGTCATCTGTCAAGGTTTCATACTGTTAAGAATTACAGTAGAGCAAGAACTAGAAATATACAGGCCAATATGACCACAACTACAGCCATTGTTCTCTAAGCATTGAAAAACCTTTCAACTGCACTTACTGGCCTACCTTGCACAAGCCATTACAATTCCTTCTGAAAAGCAGCCATCCCATGGCACTTCCATAAGGAAATAAAGTTGATGGACTCCCTTTTCTATTCAGCTCCTCCATTGTTGTGAGTGTGGGGGTGGCCCCGCTTGGTCCTCCGGGGCTGCAGGGTCTGGTGGGTTTCATAGTGCTTCAACACTCAACTGGCATAATGACTTGGCCAGCGACAAGCTATACTCACTCACCTGGGTGTTCTACAGGCCAAGCGTACACTGATGTACAGATTACTGTAAGAGAAGCCCCTGAGAGCTGTGAATTGCCTAGCTGCCATACAACAATGAATAGGGCCGTAACAAAAAAGCACAGTACCCCACTGTGAAAGTGTGTGAACATTCTACAATGCCAATGTGTATTACATCTTATTTGGCCCTTCAATGCTCTTACAGAAAATGGAATAAAATCTGAAAATATCAGATGTGAACAACTGTATCTGTAAACATACTGCAAAACACTGAATGGTACAGCATTGGTAATAGTGCTGTTTAAACAAGGACACTGATGTATATTTTGGTCACTTTTTCAGTGCTTTATCAGTAATAGCTGACCACACAGACGTATCACATGATGCTTAATAAACATATGAAGCTATCAATTATTCCATTCTCTGTTGCTGAGGAGTCTTCTTGATCGTGTTCACCACAAACCATGTTTCACTTTTACTACTTGACGTCTAGAGCAAGAGGGAGGTGCCCAGTCTGTCTGATTCACCCGAGACGAGACACAAATCACCTCCCTCAGGCCAAACCCTCCATGACCAACAGTGTTGCACATCAACCCTGTGGTTAGGGACAAGAGAGGGCCAGAACAGGGCCTGAGTCAGACAGCCACAAATCACAGAGAGACACGAGGCCCATTCTCTACAGACCCAAACAGAGCCTTCTGGTTAGTGTTTGAACCCCGGGGCCTATGGAAAAGATAGGAGAAGAGGGAGAGTGAGGCTGTCCAATTACAAGCCTTCCATATTTTCCATGACTTAAGCGCAGCTCTTGGTGTCCTGGCAGCGGCTCCGTGGCGTCTGCTGGAGAGATGCCTGGGCCAGGGGGTTAGGAGATGGGGCCTGATGCAGATGGATGTATGGAGGAACCCCCTCCCCCGGGCTCTGCGGTCCAGTCCCACTGTCATACATCAGAGGCTGTCTAGTCAAGACAAGATAATGGCCCCCACTCTGCCGCAGAATAACAGGGTCCATGTTAGTTATGCCTCGCTCTCTCTCTCCTTCTCCATTCTTCCCACTCTCTCTCCCAGAAAGTTTTCAAAGACAACCCGACGAGCAGAGTGGTGGCATGATCGTGCAGGAGGCATCAAAGGGAGAGGGGCTGGTCGGCTTCCTGAGATCCACAGAGAGAAGAATGCAGAAAGGTTGAACCAGCAGGAAGCGGTGTATGCTGAGAGGACGTTACCTGGGGGAAAGATTGAGCTGTGGCTTACAGAGGGGAGTGCGTACGGCCCAGTACATCACTGGGGCCAAGCTTCTTGCCATCCAGGACCTCTATACCAGTTTGTGTCAGAGGAAGGCCCTAAAAATTGTCAAAGACTCCAGCCACCCTAGTCATGGACTGTTCTCTCTGCTACCACACGGCAAGCGGTACCGGAGCGCCAAGTCTAGGTCCAAAAGGCTTCTTGACAGCTTCTACCCCCAAGCCATAAGACTCCTGAACAGCTAATCAAAGGTCTACTCAGACCACTCTTTTAACTTCTAGTTCCTCCCAAACCCGGATCCGGGAGCACCCCCACCAGTAAAAAAGCTGATTAGCATAGCCTAGCATAGCGTCACAAGTAAACATCTAAATATCATTAAATCACAAGTCCAAGACACCAGATGAAAGATACACTTCTTGTGAATCTAGCCACCATTTCTGATTTTTAAAATGTTTTACAGGGAAGACACAATATGTAAATCTATTAGCTAACCACGTTAGCAAAAGACACAATTTTTCTTACTCCACCATTTTTTCACTCCATCAGTAGCTATCACCAATTCGACCAAATAAAGATATAAATAGCCACTAACCAAGAAAAAACTTCATCAGATGACAGTCTGATAACATATTTATTGTATAGCATATGTTTTGTTAGAAAAATGTGCATTTTTATTTTTTTTTATTTTATCCCATTTTCTCCCTAATTTTCGTGGTATCCAATCGCTAGTAATTACTATCTTGTCTCATCGCTACAACTCCCGTACGGGCTCGGGAGAGACGAAGGTCGAAAGCCATGCGTCCTCCGAAGCACAACCCAACCAAGCCGCACTGCTTCTTAACACAGCGCGCCTCCAACCCGGAAGCCAGCCGCACCAATGTGTCGGAGGAAACACCGTGTACCTGGCCCCCTTGGTTAGCGCGCACTGCGCCCGGCCCGCCACAGGAGTCGCTGGAGCGCGATGAGACAAGGATATCCCTACCGGCCAAACCCTCCCTAACCCGGACGACGCTATGCCAATTGTGCGTCGCCCCACGGACCTCCCGGTCGCGGCCGGCTGCGACAGAGCCTGGGCGCGAACCCAGAGACTCTGGTGGCGCAGTTAGCACTGCGATGCAGTGCCCTAGACCACTGCGCCACCCGCGAGGCCCAAAATGTGCATATTTCAGGTATAAATCATAGTTTACCATTGCAGCCACCATCACAACTCGACTAGAATAACTACAGAGAGCAACGTGTATTACCTAATTACTCATCATAAAACATTTCTTAAAAATACACAGCGTACAGCAATTGAAAGACACAGATCTTGTGAATCCAGACAATATTTCAGATTTTCTAAGTGTTTTACAGCGAAAACACAATATATCGTTATATTAGCATACCACATGTGCAAACATTACCCCAGCATTGATTCAAGGCAAAAAGAGCGATAAAGTTATCACCACCAAAATATATTAATTTTTTCACTAACCTTCTCAGAATTCTTCAGATGACAGTCCTGTAACATCATATTACACAATACATATAGAGTTTGTTCGAAAATGTGCATATTTAGCGGCACAAATCGTGCTTATACAATGAAAATAGTGTCCAACTAGTCAAGCAATCTGTCCGGCGCCATCTTGGAAAGACACCTATTTTTATCGAAAACTATTCATAAACTTGACAAAAAAAATACAGGTTGGACAGCAATTGAAAGACAAATTAGTTCTTAATGCAATCGCTGAATTACATTTTTAAAATTAACCTTACTGCGCAATACAGGGTGCGCTAAAGCGAAGCTACCCAAAAATTAATGGCGGCTTATGCATTGAACATTTTTCAACAGAACAATGATTTATCAGCATAAATAGTTCTTACTATTAGCTGAGCTTCCATCAGAATCTTGGGCAAGGTGTCCTTTCTCCGGTCTAATCGTCTTTTGGTCGAATGATGTCCTCTTGTCCTGTCGAAATGGCCGCTAACGTTCGGCATGTACCGGAAAAGTGTCCAACTCTTGAAAGTGCGTCACAAAGAAATGCCAGAAAATCGCAATAAACTGATATAAATTGCTATAAATCGGTTTAAATTAACTACCTTATGATGTCTTTAACACCTATAACGAATAAAAACATGACCGGGGATATAGAACTGGCTAAACCAAAGCTTGGAAGGAGGCCAGTCCGACGTCCATTCTGCGTCGAGCGCAAGGTTGAAAAGAAAGGTACTTCCGCTCCAGGGTCTAATATAAGGTCCCAGATTGCGCAATCGACTCCATTCAAATTGTCACCACTTACTGACATCTAGAGGAAGGCGTAGGCAGTGTTTGTAGCCCCACAGCGTTCACAGGGACTTATAAACTGACCTGGGAACAGAGGCCGAGATTTCTGAAATCTCACTCCCTGGCAGGAAAAGTGCTGCAGAATGAGTTCTGTTTCACTCAGAGACATAATTCAAACGGTTTTAGAAACTAGAGAGTGTTTTCTATCCAATAGTAATAATAATATGCATATTGTACGAGCAAGAATTGAGTACGAGGCAGTTTAATTTGGAGACCAATTTTTCCAAGATCGAAATAGCACCCCCCATAGGCTCAAGAGGTTTGCTGCTACTCTGTTTATTATCCATGCATAGTCACTTTATTAACCTTCACGTACACTACCGGTCAAAAGTTTTAGAACACCTACTTATTCAAGGGTTTTTCTTTATTTTTACTATTTTCCACATTGTAGATTAATAGTGAAGACATCAAAACTATGAAATAACACAAATGGAATCATGTAGTAACCAAAAAAAGTGTTAAACAAATCAAAATAAATGTTATATTTGAGATTCTTCAAATAGCCACCCATTGCATTGATGATAGTTTTGCAAACTCTTGGCATTCTCTCAACCAGCTTCATGAGGTAGTCACCTGGAATGCATTTCAATTAACAGGTGTGCCTTGTAAAAAGTTATTTTGTGGAATTTCAAATAAGCTCAAATAAGCAAAGAGAAACGACAGTTCATCATAACTTTAAGACATGAAGGTCAGTCACTATGGAAAATTTCAAGAAATTTTAAAGTGCAGTCGCAAAAACCATCAAGCGCTATGATGAAACTGGCTCTCATGAGGAACGCCACAGGAATGGAAGACCCAGAGTTACCTCTGCTGCAGAGGATAAATTCATTAGAGTTACCAGCCTCAGAAATTGCAGCCCAAATAAATGCTTCACAGAGTTCAGGTAAAGGACACATCTCAACATCAACTGTTCAGAGGAGACTGTGTGAATCAGGCCTTCATGGCCGAGTTGCTACAAAGAAACCACTACTAAAGGACACCAATAAGAAGAGACTTGCTTGGGCCAAGAAACACGGCAATGGAAATTAGACCGGTAGAAATATGTCCTTTGGTCTGGAGTCCAAATTTGAGATTTTTGGTCCAAACCACCATGTCTTTGTGAGACGCGGTGTAGGTGAACGGATGATCTCCACATGTGTATTTCCCACCGTAAAATATGGAGGAGGGGGTGTTATGGTATGGGGGTGCTTTTCTGGTGACACTGTCTGTGATTTATTTAGAATTCAAGGCACACTTCACCAGCATGGCTACCACAGCATTCTGCAGCGATACGCCATCCCATCTGGTTTGGGCTTAGTGGGACTATTATTTGTTTTTCAACAGGACAATGAACCAACACACCTCCAGGCTGTGTACGGGCTATTTGACCAAGAATGAGAGTGATGGAGTGCTGCATCAGATGACCTGGCATCCATAATCTCCCGACCTCAACCAAATTGAGATGGTTTGGGATGAGTCGGACCGCAGAGTGAAGGAAAAGCAGCCAACACGTGCTCAGCATATGTGGGAACTCCTTCAAGACTGTTGGAAAAGTATGGACTTGTTTTTTTACCAAATAGGGCTATCTTCTGTATACCCCCCTACCTTGTCATGACACAACTGATTGGCTCAAATGCATTAAGAAGGAAAGAAATTCCACAAATGAACTTTTAACAAGGAACACCTGTTAATTGAAATGCGTTCCAGATGACTACCTCATGAAGCTGGTTGAGAGAATGCCAAGAGTGTGCAAAGCTGTGATCAAGGCAAATGGTGTCTATTTAAAGAATCTCAAATATATTTTGATTTGTTTAGCACTTTTTTGGTTACTACATGATTCCATATGTGTTATTTCATAGTTTTGATGTCTTTGGTATTATTCTACAATGTAGAAAGTGGTAAAAATAAAGAAAAACCCTTGAATGAGTAGGTGTTCTAAAATTTTTATCGGTAGTGTACGTAATACCTCAATTACCTCGACTAACCGGTGCCCCCGCACATTGACTCTGTACCGGTACCCCCTGTATATAGCCTCACTATTGTTATTTTACTGCTGCTGTTTAATTATTTTTTACTTTTATTTATATATATATATATATAACACTTTTTTCTTAAAACTTCTTAAAGGACTGTTGGTTAGGGGCTTGTAAGTAAGCATTTCACTGTAAGGTCTACAACTGTTGTTTTCGGCGCATGTGACAAATACAATTTGATTTGATTTTGATTTGAGAGATGGCCCTGTGGTTATAGGGTGATGTCATGCCTGGCACTGTGTCCTCACCAGAAGCATTGTCATACTGATTGCAGGTCATGAGTATGACCCACATTGCATTGGACTTAAAGGGGCTATCTGCAGTTGCTACATCCATTTTTGGACTTATAAATAATGACATGTACCCATTGATTCTTGAATAATATAACTTATAAATGCCTCATGAGCTCAGTTCAACTGTAGTACCCCATCAGAACCCAAAATATAAGCTTGATTTACTCCAATGCTTGTAAACAAACACATCTGTAACACTTCACCGATACAGGTTGAATAGAGCCCTAAGTATTTGTCATGTCAGATCCAGTGAGGAGGACAACGTTTGGCAAGCATCTCCACCTGATGTCTTGTCCATATGTCTGGGGCGTGGAAAACTCAGGCAGTAAAATATATTTATGTTGGGCTCCTCTGGCTTTTTGTTTATCATTGCTGCCAAAACCTGCCACTCCATCTGACATACACTCAGTGGCCAGTTTATTAGGTACACACATCTAGTACAGGGTCGGAACCCCCTTTGCCATCAGAACAGCCTGAATTCTTTGGGGCGTGGATTGTACAAGTCGGAAACGTTCTACAGGGGTGTTGGTGCAGATTGGCCGTAGGCACACCACTGCGACCAGCCTGTACTGTTGACACCAGGCAGAATGGGTCCATGGACTGATGCTGCTTATGCCAAATCCTGACTCTGCCATCATTATGACGCAACAGGAACTGGGATTCGTTGGATCCAGCAATGTTTTTCCACTACTTAATTGCCCAGTGTTGGTAATCATGTTCCCACTGGAGCCACTTCTTGTTTTTAGCTGATAGGAGTGGAACCCGGTGTGGTCGTCTGCTGTAATAGCCCATCCGTGAAAAGGAATTGACTTGTTCTGCGTTCCGTTATTTGTTTGTTTGTGGCCCACCTGTTAGTTTTGCACGATTCTTGCCATTCTCCTTCGACTTCTCATCAACGAGCTGTTTTTGCCCACAGGACTGCCGCTGACTGGATGTTTTGTTGTTTGTCGCACCATTCTCAGGAAACCCTAGACACTGCTGTGCGTGAATAGCCCAGGAGGACCGTTTCTAAAATACTGGATCCGGCGAGCTTGGCACTGATGATCATACCACGCTTAAAGGTCGCTTAGGACACTCATTTTGGCCATTCTAATCAAACAGTAACAATGCCTCGATGCCCATCTGCCTGTTTTATATAGCAAGCCCCGACCACGTGAATCACGGTCTGTAGGAGCGATCCATTTTTGAGAACGGGGTGGTGTAACTAATAAACTGGTCGGTGAGTGAATAAGACTTGATTAATAATCGATCATAAACCACAGACAGCGAAATGAACATGACTTTCATGTCGAGTCCGGTATTCCTTTTCTGTCTTAAGGAATTTATCACTCTATTTAATAATTTTATGGCAAAATAAAAGCCATCATCCTCATCATGCATTACATACAGTATAACCACAAAGTATTAATCAAAACCGTAAGAAATCCTCTATGTTCTGTGTATGGAAAAGATCAGGCCCGAATGTCTTGCAAGCATTTTCAGGTGTCATGAGAGGGTCTGACAATGAAATGAATCTAAGGTATCATTTTTGCATGACTAATGAACATTTCTTGTTTGTAATTTCCATACTACATATGACAGGGACATTGCACAGTATTCCTTAGATGTGTGGAGATGGATGTGATGCGTGTGTATGGCATATGTATCCCGGTGTTGAGGATCCAGGGCAGAATCCAATATCCAAAAGCAGATGACTCGTCTCATGTGGAACTCAAAGATGTTTGAAGTGAGCCATCAAAAGGAAATTCCATGGAACCCATAGTTTAGCAGAAGCTTCCAGTTTTGTGGTATTTCGTATTCTCTTGGCGGGGATCAGAGGGAGAAGATGGAGTCTCCCCCTGGAATAAAAACATGTCCAACACTTTGTCTGTCAGTAGAGAGTTCAACATGGCTGGAGAATGATTGGCCATTACCTCTCAGACCCTGGAGTTAATCACTATCAGGATGTTATAGGAGGTAAAAGGTGGTCATGGTTCTCATTAGGGCTATAACATGTACAAGTGGATTGATGGTATGTCTGGGCCATGGTTTATGTTTAGGTAAAACTTGGACTTGTTTCCCTACACAGGTAAAACATTTTAGATCTTTTCAAATGAACAGCACATTTTTATGCATGTGATTTCCCCCAGAATAAAAAAACACGTCTTGGGTTAAGTGTCTCAATATGCACGCAGTTGCTGCGACCATTTAATGTAATAAAGGCCAGCTTTTTCATGTAGCATGTTTTGACTTGTCAACAGTCCATATAGCATTCCAACAGGGGAGGAGGGATATGGAATGAAAATAAGTGAGAAGCTATACATCTCCCATATCTCAATCAGCACACTGACTGCTCAGGTGACATGGCCACTGACCTCAACCATCTGGGTTGGGCTGGGATCGTATTATGTACACCTCTTAGAGTTAGACATTCTGGTTCCAGCTCAGAAAACACTCAAAAACACTAAGGCTCATCTTAGTTTTCATTCTTTCTTCTTTTAACTGAGAGAGCTGCAATGCCAGAGTAGATTTACTGTGTATGGATTGAGACCACCATATTGAGGGTGTGCATTACATTCCTCCAAATACTGTGCTATGTGTGTTAGGAGGCTCCAGAGTGCAGGAGTGGACGGACTCCACTGGTCCATAATCCATACACACGCGCGCCCCATGCAGCTGCCGTCTGTCTGGGGTTAGGGGCCAGGGCAGAGTAGTGGACGACTGCGGCAATCACATGTTTACACACCAATGATTTATCTCATGGACACACACTGAGACATGGAGCAATCATAACATTACAGAGGTACTAATGTTTGAATGTCATTTTGATGAACGTGTCAAATTATCTCAATAGCAGATATAGATGGCTCTTTTGTGATGTTTTTGTGACCAGAGTCTTGGTTTTGCATGTGTATGTGTGTGCCCCAAAACAAGCTCAAATTTTACCAGCACTGAATTGGGAAAGAGATTATCGTGCTGTCTGAATGAGATAGCGATGCAGCCTCACATATTTGACCCCCTTATTAAATCTCCTTTTTAGCTCAGATCCAATGTTTTAGTCATTAATTGATGAATATGTATGAAATAGAACAGCTGGGATGAGTGGCCAATGGCATAAATGGGATGTCTCGAAGGGAAGTCATCAAAAGGCAACATATCTGAGATAGATACTTGGAACTAGATATTGAGAACTGAGTACTATTTGCTCCTTTAAGCCAAATGGTGTCTTCATTCATAGTGATGTTAAAAGCTGATATATTCAAACATTCAAAGGCCTCCTCTGTTTGACTTACGCAATATTATACCCTATTAAATCGAAGAGGGGATATTTCCCCTCTTGATGAGAGAGAAGTCAAGTTACAATATGACCCACACTGTCTTGGCTTGGCAACCTGGGACTCTGTGTTAGTTTCCTCACACACTTATAGGGGTGTGGTGTGTATATACAGAGTGTGAATATCCACAGTGGCTCTCTATAACTCAGACTGGCCTTTGTCAGACTGGCCTTTGTACTCAGAAGTACCAAGCCCAGATGTTCCCCCAGAGCCCATTTGCTGTAAAAACTATGCTCCTGACTTTTAGACCATCAACCATCCTCCAAAAGTCTTCAAACTGTTACAGGAAATATTTAGACAACAGCTCAGCACTGTCAGTCTCAGAGAACGCCAAAGGACCCAGAAGAATATGCATAGAATGGGGATGCGGGGTGCAGAAGTAGGGTTGGAGGGGGGCAGAGATATTCAGAATGGTAGCTTCTAGCAGAGCAGATCCATTGTAGTCTCTTTTCAAGCATTTGGCGATTTGTAACTCTTGATTATCATTGGGGCATACGTCACTTTAATAACACAGAGTGATGGTTTATTTTGACAGCCCCTCCCTTCACCAGTCCCACACTCCCTCCCTGCTACTGCTCACATATATATTTCACGTGTGTTGAACTCAGGGAAGTCAGACCCATGTTTCTTTTCCTTCCACCACAGAACTATCAAAGCAGCTGATCACACCAGCCCTAACCAAGACACGTCAAACAGCAATATTTGGACAGATCCCAATCAAGCCTATCGGAGCCTCCACATTTTCCATGGTTTCGGCTACCTCCGTTCTATATAAATATCATGCCAATCACACACACAGACAGACAGCGATGGTGTCCCGCACAGTATTTAACTGTTTCTGATTAGCCTAATTGACTATTGTGGTGGAGGAAACGTGTGGCCGCTGTCAGTCTGTGCCAGAAAAACTGAACAAGGTAAACATTTGTGGAGAACCGTATGAAGACAGAAATCACATTGGGCTCACAGCACTTTCCTAGTCACCGGGGAAACAAACAGCACACACAAAGTATTTTCCTATTCAATGTCCATTGCTCTCCAAGAGTGGCTCAATATCTCTCACATACAGTTTGCATCTTGGTTGAACTGTGAGGTACTGTAGCTAGTCTAGTGACAGTATAGTGTTGCTTTTCCTGGGCAACAGCAGCATAATACTGTAGTAAAGTTAAAGCTATGATCCCCCACTGAGTCACTCATTCAAACACACCCAGTTAGGTTTAACACAGCCTCGGTTCACCGGGCTTCACTGACTCCGAGAGTTATGCCAACCCATCAGGCCAGATTAATCACACACACAGAGGCAGCGGAGGCTCTGATTCAAAGGCCCCAAAATGGGTCAGGTGGAATAAATCAAAGACACAGACTTCCGTTTACAACGTCTCAGCTCCTCATGCTTTCCCCTTTCACACACCGAGATGGCTTTATTTTATTGGTTTTAAAAGCCAATGGGTCTTAAAAAGAGGTGGTTCCGCCCCTCTCTGCATGGCCAGGCCAGAGTGGAAGGGTCCACTCATACTCATGAGAAGGGGTCATGATGACTTTGACTGGGAGAATAATTTCTTCTTCTTATTTGATCATCCATGAATGGCAACCTTGTGTTCCAGACATGCACAGACCCACACACACACACACACACACACACACACCATCAATCCCAGTGATTCCTGACCACAGGCTGTGGTGACACAGATTTTTCTAGATTCTTTAAGTACCTCTACCTGGAAGCATTATAGTATTGTGGTGAGATTGGGGTTTCATATGTCTGGGATGATTAAATCAAATAGCTCAGGTTTCTTTGTCCATACAGTCTCTCTCTAATCCCTTATGTCTCTTTCTGTGTCTGGGTTAGATCAGCCCCCAGCAGCAGATGACAGCAGAGCTGTCGGTATGGGGATGTGGAGGTTCGCTGAGGAGATAGTGCAGAGCAGCTCACTGGGTTGTGTAAATACACACTCTGGGTGGGATGGAAGCTCAAATGAGTTTCCATGACTCTCCTTGATGACTGGAGCACGGCCTGTCAAACATACACATCGTCATGGCAGGCATCACAGAGGCGTAGGTGCCCATCACTAGGGAGTCTCCCATCGGTCTTCTTGTTATTGAGGAGACCCCCGTTGTCTTTCATAAAGCATACTCTACTAGGTTACCAACTACGGGATGTTTGTTTTGTTTGCCTTTTGTTATTGAATTCCATTTAATAATGTCATCTCTGATACCAGAACAAAACATGTTTCTATAAAATACCAGATATAGTACTCCAGTTTGATCCGCAGCACTGTAATAGGCCTACAACTTAATATGAAAAATCATATGCAGAATGAATTCAACCATCTAACTCATTCCCATGCAGTCACTATGGATTATCTGTAGTACAAATGAACACTATGTCTTTCCTTGTGTCAGATCTCTCTCCAATAACAGCAGTACAAGTTGTTCTAGCTGCTCACCAGGCTTTCCGTTAGGGAGTGGGGAACATAAGTTAGTCTCCTTTGTTTATTTCATCTACATCCCCATGGTGACAGTATCTTCGCAAACCGTCATCTCTCAGCAACTTTGACGTTATTGAATATTAATCAGTGTCACCAGTCTCAATGGTCATGATTTATGGTTACATGTGAACCTCATGACGTTGTCTAGAAACTCTGAAATCATAAATTTGGTTTGGTGCAGACATCTGTCCCTCCAGCCAAATTGAGATTCCTTCTGTGATTGCAAGTTTCAACAGCTGGTTATTGAAAATAATTGCATTTTCCCTGACTATAAGCCTACAAATAATTCATTTTCATCCCCTGTGAATAAATGCAATTACATTGTTGCTTCTGCAATATGCTATGAATATCTATTCCAAGAAAGTCATCACAAAACAAAAGCACTTTATCATCTTCATCTATTCTGAACAAATATAAATGCAACATGCAACAATTTCAAAGATGTTACTGAGTTACAGCTCGTAAGGAAATCAGTCAATGTAAATGAATTCATTCGGAACTAATCTCTGTGCATGTTACTGTTACACAGAGTGTGGACCACTGCAGTACTGAGGAATTGCACTCAGAACAACAAAAAAGATTTATAAACAAGGAGGTATTGTTTCAGAGCACATTTTCCTATAGATGGAAAGTGTATGTTTGACAGACATTGCTATGGCTGCTAGGCCATAACTATAATAATTGGCGTTGCACAAAAACGGCATGTTTATATTGAGTAATGATGAATTAGAGTGCGTTTTCCTTTTGAATGTGCTTGTGTGTGTGTGTGTGTGTGTACCATCCTCCTATGCATTGCTTACATTCCCACAGGCCCACCGATGCAGATGTGTGCCGTCACAGCTGACTGAGCAACATGTATATTTAAGGAGGTGTCTTTGATAACTGAGGCGCAAGGCGTGTCTGTGCATCAGGTCTTTCCTGTATGTACTAACAATCACACGTTAGTCCTCTGGTGATGACACCTGTTTCTGATAGATGTTGTGTGATATGGGGACATTCTGTGTCACTGTTCTGTGAGTTACTTGGGGCCACACAGCAAACTAGCTAGAGACTGACGGGTTGTATGGACTGTAGTTTTACATGGTTTAGTATGTTTATGTATGGACAGAAATTGTCTAGACAAAGCTATTGTCAATGTGTCACTCTCAGAAAAATCCTGGGAATGATATGAGTGGGAATGACAATAGCTGAGAATTGGGATATTCTAACAGAAAGGTATTGGTGTATAGATCCTGGAACAGTCCTGCTGCAGCAGCTGCCCACGCTAGGCCCTGTTCTGTCTGGTCTGGGGTCTTTCAGACATGGCCTTCAGAGCCAATAAGAAACATACTTTATGTATTTCTGAGCACCTCCCACACGGTCCCGTGTGGCTCAGTTGGTAGAGCATGGCGCTTGCAACGCCAGGGTTGTGGGTTCAATTCCCACGGGGGGACCAGGGTTCAATTCCCACGCGGGGACCAGGATGAATATGTATGAACTTTCCAATTTGTAAGTCGCTCTGGATAAGAGCGTCTGCTAAATGACTTAAATGTAAATGTATGATACCTACAGTACTAATGGTGAAGTTACTTTAGACAGAAATGGTTGGGTGTAATCCACGACCATCAACCCAGAGAGCAAAAAATGTCCCCCCGTCGCTACGACCAAGGCTATACATTCCTACAGCCAGCGGACGAGTGGAGTTTCCTGCTCAAGAATTGACTTGTATCTCTGGCGGGTAGCCCACATTCAGAGGATTGCTATAAGCCCTCCGCAGGCCGCTTTTGCATCTCTGGTTTTTAGCATCCACTTAGAGGACGCTATTCGTTCTAGGCAAGCCATCTAGCCATGAGTTAATTTGAAAGACAATAGGCAGGAATTTCTCATCTCAAATTCGGCCTGTCACCTTCCAGCTAACCACTGCCACGTGAACGGCAGGCACATGGCCTGTCATGGGTGCCCAGTGAATGAGGCGATTGCTCATTGTTAACTGGTTAGCAATTCCAAGGTTGCATGTTCAAGTCGCATAGCTGGCAACTGTAGCATTTTAGATAACCCTTATTCTAAACTTAACCTATTTCACCTAACCTGCTACATACATTCTCTTAACCTTTGTAGTTTTAGTTCTCCTAACCTTTTAAATAAAATTATCCAAATCTGTCGTTAGCTCCCCTGACAACGTAAATTCTACCCTTAATTATCTCTTGTTGCAGCGCAACAAGCAACCTGGACTCAGAGAAATATTTATAATACTATACGTCCTCCAAGATGTATGATAAGGTACATCATCCAATTTGTATGCTGTTGTACGACCGGGTAAAACATATTATACTACACGTCCTATAATTCGTATTATAAACTGGGTGGATCGAGCCCTGAAAGCTGATTGGCTGACAGCCATGGAATATCAGACCGTATACCACGTGTTTGACAAAACATTTATTTTTACTGCTCTAATTATTTTGGTAACCAGTTAATAATAGCAATAAGGCACCTCGGGGGTTTGTGATATATGGCCAATATACCACATCTAAGGGCTGTGTCCAGGCACTCCACGATGTGTCGTGCCTAAGAACAGCCCATAGCCGTGGTATGTTGGCCATGTACCACACCACCTCTGGCCTTATTGCTTATATTGTCTGACCACTATTCCATTCATAATGTAACGTAATACATCACACTAAATGGAGATACAGATTTACTTCCAGAATAATACGAATTGCCCTGAGACCATGTTGGGCTGTCTGTCCATCTGTCTGTGAATGGAAACAGCTGAGGAAGTCTAGTTGGCCACTACACTAACAATCCCCATTCAGCTGGCTGTAGTTAAGGCTGCAAAGGTTTATGATGATTGAGTAACAGTGATTTGCATAGAGTGGCGTTGTCTAGTACAGTATGAGAGAGGAACTCCAGAGAGCAGGTACTCAAACGAGTCACTCTGCAGCTTTGAGCTACATCACACTAAATATGTGATGAGAGATATCCCAATGACAGATACTTTAGAGTCTAGAGGCATTAAACATGTGATATTAGAGATTCAGCATCTGAAACAGTTCCACTTCTAAAACTCCTTTCATCCTTGTGGTAGACTTTACAGTTGACTGACACTAGCAAAATAAACCATGGCCTCTACTTGCCCAAGAGCAGCTTAAAGTGGCATCTCTCCAAAAGTGGCGAGATGTATGCAAACTCACAGAAGAGTCAATGCAACTTTATTAAAATAGATGCTGAATATATCATTGTGAGCTTAAACATATTGAACCCGCAAGTGATTCATTTGCAAGGAGTCAAGTTTAGTGCTGGCAGAATAAATCTTAAATCATAATTTTACTGCCTCAGCTAAACATGTTCTTCCAAAGGGTCAGAGACACATGTGGAGGATGAAAGCCAATGACTTTTATCTGTTCGGTTGCCAAATATCCAGAATGTCAGCTAGATCATGAATTATTCAGTCCGCAATGAATTAACATAATGGTATACCAGACCCATGTATCACATCCGGCTGTGATTGGGAGTCCCATAGGGCGGCGCACAATTGGCCCAGCTTCGTCCAGGTTTGGCCGGGATAGGCCATCATTGTAAATAAGAATTTGTTCTTAACTGACTTGCTTAGTTAAATAAAGGTTAAATACAAAAATACATTTTAAAAAGCTGGGAAAATAAGAGTGGGGAATTAGAACGTATTATTCACCTACATTTGTTTGTTTACATTTTTATACCAAAGTGTTCAAATGAATGAGGTTACCTCACAACATTTAAAAAGACAGATGTATTTCAAATACAAAAAGTACATTCAACCCAGTGCATCAAATTGCTTTTTTTAACCTTTAACCATTTGAACCAGGGACTGTAGTGACGCCCCTAGCATGGCGCCTTAGACCACTGCGCCACAGGGGAGCCCAAAGCTAATAAAACATTACTCACATTTGACCAATTTACTGATTCAGGGTAAAGTAAATCAAATATATTACTAGAATAATAATTAGATATTTCTACAGGTCGTTTTTTGCGTTCTGACAGTGGCTTTTAAAATGGTTTATATTGTTATAACAGTAAAGCTGTGATTGCAACCAGTACACATCCCAGCCAGTGGATGGCGCTGTTCTTTGTATTGGTGGTGGAGGAGCCAGAGATAAAGATCTCTTGCCTGGAGACTGCAGTCTCTCCCACAGAAGACATAGGAGGCCCTGTCTTGCAACACATCAGAGTTGTAGAACCTCACTGCTCTACGCCTTATAAGATATTGAAGAGGTAAATGTTGTACTGATAAATATTGTATTGATAAATATTGTATTGATTACGAGAGAGATGTAGTATAACACTGAGTGATTGTCTGCTTTGATACTAAAGGTTACTTAGTTCATAGTAGTCGTACACTTGAACCACAGCATCTTGCACATGAAAAACTTTGAAGTCTTAACATTGGGATTGTGATGCACACCTCTGTTGTGGTCAACTGCAAATAAAATTGTTGTGAATTAGCTACACAATCAATGATGACAAATCAATCATCCAACAAAGCAAATGTATTATTTATTGTCCCAATTCAACCTCTGAAACATCAATGCTTTTGTATTTAAACACGAGGTGTATAGTATGTAAAAGTCAACTTACTGAATCTAAATATAGGCTAACTTTCCCAGGAGAAGCCACAGCTTTTCTGACCAGGTCTCCCGTGGCAACAGCTTGTGGAGCGAGGGTGATGCCACTGAGCACACCCACATCCACCAGCAACTTACCTATCGGAGCTATACTTTGTCTCTCTAACAGCCTCAGACAGAAGTTGATTGCATGATTATGGTGGAGTTATATATAATTATGACAACTGTCAAGACAAATAGAAAATAGTGGCACATACTGACGCTTGCAACAGAGTGAGTGTATGACATGAAGTGGTTCTATACCTGTGTAGTGAAATTGTAATTACTACAGTAATTACTATTAAAAAGGGAAAGGGGGATACCTAGTCAGCTGCACAACTGAATGCATTCAACTGAAATGGGTCTTCAACATTTAACCCAACCCCTCTGATCTTCTAGACAGTACAGTATACATGACTTATTATGCGCAACAGAAACACAATAAACAAAATAGTTGTCAAGGACAGAGAACAATGAAATAATCACAATGAAAATATATTAAAGAATGAATGAAAGAACTGAACGAAATCCCCATCACAAAAAATGTAATTGATAAGGCTAAAGACGGGCTCCCGAGTGGCGTAGCGGTCTAAGGCACTGCATCTCAGTGCAAGAGGCGTCACTACAGTCCCTGGTTCGAATCCAGGTTGCATCACATCCAGCCGTGATTGGGAGTCCCATAGGGCGGCGCACAATTGGCCCCGCGTCGTCCGGGTTTGGCCGGGGTAGGTCGTCATAGTAAATAATAATTTGTTCTTAACTGACTTGCCTAGTTAAATAAAGGTTAAACACAATAAATGAAAATAAAGAAAACAGAAAGCTCTGTTGTTTTAAGTCAATTTGAGAGGAAACCAGTGTACGTGTTTGAAGAAAAGGCCAAATCCTCTGTCGATTTTTTTTTTACTGGTTCCAAAATGTAATACATCAGATAAATGGCTCCCCAGGGCAGGTGAGGACACTGAAAGAAAGATGTTTAGAGGGGGTCTGTAACAGAGGACTAAATTGAAGGCAGTTGGAAGCAGAACATTCCATCATATCCTATCTGTGATACAATCTAAGCAGATTTAACATGGACCAGACGCTATGTGTTCCAGATGGTAATTTCTGAATGAATGTGGTCAATTACCACGTTTCTGCATCTCAACACAGTTTTCATGCTGCATTGTGGGGTCAGAGCTATCATTCACAGCTGTTGCCTTCATTCACACTGGACATCGTTCTGGGATTCCGTGGAACACAAGTGAGGAGACAACCATGATAACATATGGCCATTATATCTGAAGTGTAGGACTTGCTGGAACCTGAAACACAGGGCCCCTCTATTGCCTGTAGGAGCATACCTATACGTCACATTCTTCTATGACATAATTAAGTCATCACATATCATAATTGTCTGTAGAAGTTGAACATTGTGTTTATAGCTATGATTTAACTAGACATCCAGTGATAAATAAGTGACCTGAATACCTGAAATAAGGCAGATCAATACATCAATGAGTAAATCCTGTTCATCGTCTATCTGGAAAAATTGTTAATACTGTTGCCTTGGAACTGTACATTATGGTGGCTGTTAGCCTATAATGCATGCGGTCAGGTGAAACATTACTGAAATAATGTATCATATATTCCAACTTGAAACTGACAAAGACTGTTACCTCTTTGCTCTGATGTACCAGGTAGTTAGTGGAGTTGATGTTGAAGTGGGACACTTTGTGAGAGCAGAGGGAGAGAGAGATGGATAGATTGAAGAGGGGGAGAAAAAAAGGTGAGGGGAGACAAAAATATGGCTGAGAGAAAAGAACAGCGATGAAGAGACCGGAATTCTCTTGGTGTTTAGAAAAGATTGCCTGTATAATATACATAACATGAATAGAGACCACACGGTTTGGCCTTGAACGACAATAGTTGCTAGGTTTTGTATTCTACCATGACAAATCCCTGGATCTGAGTGGTAAACATAAACAACTCCACAGCTGCTCTGAGTCAACTTGCCACAAATATTGTTTTGATAGCCCTCATTTCCGTTTCCATCATCTACCACCCAACCCAAAATGAGAGATCTCTACTGGACAACCACGTGCCTGCATCATGCCCATTGTCTAAACACAAAATGAAACATAGGCGTACGCTGCGGTTGAGTTAACGACATGTAAACCTAAACAGAGCTGTGTTGGTGATAACAAAAGATGGATGGTATACAGTATTGAATGGTACATACCAACCACTGCCACATGAGCCCTCTCGCTGCCTGGCACCACATCTGGAGGGAAGGAGAAGTGGAGCTGTCTGGACAGCCAGCTCCAGAAACACTGTCTCAGAGAAGGGCCGTTCTTTGCACTCGGGGCTTAGAGAATACAGACAGACAGAGAGGTTACGGGACGAGTACTAAGAGGCAATATAGTGTTAATTAGTCATGGTCTGGGGTGTTCTGAGGGGAGAGGGGTACCGAGAGGGGTTCATTATTTTACGTCCATAAAAAAATCAATTTTGTAACTAAGAAAACTAATTTATTATGAAGTTATTCAGCCACGTTTTACCTTCACAAGCATCTTTACGACCAATTTTCTCAGTCCAGTCTTTGCTTTCACAGACATTGTTATCTCTCCACGAACCAGGGGCCTGATGGGAAAGAGAGCAGCAGCGCTGCCCTGGCTCTGTACAGTCACTGTACGTGCATTCAGTGTAGAAACAAGGACATTGTCTGCCAGAACAAACAAAGAGCTGACTCTCAGCAACCACCAAGATGACCTGTGGAGAACAAGAGGAATGGGAAAACAAATAAGGATGGATCACTTACATCCAAGAAGCGGTTTGATATGGGAGATGCAAAGAGTATAGGAAGAAGTAGAATGAAGAAAGAAAATGTCTTAGATCATTAAATCATTTACTAAGAGTTTTTCACAACACCGTTTAAAATAACTATCCACTATTTCCAGATTTCTATGAAATATACCATTCTTTAAACTTTAAGGGGCAGTTTCACGGATAGAGTTAATTTAAAATCAGGAATAGGCTAATTCTTCTTAAATGAATCCAGATTTTAAGAAATGGCTTTCTGAGACGTTGCTTAACTTCAGATGAATTAGTTCGAGACTAGGGAGTCTGATTAGATTAACGATGTGCACTTGGTGCTGACCTGAGGATGCTTCAAAAACCAGGGATGGGACGCTAATACATAACTATTGTGTGGATTTGGAGCAAGTCACCTAAACCAAACAATGAAAGAAAATGTTAAAAGAATGACTTTGGAAAAAAATGAAATGTCTCAAAGCACCCAATTATCAAAAACAAACAGCATGATTCATCAACAGAAAACAAGAAAAAGAATGCCTGGACTACCATTTGTAATGAATTCAACTCAAATGAAAAGTAAACAAAAGGACGCTACAACTACTTCAGGTCAGATTCTGTATTTATTGTTGGCTCACTTTTACAAATCAGAGTCACTTTGAAATGTTAGTTTTCTTGTGCAACACAGTTTGGCCAAAATGTATTTGTGTGACAAATGTAAACACAAACAATATCATACATAACTGCTAATATGTTTTCTATATTTTCTTGTCTTTCTAAGGTCCTGTCGAAAAGACAAATGCTGTTGCTCGTAGGGAGTGTTTCAAGACTGGTGAGACCAGACACATATGAGCTTGGGGACTTGTTAACCGGGATCATTGATAGCCAGCAACCCCTCGAAGATATCCCCGTTCTGATGGGGAACTGTTCCAGTCCTCATTTGGTAGGACACATTCATTCAACATGTTCCATCCCCGGACTGCAAGGAATATGGAATGTTGTCAATCATCTCTCATACTCCCATAATACAAATGATGTCATGAACTCAACTCTTGAAGAAATTATGTTCTCTAACGCAGCAATGTAATCATTTTTAGGAGGCAGATGATGATATCACCACCATTGCTTGGACGGGACTTGTCTTAACAGGATGAAGGTCAGTCCACTACATCTGTAGCAACCAGGAGTGAAGATTGTGTCACTAACCTGGGCCTGGAGGACAAAGACAAAGAGGCTGAGTAAAAATGAGAAACTGGCCATGGAATTTCATGAGTGCAAACTAATGTGTTTAAAAGAAGAGCATGAGTTGAGTTGGCTATAAAGGAGGGAAACATGAAGCAGCAGCAGTACCAATGTTCTTCTCGAACCAGCACCAGTTCACAGTCCCGATATTTACATTTGTGAATTATGGATATTGTTCGCTTCAATCACTTGAGCTATCTTTGTTGTGAGAAGTGCTGCATAGCAAAATCATCTCTGCAGGCTTGTCCGTTTGTCTGTCGTCTCAACCATGGGAACATCTGGGTCATTCCCATCTTTAATGCGAGGTTCTGGGCAGCCATGCCGTTTGAGGTAATAGATCTGGGCAGCCATGCCGTTTGAGGTAATAGATCTGGGCAGCCATGCCGTTTGAGGTAATAGATCTGGGCAGCCATGCCGTTTGAGGTAATAGATCTCGGCAGCCATGCCGTTTGAGGTAATAGATCTGGGCAGCCATGCCGTTTGAGGTAATAGATCTGGGCAGCCATGCCGTTTGAGGTAATAGATCTGGGCAGCCATGCCATTTGAGGTAATAGATCTGGGCAGCCATGCCGTTTGAGGTAATAGATCTGGGCAGCCATGCCGTTTGAGGTAATAGATCTGGGCAGCCATGCCGTTTGAGGTAATAGATCTGGGCAGCCATGCCGTTTGAGGTAATAGATCTGGGCAGCCATGCCATTTGAGGTAATAGATCTGGGCAGCCATGCCGTTTGAGGTAATAGATCTGGGCAGCCATGCCGTTTGAGGTAATAGATCTGGGCAGCCATGCCGTTTGAGGTAATAGATCTGGGCAGCCATGCCATTTGAGGTAATAGATCTGGGCAGCCATGCCGTTTGAGGTAATAGATCTGGGCAGCCATGCCGTTTGAGGTAATAGATCTGGGCAGCCATGCCGTTTGATGTAATTGTGAAGCACTGCTGTTGCAATGATGACAAATGCAGCATCTTCTTGGTTGAAAGCGCAATGTGTTTGAGACACTGGAAATGACTCTTCCATACACCAAACATGTGCTCCATTACACCTCTGATGTGGATATGAGCTTGGTTGTATCGTTGTTGCTCAGGACCCTAACACTAACTCTACCGTGTAGTTGGCTTGGGCAGAAGCATCAGAGAACTTGATGAATTGTCTTTCAGTTCACATATAGCATTGCAGACTTGGACTATTCTGCATACAGTCGGTTCACTTAACCACCCAAATCTTCTGTTTCACGACGGAAGGTTTCAGGTGCCAAAAACCTCAAGGTGATTAGTACTTGTAGGGAAGGAGGGATGGGCCTTCCCGACAGAGTCAGATGAAAGCCTTGGCTCATGCGAACTATTGTCAGTAAATACAGAAAAGGTCACAGTAACTGATTTCATCAAAATCATTCAGTAGGTTGCTCCTAGGCCCTCTGCATGCCAACCAAGCCCTCTGTCTCTTTACAAGGCACTAGCACAGCTCTGCCATCAACCTGCAACAGGGTGTATCATGGCCAATGGCACTGCTGCCCAACCATGTGCGACAATTGTATATTTTTCTATAGATTCTTCCTTCTGTCAGGTCTTGGTGGTGCTCTTTGATCCTCATTAAAACAGTCCAGGTAATCCATTTTCCTCCATTGCCAGGGTCAACCTAGGGACCAACACCCATTAATCTGAAGTTAAGCCTGCCTCTGGCCAGGTTTAATTTAAGCCTTCACTTAGATCTAAATTAACTCTAATCGTCCTTCTGGAAATCAGACTTTAAAAATCTAGACTAGGGCAAGTCAGACTATTTTAAACCATGTCTGAGAAATGCAATTTCAGTTTGTCCAATTTAAAAGTGCAATTTAGTCTAGGACTCGGCTTAATCTGTGTCTGTGAAACCGCCCCTAAATGTAATGTAATCTTTATGTAGTATGCCACATCTCCACAAGAGGGACCCCTTGATTTCATAATCCTTTCGGAACAGATAGATCTCACAATATATGTGCTTGTTTACGAGTTGTTTAAATGTTAAGTTATCCAAACATGGTGGTGTGTGTGATTACTTTCATACCCAATTCAGTCTTCTGTTTTATGTAAACTGGTATCTGTTAATACCACAAGGTTGCAAGTCTAAGATTTGAAAAGCAAAAAGCCAATGTGGCAACATTGTACACAAAACACTACAGGCCTATTTGTACTTGCAGTAAATGTTCTGCATTATGGAATTTTATCTGCAAAAGTCAATATAAATAGAATCGTAATACAACACTTGTTTCATAGTCATAATTATACAGTTTCCCTACATCACTGTCAACTATCATCTATGAAGAAGTGGGTCAGGTCACAGTCATGATGTAACGTAACATGATTCCAGGAATACAGTGAGGTGAGACCTAGGGTTATTCCAGGCTCTGTGTAGTCTATTCAGCAAGAAACAATGTGTGCCATCAGTACTGTGAAAATGGAGAGCGTGATATCTTTCCCTCCAGTCATTCCACTGTGGTGAAGGGTTATCTCCTTGAGGTATTCAGTCATCTCCCCCAGCAACTGAGCACACCCCCACCCACAACACTAGAGATGCCACCACTTCTTAGAAATAACAAAACCACCCCACAACAATACAACTAGCTACATTACAGCAGGTTGGGCCAATTCTGATGCCGCAGAAGTTTACCACGTCGCCATTGATACAGACAGAGCCTGACTGCTGAGCTGATGACCTAAAACTGTTACAATCACAAGATGAACCACTTGAAGAGCTCATCTGAGATGTCACTATCAGAGTCTTTGTCCTCCACGCCACCACCATGATTCTGACCAGACGGCCAGGTTCAAGCACACTGACTGAGGAACACCTCATCACCTGTCCTTGCCGTCAGATGGCTCCAGCTGAGACATACCTGGAGAACAGAATACATTTCATCAAACTGCAATGATTCATTTAGTATACTATCACTCTATGCACTGAGTAATTTCATAAATAAGATTAGCATTATTAGTGATACAAGTTAGTTACCTTGTTCTGTAGGACTACATGGGGCTTGATGAAGATGTGCAGTAGGCCAGTGATGACCTCACCATCAGGTAGTACACAGTGATACAGGCCTCTGGTGACCAGGACACTGCAGGGGTTAGAGAGAAGGAGGGAGAAGTTGCTGTCCCTGCAGCCACCACCTGACCCCTGGACGTCAACTGGAAGTCAATGACAAGAGGTCAGGGGTCAGATGTCAAAAGGTCATCGCAAAGAGCAGAGAGGAATCACTACAACTCTACACTCTCACCAACCAAGAGAAAAACCTACCAAATAATGAAGCTCATGAAGTTGGAAAGTGCTCTTTACAGATATGAGAAGATTCTCCAATCTGGAACATCAAATGAAATAAAAACGTATTTATTTTCATCTGTATACCTCAGGTTAAAGATCAGATTCATATAGAGACATTGATGTCAAGTTTTGGTGACGTAAAATGGACGCCGATATGTTACCTGTGGGGGAAGAGCTGGGGGTTGGATCTGGATGTATGAGCCACTGGGAGAGGAATGGTTACTACTGTAGAGCTCCAGCCTCTCCTCACTGCCCATGAATATGGCCTGCAGAGAACAAAACGCAAGACTTTGTTCTGGGTGCCTAGATTATATACATCGTGGCGCACATTTCATGTTCATTTTAATCATCATAGAATGGCGACAGGGGACTGTGTTGTATACGATCAATCTTGACCTACAGTCTATTGAGAGGAATATCTGTGGTTCCCTTACTATGTAAAGTATACCTGAAAGTTTTGTTGTCTATGGACATTCCTGTGGTATACAGAAAAGCACATTGAAGTGTCGCTATTCACCTGGAGGAAAAGCATCTCTACTTGTTTGTGTAAATGGAACTCCGTGTGTACGATCGCAATTCAACGGCTCAGACACGAGACGTTTGTGGCATGGTCTACAGACAATCACGGACTACAAAGGCAAAACCAGCCACCAGGACACCGACGTCTTCCTTCCGGACAAGTTAAACACCTTCTTCGCCCGCTACCAAAGACTGTGGGCTCTTCTTCTCCGTGGCCGAAGTGAGAGACATTTAAGCGTGTTAACCCTCGCAAGGCTGCCGGCCCAGACGGCATCCCTAGCCGCGTCCTCAGCATGCGCAGACCAGCTGGCTGGAGTGTTTACGCACATATTCAATCTCTCCCTATCCCAGTCTGCTGTCCCCACATGCTTCAAGATGTCCACCATTATTCCTGTACCCAAGAAAGCAAAAGTAACTGAACTAAATGACTACTGCCCTGTAGCACTCACTTCTGTCATCATGAAGTGCTTTGAGAGGCTAGTTAAGGATCATATCACCTTTACCTTACCTGACACCCTAGACCCACTTCAATTTGCTTACCGCCCCAATAGATCCACAGACGATGCAATCACCATCGCACTGGACACTGCCCTATCCCAGCTGTACAAGAGGAATACCTATGTAAGAATGCTGTTCATACACTGTAGCTCAGCATTCAACACCACAGTACCCTCCAAGCTCAGGGCCCTGGTTCTGAACCGCCTTTGAAAAAAAACATCAACCATGTTTAAGTTGCTTAACAAAGAAAAAGTTCAAGATAACTTGAAAGATGTTATAGACGGACTTATATTCCCCTGTCACCTTCTCTGAAAGCGCACTCTGCTGGGCCAGGCCGGTGTTGCCGTTGGTCAGCTCGGCTGTGACCCTGACTGGGTCGTTCGTGAGGATGGTGACAGCTAGGGAGGTAGGGGTCCCCGGACGCAACACACTGGGGTCTGAGATCAGGTACGTAGTGCTCATATGAGCGAGAGAGAGAGCAAGAGACTTCTACATCAGCTGGGATTCTAAGTGTTCAAGCAACCAGTAAAACGGCAAAATATTTTTTTTAAATGATTGAAATTCCAAACTGTTTGCTTCTTGGCTCCTATGAGTTATGACTATCAGAAATTAGTGCCTATAATAATGACTAGACTACATGACAGAGAAATTCAATTTACGGACATGGCAAAATATTTCAAATAATAAATCACAGAAATGTCTCGTTTCCATCAGCTCAAATTCAAGGTTCATTACCTGGAGGAGACCTGAGCAGAAGCAGAAATGACAGCCAGTGCCACACAAACTCCCAGGAGCCAAATCCTCTCCATGTCTTCTCTGCTGTGTTGCAGTCCAGACCAACACCAGTCGTTATGGCTCCAACCTGCACCACTGTCCTGTACCAACCCCACCCATAATGCCAAATCCTGATATGCTAGGATCAAATTCTTACAAGCCTATTTTATTGCACACATTAAAATCAACCTTTTTCAGTATCACCCACTTGGAACAAATGTTAGTTTGGCGCAAAACAACTCCCTAGCTGAGAGCTATTGTGGATGACTTATTGAGTAATATTATTCAGATGTCTCAAGGTTGTCATGATTAATTCAAATAAGTAATTAATGGACGTGATCTTGATGACAAGAGGGCAGCGGCTAGGTGTGACGTTGTCCTAGTCGGTCATTGCGTGTGTGTGTGCGACTATGGATATAGCTTGTCAGCTTTGAAGACACCAGTAGATGGAGACAAAGGCAATACCAAACAAGGTCTCACCTTTGATTATGGAGGACCAAGCCTGCAATAATTAGATGTATTTAGATATCCCAAGTCAAATCACTGTGATAAAGCAATTCAGTCTCCGTGGAGACCGTACAGAACAAACAATGTTAGCTTTATATTGACAATTTTATTTATTCTGCATCTTTGGCAACATAGTCAGCGATCACATTTTAGTTACATATAAGCATTCACGGATTGCGAGAGACTGTATATATGCATTCCTTTCCTTTTAAATTACAATCATCAAAGTGCTTATAAAAGTGCATATTTACAGAGTGCTAAAAACGGATAGAAAACATGAAAATCTTTGGAATGGAAAACTGATATTAAAAAAGGCACTGCACACAAATCAGCAGCTTAAGAAGGTACTGCTGGGAAAAAAATTGCACCTGCACTCCTGACCACAACGTTGTTGTGCCAACAAACCCTAACTTTCACTACATGCCAATCACTAGCTAGGTTTCCATCCAATTGGCCACAGATTTCCATGTGAATATTATAAAATCTGTATGAAAACAAAAAGGCACATTTTCTCACCACAGATGTGTTTCCATCAAACTGACTTGTTGCGGATTACATGCTGTGCGTGATGACCTTACTACATATAAAAAATATATTTTGCGCTTAAACTCTCATGTACAGAATAAAAAAATATTATGGGTTTCCATTGCATTTTCAACTCTATCGATGGTTTTGTCCAAAAACTGTTGCGTTATATAGCAAACGTACCCACTCTGGTTTTGGCACGTGTGTGCTAGCTAACACCTGGCAGATCAGATACAGTGCGGGTATAGGCTAGCCTAGGCCTACATGATGAGATTATTATGGGTAAGATCGAGATTATTTGTCAAAGCGGCAGCCAAGCATCAATCAGAATAAGACCCTCGAAATGTATTGGAAAGGAGCATCAAGCTTATCACGGTGCACTTTCACCCCCCTGTGAAGTTCATCACAACTTATTTCATCTGTAGCCTAATAAACTGCATGCTTTCCCGAGTCGTAGTGGGACGACCACACAAGATTTCATTTCGTGACCAAGTTTACCATATGATTGATGGTTATTATATCAATATTAGAACACAAAAAGCGTTTCTACCCCCATTTCTCGCATAATTCATTGTACCGACACAAAAGTATCCCACCATGTTGAACAAAACTTGTCTGTCGAAATTTATGAAATTGTACCAACATTTCCTCTTTCCATCAACCCGGTCATTTTCATGCATCAGGTAATTCATCCACATGAATTGGTTGGATGGAAACCTGGTTAAATGACCATCTCAGCTAGTAGAAGGGTGAGTCACACTCCCTATCCTTCAACCAGTAGCAGTGAACTGTAACTCGCTCCGAGGCTTCCCTCATACACAGTCATTACATCTCAAAGTGATGGTACATGCTCTCCACATATCCCAGAACCCTTTGCCAGTCTGGTCCTCCAGCCCTCAGCATCTCCTCCATGGTCTGTAAAACACATAGGACTTCAATACGGCAGCATCTCATTCACTATTGGGTTTTCATACAAGCATACAATGTTGACACCAACACAGCTTCTGATTAACGGAGACTCGACTCACAAGTAATGTTGTGATTCCAACATTCTCTCCAGTCTTAAATGCCAGGCTGAGGTTCTCCCTCTATGGATAAAAGAAGTAGCACCATGTTTGACAGGCTAATCAATAGGTGTGTGTGCAATGCATTCAAGTGTGCTATGCATGTGTGTGTTACCCACCTTGCTGTCAGGGCTAAGGGTGCAGTAGGGGATGTGTGAGGGGAGGTAGGTGTGGTACAGAGCACAGAAGGCCAGACCATCTGCCCAGCTACTGCTGAAGTTAGTGATGTCAATATTCTGTAAATAGAGTGAGCGGGGGCAGAAAAAGGGTCAAGAAACTATCCTAATGAGCATTTACTGATTACATATGGAATGTTCAACATTCTCTTTACCTCAGTCTCCAAGCGTCCTTTCTCCGGACCCTGTTCAAAAACATCGTGTTACAGTACCTTGTAGCCCTGAGTGCGGTTCTGACACCAGCGCAGCAGAGAGTTCCTCTTGGAGCCGCCATGCCGGCGTAGCAGCAGACTGAAGCCATCCTGAGACCTGGTCTTAGAAGCCTTGTTAGGGGGCAGGTCTGTCAGGGCAGAGTTGTACTGGTTCAATGCTTCCTCCTGTATCCCTGTAAAACACACAAATGATAGTAGAATGTATTTTACCTGCTACATTACTGATCACATGGTCATGGTAGTACGAACGCACTGAAATGTGGTTGATTGGGGGAAACAAACACACCTGTGTGAGTGCTGGACCAGCTGTCTTGCCTTTCTCTTCTTCCTCTGGTTTGGCTTTGGTTCTGAAATGAGAGAACATAGATAATATCTATTCATACGCTATTACATACTGTTCCATACATTCCTTACATTTTATTGTTGTTCCTCAATATTTCAAAAACATGTGAAGACGTTAGTCGATCACAAAACACATTCTAACTATTGCAATGACGCCACCTGCTGGAATAGTAATGGTTATATATTTGCACACAGACTAGCAGTTGGACCCCAAATTCTAAGTGGTCTACCTTGAATGTAGACCCAACTACTGTGGCAGTATTGGACTGGGATGTTCCATTCTGTGCAGTGGGAGAGTCTGAAGACGCGGGTAGTCTGGAAAAGCTTCTGTGAAATCATGGAATGCCCTTTGATATTACTGGATGAACTCAACTCACACAGACACACTGATCAGAGAAGAACCATTTATTGTTCAGCTCATTAGGGGTCAGACATGACAGCAAAGCCAACAATTGTTGAAACACTTTATTCTCAGCTTTCACCTTCAGTACTAGTAGTAAAATAAGTTAACATGGTTCTTTACAAATCCATGTCCTCAAGTGTCCTGCCTGAACGTCACTTCCATTCCAACAACCGCTCAACCCTCCAGACAACGATTTGTCTGATTATGCAACTCTGTTCATGATTTACAAATTATGGCAGTCAAAAATCAGTCTGGATTTACAGTTGAAGTGGGAAGTCTACATACACTTAGGTTGGTGTCATTAAAACTCGTTTTTCAAGCACTCCACAAATTTCTTGTTAACCTGTACTGCTCTGGCATTCCGCCAGCGGAACTCCTCCCACATTCCACTGAAAAGGCAGAGCGCGAAATTCAAAATATATTTTTTAGAAATATTTAACTTTCACACATTAACAAGTCCAATACAGCAAATGAAAGGTACACATCTTGTGAATCCAGCCAACATGTCCGATTTTTAAAATATGTTTTACAGCGAAAACAGCACGTATATTTATGTTAGCTCACCACCAAATACAAAAAAGGACAGACATTTTTCACAGCACAGGTAGCATGCACAAAGCCAACCTAACTAACCAAGAACCAACCAAACTAACCAACAAACAACTTCATCAGATGACAGTCTTATAACATGTTATTCAATAAATCTATGTTTTGTTCGAAAAATGTGCATATTTCAGGTATAAATCATAGTTTACATTGCAGCTACAATCAGAAATTGCACCGAAAGCAGACATAATAATTACCAACGCCAAATACCTAAATACTCATCATAAAACATTTCTGAAAAATACATAGTGTACAGCAAATGAAAGACAGGCATCTTGTGATTCCAGCCAATATTTCTGATTTCTTAAGTGTTTTACAGCGAAAACACAATATAGCGTTATATTAGCTTACCACAATAGCCAGAAACACAAGCCATTTCCCAGCAGCAAAAGTTAGCGATCGTAACAAACCAGTAAAAGATATAATTTTTGACTAACCTTGATAAGGTTCATCAGATGACAGTCCTATAACATCAGGTTATACATACACTTATGTTTTGTTCGAAAATGTGCATATTTAGAGCTGAAATCAGTGGTTATACATTGTGCTAACGAGCTACTTTTTCCCACAACGTCCGGATTTTTTTCTGACACACATATTCTGACCAAATAGCTATTCATAAACATAACTAAAAAATACATGTTGTATAGGAAATGATAGATACACTAGTTCTTAATGCAATCGCCGTGTTAGAATTCTAAAAATAACTTCATTACGACATCCAGCTTAGGTATGGCGAGAGAGTACCCAAAAGCTGGGAGCAAACGACTAGTTCACATGTTCGACAGATATATGAAATAGCATCATAAAATGGGTCCTACTTTTGCTGATCTTCCATCAGAATGTTGTACAAGGTGTCCTTTGTCAAGAACAATCGTTGTTTGGATTTAGAACGTCCTTTTTCCCTCTTGAATTAGCAAGCGCACTAGCCAAGTGGCGCGAAGCTCTCCTTTCTGAACAAAGGCACACAACACGCCTAACGTCCCGAATAAATGTCAAAAATCTAATAAAACTATATTGAAAAAACATACTTTACGATGATATGGTCACATGTATCAAATAAAATCAAAGCCGGAGATAGTAGTCGCCTATAACGAAAGCTTTTCAGAAGGCAATTCCAGGTCCAACCTCGCGCCTTCCTGAAAACAGGAAATGGGTGACACGTCATTCCAAGAGGATTCATTCCACTTCAGACCAAGATAAACACTCCATTTCTTCTCTCACAGCCTCTTGACATCCAGGGGAAGGTGTATGACGTGCATGTATACTAATACGTATCATGCCCATTTATAGGCAGGACCTAGAAGAGAGCATCGATTTCAGATTTTCCACTTCCTGGTCAGGAAGTTTGTGCCAAATGAGTTCTGTTTTACTCACAGATATAATTCAAACGGTTTTAGAAACTAGAGAGTGTTTTCTATCCAATAGTAATAATAATATGCATATTGTACGAGCAAGAATTGAGTACGAGGCCGTTTAAATTGGGCACGTTTTTCCCCCAAAGTGAAAACAGCGCCCTCTGTCCTCAACAGGTTTTAACAAACTATAGTTTTGGCAAGTCGGTTAGGACATCTACTTTGTGCATGACACAAGTCATTTTTCCAACAATTGTTTACAGACAGATTATTTCACTTATATTTCACTGCATCACAATTCCATTGGGTCAGAAGTTTGCATACACTAAGTTGACTGTGCCTTTAAAACAGCTTGGAAAATGTCCGAAAATGTCATGACTTTAGAAGCTTCTGATAGGCATCATGAGTCAATTGGAGGTGTACATGTGGATGTATTTCAAGGCCTACCTTCAAACTCAGTGCCTCTTAGCTTGACATCATGGGAAAATCTAAAGAAATCAGCCAAGACCTCAGAAAAAAAAAAAGTAGATTTCCACAAATCTGGTTCATCCT
Organism: Salvelinus namaycush; assembly: GCF_016432855.1. Taxonomy (NCBI): domain Eukaryota; kingdom Metazoa; phylum Chordata; class Actinopteri; order Salmoniformes; family Salmonidae; genus Salvelinus; species Salvelinus namaycush. The sequence continues at coordinate 32,306,511 of NC_052334.1, read as the reverse complement.
TGGGAGCAATTTCCAAACGCAGTAAGGTACCACGTTCATCTGTACAAACAATAGTACGCAAGTATAAACACCATGGGACCACGCAGCCGTCATACCGCTCAGGAAGGAGATGCGTTCTGTCTCCTAGAGATGAACATACTTGTGTGAAAAGTGCAAATCAATCCCAGAACAACAGGAAAACAAGGACCTTGTGAAGATGCTGGAAGAAACAGGTAAAAAAGTATCTATATCCACAGTAAAATGAGTCCTATATCGACATAACCTGAAAGGCAACTCAGCAAGGAAGAAGCCACTGTTCCAAAACAGCCAGAAAAAAAGCCAGACTATGGTTTGCAACTGCACATGGAGACAAAGATTGTACATTTTGGAGAAATGTCCTCTGGTCTGATGAAACAAAAACAGAACTGTTTGGCCATAATGACCATCGTTATGTTTGGAGGAAAAAGGGGGATGCTTGCAAGTCGAAGAACACCATCCCAACCGTGAAGCACGGGGGTGGCAGCATCATGTTGTGGGGGTGCTTTGCTGCAGGAGGGACTGGTGCACTTAGCAAAATAGATTGCATCATGAGGAAGGAAAATGTGGATATATTGAAGCAACATCTCAAGACATCAGTCAGGAAGTTAAAGCTTGGTCGCAAATGGGTCTTCCAAATGGACAATGACCCCAAGCATACTTCCAAAGTTGTGGCAAAATGGCTTAAGGACAACAAAGTCAAGGTATTGGAGTGGCCATCACAAAGCCCTGACCTCAATCCCATAGAAAATGTGTGGGCAGAACTGAAAAAGCGTGTGCGAGCAAGGAGGCCTACAAACCTGACTCAGTTACACCAGCTCTGTCAGGAGGAATGGGCCAAAATTCACCCAACTTATTGTGGGAAGCTTGTGGAAGGCTACCCAAATCGTTTGACCCAAGGTAAACAATTTAAAGGCAATGCTACCAAATACTAATTGAGTGTATGTAAACTTCTGTCCCACTGGGAATGTGATGAAAGAAATAAAAGCTGAAATAAATCACTCTACTATTATTCTGACATTTCACATTCTTAAAATAAAATGGTGATCCTAACTTTCCTAAGACAGGGAATTTTTACTAGGATTAAATGTCAGGAATTGTGAAAAACTGAGTTTAAATGTATTTGGCTAAGGTGCATGTAAACTTCCGACTTCAACTGTAGCTAGAATAGCCAGCTATATAAAATCATGGACATTAACATTCATTAAAGTTCATGTATAGTTGAAATCCTTCAAACAGGTAGTCATCCTGGTACTCACCTTGACCTCTCCTGTGCGAGCATCCGCCGCGTCTCCCTCACATCACACCCCTCCTCTCCACTCCTCTCCTCATTGGTCACCTTCATCAAGTACCGGTTGGCGACGACCTTAGTGTCCGTCCTAGCCTCTTCCACAACCACATTCTTATTCACTTCTTCCTGGCTCCTCTTCCCCATCTCTTCATCTCCTCCTTGGCCCACCCTGCTGATTCCCCTCTCCCTGCCCCGGTGGCTTCCCTCCTGGGGCTCAGGTGTGCTGATCTCCCCAGTGGTACTCTCCTTGCCCTGGGTCTTGACCTGACCTGGCCCCTGGTTCTGGGTGAGGTTGGCCAGTCTCTGCCTGCTCTCCTTAAGCTCTCTTCTCAGGATGACCAGCTGCCCATCAGTCTCTTTCCATCTCTGCTGGGCAGCCGCCAGCTCTCGCTCTGTATCTTTCTGAGCCGTTCTGAGCACGCACAGTTCCTCTTCGGCCTCGGCCCTCAGCCGGTCGGCCACCGCTACTGCCACCTGCAGGTCAGACTGAAACTGCTGCCACTCCCCTCTCTCAGTCTGCAGAAAGGAAGACAGTGACAATTATCTACTATGAAGAACAATCCATAGGTTGAATTGGGTGTGTTAGGGCTGGGCTGAAACAAACATACACATGGTCAAAAGTATGTGAACACCTGCTCATCGAACATCTTATTCCAAAATTATGGGCATTAATATGGAGTCCCATTTTTGCTGCTCTAACAGCCTCCACTCTTCTGGGAAGGCCTTCCACTAGATGTTGGAACATTGCTGCGGGGACTTGCTTCCATTCACCCACAAGAGCGTTAGTTAGGTCTGGTTCGCACTCTGCGTTCCAATTCATCCCAAAGGTGTTCGATGGGGTTGAGGTCAGTGCTCCGGCTGGCCAGTCAAGTTCTTCCATACCGATCTCGACCAACCACTTCTGTATGGACCTCACTTTGTGCACGGGGGCATTGTAATGCTGGAACAGGAAACGGCCTTCCCCAAAATGTTGCCACAAAGTTGGAAGCACAGAATTGTCTAGAATGTCATTCTATGCTGTAGCGTTAAAATTTCCCTCCATCTGAGTCAACTACTCACAACATTTTATGCACTGCTAGCTAGCTTTAGCTTATGCTTTCAGTACTAGATTAATTCTCTGGTTGGGTGGACAAGATGTCAGTTCAACCTGCAAGAGCTCTAATAAGTTGGAGGACACCCTCTGGAAGTTGTCATCATTACTGTGTAAGTCTATGGAAGGGGATGAGAATGATGAGCCTCCTAGGTTTTGTATTGGAGTCAATGTACCCAGAAGAGGACATAATCTAGCTGTCCTCCAGCTATACCATGGTGCTACCCTACAGAGTGCTGCTGAGGCTACTGTAGACCTTTGCAAAACTGTGTTTTAATCAATTATTTGGTGACGTGAATATATTTAGTATAGTTTTAACTAAAAAGGACAACTCCCCTTCCTCATCTGAGCAGTGGAGGCTCCTACATATAGTACCAGTCAAAAGTTTGGACACAAGGGTTTTTCTTAATTTTTACTATTTTGTACATTCGAGAATAATAGTGAAGACGTCAAAACTAGGAAATAACACAAATGGAATCATGTAGTAACTAGAAAGTGTTAAACAAATCCAAATATATTTTAAATTTGAAATTCTTCAAAAGGAGCCTTTGCCTTGATGACAGCTTTGCACACTCTTGGCATTCTCTCAAACAGCTTCATGAGGTAGTCACCTGGAATGCATTTCAATTAACAGGTGTGCCTTGTTAAAAGTTCATTTGTGGAATTAAGAAGGAATCTTTCCTTCTTAATGTGTTTGAGCCAATCAGTTGTGTTGTGACAAGGTAGGAGTGGTATACAAAAGATGGCCCTATTTAGTAAAAGACCAAGTCCATATTAGGGCAAGAACAGCTCAAATAAGCAAAGAGAAACAACAGTCCATCATTACTTTAAGACATGAAGGTCAGTCAATTCAAAACATTTCAAGAACTTTTAAAGTGCAGTCGCAAAAACAATTAAGTGCTATGATGAAACTGGCTCTCATGAGGACAGGAAAGGAAGACCCAGCGTTACCTCTGCTGCAGAGGATAAGTTCATTAGAGTTAACTGCACCTCAGATTGCAACCCAAATAAATGCTTCACAGTTCAAGTAACGGACACATCTCTACATCAACTGTTCAGAGACCGTGAATCAGGCCTTCATGGTCGAATTGCTGCAAAGAAACCACTACTAAATAACACCACTAAGAAGAAGAGACTTGCTTGGGCCAAGAAACACGTGTTTCTTGGCCCAAGCAAGTCTCTTCTTCTTAGTGGTGTTATTTAGTAGTGGTTTCTTTGCAGCACACACACATACACCCACTTGAAGTCAGACGTTTACATACACTTAGGTTGGAGTCATTAAAACTTGTTGTTCAACCACTCCACAAATTTCTTCTTAACAAACTATAGTTTTGGCAAGTTGGTTAGGACATCTACTTTGTGCATGACAAGTATTTTTCCAACAATTGTTTACAGACAGATTATTTCACTGTATCACAATTCCAGTGAGTCAGAGGTTTACATACACTAAGTTGACTGTGCCTTTAAACACCTTGGAAAATTCCAGAAAATGATGACATGGCTTTAGAAGCGTCTGATAGGCTAATTGACATAATTTGAGTCAATTGGAGGTGTACCTGTGGATGTATTTCAAGACCTACCTTCAAACTCAGTGCCTCTTAGCTTGACATCATGGGAAAATCCAAAGAAAATCAGCCAAGACCTCAGAAAAAAGAATGTAGACCTCCACAAGTTTGGTTCATCATTGGGAGCAATTTCCAAATGCCTGAAGGTACCACGTTCATCTGTACAAACAATAGTACGCAAGTATAAACACCATGGGACCACGCAGCCGTCATACCGCTCAGGATGGAGATGCGTTCTGTCTCCTAGAGATGAACGTACTTTGGTGCGAAAAGTGCAAATCAATCCCAAAACAACAGCAAAGGACCTTGTGAAGATGCTGGAGGAAACGGGTACAAAAGTATATATACACTGCTCAAAAAAATAAAGGGAACACTTAAACAACACAATGTAACTCCAAGTCAATCATACTTCTGTGAAATCAAACTGTCCACTTAGGAAGCAACACTGATTGACAATACATTTCACATGCACATTTGTGGCCTGCTGGAGGTCATTTTGCAGGGCTCTGGCAGTGCTCTTCCTGCTCAAAGGCGGAGGTAGCGGTCCTGCTGCTGGGTTGTTGCCCTCCTACGGCCTCCTCCACGTCTCCTGATGTACTGGCCTGTCTCCTGGTAGCGCCTCCATGCTCTGGTTACTACGCTGACAGACACAGCAAACCTTGACACAGCTCGCATTGATGTGCCATCCTGGATGAGCTGCACTACCTGAGCCACTTGTGTGGGTTGTAGACTCCGTCTCATGCTACCACTAGAGTGAAAGCACCGCCAGCATTCAAAAGTGACCAAAACATCAGCCAGGAAGCATAGGAACTGAGAAGTGGTCTGTGGTCACCACCTGCAGAATCACTCCTTTATTGGGGGTGTCTTGCTAATTGCCTATAATTTCCACCTTTCGTCTATTCCATTTGCACAACAGCATGTGAAATTTATTGTCAATCAGTGTTGCTTCCTAAGTGGACAGTTTGATTTCACAGAAGTGTGATTGACTTGGAGTTACATTGTGTTGTTTAAGTGTTCCCTTTATTTTTTTGAGCAGTGTATATCCACAGTAAAACGAGTCCTATATCGACATAACCTGAAAGGCAACTCAGCAAAGAAAAAGCCACTGCTCCAAAACCGCCATAAAAAAGCCAGACCATGTGCAGTTGCAAACCGTAGAGACAAAGATCGTACTTTTTGGAGAAATGTCCTCTGGTCTGATGAAACAAAAATAGAACTGTTTGGCCATAATGACCATCGTTTTGTTTGGAGGAAAAAATGGGGAGGCTTGCAAGCCAAAGAACACCATCCCAACCGTGAAGCACAGGGGTGGCAGCATCACGCTGTGGGGGTGCTTTGCTGAAGGAGGGATTGGTGCACTTCACAAAATAGATAACATCATGAGAAAGGAAAATGTGGATATATTGAAGCAACATCTCAAGACATCAGTCAGGAAGTTAAAGCTTGGTCGCAAATGGGTCTTCCAAATGGACAATGACCCCAAGCATACTTTCAAAGTTGTGGCAAAATGGCTTATGGACAACAAAGTCAAGGTATTGGAGTGTCCATCACAAAGCCCTGACCTCAAACCCTTAGAAAATGTGTGGGCAGAACTGAAAAAGCGTTTGCGAGCCAGGAGGCCTACAAACCTGACTCAGTTACACCTGCTATGTCAGGAGGAATGGGCCAAAATTCACCCAACTTATTGTGGGAAGCTTGTGGAAGGCTACCCGAAACATTTGACCCAAGTTAAACAATATAAAGGCAATGCTACCAAAGAATAATTGAGTGTATATAAACTTAATTTCCACTGGGAATGTGATGAAAGAAATAAAAGCCGAAATAAATCATTCTATTATTTTGACATTTCACATTCTTAAAATAAAGTGGTGGATCCTAACTGACCTAAGACAGGGAATTTTTACTCAGATTAAATGTCAGGAATTGTGAAAAACAGTTGAAATGTATTTGACTAAAGTGTATGTAAACTTCCGACTTCAACTGTGTGTGTATATATACACATATATATCCTCCTAATGTTGTGTCGCTTCAAGACCAGATTGATCTCAGTTTGTCTGTCAGAGTAGCCACTCATTTAGGTGGTATTAAAAAAAGATTCAGCTAATGTCTCCTGTCATGTAAATGACGTATAATTGTATGAAATGAATTTTTTAAAGGCAGATTTTTTCTAAGACTAAAATCAAAATCCCCATGTGTGGAAATCCTAAAAACGCCTCTGCTTAACTGTAGCCTACGCCACATTGCCAAAGATTTCTTAATCAGGCCCTGTCTGCCAGCATCACATCATACACAGCACCTCTAGAGACTATACGATTTAAATGATTAAATGTCCATTTGGCCTTCATAAACTAACAGCTGGATGGGATGAGACAGAGGCAAGTCGTAGCAAGTTTAGAGGAGTGGATCTAGCGAAGCAAATGAGCCACATCGAGACCTGTGCAAACATGTTGCTGTAAACAGCCCTGGCCTCATTCAGGTGCACTGGCTCAGATCCACTAACCTGGAATGTGTGACTTGTTTACAGCTTTTACTCCAAAGGGGCTCACTGAGGTTATTGCTGAATTTCTAATGAATCAAACAAGTTCAACACAGGGAGAGGAACTCATACCACAGCAATGCAGCAGACTATCACATACAGTAAACTCACGAGAAAGGGTGGATACAAAAGATACCAATACCAGATTGCGACGCAAAGTGGCTTCGTCAACTAACATGCTAACCAAACTGGCCGCGCTGCGTGCGCAAGCATAGCAAAATAAACCAAACACAACCAAACAGCTTAAACGAGTATGCGTAGCCAAGCCTTAAAATAGAACGGATCAACTCTATGCGAAGGAGATGTGTCGTGCTACATGAGGAAAATGGTGGGTACACCAGATACTGACTGGTTCTGATCCACGACCCTACTTTTTTTATTTTATGCATATCTGTATTCCCAGTCATGTGAAATACGGTGTATTCGGAAAATATTCAGACCTCTTGACTTTATCCACATTATTACATTACAGCCTTATTATGAAACGGATTAAATTGTTTTTCCTCAATCTACACACAATACCGCATAATGACAAAGCAAAAACAGGTTGTTTTTAGAATGTTTGGCAAATGTACAAAAATAAAAACAGAACCATTCAGACCCTCTGCGACAAGACTCAAAATTGAGCTCAGCTGCATCCTGTTTCCATTGATCATCCTTGAGATGTTTCTACAACTTGATTGGAGTCCACCTGTGGTACATTCAATTGATTGGACATGATTTGGAAAGGCACACACCTGTCTATATAAGGTCCCACAGTTGACAGGGCATGTCAGAGCAAAATCCAAGCCATGAGGTCGAAGGAATTGTCCGTTGACCACCGAGACAGGATTGTGTCGAGGCACAGATCTGGGGAAGGGTACTAAAACATTTCTGCAGCTTTAAAAAGGTACCCCAAGAAGACAGTGGCTTCCATTATTCTTAAAATGGAAGAAGTTTGGAATCACCAAGACTATTACTAGAGCTGTCCGTCCGGCCAAACTGAGCAATCGGGGAGAAGAGCCTTGGTCAGGGAGGTTGACCAAGAACCCGATGGCCACTGACAGAGCTCCAGAGTTCCTCTCTGGAGATGGGAGAACCTTCCAGAAGGACAACCATCTCTGCAGCACTCCACCAAATCAGGCCTTTATGGTAGTGGCCAGACAAAGGCCAATCCTCAGTAAAAGGCACATGACAGCCCGCTTGGAGTTTGCCAAAAGGCACCTAAAGGACTCTCAGACCATGAGAAACAAGATTCTCTGGTCTGATGAAACCAAGATTGAACCTTTTGGCCTGAATGCCAAGCGTCACATCTGGAGGAAACCTAGCACCATCCCTACAGTGAAGCATGGTGGTGGCTGCATCATGCTGTGGGGATGTTTTTCAGCGGCAGGTACTGGGAGACTTGTTAGGATCGAGGGAAATATGAACGGAGCAAAGTATAGAGAGATCCTTGATTTAAAACCTGCTCCAGAGCGCTCAGGACCTCAGACTGTGGCGAAGGTTCTCCATCCAACAGGACAACGAACCTAAGCACACAGCCAAGCCAACGCAGGAGTTGCTTCGGGGCAAGTCTCTGAATGTCCTCGAGTGGCCCAGCCAGAGCCCGGACTTGAACATCTCTGGAGAGACCTGAAAATAGCTGTACAGTGACGCTCCCATCCAACCTGACAGAGCTTGAGAGGATCTGCTGAGAAAAACTCCCCAAATACAGGTGTGCCAAGCTTGTAGCGTCATACCGAAGAAGACTCAAGTCTGTAATCGCTGCCAAGGGTGCTTCAACAAAGTACTGAGTAAAGGGTCTTAATACTTATGTAAATATGATGTTTTTTTATTTGTAATACATTTGCAAAAATGTGTCTGTCATTATGGGTATTGCTTGTAGATTGATGGGGAACATTTTATAGTAAGGCTGTGACGTAACAACATTTTGAAAAAGTCAAGGGGTCTGAATACTTTCCGAAGGCACCGTACATATTAGGACCGAATGACTTTATTTCAATTGACTGATTTCCTTATAAAATCTTTGAAATTATTGCATGTTGTGTTTATCTCTTTTGTTCAGCGTAATACAGATGGTTCACAGTTGGTTTTGCTATTTTAACTTGCGTGTCACGAACGTGTCCGGTGGGGATAGACAAAAATCGGCGGACGCAAGCGCGGAGCCGGTTTAGTCAGCGTGTTAACATGGCGGAAGTTTACTGGTATGTTTTCTTCACATATTATTTTCTATTGAGTGCAGATGCAGGAGAGGAGACCAGGTGAGAACGCCACTACCGACAAACGTACACCCTGAGAGCATGCCCTAGCTCTGGACATGCACAAACACTGCCCTGTGGATAAAAGGTATAAACTAAAACAGAGGCTCTCAAGCAGAGTTGCTGAGCCAAAAGGTAAAATGATAAGGACCACTGAGAAAAGCTGTTGAGAGCAGCCGAAATACAGCACTATCCAGTTACCCAACATGCAACGGCACAAAGTAACATGCACAGATGGAATCAGTGCAGAATGGGTGTGTGAACATTGCAATGTGACCCCGCAGAGAAATGTGGGAGTGTGGAGGAGTGGAGGGGTTGCCTTGTTTGGTAATTAAATGAAGAATGGATAGAGACGCAGAGGAGGCGAGACTGGAGCCAGCTTGTTTCCTCATCTGACCAGCGACTCTAGACCACAGCTGGGTTCTATTATCTCGTCATTGGACGGACACACACACACGAGAGCATATTCTCTTTCACTCACACACCTCTCCTCGGTCTTTTCTCTTCCAACACAACCACAAAGTGAAGTTCACCGCTCTCTCTAACACAGTAAACTTTAGAGCACGGACAACCACTGAACAACCCGTTCTTACATTCTTTGATTCAAAGCCTCAGAGTTTAAACTGCCTTATGGCAGCAGACACAAAGTGCTTTTTATTAGTACACATGATGCAACTCATAATGCCAGATGGGAGACAAGAACACAATGGGAAACCATTAGACTAAACCACCCCGTCCTTTACTAGCCTATGATCTGCATCCTGCCTGTACAGCTAACTAACTGTCAGTGTGTCCAAATATGGCACGTCTTAGATGGGAAACAGGAGGGGGCACTCCTCACACAGAGAGATAACACTTGATTCTCCCTTAGACACACACATACTCCCTCTCGAGAATCCCTAGTGATCCCCCACAGGCACCGACTCGTATGCACCGACACATGCCGCATAGTCTCTCCAGGAGGGTTGTGGTTATTCCAGTTGTGTGTATATCTCAGCTGGTGTATGTGTGAGAGAGAAAGAGAACCATCCATCTGTCCCCAAGCCTCCATTCACTTCCACACCCAGACTCACTAATGCATACTTGAGTCTGTTTCCCCACTCGCCGTGGGTTTTCTGCAACTTTCCACACTCACTTGGGTGTATTGAACAACCAGTTCCCATACACTCTGATACTCATCAAGAGACCAGCTCAGTTCTTCAACAGCAGTCCCTACAAGGCCTGTGGATACACTCACCCACACTAGACACATCTAGATCAAAGACAGTGCTTCTATCCCCCCCACACACAGGATATCTAACTTCTCCCCAGCCGCAACCATTTATTTTGCATTGCAAATTTGACACACAACCTTCATTTGGCATGTAAACATATTCAACCTCAGTTTTCAGAGCCAAAACCAGCTCAATCCTGGAAATCTGCAGCACTGTCCAACTGGAACTGATCCCAGAGCAGATCTGAGAGCTATTTAATCCACGGGAAAAGATCAGCCCACCTACCCAACCACACGGACAGGCGCAATAGACAGGGAAAGAGACCGGGTGGATGGACGGGACATTGGTTTGGTGAGAAGGAGGAGTGGACGGAAAGGACAGGAAAGTGGGGCTAGACAGGGAAAACGAAGGGCAGAGGTGGGATCAGGAGGGAGCAACAGTTGTGAGGTCGTTTGAGTGTCTGTGCTGAGGGAGGGAGGGGTGGTGTGAGAAGTGACCCCTCAGATGTCCAGAGAGAAAGCGTGGAACAAGAGAGCGGCACGGGAGCGAGAGAGTGCGAGAGCGAGACAGCGGCACGGGAGCGAGCGGCAAGAGAGCGCTGCACAGGAGCGCGAGAGAGCGGCACGGGAACAAGAGAGCAAAAGAGAGCAAGAGCGCGGCATGGGAGCAAGAGCACGCTCTCAGTCAAGTGCCGCTCACTCCCATGCCGCGAGAAAGCGTCGTGGGAGCGAGAGGCACAAGAGCGCGAGAAGGCGTCGCGGGAGCGCGAGAGAGAGCGGCGCGGGAGCGCGAGAGAGCGGCGCGGGAGAGCGAGAGAGCGGCGCGGGAGAGCGAGAGAGCGGCGCGGGAGAGCGAGAGAGCGGCGCGGGAGAGCGGCGCGGGAGAGCGGCGCGGGAGAGCGGCGCGGGAGAGCGGCGCGGGAGAGCGGCGCGGGAGAGCGGCGCGGGAGAGCGGCGCGGGAGAGCGGCGCGGGAGAGCGGCGCGGGAGAGCGAGAGAGCGGCGCGGGAGAGCGGCGCGGGAGAGCGAGAGAGCGGCGCGGGAGAGCGGCGCGGGAGAGCGGGAGAGCGGCGCGGGAGAGCGAGAGAGCGGCGCGGGAGAGCGGCGCGGGAGAGCGAGAGAGCGGCGCGGGAGAGCGGCGCGGGAGAGCGAGAGAGCGGCGCGGGAGAGCGGCGCAGGAGAGCGAGAGCGCGGCGCGGGAGAGCGAGAGAGAGCGGCGGGAGAGAGTCGCGAGAGTGCGGCGCGGGAGTGCGGCACGGGAAAGCGAGCGAGCGGCACGGGAAAGCGAGAGGGAGCGAGCGAGCGGCACAGGAAACGAGAGAGAGCGGCACGGGGGAGAGAGAGGGGCACGGGGCGGAGAGCGGGAAAGCGAGAGAAAAGCCAACTGACATTTACTCATGAGGTACTGACCTGGTGCGCACACTACAACTACTGTGATTATTATTTAATTTTTTTTATTTGACCCTGCTGGTCATCTATGAACGTTTGTTCTCCAAAATGTTCAATCTGGCTTTAATGGCCATGTACTCTTATAATCTCCACCCGACACAGCCAGAAGAGGAGTTGTTCCTAGCCACCATGCCTCTACGTCTGCATTGCTTGCTGGCTTCTGTTTAACACTTTGTGACATCTGCTGATGTAAAAATGGCTTTATAAATACATTTGATTCAATAGTGTTTACCATTATTTTTTATGACTACCTCATCTCTGTACCTCACACATACAATTATCAGTCGAGCAGTGAATTTCAAACACAGATTCAACCACAAAGACCAGGGAGGTTTTCCAATGCCTCGCAAAGAAAAGCACACATTGGTAGATGGGGTAAAAAAAATAGACAATGAATATCCCTTTGAGCACGGTGAAGTTATTAACTACACTGTGGATGGTGTATCAATACACCCAGTCACTACAAAGATACAGGCGTCCTTCCTAACTCAGTTGCCAGAAAGGAAGGAAACCACTTAGGGATTTTACTATGAGGTCAATGGTGACTTTAAAACAGTTAGAGTTTAATGGCTGTGATAGTAGAAAACTGAGAATGGATAAACAACATTGTAGTAACTCCACAATACTAACCTAATTGACAGCGTAAAATATTCCAAAACATGCATCCTGTTTGAATTAAGCACTAAAGTAAAACTGCAAAAAATGTGGCAAAGAATACAAAGCATTATCTTGGGGGAAAAACCAACACAGCACTGAGTACCACTAAATATTTCCTAGTATGGTTGTGGCTGCATCATGTTATGGGTATGCTTGTCGGTAAAAACAAACAGAGCTAAGAACAGGCAAATTTCTGGAGGAATGTGCTTTTCAACAGACAAATTAACCTTTCAGCAGGACAATAACATAAAACAGTGTTTCCCAACCAGGGGTACTTGAGAAGACTCATGAGACCATAGGCTTACTGGTAAAATGCATGAGGGGGTACTTCAGGGATACTCCAGGCAGAGCAAAAATGTACTTGGTGGTACATTAACCAAGAGCGTTTAGGAACCACTGACCTAAAACAAGGCCAAATATACACTGGAGTTGCTTACCAAGACGACATTGAATGTTCCTGCGACATTGAATGTTCCTGAGTGGCCTAGTTAGTTTTGACTTGAAAATCTATGGCAAGACATGAAAATAAATGGATGTCTAGCAATGATCTACAACAAACTTAACAGAGACTGAAGATTTTTATTTTATATGTGAAAATATTGTACAATCCAGGTGTGCAAAGCACTTACCCAGAAAGACTCACAGCTGAAATCACTGCCAAAGGTGAGCCTAACATGTATTGACTCAGGGGCGTGAATACTTATGTATATTAGATATTTCTGCATTTCATAAAATTTGCTAAAATGTCTAAAAACATGTCACTGTGTCCTTATCGGGTATTGTAAGTAGATGAGCAAGAAAATCAATTAAATCAATTTTGAATTCAGGCTGTAACACTACTAAATGTGGACTAAGCCAAGAGGTATGAATACTTTCTGAAGGCACTGTATGTATATACAGTATGTACAGTTTGTGTGTGTGCATAAAGGGGAGATCAAGATTATCTCAGAGCATTTTCTCCTTGACTTCTCAGAAGGGGTCTAGGACAGGAAGAGGCCATTTAGCAGGACTGCGTCTCCCAGAGGCCCTTGCTCTGTTTCATTTCTGGGTGGAGATGACAGGATGTCTTTTGTTGTTATCTCCTGAGCTAAGAGGTTACATGCGGGAAACCCCAGCCGCAACCTCTACCTCTGGGATTGTGTAATTTCCTGTTTATGTTTCTAAACTTATCCACCAAAAACTCTCCCCAATACACCTCTCCAAGTACAATGAACAAAAATACAGTTTAAGTCGGAAGTTTACATACACTTAGGTTGGAGTCATTAAAACTCCTTTTTCAACCACTCCACACATTTCTTGTTAACAAACTATAGTTTTGGCAAGTCGGTTAGGACATCTACTTTGTGCATGACACAAGTAATTTTTCCAACTATTGTTTCCAGACAGATTATTTCGCTGTATCACAATTCCAGTGGGTCAGAAGTTTACATACACTAGTTTACATACACTAAGTTGACTGTGCCTTTAAACAACTTGGAAAATTCCAGAAAATGTCATGGCTTTAGAAGCTTCTGATAGGCTAATTGACATCATAAGAGTCAATTGGAGGTGTACATGTGGATGTATTTCAAGGCCTACCTTCAAACTCAGTGCCTCTTTGCTTGACATCATGGGAAAATCCCAAAAAATCAGCCAAGACATCAGAAAAAAATTGTAGACCTCCACAAGTCTGGTTCATCCTTGGGAGCAATTTCCAAACGCCTGAAGGTACCACGTTCATCTGTACAAACAATAGTACGCAAGTATAAACACCATGGGACCACGCAGCCGTCATACCGCTCAGGAAGGAGACGCGTTCTGTCTCCTAGAGATGAATGTACTGTGGTGCGAAAAGTGAAAATCAATCCCAGAACAACAGCAAAGGGCCTTGTGAAGATGCTGGATGAAACAGGTACAAACCTATCTATATCCACAGTAAAACGAGTCCTATATCGACATAACCTGAATGGCCACTCAGCAAGGAAGAAGCCACTGCTCCAAAACCGCCATAAAAAAAAAACAGACTACGGTTCGCACATGGGGACAAAGATTGTACTTTTTGGAGAAATGTCCTCTGGTCTGATGAAACCCCCAAAAATTGTTTGGCCATAACGATCGGGAAAAAGGGGGACTGACCTAAGACAGGACATTTTTACTAGGATTAAATGTCAGGAATTGTGAAAAACTGAGTTTATATGTATTTGGCTAAGGTGTATGTAAACTTCCGACTTCAACTGTAAATGCAAAATGTAAAGTGTTGGTCCCATGTTTCCTGAGCTGAAATAAAAGATCCCAGAAATGTTCAATATGCACAAAGCTTATTTCTCTAAAATTTTGTGCACACATTTTTTATATCCCTGTCAGTGAGCATTTCTCCTTTGCCAAGATAATCCATTCACCTTACAGGTGTGGCATATGAAGATTCTGATTAAACAGCATGATCATTACACAGGTGCACCTTGTGTGTGGCACAATTAAAGACCACGCTAAAATGTGCAGTTTTGTCAAACACCACAATGCCACAGATGTCTCAAGTTGAGGGAGTATGCAATTGGCATGCTGACTGCAGGAATGTCCACCAGAGTTGTTGCCAGAAAATGTAATGTTAATTTCTCTACCATAAGCCACCTCCAATGTCATTTCAGATAATTTGGCAGTACGTCCAACCAGCCACACAACCGCAGACCACGTGTTTGGCGTTGTGTGGGCAAGCAGTTCGCTGATGTCAATGTTGTGAACAGAGTGCCCCATGGTGGCGGTGGGGTTACAGTATGGGCAGGCATAAGCTACGGACAACGAACACAATTGCATTTTATCGATGGCAATTTGAATGCCCAAAAATACAGTGACAAGATCCATTGAGAGGACAATTTTGCATATCTATACGCCAAGTCATGTGAAATCCATAGATTAGGGCCTAAAGAATGAATTTATTTCAATTGACTGATTTCCTCAAATCAGTAAAATCAATGAAATTGTTGCATGTTGCATTTATATTTTTATTCAGTATACTTAGACAAATGCTAAATAAAGAATAGTAGCAACACCTAAAACAAAGTAGTTGTCCAACCTAAAAACACACATGGGCTTCGTTCTTAGATTAAAGGAAGGGAATCTGTCATGTTCCATTGTCTGAGTTTGTAGCAATGATGACCCTCGCTCCACATCTGTTTGTGCTTTAGCCAACTCTTCTCTGCAGTGTTCCTTTGTTGTCATGCCAAAGGTAGTCCATGGCATGACAACAATAGTTAGAAGAGTTGGCTAAAGCACAAGTCGATCTGGGACTAGGCTAAAGCTGAAGGGTTACAGTATGTATAATCTGTTTCCTGATTTGGAAACAGGTCAGTTCATTGTTTACTGGAATGTCTTGTTAATATTTCTCACCTGCATGGTCTCCCTCAGACTCTGGACCTCTACGGTCAACTTCTGACGTTCCACCAGCAGATGCTTCAATACATCTAATAGATGGGGAGTGAGAAAAAGAAAGTGAGAGAGAGGAGAAGAGAAAAATATGTGTTTGTTCAGAGGTATGAGATCGTGCATTTCAGAAATATGGCATTGTGGGATTATTTTAGGCATTGCTAGAAAGAGGGTCTGTTAATGTCTACGTACAGTATGTGCTGCTCTTACCTGCGCTGCTCAGTGCAGCATACTGACTGGGGCTGAGACCCAGTGCTGACCTACACTCCTCCACCAGTCTCTCCAGCTCTCCCTGGTTGTCTGCCGTCCTATGGACCTCCAGCATGGATGTGCTCAGCCCACTGTCCTTTTCCTTCCAGCTATGCTCAGAGGGGCTGACCGGGCCGGCTGAAAACAAGGGGCTATCCAGAGATGGAGGACTCTTGGTGGGGCTAATCGTTGAGCTATTCCCCTGGGATACAGGACTCCTGGGAGTAGAGCAGGTGGGGCCTCCATTAAGCCCCATCACAACCCGCCTTTCAGGCGCTGCTGCATCACTTCCTGTCTTGCCCTGCAGGGAGATAAACCCAGGACCAATCACAGAGTAGCCTGGGCTGACAGGCAGGGAGGGTAGTAGTCTCTTCCCACTTAGGGCTGGAGCTGGGGCCGGAGTTGTGGCTGGGACCGGCTGGCCTGGTGTAGAGGGTGTGATCTGAGTGAGAGCAGGCAGGGTGGAGGTCACTGGAGAAGTAGGGGGGGTGTGAAACACATCCAAGTTGGGCCCTGGAGAGAATAAGAGCAACAACGCAAAAGTGTGAGTAAGAGACACAGCCAACGAGAGTGTGAGAGATTGAGTGCAGTGGTCACTGTTTGGGCATGTATTGTGTGATGGCATGCAAAGCTGCCAGGATGACTAATCCAGACCATCAACCCCCCACAATACTCAGGCTGTCATTCTCAGGATGAATGGGCCATTGCTTGTCAGGAGACACACATTCCTCTGCTCTGTGCTGCTGATCTATACCACCACTGACCCTAAGTCCTCCTTTGTCCTTGGTTTAAACAGATATTCTCTAAGCTTAATGGATATCATTCCTGATAGAGTTCAACAATACAAGTTATGGAAAGTGATGCATCATAATCAGGTCAATCTAACCCACAGCAAATTCAGTGACTGGCCGTAACTTCCCACTTCACCCGCTGCCTTCTATTCACCCATTCCAAGCCATAATGTGTGTGTCCGCCAGCATTAGGCTTACCATGATTAATCCATTTCAGTTGTGCTGAGCCGGGGAATTCTGCAGATTCATCACAGCTTGGGTAGCAAAGCCTGACAAATCGCAAGGGGACGCGAGGAGAATGACCACCGAGCAACACACACACAGGAACCAAGCCAAGATTCCTACCCCCTGACCCACACAAATGGAGAGATGGATCCAGTCTCTCCTCACTCCCTCTTGTCTCATTCCTTCTCTCTATTAATGCCTCTCTCTGTCCATCCCCATTCGGTCTTTTCACCATTGACTAAAAGCTGAAATAGGTATGTGAGCATCCCTCCGGGTATGCTGTCTGTTCTCTGAAGGAAGAGTCAAAATACTTCAGAGACAGCTGTTCAGCACATCAGGAGGGTTGACAGGTTAAGTGAGGAGTGAGTGTGTGTGTGTGTGTGTGTGTGTGTGTGTGTGTGTGTGTGTGTGTGTGTGGGGCAGAGGGTACCTGTGGGTCCATGGCAGTCCTTGCTGGAGAAGTTACCCATGATGCAGTGGGAAAGTAGACAACACACCAGTGGCCCTGGCCTTTATTGGCTCTCTCTGTCTGGACAGAGCTGAGGCTGCAGAGGAGACCTGCACAACAAATCAGTACGATTAATCATCTCTAATATGGCACAGCACAATTACGTAATGTTCCACAAGGGAAATGATGCACCAATGAATAACATCACGCACACAGCAATTCTCGAAACCCCTCGATATAGATTGGTGTCTCACCAATCTATATTAAAAGTGATTAGAGAAGTATGCCCAGTGAGAGAGAGAGGACATGAGTGTACATCCAGACTAAACATTAGATAGACATCTTAGTTCTGCACCATGTTCAGTTGCATTGTTCACCACCTTCGGGGAAAAACAAAAAGTCTGCAACAAACCAAAGCACATTTTAGTGAGGGATAGAACAGATGACAATAGAATCCCACAACTCCATTTTAGTAGCTTTAATAAAACAGTGCCCGTATCATGAATTTGGTCGTCTAATCTGTCAGTGAGATCTGTCCAAAGCGTGCCAATACGTGACTGAGGAGCTGGCGGTTCTCAACTTTAATTATTCTCATTTGTAGCCGACTAATGACGGAGATCATTCAAACCTCAGTGGCTTTGGGCGTTTGCATTGATCTCCCATGTTAAATATACACGCAAGCCCATTTCAATATCTAAATTGATCCAAAAGGATGATTGATAGCCAAACGAAGTTGAATGCATGTAGCCCTAGAGTTACAGAACCGCACCTTCCCCTAAAATGAATTTATAGGCGCAACTCAGTCGTCCCATCAAAAATACTAACACTCAACTTATATATTTATACAAGGAAGGAGAAGAGAAAACATTTCGTTTTTCTACCAACACGAAACCCGTCACAAAGAAATGTGAAAGTTGGCTGAGACATACGTCTTTCTATCCAAACAGCGACGCATTTATCAAGCTTTATAATCAGAGAAAAAATAAACTGTAGGCCTACACACCCTTTAAACTTTAGGGTATAATTATTTATTTGTATCCCTTTCTTTTCCTCCTCGTGCAAATATAATCAATTGTATCTCCTCCTCACCTACCTTCCCGCTGTAGCCTACCGCGCACTGGATCTGTCCTCTTTGTCAATGCGGGGAGTGCGTACCACGAAAGAGGATGAAGTAGCCAAACGCACAAACTCCGCTTGTTCAAGGTGAAGTAGACCTATACACTCTGGTTTCTCTCATGAGAACCCCCAATATGTAATGTGACAAGTATTTTTTAACAGAACTTAATGCATCTTCATCAACTTTATCTAACTTTCATCCATTCTGCTCCGATACAGTAAGCTCTCAGTTCTGGCCATGGCCACTAGGAGCATAATTGCGCTCTTCTATTTGCATGCAATAGTGATTGGTCGTTCGCGAACGGATCTTTTTGGTGAACGCAGGGAAAAGAATAGCATCGGTGAAAGAGCCGTTAATTTGGCTCCCTGATTTGCATACTGCTACTACTTATTAGATGGCCTGCAAAAAATAGGAACTACATTTTTTATGCACAACATCGACGTGGACCAGATTGACAGCTCTCCATCCCCACTATTTATTGTCTGCAGTGAGAATTCACTGTCTTTCGATAACTATTTTGTCATTTATCTGCAGAAAAACGTTGTTTTGAGCTCAAAAAGCAGTAGTAGCAGTATGCAAATCAGGGAGCCAAATTAACGGCTCTTTCACCGATGCTATTCTTTTCCCTGCGTTCACCAAAAAGATCCGTTCGCGAACGACCAATTGCAGGCCATCTAATAATTTGGCCAGGTAAAATTGTATTTGAACAACCATTTCACGATCTGACATAATGGTAGCCTACCTTTTGAGCTTTACATTAAAGATGTTTTAAAAAAATCATGGTTCTAGGTAGATTTTTAAAGGGAAACTTACTGCTAGACACAATGTAGGGTGTTTTTCCAGTTTCCCTGCATAATTCTGATTGATGAGAGGGTGTTTCAGACATAATTATGCACTACAGCTGTGTTTTAGAATTTTCGAGCCGGTAGAGTTCAATCAATGACGTCATTGGTTGATTGATCCTGCTGTCAGATCTAAAACTCAATGGTCATGTTTTGTAGCAATTATTGTGTCTTTGTGTTTCGCAGATTGCACGATCACGCTAGCAGAGAGTAGATATGGTTTTCCTTGTTCAATAGAGCCATAGAGTACCACGGCATGAGTCATAATACCCATAAAACCTAGCGGTGAAACAGGGAAATGGTTCCAATCGTTTTTACACCATTCATTTTTCCCATAGGGGATTTTAGAAACATAAAAAATAAAGGCTGTGTTTCATGTAGACTTACCATGGTGTGACGTTTTGATAACCATATAAATCTCTCTTGGACAAGGTGACTTTTATCAAGACATCTTAGACATGCAAAACTACAAATCCCTGCAAGCTCCTGCACATCATCTCTAGCTGAAACCTTTGCTAAACAGGTATTGTCAATTTAAAGACAGTTCACAGAATTGTCAATTAAAAGAAATGTAGCCAATTTATTCATTACTATATTTAGCTAACGTTAGATAGTTAATCCAGAGATTCTTACCTTTGCCTTGATTCGGCAGTCTCATCCAGATCGCCATGGTAATTAGCATTTCATTTTTTCGGGTATATTCAAGTTACTGGTTACTAGTTACTGGAGCTATGTTACCGTGCACTGTCTCGCCGAGATTGTTAAATAATTAACTACAATGGCTACTTCTGACGATTCCTCTTTCCAAGATGAGCTGGATGACAAGTATTATGTTTTTAATGTTCTTTTACACTGAAACATACAGCCCTATTTATTTGAGTCGGAATACATGGAAGAGGAGTTGAGACAGTGAGGGAAAAAAATTGCGAGACCAGCAAGCAGCGGGGGCAGCTTAGACAAGTTAGTCCAGGACTCATGTGGGCAAATGACAAACTACTAAGTTGTTTTGCTGTCGGTAGCTAGCTAGCAATATGACCTCTGTTTTTACAGGAGGCAGAGTTGTTCAATACAGTACAATTTGGTGATAAATTTGGCCATAACGGTGCTTGCTAATACCACTACAAGCCAAGCTAGCCAAGTTTAGCTAGCTAGCTAACTGTGTTTGCCATACCTAAAATGTACTGAAATGTAATGTTATAGCTAGTTTGCTAAACTGGAGAATTGTTTTGATGATGATGGTAGAGAGTAATGGAATGACTTTGGCTTTATATACTCCTATTAGTCTTCAGAAAGTTTTCACCCCCCTTGACTATTTCCACATTTTGTTGTGTTACAGTCTGAATTTAAAAAAGCATATTGTATGGATTATTTTCACTATAACAAATACTCAGATGAAACATATTGTGCTATTTATCACAGACTACTTTGTGTCAAAGTTTAACAAGGACATTTGTTTTGAAACCATTTCAATTTTTTTTAATAGTGGTACAAAATAACATCTGTTGTGCTCCCGGTCAAAACTGACCGGTATGATTTTATGAGTAAAGAAAGGACATAGGCCCAAAACTACACATGAAAACTTTACCATATTACAAAATTAATGTCTGAACACATTAAAGAACAACAGTAACAATAACAGTATTACTAACAATAACAAAACATTCAAATCTGTCAATCAATTGTGGTTGCCTGTTGTGTTCTCATGCACCTGTTGGACATGCACCTGTTGTTGCATGTGCCTTGCACTGCATTTATGGAACGTAATGCTCGTTTTGACATCTCTTGGTGCACACAGATCTCTTCCTTTTGTCTCTTCTGTCTCTGGTGGCCGTAGATCTTGCTTCTGGCCCTTGTATATCTCTCACCAATCCAGCAGAGGATGGTGTTGGAGGAAGGTGTTGGTGCCTTTGAATGAGGGGTGCCACCATGGCTTTCCCCAACTCTTCTAGGAATAGTCTCGTCTTGAAGAATTTCCCCTGCTTCCAGCCTGGATTCACCTCCATTCACGCCACAAACACAGTGTAGGCCGACACATCTAGGATGTTGGAGAACACCACCATGGGCCAATGTGCCGTCCTCTTACAAGAGTATGTGCCAGTAACCTGCAAAAGTGCAACAATCAGTAAATAAAATAATGAGTACATACAAGTGATACTTCATGTCTTGCATAGTAACGTGAATAATTGTATTAAAGCGTTGTTTTAATTTATCACATCTAAAACATATTTACATATTCAAATGAATAGAATTGACTCCATACGATTAAAAAATTCAATGAGAATTTCACTTAACAACATGTCTTATTTTTATGGTGCAGATAAAACAATCTGATCATAGAGAAAAAGTACATGAGACTTGAAAGATAAAAAGTAACATACCTTATCAAGGCTGTCAACTCCCCCTTTGTTCCTGTTGTAATCCAGGACAGCGTTGGGCTTCTTGTCCTCCCTGGTACTCACAGCGGCATCCCTGTGCAGAGTTGTCATCAGGAGCACATTCTTCCTTTTTCTTCGGGCAGTAGGACACAAGAGTGTGTGTAACGGTGAAAGCAAATTCAGAGGAAAAACGATCCCTGTCCTTGATAGTGTGTAAGGCAGGAGGCAACTCAGGCTTGTTCCTTCTGACCGTCCCCATAATTTTTTTTAGCAGCTCCTGACGAAGAGCATATGAGGTGAAGAAATTTTCACATGTTATGTTGTGCCCCTGGAGACCTACAGTCATTTCCAGGACCACTCGCTTCCCCTGGTTCCTTTATGGGAACACCGTCAGAAGGTTTCCCGGTGTAAACCTGCATGTTCCAGGCATAACTTGTCCTGGCATCACATGCTGCCAATATCTTTATTCCATATTTAGACGGTTTGCTTGGCATGTACTGTTTGAATGGGCAGCGTCCCCTAAAAGCGACCAGATGCTCATCCACTGTGATGTCTGGACTTGGGTTATAGATGAGTGGCAGGCGCTCCACCCACTTGTGCCTAACCTCTCAGATCGCTGCCAGCTTGTCTTGTTGACGGCGGCCTGGTCTTGTATCACGGTTGTCGAAGCGAATCAACCGTGACAACACGTGAAATGTCTGGAGTGACATAGTGGCACCCAAAATTGCCTGACCAGACTCTATCCCATAAACTGGTGGTAGATTTGTTTCTGGATCTGAACACACCAGCCAAAATCAAGAGACCCACGAATGCTTGGACGTCTGTCTGGTCTACCTTCTTCCAGTTGTCTGTGTAAACGCATCTCCCCTCCAAGTTGGTCATGTTATTCACTATAGTTTCGATTGACTCTGTCAGGAACAGTTAGAATCAGCGTATCTCGTTGGCCCTGGGGTCATCCTGATAACATTTTCAGCCGACAGCAGACCTCTCCTCTCAGCTGGGGATGAAGACCAGGACAAATTCCAATTCTTTGAATGTAACAACAACCTCAGCAGGGCCCTCTTCCTCATCACTGGATTGTTCCACATCGAATGTCTCTTGGTCTGGATCATATTCTGTGTTGTCTTCAACTTCTGACACTTCCTCCTCTAATGTATCTTCACTGTTAGTTTCCTGGCCTCTCTCCTCCTCACCAGTGCCATGATCAAAGATATGATCAAGAGCCTCACATACAGTATATCGTTTGGTCATTGTGCTGCCACAGAATGAATTGTGAGCAAAGGCCTCAAAAAAGCTTTATGTACCAGAGCTGCGAGAAAAGTTCTATATATTATTGAAACAATGTAGCGATTGTTTGTGAGAATGCCAACAGGTGTGGTTCCCGTGGGGGAAAGATTCTATTGGGGAAAGGTTCCTGTGGGGGTTGCCATGGAAGCCAAGAAGGGCTCCAGCCCAGAGTCTCTGGTGGCACAGCTAGCACTGTGATGCAGTGCCTTAGACCACTGTGCCACCCGGGAGGCCCCATCAAGGATCTCTTTGTATTGTGCTCCGTTTTTGCCTCAATCCTGACTAGTCTCCCAGTCCCTGCCGCTGAAAAACATCCCCACTGCATGATGCTGCCACAACCATGCTTCACCGTAGGGATGGTTCCAGGTTTCCTGCAGACGTGACGCTTGACATTCAGCCCAAGAGTTCAATGTTCATTTCATCAGACTAGAGAATCTTGTTCATCATGGTCTGACAGTCTATAGGTGCTTTTTGGCAAACTCCAAGCGGGCTGTCATGTGCATTTTACTGAGGAGTGGCCTCCATCTGGCCACTCTACCATTAAAGCTTGATAGGTGAAGTGCTGTAGAGATGGTTGTTGTTCTGGAAGGTTCTCCCATCTCCACAGAGGAACTCTAGAGCTCTATCGGTGACCATCGGATTCTTGGTCACCTCCCTGACCAAGGCCCTTCTCCCCCGATTGCTCAGTTTGGCTGGGCAGCCAGCTCTATGAAGAGTCTTGGTGGTTCCAAACTTCTTCCATTTAAGAATGATGGAGGTCACTGTGTTCTTGGGGACCTTCAATGATTCAGAAATGTTTTGGTACCCTTACACAGATCTGTGTCTCGACACAATCCTGTCTTGGAGCTCTACGGACAATTCCTTCGACCTCATGGCATGGTTTTTGCTCTGACATGCACTGTCAACTGTGGGACCTTATATAGACAGGTGTGTGCCTTTCCAAATCAATTGAATTTACCACAGGTGGACTCCAAGGATGATCAATGGAAACCGAATGCACCTGAGCTCAATTTCATGTCTCATAGCAAAGTGTCTGAATACTTATGTAAATAAGCTATTTCTGTTTTTATTTTTAATCCATTTGCAAAAATGTCTAGAAACCTGTTTTCACTTTGTCATTATGTGGTATTGTGTGTAGATTGCTTAGGATTTGTATTTATTTAATCCATTCTAGACTAAGGCTGTAACGTAACAAAATGTGGAAAAAGTCAAGGGGTCTGAATATTTTCCGAAGGCACTGTATTTCATATATTGCCATAACTCGTCTCCAGAGCAAATAGACTTTGTCTTGAATACAAGCCATGTCTGCTTATTTGCTACATTGACAGACTAATCTATTGTTTTATTTAAGCATGTTTACTTGCCAACAAATTAAAGTTTAAATGATACATCGACTCCCTTCATCCTTTGTTTTAGCATTTCATTAATATCACAATGAATTGATCCAGAAGTTGAAGTCGAGACTTTATTGGTTTCTGATGCAGCTAGAATCATTTATTCATGTCAGTACACTTAAAAAAATATTATATAAAACACCATTATATACATATGTACAACAGCTAGCAATATCTATACCACAATGCAGTTATGAGCATACTAGGCACTCTATACTATACTACAACATCAGTCTAACTAAATATGGATGTTGTATTGGTTGAATGTTCCAGGCAGGTTCCAGAATGTTCTTCAGCTGGTGAACCTCTTCTTGTGGCAATGTTCTTCACCACCCACTGCTTAGACCTCTTGCAGAATATTTGTATGTATGTACAGTACTGCAAGTCTCCTGGAAAGACATGAAGACTGATCATGAGAATGTGTAACCATACAATAAACCATGTTCATCTGTAAACAAGAAAGGGTACAGTAGACTGGTATGTGTTTCGTTACACTCAATAATGAGGCATTGAGATGGGCTGTTAGCAAAGATATAAAACATTTGAGGAGGGCTTGACTTGTAGACAGTCTAGTCGTGTATTGTTGTGTGTGAGCACCTACAGTTGTGCTGTTAAGTAGACAAGCACTGCCAACAGTAGAGTGGATAGGGTAGAAGAGTGTACTAACAGCCCCTCTCTCCCATGCCAAAGAACTGACTGCAAGGGTGTGAACATTTGAGAAGCACTTACATTTATATATTTTTGTCTTGTACACAGTAGTTTATTCATGATTTTGTTTTCCATTTGGCTGTCCTGGCTTGTTTCAAAGTCAGATGATGTTGAGTTTGAGCTTATTCCAGGCTGAAAGCTTTCATCCAATGGGTCTACAGGCTCTGCACTACTGAAGCTGATGTCAAGGTCATTGTCGTCAGCAACAGCAGGACTAATCTGTAGGACACGCAGTGATTAGCCAACATTTTAGTACTTTGTCCCATCAATAAACACTCAAACAACATACTATTTTCACCCCCCCCCCCCCATGTCAACAGATCATGCATACTAACCTTCACAGACAATACCCACCCCCAACAGACACCAGTCAGTGACCCACATCATCCGCTCCTTACTAATCCCTCCTTTTCTCCAATTTACACTTCAAGCCTTGCATGAACAATCAGCTAAACCTCTATAATACAGAGAAAACTACAGTAGTAGTTGTAGCCGACTTGTGAACACATCAACTGTCACAACAAGACCATGTTTATGCCTAGCTCATCATGGAGTCATGGAAAGATTTAGTCGATTTTATTAAGATTTTAGAAGGTGACTTCGCTACAATAGTTTCTGGTGCTTAGCTTGATGTTGATGCCTCTGCAGATGTTGATGGGATTGGACTCTAAATAGAACACAGTCATGTTAGCTCGCTAATGGTTAACTAATGTAACCTAACAAAGCTAATGTTAGCTTGCAAAGTTACAAATCTTTTTTTGTTGTTGCACAAAACTACCCTCTATACTTACTTTCATTTTTTTTAACCGGTGCCGGTTACCTTCAGATGAGTCCCGTGACAGTTGTGGGGGTCGTAGAACCAAACGGAGAACACCATCGTGTTCGTGAGAGTCTCATCTTTCCATAGTGGTCATATTACTTTCCATGAGAAGACCGATTTTCGGGATGTCTGATGGTCTGACAAACACAGCTGTAGTTCGTCCACCTACCACCGCAGATGTGTAAGGCCGATATAGGTGGATGCTGTGGATTGAGACACAGTCCATGCAAGATATCTCTAGCTTGGTTGTAAAATAGTTGCAGGCCTGCGCCTGTGAGTCTCTCCCTTCCATAGTGGGGTAAAATATATTTCAAGTTTAAAGTTTTAATGTCACATGCACAAGTACAGTGAAATGCCTTTATTGTAAGCTCTAACCCCAACAATTCAGTAACAAAATAGAACAAAAACACACAAGATAAGAAATAAGAAGAACACAATAAAATAACTTAGCATACTATATACAGGGTCAGTTCCAGTACCATGATTACAATGTGCAGGGATACTGGATCGCCAGAGGTAGATACAGTTGAAGTCGGAAGTTTACATACACCTTAGCCAAATATATTTAAACTAGGTTTTTCACAATTCCTGACATTTAATCAAAGTAAAAAATATCCTGTCTTAGGTCAGTTAGGATCACTACTTTATTTTAAGAATGTGAAATGTCAGAATAATAGTAGATAATTATTTCAGCTTTTATTTCTTTCATCACATTCCCAGTGGTTCAGAAGTTTACATACACTCAATTAGTATTTGGTAGCATTGCCTTTAAATTGTTTACCTTGGGTCAAACGTTTTGGGTAGCCTTCCACAAGCTTCCCACAATAAGTTGGGTGAATTTTGGCCCATTCCTCCTGACAGAGTTGGTGTAACTGAGTCAGGTTTGTAGGCCTCCTTGCTCACACACGCTTTTTCAGTTCTGCACACAAATTTTCTATAGGATTGAGGTCAGGGCTTTGTGATTGCCACTCCAATACCTTGACTTTGTTGTCCTTAAGCCATTTTGCCACAACTTTGGAAGTATGCTTGGGGTCATTGTCCATTTGGAAGACCCATTTGCGACCAAGTTTTAACTTCCTGACTGATGTCTTGAGATGTTGCTTCAATATATCCACATAATTTTCCTTCCTCATGATGCAATCTGTTTTGTGAAGTGCACCAGTCCCTCCTGCAGCAAAGCACCCCCACAACATGATGCTGCCACCCCCGTGCTTCACAGTTGGGATGGTGTTCTTCGTCTTGCAAGTCTCCCCCTTTTTCCTCCAAACATAACGATGGTCATTATGGCCAAACAGTTCTATTTTTGTTTCATCAGACCACAGGACATTTCTCCAAAAAGTACGATCTTTGTCCCCATCTGCAGTTACAAACCGTAGTCTGGCTTTTTTTATGGCGGTTTTGGAGCAGTGGCTTCTTCCTTGCTGAGCAGCCTTTCAGGTTATGTCGATATAGGACTTGTTTTACTGTGCATATAGATATGTTTGTACCTGTTTCCTCCAGCATCTTCACAAGGTCCTTTGCTGTTGTTCTGGGATTGATTTGCATTTTTCACACCAACATACGTTCATCTCTAGGAGACAGAACACGTCTCCTTTCAGAGCGGTATGATGGCTGCGTGGTCCCATGGTGTTTATACTTGCGTACTATTGTGTGTACAGATGAACGTGGTACCTTCAGGCGTTTGGAATTTGATCCCAAGGATGAACCAGACTTGTGGAGGTCTACAATTTCTTTTCTGAGGTCTTGGCTGATTTCTCTTGATTTTCCCATGATGTCAAGCAAAGAGGCACTGAGTTTGAAGGTAGGCCTTGAAATACATCCACAGGTACACCTCCAATTGACTCATATGGTGTCAATTAGCCTATCAGAAGCTTCTAAAGCCATGACATAATTTTATGCAATTTTCCAAGCTGTTTAAAGGCACAGTTAGTGTATGTAAACTTCTGACCCACCGGAATTGTGATACAGTGAATTATAAGTAAAATAATCTGTATGTAAACAATTGTTGGAAAAATGACTTGTGTCATGCACAAAGTAGATGTCCTAACCGATTTCAACTGTATGTATAGGGGTAAGGTGACTAGGCATCAGGATACAGTTGAAGTTGGAAGTTTACATACACTTAGGTTGGAGTCATTAAAACTTGTTTTTAAACCACTCCACAAATTTCTTGTTAACAAACTATAGTTTTGGCAAGTCGGTTAGGACATCTACTTTGCATGACACAAGTCATTTTTTCCAACAATTGTTTACAGAGGTGTTCAGTCCCAGGGTCCTAAGCTTGAACGGCCCGACCAGCGCTCTAACATCCATGGGAGTGGAGAGGGGCTGAGTGGCGTCCACAAAGCTCTCATCGACCAAAGAGTCAATGAGGACCCGGAGAGATTTGGACTTGTTTCCCCACAGCAGAATGGCATGAGAAGGGGTGCTAGCAAGGGAAGCAGGAAAGTTCTCCATATGAACCACCCGAGTACTCGCTTCTACCAGTGAGCCTGGTCTTTTTTAGGCTCACTGAGAAGGTGGAGTGACCGATGAGACGGCACTGCTGCAGCTGGGTTACTGAGGGGCTGTGGGGTTACCACCGTGGTAGGCTGCCTCCCAGACAACCCACGGAATTGCTCCAGCAAAATGTCCAATGCCCAGTCATGGTGTTCAGCCAACATTTGGACCCCCTCCATAAGGCCACAAAGCAGTTCCTCGTGCCTCCCGATGGTGGCTCATTGGGAGGAGATGGCGTCGCACAGCTGGCCCGGGTCTGCTGGGTCAATCATGGCCATTTCGTACTAACACGTTTGAAGGTAAGACCCAGGTGCAGACCATGTTGAAGTAACAAAAGTTTATTGATTCGAACACGGGCAGTCAAAGGTACAGGACGGCAGACAGGCTCAGGGTCAGGGCAAGCAGAAAGGTCAAAACCAGGAAACCTAGAAAACAGGCACTATAAACAGGACAGGAGAAAGGGGAAAAACGTTGGTAGGTATGAATGAACAAAACGAACTGGCAACAGACAAACAGAGAACACAGGAATAAATCCACAGGGGATAATGGGGAAGATGGGCGACACCTGGAGGGGGGTGGAGACGATCACAAAGACCAGTGACACAGATAAGGGTGTGACATTCTTACTAATTAGTGACCTTAATCAATCAATTAGAAGGGTGGAGCGAAATCCGCAGACACTCGGCCCTCTGTGGAATGAGTTTGACACGTGGCTTACAGTGCTTGTTTACATTTACTTTGTTTATAAAATTTGGAGTAAAACAAGCTTATATTTTGGGTTCTGATGATCAACGAAAGTTGAACTAAGCTCATGAGGCATTTATAAGTTATGTTCTTCAAGAATCAATGGGAACATATCATTAATTTATAAGTCCAAAAATGGATGCAGCAACTGCAGATTGCCCATTTTAACCAACTTCAAAACGGCGGTCTTTGTGAGTCAAGATGTGGGTTTTTCATGACCGAAGGCACATGCACAATATGGAATTACATGCATGCGAACCATGCATAGAGCTGGCCGCCCAGCCAAACTGAGCAATCGGGGGAGAAGGGCCTTGGTCAGGGAGGTGACCAAGAACCCGATGGTCACACTGACAGAGCTCCAAAGTTCCTTACTGGAGATGGCAGAACCTTCCAGAAGGACAACCATCTCTGCAGCACTCCACCAATCAGGCCTTTATGGTACAATGACCAGTCGGAAGCCACTCCTTAGTAAAAGGCACATGACAGCCTGCTTGGAATTGGCCAAAAGGCACCTAAAGACTCTCAGACCATGAGAAACAAGATTCTCTGGTCTGATGAAACCAAGATTAAACTCTTTGGCCTGAATGCCAAGCGTCACGTCTGGAGTATACCTGGCAACACCCCTATGCTGAAGCATGGTGGTGGCAGCATGCTGTGGGGATGTTTTTTAGTGGCAGGGACTGGGAAACTAGTCAGGATCGAGGGAAAGATGAACGTAGCAAAGTACAGAGAGATCCTTGATGAAAACCTGCTCCAGATTACTCAGGACCTCAGACTGGGGCGAAGGTTCACCTTCCAATAGGACAACGACCTTAAAAGCTCTTAGGGCTAGGGGGCAGTGTTCGGAAGTTCGGATAAATGATGTGCCCAAAGTAAACTGCCGGTTACTCAGGCCCAGAAGCTAGGATATGCATATAATTGGTAGCATTGGATAGACTCTGAAGTTTCTAAAACGGCTACAATAATGTCTGTGAGTATAACAGAACTGATATTGGAGGCAAAAACCCGAGGAAAATCCATTCAGAAATGTGTTTTTTGAGGTCACAGTCCATTTCAATGCTTGTCTATGGGATATACAAATAAATAGCTCCCAGATTGCAGTTCCTCTGGCTTCCACTAGATGTCAACAGTCTTTAGAAATGGTTTCAGGCTTGTTTTTTGAAAAATTAGCAAGTATTTGTAGTCTTTCAAGGTGTCCCTCGTTAGGACTCTAGTCTTGTGGCACGCGTGAATGAGGGAGCACACTTCGTTTTTTATCTCCGGTATTGAACATACTACATTCCGTCTTAAATTTTATCGTTTATTTACATATTAGGGTACCTGAGGATTGATTAGAAACGTTGTTGGGCGAAGTTTACCGGTAACTTTTGGGATTCCTTTGTCTGCATGTTGAACGAGTGGAACGGGTGGATTACTGAATCAAACGCGCCAACTAAACTGACTTTTTTGGGATATAAAGAAGGACTTTATCGAACAAAACGACCATTTGTTGTGTAGCTGGGACCGTTGGGATTGCAAACAGAGGAAAATCTTCAAAGGTAAGTGATTTATTTTATCGCTATTTCTGATTTTTGTGACGCCTATGCTGGTTTGGATAATGTTTTTAATGCTGGTGTATGCAGGGCGCTGTCCTCAGATAATTGCATGGTATGCGTTCGCCGTAAAGCCTTTGGATTAACAAGAAGTTAAGCTTTTAAATGATGTAAGACACTTGTATGTTCATGAATGTTTAATATTACAATTTTGTCATTTGAATTTGGCACGGTCCAGCTTCACCGGATGTTGTCGATTCTGATCCCGGTAACGGGATACGTGCGCTAAGAGGTTTAGGCACACAGCCAAGAAAACGCAGGAGTGGCTTCGGGACAAGTCTATGAATGTCCTTGAGTGGCCCAGTCAAAGCCTGACCTTGAACCCGATCAAACCCGACAGAGCTTGAGAGGATCTGCAGAGAAGAATGGGAGAAACTCCCCAAATACAGGTGTGCCAAGCTTGTAGTGTTATACCCAAGAAGACTCAAGGCTGTAATCGCTGCCAAAGGTGCTTCAACAAAGTACTGAGGAAAGGGTAAATACTCGTAGATGTGATATCAGTTTTTTTTTAAACATTTGCTGAAAATGTCTAAAAACAAGTTTTTGCTTTGTCATTCTGGAGTATTGTGTGTGGATTGATGAGGAAAAAGAATAGGGCTGTAACCTCACAATGTGGAAAAAGTCAAGGGGTCTGAATACTTTCCAAATGCATTGTATAAGGTCCTTGGACGTTAAAGGAGTAGGCTTGCTTGCCTACATTCCTTAACAGTACATTCCTGATAGACATGAAAGAATGATTGATGTGTGTAGATGCTATGTAGGTGTCTCAGTGCTTCATAGCCCCGTGACAATGCCTTACATCTTAGGGACACATCAAGATTTATCTTTGCTTATTTTTCAGCACAATAAACTGATTTATTGATTTATAATATAACCAAATATCGCTAAATATATATATTTATGAAGAACATGAATGAAAACAGTGAGGCGAAGTCTTTTGGAGGATGGCCTGGTGTCAAGAAGGGCAGCAAAGAAGCCACTTCTCTCCAGGAAAAACATCAGGGACAGACTGATATTCTGCAAAAGGTACAGGGATTGGACTGCTGAGGTAAAGTCATTTTCTCTGATGAATCCCCTTTCCGATTGTTTGGGGCATCCGGAAAAAAGCTTGTCCGAAGAAGACAAGGTGAGCACTACCATCAGTCCTGTGTCATGCCAACAGTAAAGCATCCTGAGACCATTCATGTGTGGGGTTGCTTCTCAGCCAAGGGAATGGGCTCACTCACAATTTTGCCTAAGAACACAGCCATGAATAAAGAATGGTACCAACACATCCTCAGAGAGCAACTTTTCCCAACCATCCAGGAACATTTTGGTGACGAACAATGCCTTTTCCAGCCTGATGGAGCACCTTGCCATGAGGCAAAAGTAATAACTAAGTGGCTCGGGGAACAAAACATCGATATTTTGGGTCCATGTGTCATGCCCTGACCTTAGAGATCCTTATTATTCTCTATGTTTGGTTAGGTCAGGGTGTGACTCGGGTGGGAAAGTCTATGTTTTCTATTTCTTTGTTTTTGGCCGAGTGTGGTTCCCAATCAGAGGCAGCTGTCTATCGTTGTCTCTGATTGGGGATCATATATAAGTTGTCATTTTCCTTTTGGGTTTTGTGGGATCTTGTTTTCTGTTTAGTTTCTTAGCCTTACAGAACTGTGCGCTTTTGTTTTTTGACTTTGTTATTTTGTTTGGTGTCATCAATAAAGTTACGGTGTTAAAGTTACGCCTACAACGCTGCGCCTTGGTCCACTCTTCATTCTACACACGAGAGTCGTTACACCATGGCCAGGAAACTCCCCAGACCTTAATCCCATTGAGAACTTGTTGTCAAACCTTAAGAGGCGGGTGGACAAACAAAACCCCACAAATTCTGACAAACTCCAAGCATTGATTATGCAAGAATGGGATGCCATCAGTCAGGATGTGGCCTTGAAGTTAATTGACAGCATGCCTGTGCGGATTGCAGAGGTCTTGAAAAAGAAGGGTCAACACTGCAAATATTGACTCTTTGCATCAACTTCATGTAATTGTCAGTAAAAGCCTTTGACACTTATGAAACACTTGTAATTATACTTCAGTGTTCCATAGTAACATCTGACAAAAATATCTAAAGACACTGAGGCAGCAGACTGTGAAAATTAATATTTGTGTCCTTCTCAAAACTTTTGGCCACGACTGTATATGGGTCTGCTAATACAGGACTAGTAAAGGCCCGGTGTACTATTTTTGTGAAAATTGTATTTGAGTGTTTACCAGCATTTGTAACTTTAGTCTGATAATTATATGTACAAAACAGTTAGTCTAATAATACAAAACAGTTAATCTGATAACACTTGTGGAATATAAAAATACTTGCTTGATATATGTTTTCCAGTTTCTTGAAATACTTTGCAAATGCAACTTATTTCTATGTGAAAACTGAAATGGTCTATTCATTGCTTTTACATTTTAGTAGACACTCTTATCATACTTTTTTGTATCTGTGGGAATCGAAACCACAACCCTAGCATTGCCATACCAACTGAGCCACAACATCACAAACCACTTGATGTCTCAATCTACTCAATTACTGTATTGGTCATTGTTTTTCTTCAGGGTGATGGAAAGTCTACAGGTGCAAACCCCAGCGTATGTACAATACAGTAATGTACATTTACATTTAGTGGTTTGTACGGATGGTCAATTAATACTGCACAAAAGTGGTTGATTTCCATGTTATTTGATCAAGAAAAATATTTCATTTGATGTGGATGTTTTGTGTCTTCACCCATAACCTTGCACCTTTTGATGTAAATGTTTGAGGACAGGGTTTTGTTCTTTCTGGATCCCATTAGAATGGTGATCTCAGAGAAAGGGACAGGGCAACAACTCTTACAATTCCAACTATTGAATCCTGCAAGATACTGTTCTTAATTATACAATTATCTTTTTTTGCCAACGCACATGTTTGCCCGCGCTATAGGCGTTTCTATTGGTCCGCTGATACTAGTAAAGGCCCAGTGCACTACTGTTGTGAAAAAATATTTGGTTCCAAAAATAATAATAACATTCGTTTTTTATTCCAATTTTCAGGGGTTGCTGCACCCTATACTTCCCGCAGCTATGGGGTTGACTGCATTGTTTGAATGGAATGTTAGTAGATTGGCAGTTAATTAGGAAAATGTATGGGATCATTCCTCTAAAACAGTCTGCAGATGAATTCTTCACATTCATTATTTTAACACTATCTTATCACAGCACTAGCAAACCATAGTTGACCAACTCCCTGACCAACATGGCTGATCTTTGTACCAGCAACAGACAGCCTGGTCTCATAGACTAGACATAATATAGTACATATAAATCCGGCACACTCAAATTAGTACGATATGTTACGTTTGGTAAGGTTACATAAGACAGGTGGTTATGTAAACAGGTGTAAAATATACTTTATGTATTTCACCAAAAATCCCTCATAACTATTTTAAATTATTATTTTAATGTTATTTTAAGATGTATTACATTACTTTCAAGAGTGAATTATTTTATTGTATTTATTTTCTAAATTGTGTTATTGATGTGATGTCATCAACGGGAGCCATGCTCTTACTTCTTGGTTTGCTCAGAGCGTGATGAGGAGAGGTATGTGTTATGTATTGAAAGAGATTTGCGTCAGTTCAAATCTGGCATCAGGACAAAATGTGATTCAGAGTCACCGAATATATTTTAAGTATTTTAATTAAACTCAAACGATAAATGGTAAATGCAATTTTCGTATATACGGGTTCACTGTATCTCCGCGCAGGGTAGATTAGGGAACTGTGGAATGTACTCAAAAAGCAGTTCTTATACTATGACATTTTTAGTTCCAACTCGTCCAGTTGGCCTATCATAGTAGAGGCTGAGCATGGTTTAGACTCTTGCTCCGCCTTTGGGGGCACCCAGACTTGTCCAAGCCCCTTGGCGCTTTCCTTTGTCCACATCTGGTTGCTGGGTAGATTAGCTCCGTCTTGTGTCTCCCCCTGGATTCTTCACTCAAACAATTCCTAATATGGTACTGATCAGTCTCCTAACCTCCCTGGTTGGCCTAGAGTGATGCACCCCTCCCCTCTCCAGACTGACCACAGCTTTTATGGCCTGTGTTGGTCAGTCCTTACACACCTACACACACACCCATCTGTATTGTTTGTGTGTGTGTAACAAAACAATATTCATCTTCAAACAATATGCTAACAGGCTATAGTGCATAAACATAAATCCTAACAGTATGCTCCGGTCTTTTAAATTAACATGTTCACAAATTCACAAGAAAAGACGAGAAAAAGTTATATCGTCACTGATTTAGTGTTGCATTACTGTTTATAGCAATATATATTCATGTGAATGGGGATAATGTTCGAGTGCAACTTTGCAAGGCTAGCCCAGCTACTGTTAGCTTTGTTGCGGGAGAGGGTCTCTATCAGGTGCAGACATCGTGAGTTTTTAAAATTATTTTCTCATGGGTTTTCTGCACTGTCTTTTGTCTTTTATCAGGCAAATGTACTTGTATGTAGTCTAGATGGCAGCATTATCTTTTGTATTTGTATCCATTCCATGCAGGTATGTTGTGAAATGTGACGATTTTGTATTTCATGTTTAATGTGCCTAGTTAGCTGTCGTTCATTTTGTTACTTGCCCGGGCATGTCAACAATGGCGTTTCATTAGTATGCCTCAGGTATAATGGTACAATAGTACACTCTCTTTGAAATATTTAGCACTTATTAACAAATTATTGGTGTACAACATTTATAAAATGTAATGAGTCTTTTGAAAATATGAACATGTACAATGTATTTTTTTGTTGATGCTTTTACTACTGAGTTTGCTCAGAACGTGATGAGGAGAGGCAAATATAGTTGCATGGGAGTCCAGACAGCAGCATTAACTTTTGCCTTGTATTTGTATCCATTCCATGCAGTCATTAAAAGAGAGACAACCAGCAGAATTGTGTCCAGAGCCTAATCTTCCACCTACACCTTAACAGAACACAACGCAGAAAGGTACCGGTGCAGAACCGGTTACAGTTACTTTAGGCAAAAACTAAAGTAGGGTGGTTGGCCAGGCGTATATGTTACGAATACTCAGGGAGTCAGGAAGCAGGTGCAGAAAGAGAGTTTAATAATGATGATGCAAGGCAGATGAACATAACAGGGATAGCGTACTGAACACGTTGAAATCTCATCATGGACAGCTTTCGCATTTGATCTAATTAGCAACTTTTCAACTACTTACTATTTTTTAGCTACATGTACTTTGCAACTACTTAGCATGTTAGCTAATCTTTCCCCTAACCCTAACCCTAACCTTAACCCCTTTAGCTAACCCTTCCCATAACCTTGACCCTTCAACCTAACTCCAAAATGTACATATTGTGCAAATTCGTAACATATAATACCAATTGTAATTCGTAACATATATCATACGAAATGGGGTGATGGACATCCACAAATTAATACATACGAAACGTAACATAATCTACTAAATTGACTATCTGGGATTTGCGTACAGAATAATCCTAAATGCTAAGAGACCAGGTCGCATAAGACGGTTCATGTCCATTCTAGTATTCTAATTCCTAATTGTGCTTTATACACTCACACAAAAGGGCACTTTTCCTCGCTAAATTGAATGAATGACGCAATATCTCCCTGGTAAAACAGAGTTGAATCCATTTGGAATTTACTACAGTGTAAAAGCACATCTCTTACACCCTTTGGGTTCATTAAGAGAATTGATGGTATCTAGTTGGATGATGATAGTGAGTCGGATGGGGGATACATCAGCAATATGTGCTCTATGGACCACAGCTAACAGAGCTGATGTAGAGCTAACGCCTCTGAATGGTGTTTCATGCTTCAAGTCTTTATTATACAGCCAAAGAGCCTGAAGCCTCCACAGGAAACAAGTCTGGAATTGGGAATAGAAAGACCAATATCAATCGTTCTAACTATGCCTGTTAGGGTTCTGGGTACAGTTTATGCTATTCTACATGCCGTTTCAATTACCATTATTATGTCTAAGTGATCTGACAAAACAATATAATACATTGGTCAACCATTTTGAAAAACGTTTTATTGATTTTCTACTGTACAGGTAGATATAACAGACAGATTACAGGGGTAGTGCAGGTCAACAATAGTCAACAGTAATAACTTAAAATAGTAGTGACACATTTGTAGAAACAAGATAAATTAGAGAAGGAAAAAGTGCCAAAAGTGCAAAATTGCCACATTTCTTTGTCCCAGAAATACCTTACAAGGTATAGGTATAGAATACATGATGTTCCATTTAGAGGGAAATGGGGGGTGACCTAACATGAGGCATTAGAGTTTTGTGCTGTTTCGACATGTCATGTTTCTGTGTAAGATCATTAGCCAGTCCATTGACGAGTTGTTTATGAGTGTCGGTCTCAGCCGAGTTGAGGGGACTGCCGGTCGCTCTCTGACGCCAGCTCGGCCAATTAGAACATGTGCTGAGTGGATTAGGGCCAATTGTAGTGACCTACAATGCAGTGGCAGGGCTAGCACAGCTAATCTGGTCCTGCTAAAATTGTATATCTTGGCAGACTCAGGAAACTGGCTCGGCTGCAGTGGAAAAAGATTATGGGATCAGATTCTGCTGACCTCTACTGTACCTGCTCTCCTTAAAAATTACTCCTCCTCTTTGTTTAAGGTAATGCGCGTTAATTTGACGTTTAGTGGTTTTAAAATAGCTGGTGATTTTGAATTTCTCATTTCCCAACATAGACTGGATAAAGAGCTCCCATAATATGATCGCTTTGGTACCCAGCCTCTGTTCACAGCAGGAACCAGTCTCCTGTCCTCATTGGTCATCATCCCTAATACCAGATTAGAGCGATGTGCCAACTCCACCTGGTTAAATCCTACAGGAGGAAAATGGCTTAGTGAATAGGAGCTTCGTCATCCTGCTCTCTCTCTCTGTCTCTGCCAGCATCATTTTAACCATTAGACTATACGAACGTGACTATACGAACGTACCCAAACCAAAAACCGTGGATTACAGGCAATATCCTCACTGGGTTAAAGACTAGAGCTACCGCTGACAAGGAACAGGACACAGACATGGACACACGACCTCCGACGAGACATCAAACATACAAAAGGACAATATAGGAGGAAGGTAGAATCCTATTACACCGGCTCCAACGCTCGTCGCAGGGCTTGTAGACGATAACGGATTACAAAGGAAAACCCAGCCGCTTCGAGGACTGTGTGATCTCGCTCTCTGAGGCCGATGTGAGCAAAACGTTTAAACAGGTTAAAAATCACAATCCCAACATGTTTCAAGCTGACCACCCTGTCCTGTTACCAAGTGCTCCAAGGTAAACTGCCTAAATGACTATCGCCCTGTAACACTCACATCTGTAATCATGAAGTGCTTTGAAAGGCTGGTCATGACACACATCAACACCATCATCCCAGACACCATGGACCCACTCCAATTTGCATACCGCCCCAGCAGATCTACAGATGACGCCATCTCAATTACACTTCACAATGCCTTCTCACACCTGGACAAGAGCGGAAATAATTATGTGAAAATGATGTTCATAGACTACAGTGTTCAGTACTTTAGTTCCCTCCAAGCTCATTATCAAGCTAGGGACCCTGGAACTGAACCTCTCCATCGGCAACTGGATCCTGGACTTCCCAATGGGCCGGGCCCAGGTGGTGAGGCATAGTCCCTTCCTGTACTCCCCACAATTGTGTGGCCACGCACGACTCCAACACCATCAAGTTTGCTAACGACACAACGGTGGTAGGACTGATCACCGATGGCGAGACAGCTTCTACCCCAAAGCAATAAGACTGCTAAATAGCCAGACTGTTAAATAGTAAATTAATGGTCCCCAAACTATCTGCACTGACCCTACGCACACCTAGACTATACAAACCAGATACACACTGACTCACAACCACTACATTGACATTCCCACAGAAAACCCTCACACATTCACATACACTACATACATACGCACGCACACACACACACGCATACCTACACAACACAAACACACACGCATACATACACATTACACACACTCATAATTTGCTGCTGCTACTCTGTTCTTTATTTTACTCTTATCTATTCTGACGCCTGGTTACTTTACCCTGCCTTCATGTACATATCTACCTCAATTACCTCATGCCTCTGCACACTGATCTGGTACTGGTACTTCCTGTATATACTGTAGCTCCATTCTTGTGTATTTTATTTCGTTCTTCTTCTGTTACTATTTTATCCTTATTTTTCTTTGTATTATTATTTTTAAACTCTGCATCGTTGGGAAGGGGTCATAAAGCAAGCATTTCACGGTAAAGTCTACACCAATTGTATTCGGTGCATGTGACAAATAACATGTAATTCGATTTGAAAATAGGAACAGTATCTAATAAGCAGTATTAATAAAGTGGCATTATTTACATGGCATTGCAGTCTGGATGTTGTCCTCAAGTGAGAAATCATATTGAGAGTATGGTCCATCCTATACAACAGGAAGAATCACTAGCTTGCTTCAGTGACTGTATCTGAAAAATCGCCCAAAACACCCTTGGACATCCCTCATTACAGTGTACAATGTACCTCATTACATACAGTATCAATATGTAAGAGAATTGACACCCTCAGAGAGGACGACTGTAGTGCTATCGTTTGACAGCGCAGTGAAATAAAAAACCTGTCTTTCACTCTAGTCCAGACCGGACCTGACAGTGCATGCCAAGCTATGGTGACGGATGGCTCCTCCTGTTTCTTATTCATTGAAATCAATGAAAGTAGTTGGACGTGGATGAGCTGCCCCAGCCCTTATGGATGGCAATCTGCCCGAGGGAGCGGGGGTTGCCAACCATCTGTGTACCAGGGGGCTGAGCCAAACATGGTGCCAATTTCCCAGCCTTCACAGGCACACAATATGTAGCTATTCAGATAGACTTCCACAGTTAACTCTTCCGAGCTACTGTAGCAACAGGTTGAACTACTCATCAAATCAGTCATCTCAAATTCATAACCTGGTATAGCAGCTCATATACTGTATGCCAATGAAGGATTTTACACAGGTGAGGCTAGTAATCATTGGTTATCAGATTATTGATCACTAGGTTAGGGTTCAACTTCTGTTAACACTAAAGTGCTTGCACAGTGGAGTAAAGCTCCACCATACCTGGCTAGAAAGATACTACATACTGAGGGATTCATATTGATTGATTGTTGTTTTAAGGCACTTTCTGCCCAGCAAATGACGGAGGCGGGATGTTCTGACAGACAGTGTGGCGTTGAGACAGGTCCATGAAGGAGGGGGCTCTCCCCTTCACCGGGGTGCTCCCGACGTCCATCCAGGTCAGCACGCGAGCGGAGGGCCGGTGGTACAGTGCCAACTGCCTGGAGCTGTAGCCACACACCCCAATCCCCAAGGCCCCCAGGAACATGGCCAGGCGGGGCATGGCCAGGTCCCCAGCCCTCTGGGTCTCACTTGCCACAGCCTGGGTCTGAGTGGGAGACAAAGCAACATGATGTGGTTACAAGGGAAAGCTTTCTTATTCATTAATAATTGACTTGGGAGATGGCATGGCATTGGCATCTATAGGATAACCAGAACAGGTTTTTCAATACTGGCTCAATACCAACCACTGAGACCACGACCAATGTACTGAATGTACTGTGCATTGTGGCCATATAAGCCAACTAAATAAAAATCACATATATAATGCAATTATTTGCTATACTGATAGATGGGGGGATGTTGTGGGCTGCAGTCGCTTCAGTCGCGACAGAAGTCTCAACTTTCCTCTGCGCCAATCAAGTCAGCCACAATTATGCCCCCGTCACCCCCACCCAAGAAATTAAAAACCCACTTTCTCCCATTTTGCCAAATTATCTCTGACAAAGGCTCTGTTATTCTGTGATTCGGGCACATTTCCATGCAGGCCCCTAGACAATAATAAAGAGAAGAGGAAATAACAGGAACCTGAGCTCTGAGTCCCAGCCCCATTCCTGATGCTCTCTCACTGAGTTATTTGTAATCATAATTCAACCAAACATGTCATGGATTTTTCCCTCACTAGCTTGCGGTAAACAGCAGTAAATACGTCAAATAAAGCTTTGTGAGCTAAAACAAAAGACTTCCTCAAGTCTATAGCTGATAAGTAAAACAGAGAATATAGTTTTTTTTGATGGAAGTAGAAACGTAAACTGCACTGTGCAAATTTACACATTGCAAATTCACCGTTTTTTCCTCTGTCATTGCCTGCAGTCACTCTCAAATGTGAATGATTGCAAGGCCGCTGAACTTTCGAATAAGGATCTAAACATAAAACTATTTGAGACAAACTGCCCTAATATAAGTTGCAATGGACTAGTAATATATGATAACGTTAGGCTCAGTAAAGCAATCTATGGATAAGATGTAAACCTAGATGCTGAGCCGTACCTGTCCACCCATCCACAACAACTACAGGCAATACAGCATACGTCAATACACCATCTCAAGTTCATTCCATTTCTTTACATCCCATGTACTCCCTAGAGACTCCTAAAGCCTCAGAATGCCAAGGACCAAGTCATCAATACTACAACATCAGCAGATATTGCCAGGCATTATGTTTGAAAGGTCCTCAATCAAAACAGGCCAGGCCAAGTCATGCCAAACAAAGCAGAGTCCACTGCCTCATGCTATCCAGTGTCGAGGGCAGAGTCCACTGCCTCATGCTATCCAGTGTCGAGGGCAGTTTCCACTGACTCAACCAAAGACATAATCTGGACCTGAGCTACTTGATGTAGCAGACAGGTTACAGGTACAAAAAAACGAAACAAAAAATCTAAGAAATGCATATAAAAAGATAACCCCAACCCATTCCCCCCACAGTCCCCATCCACCTGCCCGCCCGCATCCTCCCACCCCACCTAGCCTCATTGTTTTTCGCAGCAGGGGTGCATGCCAGCAGTTACTTTCTCTGATTGATATAGAGATTCAAGAGGCTATCATCGTTATGTAACATGATAGTTGCAAAGCATTGAATATTTAAATTCATGCACTTCTAAATTAATTTTGTAACTTTGCCCCAGTAGCATTTAACTGCAGGGCACTCCCACATCATATGAAGGAATATGCCTACCTGATTTAGGGGACACAATGAACAGTTGGGAGTGGGGGCCAATTTCATCCTAAAAAGTTTCCTTGGTGTTAAATAGTCTGTGACCAAAATTAAAATGTATAAATTGATGGTTCGGATTACGGGATGTCAAGGTCATATTTTTCCATATTCTGTTCCAGTTAAAGGGTTGTGGACCATACTTTTTTAATGGCTAGCTCAGAATATTAGCTTTCCAAAAGTTGTTTATATATTATAGAGATCAGCCCTTTCAGGAGCGCAGATAATTTATTTATAAATACCATCATTGGATGGTTCGGTAGCAGACAGTTTTAACAACACTTATCGCCTTAAAGTAAGGAATGCTACAGCAAAACATACTGTCCTTTTGTATCATTTTATAAGATTGATCTAAAATGACATGTAAAAAAAACAAGTACATTTCACTGGCCACTCACCTGTAGATATCGTATGTACGCAGGAGTTAATCTTGGGAGTCTAAAAAACATCTTGCTGCTGGTCTCCAGGGTTTCAACTGGTTGCTTAGAGACTGATAGTGAAATTACAGCTCTGCTGGGCAGCTCCTCTCAAACGGTTTCCTCTGTCTTCCTAGACTCCCTCTCTTTCTCTCCGATGGGGAACCCTCTGTAAGAGAGAGGACTGGATCTGGACGTGTGGACCTGCTGTTGTCTACCTGGTGTGGGTCAGTGTCTGAAGCTCTTATATAGCCTCTTTATATAACCACTCAAACACAGTACAGTATAGGACACAGGTGGTGCATCTGAGTGGATTATGGGAGTTGCTGGCACGAAGACAATGACCTAGGAGTAAACACATGGGGGAGACCATCAATGGGGAGACACAAGTCAATCGTTAGAGAGCCAGGTGAGACATGGGTCAAATTCCTTAGAGATCAAGCATGTAAACACAGCATACAGTTTCAAGTTTTACTAGTCATATGTATGGGATACACCGTCCAACTAAATGCTGACTTGCAGGTTCCTTCTCGACAATAAGAAATAAGAAAATATAAAAATAGGATCATAAAGTAAATGGCTCAGTAGAATAGAATAAACATTTTAGCATAAGTATAATACAGGATAGTCCAAAATGTACATGTGTTTTGGGAAAGGGGGGGATTGGGGAGCACGTGTTTAAACGGTGCAGTATTTAGCAATAATAATTAAGAGTCTGGTAGCAGCAGTTGTGATGTTTGTGTAGCATGAATGTACTGTATATACTGTATGTGTATGTGTAGATGTGTGTATGTGTGTCACAGGAGGCTGCTGAGGGGAGGACGGCAAATAATAATGGCAGGAACGGAGCAAAAGGAATAGCATCAAACACATGGAAACCACGTGTTTGATGTATTTGATACCATTCCCCTGATTCCGCTCCAGCCATTAAAACTAGCCAGTCCTCCCCAATTTAGGTCCCACCAACCTCCTGTGGTCTGAGGGTGTATGCATGAGTGCATGTGTTCTAAGGTGCAGAGAATCAGAGCAGGTGGTCAGTCCAGTTCAAGTGTTCAGCAGTCTGATGACTTGTACAGTACATACAAACTGTGTCTGAGCCTGTTGG
This sequence comes from Salvelinus namaycush, assembly GCF_016432855.1. Lineage (NCBI taxonomy): Eukaryota > Metazoa > Chordata > Actinopteri > Salmoniformes > Salmonidae > Salvelinus > Salvelinus namaycush. The sequence goes on along the minus strand of NC_052334.1, from coordinate 32,263,264 downwards.
TATCAGACCTCATGCTACGATACCGTCTGCGTGACGGTAAGGGAGTGAACAGCTCATGGCGGGGGTGTGTGGTGTCCTTGATTATATTGCCTTCCTCATCCAGCGTTTAAGTAGATGTCCTGGATGGGTGGGAGCATACAGTATATACACTGAGTGTACAAAACACTTATATTGAGTTCACCTGGTCAGTCTGTCATGGAAAGAGTAGGTGTTCTTAATGTTTTGTACACTCAGTGTACACTGTAGCATACAGTATACTGTACAGCAGTAGTAATAAAAAAATGACCCCAGTAAAAGTGAAAGTCACCCAGTAAAATACTACTTGAGTAAAAGTCTAAAAGTATTTGGTTTTAAATATACTTCAGTACCAAAAGTAAATGTAATTGCTAAAATATACTTAAGTATCAAAAGTAAAAAATAATTTCAAATTCCTTATATTAAGCAAACCAGAAGTCACAATTGTATTTATGGATAGCCAGGGGCACACTCCAACACGCAGACATAATTTACAAACAAAGCATGTGTTTAGTGAGTCCGCCAGATCAGATGCAGTAGGGATGACCAGGGATGTTCTCTTGATAAGTGTGTGAATTGTAAAAATGTTGTCCTGCTAATCATTCAAAATGTGACGAGTACCTTTGGGTATCACGGAAAAGGTATGGAGTAAAAAGTATATTATTTTCTTTAGGAATGTAGTGAAGTACAGATACCCCCAGAAAACGTTTTACTTGGGAAGTTTAACCACTGAGTAATGATTTATGGTCAAGCATACTAAATGGATAAGCATATTAAATGGATGGACATTAGGACCCCAGTTGGTTAGCTACTCTCCCCTTCCCAATCTTAGAGTGATTGATAGTTGTGAGTTGAACCCTGCTTGTAACTTACAAAAAGTATTTAAGAGGGGGTACGATAACCCATCCATGTCACATCACCCCGAAAGATGACAAGCCAGACTGAAATAAGTCTGAATTTTAGCAGCACCACCATGCAAAGTGCTAATGGTATGCTGCTAACTCTAACTGTTATCACAGCATAATGGAAATGTTGTGTTTGACCTCACCGTCCCCTCTGGCTAATGACTCGAGAATGGGACTATAAGCATGAACCAGACACCACAAACCTGGTGGATCTTCCTATGAATAGGGGCCACAGATGGTGGCCCTTGTGTTAATCGTTCACTACTGCTGTGGTAGGTAGCTACTGATCCAGTCTGAGCTATTCCTGATCTCATAATGCCACTCAGTTCTAAATCAGCATCTGAGCACCGGAATGAAATCAATTCCTCTTAATCTAGTGTAAATTTACTATTGAATGCTGGGCAACCACAACCCAAACTAATTCCCTTCACCCCCTCCTCTCCGTCGCACACGCTACTGCCAGTTCTATTAGATTAGAAAGCTCAGTGCTAAAGTCAGATGCTGTGATGTTAGTGGATAAGCTGTTGGCTCTGTGACAATAGGTGATTATCAACTTAAGTTAACTCACCAAGGCCAGAGTCCCTAAGGCCAGAGTTTTTCCATGCGATCTGATCAGCAACAATAGCCTGTTACTAGGGCTCAGAGTTCTCCTGTTCAGGAAAAACGTCATATGTGCACCTTGACTTGATTAGTGAAGTAAATTGTCACCAAGTTAGCTTGTTCAAGAGGTGTAGGTTCTGACCTTGTTTAAAGTGGATTGTGAAGACTACACTGTACAGTAATTGGTAAGCTATCAAGTTGGTCCAAATGTCATATCAACAAACAAACAAACAACAAAGCCAATAATTGGGCTAGACTTGGCATTTCCGTCTCTGGTAATTTGGAAGGACGCTGTGTGATGCTACTCCCATTAGGTATCCATGCTATCATATGAAACAACTTTAACAGTAACTCAATAGTGGCATTATCATGCTTACTCATGGTAGGTATAATGATCCAACAGCCTGTCAATTTGAGGAAGTAATTAGGGTGCAATGTCATACTGTATATCAGGTGGACAATACAAATAAATACAATATATATATTAAAAAAAACATTTTAATACACACAAAGACATTTCCATGTACAGTACCAGTAATGTTGGACACACTTACTCATTCAAGGGTTTTTCTTTATTTTTACTATTTTCTACATTGTAGAATAATAGTGTAGACATCAAAACTATGAAATAACACATGGAATCATGTAGTAACCAAAAAAGTGTTAAACAAATCAAAATATATTTTATATTTGATATTCTTCATAGCCATCCTTTGCCTTGATGACAGCTTTGCACACTCTTGGCATTCTCTCAACCAGCTTCATGAGGAATGCTTTTCTAACAGTCTTGAAGGAGATCCCACATATGTTGAGCACTTGTTGGCTGTTTTTACCTCACTCTGCGGTCCAACTCATCCCAAACCATCTCAATTGGGTTGAGGTCGGGTGATTGTGGAGGTCATGTCATCTGATGCAGCACTCCATCACTCTCCTTCTTGGTCAAATAGCCCTTACACAGCCTGGAGATGTGTTGGGTCATTGTCTTGTTGAAAAACAAATAGTCCCACCAAGCGCAAACCAGATGGGATGGAGTATCGCTGTAGAATGTGGTGGCAGCCATGCTGGTTAAGTATGCCTTGAATTCTAAATAAATCACGACAGTGTCATCAGCAAAGCACCCCCACACCATCACACCTCCTCTTCCATGCTTCACAGTGGGAACCACACATGCTGTCATGACTTCCGCTGAAGTCGGCTCCTCTTCTTGTGCGGGCGGCGTTTGGCGGTCGACGTCACCGGCTTTCTAGCCATCACCGCTCCATTTTTCATGTATCAATTTGTTTTGTCTTGTTCCCTGCACACCTGGTTTTCATTCCCCCATCATGTCTTTGTGTAAGATTGTTTGTGTTACGTGTATTTGGAATTGTGGATATTGTTACGCGCATCACTTTTTGTCTATGTTCTGTGTTTGGGCACATTTTATGTTACTTTGTGCTGTCATTTTGGACCGGAATAAAAAGTGTGCCTGTTTACTACACTCTGAATTCCTGCACCTGACTTCGCCTCCAATACACACTCCTAACAGAATCTTACACCTACCATGGAGTCAGCAGGAGCAGGTACCCCGGTCAGAGGAGTCGAGGAACGCGTCCAGGAACACGCGGCTATGCTACATCATCTCGGTGCCATGATGGATCGCATTTTCCAGACCATGGACCGCTGGGAGAGACAGGAAGTCTCTCCAGCGCCTCGACCAGCTCAACCGGGGTTATCTCTACCCATCCCGTCCAGATCCAGCTCCAGTAGAATACGTCTCTCCCTTCCCACGGAGTATGATGGGACAGCCGCACAGTGCCGGTCGGTGCCGGGTTGGTCCCTCTGGGAGTTGAGGCAGCAGGCAGGGCACTCTGACGTCACCCCTGGTGAGTATGCACCACTCTCATCCAGAGTCCTCTGTTGTCCACCTGTTTGTACCTGTTTGTTTCCCTGAGTGCTCCCCGCATTCCCAGCATAAGGTACTTGTCGATTCAGGCGCAGCTGGGAATTTTATTGACAGAGCATTAGCTCTTAGTTTAGGGATCCCCATTATTCCTGTAGATAGACCTTTTCCGGTTCACGCTCTGGATAGTCGACCATCAGGGTCCGGGCTAATCACGGAGGCCACCATCTCCCTGGCCATGGAGACGCAGGGGGGTCACGATAAGAGAATCAGTCCCTTTCTCATTGACTCTCCTGCGTTTCCCGTGGTACTAGGCCTTCCCTGGTTAGCTCGTCATAACCCCACCATTTCCTGGCAACAGAGGGCTCTCACGGGGTGGTCGCGAGAGTGCTCGGGGGGGTGTGTAGGGGTTTCCGTTGGTGCTACCACGGTGGAAAGTCCAGACCAGGTCTCCACCGTGCGCATTCCCCCAGAATATGCCGATTTGGCTCTCGCCTCTCGCCGCGACTCAATAACCACCCCATCGACGGGGGGATTGTGCGATAAATCTCCTGGTAGACGCTGTACTTCCCAGGAGTCACGTGTATCCCGTCGCAAGCGGAGACGGTAGCTATGGAGACATATGTCTCCGAATCCCTGCGTCAGGGGTACATTCAGTTCTCCACTTCACCCGCCTCCTCAAGTTTATTTTTTGTGAAGAAGAAGGATGGAGGTCTGCGCCCGTGCATTGATTATAGAGGTCTCAATCAAATCACGGTGAGGTACAGTTACCTGCTACCTCTTCTCGCCGCGGCGATTGAGTTAATGCACGGGGCACGCGTCTTCACTAAACTGGATCTCAGGAGTGCGTACAATCTGGTGCGTATCCGAGAGGGAGACGAGTGGAAGACGGCATTTATTACCTCCTCAGGGCATTATGTGTACCTCGTCATGCCGTACGGGTTGATGAATACTCCATCAGTCTTCCAATCCTTCGTAGACGAGATTTTCAGGGTGTAGTGGTGTATATAGATGACATTCTGATATACTCCGCTACACGCGCCGAGCATGTGTCCTTGGTGCGCAAGGTACTTGGACGACTGTTGGAGCATGACCTGTACGTCAAGGCTGAGAAATGCCTGTTCTTTCAACAGTCCGTCTCCTTCCTAGGGTATCGCATTTCCACATCACGGGTGGAGATGGAGAGTGACCGCATAGCAGCCGTGCGTAATTGGCTGACTCCCACCACGGTAAAGGAGGTGCAGGGACTACCGGATATTTATCAAATATCCGGGGTTTTGGCCAGGTGGCTGCTCCCATTACCTCACTGCTGAAGGGGGGTCCTGTACGTCTGCAGTGGTCGGTTGAGGCGGACAGGGCTTTTGGGCAGCTGAGAGCTCTGTTTACCTCCGCTCCCGTGTTGGCCCATCTTGATCCCTCTTTGGCATTCATAGTGGAGGTGGACGCGTCAGAGGCTGGGATCGGAGCCATGCTCTCTCAGCGCTCAAGCACGCCACCGAAGCTCCGACCCTGTGCTTTCTTCTCGAAGATGCTCAGCCCGGCAGAGCGGAACTATGATGTGGGGGACCGGGAGCTATTGGGTGTGGTTAAGGCTTTGAAGGCGTGGAGACATTGGCTTGAGGGGGCTAAACACCCTTTCCTCATCTGGACTGACCACTGCAACCTGGAGTACATCCGGGCAGCTAGGAGACTGAATCCTCATCAGGCAAGGTGGGCCATGTTCTTTACCCGTTTTGTGTTTACCCTGTCCTACAGACCAGGTTCCCAGAATGTTAAGGCAGACTCACTGTCCCGGCTGTATGACACAGAGGAGCGGCCCATGGATCAGACTCCCATTCTCCCGGCCTCCTGCCTGGTAGCGCCGGTCGTGTGGGAGCTGGACGCGGATATTGAGCTGGACGCGGATATTGAGCGGGCGTTGCGCACTGAACCCGCTCCACTCCAGTGTCCCATCGGACTTCAATACGTTCCGTCTGCTGTCCGTGACCAGTTGATCTATTGGGCCCACACATCACCCTCCTCTGGTCATCCGGGGATCGGTCGGACGGTGCGCTGTCTGTCTGGGAAGTATTGGTGGCCAACCTTGGCTCGGGACGTGAGGGTTTATGTTTCCTCCTGCTCGGTGTGCGCCCAGTGTAAGGCTCCTAGACACCTGCCCAGAGGTAAGCTACATCCCTTACCCGTTCCACAACGGCCTTGGTCACACCTGTCGGTTGATTTTCTAACGGATCTTCCTCCCTCACAGGGGAACACCACGATCTTGGTCGTTGTGGATCGTTTCTCTAAGTCCTGTCGTCTCCTCCCTCTGCCCGGTCTCCCTACAGCCCTACAAACTGCGGAGGCCCTGTTTACACACGTCTTCCAGCACTACGGGGTGCCTGAGGATATAGTGTCTGATCCGGGTCCCCAGTTCACTTCGAGAATCTGGAGGGCGTTCATGGAACGTTTGGGGGTCTCGATCAGCCTTACGTCGGGTTTCCAATGGGCGGGTGGAGAGAGTGAACCAGGATGTGGGCAGGTTTCTGCGGTCCTATTGCCAGGACCGGCCGGGGGTGTGGGCGGCGTTCGTACCCTGGGCAGAGATGGCGCACTAACCTCTCCCCCTTTCAGGGGTATTGGGGTACCAGCCGGTTCTGGCACCGTGGCATCGGAGTCAGACCGAGGCTCCTGTGGTGGACGAGTGGTTCAGACGCGCGGAGGAGTCCTGGGAAGCCGCCCATGGTCACCTCCAGCAGGCCGTGCTGCGCCAAAAGACCAGCGTGGACCGTCACCGCAGTGAGGCCCCGGTGTTTGCACCAGGGGACAGGGTCTGGCTCTCGACCCAAAACCTGCCCCTCCGCCTGCCCTGCCGGAAGCTGGGCCCGTGGTTTGTGGGGCCATTCAAAGTCCTGAGGAGAGTGAACGAGGTATGTTACAGGTTACAGCTTCCCCTGATTACCATATTAACCCCTACTGTCACGACTTCCACCGAAGTCGGCGCCTCTTCTTGTTCGGGCGGCGGTCGACGTCACCGGCTTTCTAGCCATCGCCGCTCCATTTTTCCATGTATCCATTTGTTTTGTCTTGTTCCCTGCACACATAGTTTTCATTCCCCAATCAATCCATATGTATTTAATCCTCTGTTCCCCATCATGTCTTTCTGTAAGATTGTCTGTGTTACGTGTATTTGGAATTGTTGATATTGTTACGCGCATCACTTTTTGTCTATGTTCTGTGTTTGGGCACATTTTATGTTACTTTGTGCTGTCATTTTGGACCGGAATAAAAAGTGTGCCTGTTCACTACACTCTGCTCTCCTGCACCTGACTTCGCCTCCAATACACACTCCTAACACATGCAGAGATCATCCGTTCACCTACTCTGTATCTCACAAAGACAAGGCGGTTGGAACCAAAAATTTCAAATTTGGACTCATCAGACCAAAGGACAGATTTTCACCGGTCTAATGTCCATTGTTCATGTTTCTTGGCCCAAGCAAGTCTCTTCTTATTATTGGTGTCCTTTAGTAGTGCATTCTTTGTAGCAATTCAACCATAAAGGCCTGATTCACGTGATAAGTGCAGTGTCCTCTGAACAGTTGATGTTGAGATGTGTCTGTTAATTGAACTCTGTGAAGCATTAATTTGGGCTGCAATCTGAGGTGCAGTTAACTCTAATGAATGTATCCTCTGCAGCAGAGGTAACTCTGGGTCTTCCTTTATTGTGGCGGTCCTCACGAGAGCCAGTTTCATCATAGCGCTTGATGGTTTTTGCGACTGCACTTATCACGTTTCAGGTAAGACCCAAATACAGACTGTGTTGAAGTAACAATGTTTATTACAGCAACAGGGGCAGGCAAACGACAGGTCAAGGCAGGCAGGGGTCGATAATCCAGAGTAGTGGGGCAAAGGTACAGGACGGCAGGTAAACTCAGGGTCAGGTCAGGCAGAGGTCGGTAATCCTGAGTAGGGGCAAAGGTACGGGACAGCAGGCAGGCTCAGGGTCAGGCAGAGTGGTCAGGCAGGCGGGTTCAGAGTCAGGACGGGCAAGGGTCAAAACCAGGAGGGTGAGAAAAAGAGACTAGGGAAAAGCAGGAGCTGAGACAAAACGCTGGTATAAGAGAACACAGGTATAAGTACCCAGGGGATAATGGGGAAGATGGGCGACACCTGGAGTGGGGTGGAGACAAGCACAAGGACAGGTGAAAAACAGATCAGGGTGTGACAGCACATGAAGAAACTTTAAGTTCTTGAAATTTTCCTGGATTGACTGACCTTCATGTCTTAAAGTAATGATGGACTGTCGTTTCTCTTTGCTTATTTGAGCTGTTCTTGCCATAATATGGAGTTGGTCTTTTACCAAATATCTTCTGTATACCACCCCTACCTTGTCACAACCCAAATGATTGGCTCAAACACATTAAGAAGGAAAGAAATTCTACAAATTAACTTTTAACAAGGCACACCTGTTAATTTAAATCCATTCCAGGTGACTACCTCATGAAGCTGGTTGAGATAATGCTAAGTGTGCAAAGCTGTCATCAAGGCAAAGGGTGGCTACTTTAAAGAATCTCAAATATTTTGGACAACCAAATTAAAGCCAAAATGATTGATGAAATCAAAGTGTTTCAGCTGTATGGCGATTTGCGATTCATAACTTATATTTTACCGGTACTACCAGTAGTAGCAGGCCAACCGATAACACCAAGACGGAATGCTTTTGAAGTGATAATGCGCCGCCGAGAACATGTCCAGCGAAGTACATCGCACACACACACTTCGTGCCGATCAGCAGCTCCACAATGATGTGATCGACTGTCTCTCCAAGGTGGGGGCTTTTCGTGGCAGCCAGACGAGACAATCAAAGGAGGATGTGGTGAGCAAAGTTACAGGGCTCAAACTTGCTCTATAGATTTGATGCTTCTAATTGTGCACGTTAAAAACAAAAACAAAAATTTGGTGATAGGCTATACTCTATGGCTGGATTCATGTATTTTTGCCAATGCTACATTAATTTGGCAGACCTAACTTGATTGACCCTCTTTCTACAAGGCCTAGTCTATGAGAGGCCTAATCATATTTGAATTAATATTTTGTTAACGCCTAGGCTATAGAGATGCAGTCAGGTAATGAACGCATTATTATACATCAACATTTTAATCTGATTACAATTATTTATTGTCCATCATTCTTGAATTAGATTTTTTTTGTCTACTCTATTTCCCTATACGTCACATTAAATTACGAGATTGGATTGCACTTTTTCCATTAATTTGACCCAATTCAAATGATTGCCCTTTATTAATGGCATATTTTTTCCTAGAAAGGGTAGTCTACGAAAGGCCTTTATATTTGTATTGTCTTCATTTGTTAATGCCTTGTTAGGCTATTTCCCAATCATTTTTGAATATATCATTCTATTATATATCCTATGTGAACAATGTTCATTATTGTTAATTTCTTTTTTAATAATCTGATAATCAGGATGAAATATAATATTTCTCCTATTTTTCATGTCCATATAGCCTGGACACCCGTTACCCGATTATCAAAAGCACTCTGGTATATGGACCTCCATCTAGAGAAGTTTAAAGAGGGAGGCTTAGCCATACCAGACAGATTCCGGGGCGGCAGGGTAGCCTAGTGGTTAGAGCGTTGGGCTAGTAACCGAAAGGTTGCAAGTTCAAATCCCCGAGCTGACAAGGTACAAATCTGTCGTTCTGCCCCTGAACAAGGCAGTTAACCCACTGTTCCTAGGCTGTCATTGAAAATAAGAGTTTGTTCTTAACTGACTTGCCTAGTTAAATAAAAATAAAAAAAAGGTAAAATGTAAGTCGCTCTGGATAAGAGTGTCTGCTAAATGACTTAAATGTAAATGCAATTAAACACAAGGCCTTGGATCCACCAACAGGTACCAGGACACAAGGCACCAAAACTAAGTCAGAATCAGCTTCATTGCAGTCAGCTGTCTATTTCAATATCTCAGCCCTGGACACAATGGAATCACTTCACAGGTATTTTAATGAATGTATTGTGTCATTTTTCTATATCAATTAAGTTTGTGGCGCACTACTACTCCTTGTAGATTCATGTCAAACACACTGTGTCTGGTATTGTAAAATGTCACCATTTATTCAGGGAATGTAAAACGTGCAAGCTTTATGTTTTAAACCTCTCAACTAAAACTGCCTGTATTCCTTGTTCACATTAGATCTCAGAGAAGATGTGCTGCGTCTAACAGAGTCCATAGCAGCTGAAGCATCCCACTGGGAGAAGGCGAATCAATGACCAGACGTCACCAACAGCCCACTCCCCTACGTACACCAGAGTCTGATGTTTTATGCTACACTGTGAGAATATCATGCGGACCGGTCAGCCCCCAGTACAGCACTCTGTTACAAGCTTTGGATAAAGTGCCCCAATTACAGCCCCCTCTTTCTACTGGACTTTGCTGCTGAAGATAGATTCCCAAGGAAATGGATTGACAACTTGAAACTGCCATTGACTTTCACTGTATACAAGTATGCCTGTGGTAACCACCTAGGCACTCTGACATTCATATGGAAGGTATCCTCACATAGCAATGGTGTTCATGAGACCAGGCAAGCTTCTGTCATCTCCACACTGAGAAAAGAAATACCAACATACTCCACACTAGAGCAATGCAAAAAACATTCATGAACAAATACGCACACGCTGCAAAGTGAACAGCTACTTCCTGAGAGAAATGTATCAGTTTCTGACAGATGACAAGAGTTAAGCAAACGATGATGAACAGGGCCTACTTGATAAGAGAGTATCCTTGTTCCTCCTTGATGTTGATGACCCAGACCTGATCATGGATTTAAGGAAGCTGAATGGCAAACCACAATCCAAATTTCAGCCCTTTTGGGATGAAGTACAGAAGTATTTTAACGAATACACAGCTCAGGTCAATGATTGCAGACATGGGGCGGCAGGTAACCTAGTGGTTAGAGCATTGGACTAGTAACCGAAAGGTTGCAAGATCAAATCCCCGAGCTGACAAGGTAAAAATCTGTCGTTCTGCCCCTGAACAAGGCAGTTAACCCACTGTTCCTAGGCCGTCATTGAAAATAAGAATTTGTCTGCTTTCCAGTACACAGGAAGGTTTGACCTCGAGTTCATGGTCCAGTCTCGGGTGATAAGAAAGGAACATCAAGACTCAAAGTTTGGAACTACATTAAAACAGTTTGCCTGCATGTGGCAGAAGGACAGTGAAATGTTATGTGTGGATGATAAGGCAATCATCCCTGTCCAGCCTATAGGGACCTGTAACAGAGGCAAACATCCAAGCATTGCTCCTGTGAGTGGGCAAGTTCTAGCAGCTGCCGACCATGATTATCACATCAGTGGACTTGTACCATCTGTCATGTTGATCCCAGCATCTCCATCTAGTTCATTCTATGATGGGAAAGTTCACTGTCAAGGACAAGGTTTCCTAGCCATCCAGCCCCCTTCGACATAGTTGAAAAATCTCAGCATCCTCAGTGAATAGAACTACGGTGAAGATGATGTGTCTCTCAACAAGTCAATATTGATCATTCAATCTGATGGTGGGCCAGACCACAGAACAACAAATGCCTCTGTTCAAGCACGCCACACACTCAAACCCACAAATGCTGATGCTCCAGATACTCAACTAGTCTAAAGAAGGGCAGTTTTATTGCTTCTTTAATCAGGACAACAGTTTTCAGCTGTGCAAACATAATTGCAAAAGGGTTTTCTAATGATCAATTAGCCTTTTAAAATGATACACTTAGATTAGCTAACACAATGTGCCATTGGAACACAGGAGTGATGGTGTTGTAGCAAATCATTGAGGAGAGCTGAGCATTAAATATGAGTAGGTCTAGTTGCTAGGCTGAAGTAGCAAGGACATGCACATTAAGAGAAGATGACACCCAGGCCATATGACACCCAGGCTATACTCTATTTTTGAAAGAATACATTAACCAAGACCACACGTACATTTATGACAGCTGGACATACTATGGTCAGCAGGATACAGGAAGAAAGATGGAAGCAAGATAACTGATGACTAACACGTAAAACATAAGCATGCAATGCATAGATTATTTTAGGACGTGAAAAGGGTTCTGTCATCGTCATAACCTAACCAAAAGCAGATATGAGCGTTTGTGGGCGTGAACAAGCAAGCTCTGAGATGGAAAGATAATCATAGAGAAAAGTCAAGGGAAGCTATTTTCATATAGAGGGAGGGGACTCTATACTCCTATAAAGTAATCCTATAAAGGCAGGACTCTGTAATATGAGAATTTAGTCTCTTTCCATAGAGGGGCTCGGCTTTGCTAATTTGTATTAAAGTCTTTATTGAATTCACAAGTTCTTGTAAGAGTGTTATATTTCTGAGATGATTCTCCACGACAATGGTTGCTGATAATGGGCCTCTGTACGGCTATGTAGATATTCCTTTAAAAGAAAAATGTGCCGTTTCCAGCTACAATAGTCATTTATAACATTAACAATGTCTACACTGTATTTCTGATCAATTTGATGTTATTTTAATGGACCAAAAAAAAAGTGATTTTCTTTCAAAAACAAGGACATTTCTAAGTGACCCCAAACTTTTGAACGATTGTGTATATCAGAGATCATTTTTTTGATCAGGAATAACGAAACTGTCACAAGTTATACTTTAGTGTGTTTCATTTCTCATGGTTATAACAACATTGTAACATCTGCATTCTTTTTAAGAAAAATAGTGTAGGTTTTCACATGGAATAATATAACTCTTGAATCTCACACTAGGCCTAGAGCTCGCACAGGTGCATAGGACAATGTGGTAAAGTACTGTTATTCCTTATCCACTTAATGTTTTCATTTATAAAAAACAAAAATAAAACACTTGCTCGCCTCACTTTTCTGTGGGAAAAATCCATTAAACGGTTAATTAATTTTGTCTGGTATCACCTCCCCGATTCGGCTCGTACCTGGCTCGAACTCGGGACCTCTGCTTTGCTAACACACGTGGCCTCCCTCCTTGACAACATTCCAACGGTTTGAGCCACCCAAAAGGTACCGATTGGATGGCTCCATCCGCAACATTTCAAGCTAGCTGTGAAGTGAGCTTACGGTATGTACTTAACTCCGTTACATGGGCTCACAATGAATCAGTGAATGAATGAGTCAGACATGTTTTCCGTCAGCAGTATTGTTTAAAACCCTGAACATCTAGGAAAGTCTAAGGCTGTGTTGTTGGTTGGCCTGTTTTCCATTCTCTCTGCATGGGCGGGATGTCTGTGATCCAATACTGAAACAGGGACACAACTGCAGTGGCATCACCTGGAAAGAGAAGACACAAACGTTACATTACAGTTTGATTGCAATCAGGAATAGTGGGTGGTTAAACGTTAGTTATTTAATGAGGTCATTACTGCTGTTCCATAGCGGTGAGGACAAGTAAACTAGTTATCCTAGGCTAAATCCAGTATTGTACTGCCAGTGTACTCCTGTCACCTACAGTACCCCCCTGTTTCCTAACAGCTTCCCTTTCCCCCTGGGCTATGGCTTTTATCTGACTGTTCCGTTCAAGCAAAAATTAAAAGGAGATTCCATTCAGCCGGTGCATGAAAGTCATTAAATAAAACTGGCAGCAGACGTCCTCCCTGAGCCAGAGGTGTTGGGTGAAACAGTGAAATATAAGCTGTGGGATATTCTTTAGTGCTGCCCCTATGGTGAATTGATTCCTCCTCTCTCTCAGTTCTGAAAAGAAGCTCCAGTGAACTGTAAAAAGACTTGAAGGACTTTAAAACAGGCTAAACCAACAGCACACGGCAGGCTTACTGGGCTAAAGCATTGGTGGCCAGAAGCAGCTGGTTTTATTCCACTGGTGGCCAATTCCATTTGTGTTTAGCTAGATGAATACCCCACTTTGCATTTGCCACCTAAAACATTTATAGTACCCCATTGACATTCTGTTAAATGGAAATTTGCTTCTAGCAAAAAATAACAAGGAGGAATATTTTGCCGCTCCGACACAATATACAGGTGGGAATAGATTTGTTTTAACAGACTAAATGGTTATTAGACTTCTTTATTTCCCCTTTAAATGACTAATTAAGTTTCAGGGAAATACACAAAGCATGTTCACATCTGGAGAGCAGGTGGAGGGACCAGCAAGAATAGACTGTGTGGTTTGAGTCTAAAGTGAGTCGATTGTTGGAACTGATCACTGGTTTGGACTGGAGCCTGTTTTCCTCCTCAGCGTTGCCTTGGCGTCGAGAATGGAAAGAGGAGCGTCACTATTGCCACCTGCTCAACCGTGCCCTGAATCCCCTGGACAGGACAGTCATATAACACTCCAGAATAGTACACTCTTCCCCAGGGACAGCCAAGTATCCACTGATCCTATTAGTCATTAGGGCTGGGAATTGCCAGGGACCTCACGATACAATATTGGCAATACTATATGTATTGCGATTCGATACTGCGATTTCATGTTCCAAACATATTGGTCTGCTGCAGAGAGACAAGAGACCATGATCAGTCATGGAAATAAAAGTGCTGTAAACATGTTGGCTCAGGTACAGCCGACTAGCTCTAAGTAACGCAAAGAATATATATAAAAATATATATAATATCATCCAAAAATAATATCGCAATATGTAACTATCGATTTTCCCTCCCATCACTATTAGTAGGGTGTCTAATCAAAAACGCATCTTTTGACCAATGGATAAAATAATATGTTAATTGTGTAGATGCCCCTCTATGAAAACCAATGGTCCAAACCTCATGTCTCTATCGTAATCTGTTCAAAAGTTTTGGCGTTTTTACCCTTGTAGGATGGCCAAAATTAGGGTGAATAATTCAATGGAGGCCAGAGGGAAAAAGTTGTCAAATATTAGGAAAATAGCATCGTGTCAGCTAGGCTGAATGCTGTGCGAAAATTGAGGCAAACTGACAGGCTCACTGTTGAACTCGTCCCCCTTTCTTCTCGAATCCAGAGGACATAAAACAATATTGAGGTAAGCTATATATCGATTTTGAGACATGACATGATATTTTAGTATACGCTTTTCATATTAAATGCGAAATTCCTGTTATTTTTCAAAGATATCACATAAACAAGCAGATCTCTGAAATGTCAACGGAGCACTGAGCGTATAGCAAGCTTAAAAAAAAACAACAACTTTATGTTAATTTAGCTTTTTGCGACTCGGGGAAACAACTTTGCAGACTACCACCACAACATGTAAAATCCTCAAAAGTCACTGCGAGAAAGCGTTGCCACTACTGTATGTAAACAGAGCTCGGTGCTTATTATCGGAAGTATTAGGTTACGAAATCCGACTTTTTTAATATAATGTTCCACTGAACAATTCAGAACATGAAAATCATATTTGTCTTGGTAAAATGTACTTTATAACCTCTAGGCTACCCACCAAAGTGTGGGCAGAGTGGGTGGACAACATACTATTAGACAGATTTGACCCAAATACACACCTGAGGCCATCTCATTCACAATTTCTAGATCTGTACAAAGTGTGGTCTCCTGGCAGCTCTTGAGTGAAACTCCAGGTGAATGAATGGCAGGAGACACTGATGATTTTCAAACTGGTTAGTGTTTGGATAGGTGAGAGCATGCATGTATAGGTAAGTGATAGTATGGACAGGTGTGGTCTGGTATTTAAGGACAGGTGAGGGCTGATACTGACCGGTGACTGTATGCATGTGTACGTGAATGGCGAGCTCAGACAAACGCAGGTTAATCCAGGCGAGGTAAAACCAGATAAGACTACTCACCAGTAGACATGGTAGAGCTGTTCTGGAGCTCCTGCAGATCCTTTGCCACCCTTGCTGTGTCCTGTTGCTGCACCAGGGACTAGAGGCTGTGGAGCTGGGCAAAAACAGCAGGGGGGAATGTTCCATTGTACAGGCTGGTCAGAAGGCCCTCCACTACCAGATGAACCTGCTTGGTAGTGGAGTAAGTATACTATTACTCCACCAACCATTATAAGCTCCGTTGCTGAATGGGCCTGTGTCTAATCACCTGGTCTATCTCTAGACTGAGGTGCATATAAGGAACAGGAGCATCTGGCCCCTTTAACTGAACTACTGTGGACATTTCCAGAGGTCTTCCTCCTTAGCCTTCCACAGTAATTCACCAACAGAGAAACCTTAATCCCTGGAACCAATGGGATTCTTTGGACTGACTGACTGTCTGTCTAGTCCTCCAGAGGCAAGTCACGGAGGGATTATGACAGACCAGATGACTGAGCCTGTCCATTACATTTGAGCATGATGAAGTAAACCCAAACCTCTACACCTCGATTCCTAAATCTCTCAAGGTCCTCAAGTTGTTATAGGCTAGTGATTAATGAGCTGTGCTTTCACTTTCAATTTGCGTGTGCTCTGCACAGTGCTGTTCAAATTATTTATTTTCTGCCAATCCGAAAGCTATAAAATGAACTATGCTTCAGCACTTTTGGCCAGCTCTTAGGAAGACTGAAACACAGCTTAGGCTATATGTGACCGTATCTGGGTTGATTAGCAGCCCTGGTACGTCACACTCACAATCAGACACGTAGATATTGTGTGGTCCTGAGGAAGATTATCACTTCAGCTGCTCTTCTCTGCCTCATCTCTTCCTCCCCCCTCCGCTCCCCCTCGCTCTCGTAGGTGAACTCGAGCTGCAGCACGGGGCACCAGACCCAGAGACAAGAGCTTCTGTTGATGACGTTGCTTCCTCCTCTTCTTGTTGAGCCACACTCCTTCCTCCATGAGGGTCCCCAGGGTTGGATTCTGTAACCTGGCCCGCTCCGTCCACCACTGTCCCACCTCCTGGAGCTATAGTTCCCATTTCTCCTTCTTCTTCCTCCATCGTCTTCTTCTACCTCTTCATCTTTGTTGGACTCATGAGTGTTCTCAACTGAAGGGAACAAGAAAAAGTGAGCGCTTTTTAACTTTCATGACTTTCAGAAACTAGTGTCTAATCCCTTAAAGCTGGAATCCTCAATTGTAAAACTGCCACGTCCTTTTGCGATATTAGAACAACAAAGTTACTGCAAACAACGAACACAGTTTTTCCCCCTCGGACATCATTGCATGCAGCTGCATATGTAGTGCAATTTGTTTTACTACCATGCAATACGCTCCCCAGCTCTGCTTCGCCAACAAAAATAACGGCTATGGCGCTGTTTCCCCATATTGCGAATTCCAATGCAGCCGTTTTAGATCAATACATATCTTACTGTAATAGTTTTCCATTTAAAATTGACAAAAATAGCTTTCTAGCAAAAAAACGATTTCTCAAGCAGAATTTAACTATTATTATTGGTCTATTATCAAATGTTCCGCTTGGTGACGTCAGCAGGCAAGCAGAAACTCACGTCCATGCAAACCTGCTGATTAGAAGGTCCTGTGTAGATTGTATTTTAAACCAGCAACTATCAGAAAATAACATTGATTTGGCAGCAGGTAGCCTAGAGGTTAGAGCGTTGGACTAGTAACCGAAAGGTTTCAAGATCGAATCCCCAGGCCGACAAGGTAAAAATCTGTCATTCTGCCACTGAACAAGGCAGTTAACCCACTGTTCCTAGGCCGTCATTGAAAATAAGAATTTGTTCTTAAGTGACCTGCCTAGTTAAATAAAGGAAAATAAAATGTCACATTGTTACCATGTTAGTTTCATCAGCTGTTGTACAATATGATACAAAACACAGGAAAAACATTTTGACTGCCCTGGGCCTTTAAGGCAAGAATCCCATTTGGTTGTAGTACTGTAAGTCCCTGTGATCCAAATTCATCAAAAGTACCCATTTCATCGCACTTGGAATGAGCCACCTTCAACACCATGTCTACCCGGCCTTTAACACAAGACTTTGTTTATTTTGTAACAGATCAAGCTAATTCAGCAAGCATATTCAGCCAAGCTGCACCCCTTGGATGACCCTGCCTATAGACCTCTCTGTAGCTGAGGGGCTGGATCGATGCTCCAGGATGGGTGGATATCCACTGTCCAGGATCACAGAGCACAAATCTGACCGAATCGCCTGTGGTAAAGATGGGGCCTTCCCACACACAGCAGAGAGTGGAGGTTTTTCCCTAGGGTAACTGGTGGGTAGAGAGGCTGTCTGGAAATCAGCAACTCAACCACAGTCTATAGACTCCAGCAACACTACTGCAGAGCGTAAATGCACACTGTTAGGTGGGCGGCACACACACACACACTCTTTCTCTAGGCTTTCAGCAGTGTTGATAGCTTACCGGTCTGAAGGGGAAGCAACTACCATATGGGCAGCTGTGCAGAGACAGAGAAAGTGGCATTTTAAGTATCTTAAAAAACATTTGACTTATTTATCAATTTTCAGCTGAGAAAGGAAACTGCGCAAATACCAAGCTGGTAAATTATTATTCACGGCATTTACATAAAACTAATCATAAAAACCATGTACAGTGCATTTGGAAAGTATTCAAACCCCTTGACCTTTTCCACATTTTGTTACGTTACAGCCTTTCTAAAATTGACAAAAAAAATAAAATCCCATCAATCGACACACTATACCCCATAATGACGAATTTAAAACAGGTTTTTAGAAATGTTGGCTAATTTATAAAAAATTTAAAAACAGATACCTTATTTACATAAGTATTTAGACCCTTTGCGATGAGACTCGAAATTGATCTCAGGTGCATCCTGTTTTCATTGATCATCCTTGAGCTGCTTCTACAACTTGATTGTAGTCCACCTATGATAAATTCAATTGCGTGGACATGATTTGGAAAGGTACACACCTGTCTATATAAGCTCCCACAGTTGACAGTCCGTGTTAGAGAAAAAAACCAAGCCATGAGGTCGAAGGAATTGTCCGTAGAGCTCCGAGACAGGATTGTGTCGAGACACAGATCTGGGGAAGGGTACCAAAACATTTCTGCAGCATCGAAGATCCCCAAGAACAATGGCCTCCATCATTCCTAAATGGAAGACGTTTGGAACCACCAAGACAAACTGAGCAATCGGGGGAGAAGGGCCTTGGTCAGGGAGGTGACCAAGAGTTCCTCTGTGAAGATGGGAGAACCTTCCAGAAGGACAACCATCTCTGCATCACTTCGCCAATCCGGCCGTTACGGTAGTGTGGCGAGACGGAAGCCATTCCTCATTAAAAAGCATGATAGCCCGCTTGGAGTTTGCCAAAAGGCATATAAAGACTCTCAGACCATGAGAAACAAGATTCTCTGGTATGATGAAACCAAGATTGAACTCTGGCCTGAATGCCAAACGTAACGTCTGGAAGAAACCTGGCACCATCCCTACGGTGAAGCATGGTGGTGGCAGCATCATGCTGTGGGGATGTTTTTCAGTGGCAGGGACTGGGAGTTTAGTCAAGATTGTGGGAAAGGTGAACGGAGCAAAGTACAGAGAGATCCTTGATGAAAACTTGCTCCAGAGTGCTCAGGACCTCAGACTGGGGAAAAGATTCACCTTCCAACAGGACAACGACCCTAATCACACAGCCAAGACAACGCATCTTGGAGTGGGTTCGGGACAAGTCTCTGAATGTCCTCGAGTGGCCCAGCCAAAGCCCGGACTTGATCCCAATTGAAAATCTCTGGAAAGACTTGAAAATAGCTGTGCAGTGAATCTCCCCATTGAACCTGACAGAGCTTGAGAGGATCTGCAGAGAAGTATGGGAGAAACTCCCAAAATACAGGTGTGCCAAGCTTGTAGCATCATACCCAAAAAGACATCGAGGCTGTAATCGCTGCCAAAGGTGGCTCAACAAAGTACTGAGTAAAGGGTCTGAATACCTACCTGTTTTTGCTTTGTCACTTTGTCATTATGGGGTATTGTGTTTTAAATACATTTTTGAATAAGGCTGTAATGTAACAAAATGTGGAAAAAGTCAAGGGGTCTGAATACTTTCTGAATGCACTGTAGGAAGCGATTTGCTGTTGGAGGTAATATGTAAATTATGCGGCAGATATGGGGCTAAGTGGACATGGGCTCGATAATAGACACTTAATGCAGCAAGGTCCAGCTCAATCAATCGTGGTTAAAAGACACAGGCTGTCCTGTAGAATGAAGACGGACGTGTGGTACATTCACACGCACGCATAGTATTAGTCATGAAAAAAAATGGTCTGTTTAAAAGGGAAACAGGTGAACTGCAGTCATCTAAGGAATGTGAGTCACACTGCTCCCTCTAGTGGTCAGGTAGGCTAAGTCTATTAGTGATCCAGAAACAACATTGTAATGTTGACAGGAGGGATGAATAGTAAGGTCATCCAAGGTCTCTCTGATGAGTAAATCTAAACCACTGCTAAGATATCATTCTTAGCCGAGTTGGTCCCTCACTTTACACATTTTGACGGTCTAAGAACTCCAAGGCCTTGTGGGAGGTTGAAGGAATTAGGCTTTTGGAAACAAATTCCTTGTGACATGCATAGACACACAGGCCCAAAACTACTCACCAACTAGCGGGTGCAGCCCAAATACAATGCAGTAGAGTTGCTATTAACTAGGCAAATAGCAGTAGACATTGCTCTTACAGTGTCAGATTATTCAGTCACTTGAGTATTGCTGAGCTTCTCCCCATGCCTCTTTACTTGTTTTTGGTGTGTATACTGTTCATTGAGATTTTCCCATAAGTGGGCCTTTTCAAATATGCAATATACATGATGACTTCATTCCTTGCTTAGATGTTAATAAAAAAAGAGAGAAGAACTGCATCATGCGTATACGCCCAGCTGCTCTACATGGAAGTACTTTAAGCCATTATTCAAAATAGACATCTGCCACGGTAAATGTTAAGACTTTGAAGAAACAACTAAAAAAAATAAAAAATGTATGACTATGAGGTTGTCATGGTGCTCTTTGCTTTCTCCATGGTAACAAATATTTAAAGCGGTAGGCATACTGTACCTGCAAGCGTACTGTAGCACAGAGCCACAGACACAAACATCTACTCGAAACCACTCTACTACTCCATGTGTACTACTACAAGATTAGGCCTATCCTGTAATTGCTAACCTCTACTACTTCTAAAATAGTGCTGCTTGTCAGAAAAATGGAATGGCCAAGCATTAAAGGTGCAATACGAAGAAATCGCTCCGCCATTTCCTGGTTACAAAAATGTGAATAGTTCGCCAAATTTCAGTTTGTGACAAAACAAGCAATACAGTGTAGAGAATCATTGTACCATGTAAACTGCTGTGAAATATATTTTTAATAAAGAAAAATATTGTGTTTTCAGCTTGTGTACAAAACCGAAAGAACAAAACTTAACGGGAAGCATAGAAATAGCACACATAGAACCGATCTACCGGTTCTTAGACTTGCTTTAATGAGAATGATAGATCTATAACTCATATTTAAAAATAATAATAATAATATTAAAAAAGTAAAAAGTATTAATAGGCCTAAATTGCTGACTCGGCATAAACCATTGTAACGTGCAAATATAGCTGAATTGAGTATGCCTTGATGTCATAAATTCTTGAGCTGCTAGAAAAACATATCTTCCAATTAATTAACACAATTGCTGCAGAGAGCTTGTAAAGTGTAAATACTAGTACAACCCATTCTGTGTACAAATTAAGGTGTTGCCTTTGGCTATTCTCTAATGGCAACTACTAATCTCATCAGTTTCAGCCAGGTAGCCTAAACCCCCTACCTCTCCAGCAGGCAGACGGTGAGTGAGTGAAATGGACTGGGGTAGGACGGCTTAGAGCAGCTTGTTCATTCAGTTGTTTCGTGATGCCAGGGAAACCTCCACTAAACACATCTACTGTACTTGGTTACATCTCAGTCTACTGATCACATAACAAAAAAAATATACGTTCTATGGTAAATCAATGTCAACTGTTGAGCATAAATGGTTTAATTGAGTGCCCACATAAGCCATTTACACTGAGATAATCAACCCATATCTGTAATAATAACCATAACATTTGACCTCGAGAACACACTGAGCAACAGCATCAACCATTTTATTTAACCTTTATTTAACTAGGCAAGTCATTTAAGAACAAATTCTTATTTACAATGACGGCTTACCCCAGCCAAACCCGAACCCGGACGACGCTGGGCCAATTGTGCACCGCCCTATGGGACTCCCAATCACGGCCGGTTGCGATACAGCCTGGAATCGAACCAGGATCTGTAGTGATGCGCCACTCGGGAGCCCCTAACTGGCTGGTCTAATCCATGTGGCACAGATCCCATCTCAATGCATGGGGTACACTCTGCATAACCATCTAACAACTAAGATCATTGTTAACTTCTACTTGCACACAATCCCGGATCCGGGAGCACCCCCATCAGTAAAAAAGCTGACTAGCATAGCCTAGCATAGCGTCACAAGTAAATACTAGCATCTTTAAATATCATTAAATCACAAGTCCAAGACACCAGATGAAAGATACACATCTTGTGAATCCAGTCATCATTTCTGATTTTTAAAATGTTTTACAGGGAAGACACAATATGTATTTCTATTAGCTAACCACGATAGCAAAAGACTCAACTTTTTTTTCCCACCATTTTTTCCCTGCATAGGTAGCTATCACAATTTCGACCAAATAAAGATATAAATAGTCACTAACCAAGAAACAACTTCATCAGATGACAGTCTGATAACATATTTATTGTATAGCATATGTTTTGTTAGAAAAATGTGCATATTTCAGGTATAAATCATAGTTTTACATTGCAGCCACCATCACAACTCTCACCAAAGCAACTAGAATAACTACAGAGACCAACGTGAATTACCTAAATACTCATCATAAAACATTTATGAAAAATACACAGCGTACAGCAAATGAAAGACAAAGATCTTGTGAATCCAGCCAATATTTCAGATTTTTTAAATGTTTTACAGCGAAAACACAATATAGCATTATATTAGCTTACTACAATAGCCAACCACACAACAGCATTGATTCAAGCCAACAATAGCGATAACGAATAAACCAGCAAAATATATGAATTTTTTCACTAACCTTCTCAAACTTCTTCAGATGACAGTCCTATAACATCATATTACACAATACATATAGAGTTTGTTCGAAAATGTGCATATTTAGCGGCACAAATCGTGGTTATACAATGAGAATAGTAGCCAAGCTGCCAACAAAATGTCGGGAGAAATCTTGGGAGAGGCACCTAATCTAATCATTAACTAATCATAAACTTGACTAAAAAATACAGGTTGGACAGCAAATGAAAGATACATTAGTTCTTAATGCAACCGCTGTGTTAGATTTTTAAAATTAACGTTACTACGACATACAGCGTACGTTAAAGCGAGACCGCACCGAAATTAATGGCGGAATAGGAGTTTTACATTTTTCAACAGAACAACGAATTAACATCATAAATAGTTCTTACTTTTTGATGAGCTTTCATCAGAATCTTGGGCAAGTTGTCCTTTGTCCAGAAGAATCGTTGCTCGGTTGTAGATTGTCGCCTTCAACTTTGGAATTAGCAGTAAACATTAGCCATGTGGCGAAGACGTGCCCAACTCACTATAACGCAGCACAAAGAAAATTCCGAAAATCGCAATATACTGATATAAAATGATATAACTCGGTTTAAAATAACTACATTATGACGTTCTTAACACCTATATCGAATAAAATCAGAGCCGGATATATCTAAGGCCTATAACGGGAGCTTTCCAGAACGCCATCCTGAGGTCTGTCTTGCGTCATGGCGAATGTTGAAAAGAGTGCACCCCCGGTTCCAAGAGCCCTTATATGGCCTCAGATCTGCCTAGCAACTCCATTCCAATTCTCACTATTTGCTGACATCTAGGGGAAGGCGTATGCAGTGCATGTCGACCAATAGAAGACATGCAAATTAATAAACTGACCCTAGAACAGCCTGCCTGATTTCAGATTTCTCACAGGAAGTTTGCTCCAACTTGAGTTCTGTTTTACTCACAGATATAATTCAAACGGTTTTAGAAACTAGAGAGTGTTTTCTATCCAATAGTAATAATAATATGCATATTGTACGAGCAAGAATTGAGTACGAGGTAGTTTAATTTGGCAACAAAATTTTTACAAAGTGAAAACAGCACCCCCTATTGAGAAAAGGTAAAAAATATTTGTTCCTGCTTTTCCCCCACAACTGGACTGGAAAAGACAATCAAGGAGAGTGATAGTAACACTGAGCACTGAGCCGAACTGGGGAACCTACTATCGAGAGGCCTCGATAGTAAATCCCTTGCTTTACGGAGCATCTCTGTCCCCACAGACAGTCCATAAATGTAAGATTATAGCCCTCTTACCAACTCCACAGTATTTATGCATGCTGGCTGAAGGCGTGACAGATCCCTCTGCACTCGTCTTGTAATCTGCAGGGGGAGCTAGGACTGTGTATACTCGTCTGCCTTGCTGGGGATAGTGTTATCCCTCTATCTCCTGAGACACAGAGTAAATGAGAAAGAAAGAACATTAGCTATACTGTAAGTACTGGTAGTTGGTTTGGAGGTGTTTGTAGCTATATCATTTCCTGAGTGTGACACCAACTTAGTTGGGAGTAATAAAAAGCAGGTGATGTCTCACTCAGCTCCGGAAACAATATTTATTTCAAATCAAATTTTATTTGTTACATGTGCCGAATACAACAGTGAAATGCTTACTTACAAGCCCTTAACCAACAATGCAGTTTTAACAAAAGTTTGTGATAAGTAAAAAACAAGAAACAAAAAGTTACAAATAATTAAAGAGCAGCAGTAAAATAACAATAGCGAGGCTATATACTTGGGGTACCGGTACAGAGTCAATGTACAGAGGCACTGGTTAGTCGAGGTGATTGAGGTAATATGTACATACATGTAGGTAGAGTTATTAAAGTGACTATACATAGTTAATAAACAGAGAAAAGCAGCAGCGTAAAAGAGTGTGGGGGGGGGGGGGCGATGCAAATAGTCTGGGTAGCCATTTGATTAGCTGTTCAGGAGTCTTATGGCCTGGGGGTAGAAGCTGTTGAGAAGCCTTTTGGACCTAGACTTGGCGCTCCGGTACTGCTTGCCGTGCGGTTGCAGAGAGAACAGTCTACAGTTGAAAGTGTAGTTTACATACACTTATGTTGGAGTCATTAAAATAAATGTTTCAAATTTCTTGTTAACAAACTATAGTTTTGGCAAGTCGGTTAGGACATCTACATTGTGCATGACACAAGTAATTTTCCCAACAATTGTTTACAAACAGATTATTTCACTTATAATTCCTGTATCATAATTCCAGTGGGTCAGAAGTTTACATACACTAAGTTGACTGTGCCTTTAAACAGCTTGGAAAATTCCAGAAAATGATCATGGCGCTAGAAGCTTCTGATAGGCTAATTGACATCATTTGAGTCAATTGGAGGTGTACCTTTGGATGTATTTCAAGGCCGACCTTCAAACTCAGTGCCTCTTTGCTTGACAAAATGGGAAAATCAAAAGAAAATCAGCCAAGACCTCAGATTTTTTTTTTTAGACCTCCACAAGTCTGGTTCATCCTTGGGAACAATTTCCAAACGCCTGAAGGTACCACGTTCATCTGTACAAACAATAGTACGCAAGTATAAACACCATGGGTCCACGCAGCCGTCATACCGCTCAGGAAGGAGACGCGTTCTGTCTCCTAGAGATGAATGTACTGTGGTGCGAAAAGTGAAAATCAATCCCAGAACAACAGCAAAGGGCCTTGTGAAGATGCTGCAGGAAACAGGTACAAAAGTATCTAAATCCACAGTAAAACGAGTCCTACATAGTCATAACCTGAAAGGCCGCTCAGCAAGGAAGAAGCCACTGCTCCAAAACCGCCATAAAAAAGCCAGACTACGGTTTGCAACTGGACATGGAGACAAAGATCGTACATTTTGGAGAAATGTCCTCTGGTCTGATGAAACAAAAATAGAACTGTTTGGCCATAATGACCATCGTTATGTTTGGAGGAAAAAGGGGGAGGCTTGCAAACCATCGTTATGTTTGGAGGAAAAAGGGGGAGGCTTGCAAGCTGAAGAACATCACAACCGTGAAGCACGGGGGTGGCAGCATCATGTTGTGGGAGTGCTTTGCTGCAGGAGGGACTGGTGCACTTCACAAAATAGATGGCATCATGAGAAAGGAAAATTATGTGGATATATTGAAGCAACATCTCAAGACATCAGTCAGGAAGTTAAAGCTTGGTCGCAAATGGGTCTTCCAAATGGACAATGACCCCAAGCATACTTCCAAAGTTGTGGCAAAATGGCTTAAGGACAACAAAGTCAAGGTATTGGAGTGGCCATCGCAAAGCCCTGACCTCATTCCTATAGAACATTTGTGGGCAGAACTGAAAAAGTGTGTGCGAGCAAGGAGGCCTAAAAACCTGATTCAGTTACACCAGCTCTGTCAAGAGGAATGGGCCAAAATTCACCCAACTTATTGTGGGAAGCTTGTGGAAGGCTACCTGAAACGTTTGACCCAAGTTAAACGATTTAAAAGGCAATGCTACCAAATACTAATTGAGTGTATGTAAACTTCTGACCCACTGGGAATGTGATGAAAGAAATAAAAGCTGAAATAAATAATTCTCTACTATTATTTTGACATTTCACATTCTTCAAATAAAGAGGGGATCCTAACGGACATCAGACAGGGAATTCTTACTTGGATTAAATGTCAGGAATTGTGAAAAACTGAGTTAAAATGTATTTGGCTAAGGTGTATGTAAACTTCCGACTTAAACTGTATGACCTGACTTGGGTGGCTGTATTCATTGACAATTTTCAGGGCCTTCCTCTGACAACGCCTGGTGTAGAGGTCCTGGATGGCAGGAAGCTTGGCCCCAGTGATGTACTGGGCTGTACGCACTACCCTCTGTAGTGCCTTGGGGTCGGAGGCCGAGCAGTTGCCATACCAGGCAGTGATGCAACCAGTCAGGGTGCTCTCGATGGTGCAGCTGTAGAACCTTTTGAGGATCTGAGGACCTGTGCAAATCTTTTCAGTCTCCTGAGGGGGGAATAGGTTGTCGTGCCCACTTCACGGCTGTCTTGGTGTGCTTGGACCATGATAGTTTGTTGGTGATGTGGACACCAAGGAACTTGAAGCTCTCAACCTGTTCCACTACAGCCCCATCAATGAGAATGGGGCAGGCTTCGTGCTCCTATTCTTGTAGTCCACAATCATCTCCTTTATCTTGATCACGTTGAGGGAGAGGTTGTTGTCCTGGCACCACACGGCCAGGTCTCTGACCTCCTCCCTATAGGCTGTCTCATCGTTGTCGGTGATCAGGCCTAACACTGTTGTGTCATCAGCTAACTTAATAATGGTGTTGGAGTCGTGCCTGGCCATGCAGTCACGAGTGAACAGGAAGTACAGCAGGGGACTGAGCACGCACCCTGGGGGCCCCCGTGTTGAGGATCAGCGTGGAGGATGTTTTTTTACCTACCCTTAGCACCTGGAGGGGGGGGGGGGTGTCAGGAAGTACAGGATCCAGTTGCAGAAGCAGGTGTTTAGTCCCAGGGGCCTTGGCTTAGTGATGAGCTTTGAGGGCACTATGGTGTTGAACGCTGAGCTGTAGTCAATTATTAGCATTCTCACATAGGTGTTCCTTTTGTCCAGGTGGGAAAGGGCAGTGTGAAGTGCAATAGAGTTTGCATCACCTGTGGATCTGTTGGGGCGGTATGCAAATTGTAGTGGGTCTATATTTTCTGGGATAATGATGTTGATGTGGGCCATGGCCAGCCTTTCAAAGCACTTCATGGCTACAGACGTGAATGCTACGCGTCGGTAGTCATTTATGCAGGTTACCTTAGTGTTCTTGGGCACAAGGACTATGTTGGTCTGCTTGAAACATGTTGGTATTACAGACTCCGACAGGGAGAGGTTGAAAATGTCAGTGAAGACACTTGCTAGTTGGTCACAGCATGCTCGCAGTACACGTCCTGGTAATCCGTCTGGCCCTGCGGCCTTGTGAATGTTGACCTGTTTAAAGGGCTTACTTACATCGGCTACGGAGAGCATGATCACACAGTCGTCCGGAACAGCTGATGCTCTCATGCAATTTTCAGTGTTACTTGCATCGAAGCAAGCATAGAAGTAATTTAGCTCATCTGGTAGGCTCATGTCATTGGGAAGCTCGCGGCTGTAATAGTTTGCAAGCCATGCCACATCCGACGAGCTTCAGAGCCGGTGTAGTACGATTCGATCATTGTCCTGTATTGACGCTTTGCCTGTTTGATGGTTTGTCGGATGGCATAGCAGGATTTCTTACAAGCTTCCGGGTTAGAGTCCCGCTCCTTGATAGCGGCAGCTCTACCCTTTAGCTCAGTGCGGATGTTGCCTGTAATCCATGGCTTCTGGTTGGAGTATGTATGTACATACACTGTAGGTACGATGTCGTCAATGCAATTATTGATGAAGCCAGTGACTGTTGTGGTGTACTTCTCAATGCCATCGGAAGAATCACGGAACATATTCCATTCTGTGCTAGCAAAACAGTCCTGTAGCTTAGCATCTGCTTCATCTGACCACTTTTTTATTGACCAAGCAGGTGCTTCCTGCTTTAGTTTTTGCTTGTAAGCAGAAATCAGGAGGATAGAATTAGGGTCAGATTTGCCAAATGAAGGGCGAGGGAGAGCTTTGTATGCGTCTCTGTGTGTGGAATAAAGGTGGTCTAGAGTGTTTTTCCCTCTGGTTGCACATTTAACATGCTGATAGAAATTAGGTAAAACGGATTTAAGTT
Source organism: Salvelinus namaycush (assembly GCF_016432855.1). NCBI lineage: Eukaryota > Metazoa > Chordata > Actinopteri > Salmoniformes > Salmonidae > Salvelinus > Salvelinus namaycush. Next base: position 32,235,179 of record NC_052334.1, on the reverse strand, counting down.
TCCTTGAATTAAAGTCCCCGGCCACTAGGAACGCCACCTCTGGATGAGCGTTTTCCTGTTTGCTTATGGCCGTATACAGCTCATTGAGTGCGGTCTTAGTGCCCGCATCGGTTTGTGGTGGTAAATAGACAGCTACGAAGAATATAGATGAAAACTCTTGGTAAATAGTGTGGTCTACAGCTTATCATGAGAGACTATCACAGGCGAGCAAAACCTTGAGACATCCTTAGATATCATGCACCAGCTGTTGTTTACAAATATACATAGACCGCCACCCCTTGTCTTACCAGAGGCTACTGTTCTATCCTGCCGATACGGTGTATAACCCGCCAGCTGTATGTTATTCATGTCGTCATTTAGCCATGACTCGATGAAACATAAGATTTTACAGTTTTTAATGTCCCGTTGGTAGGATATACGTGCTTGTAGTTCGTCTATTTTATTATCCAAAGATTGTACGCTGGCTAACAGGACCGATGGTAAAGGAAAATTACCCACTCAGCGCCGGATCCTTACAAGGCACCCTGACCTTCGTCCTCGATATCGCCGTCTCTTTCTCTTTCTCCTCTTGACAGAGATAAGAATAATTTGAGAATAACTTGTATATTGTAATATGAAACTCTACTTACCAGTGATAGTGCCCTCCTCCTCTAGGCCTACTTTTTGTTTCACAGAGGTCTCAGCGGGTGGAGAGCTGGATTCTTTCGCAGGCCTGGGAGGTAAGGTACAGCCTCTGAAGAACCTTAGACTGGAATACTGAAACAAAGTTAACTAACATTCTTAAAGGTGCTACACATATATATATTTTTTGCATAGTAATGTCTAATATACCTGGTGCTAATAGTGGAATGATAGTGTTTCACAACATTACTTAACTGCCACTGTTGTGATTGGCTAAGATATTTGCCTATTGATCTCTCCCTTCAGGGGCGGCTTCTATTGTAAAAAAAAATACATAATCTGATGTGTAGCATCTTTTAACTTTTATTTCACTTTGCTGTCCATGTCAAGTACAAGCCACAGGCTTCAAATAAAAATGTAGTTAATGGACAAATGGGGGGGGAAATCATCACAACAGCAGCTGATAGATTAAAGTAAAACAGACAGTAAGCATAAACACTTGATTAAAATCAGAAGCTTACAATAAAAGGAATACAATGTATCCAATGATGTATACATCTATGAATGTATTACAAAAACACGCGGAATTGACAGGGCAGGATGCCACTTGCGTTTGACACAGTGAGATGCGCGAGGTGAGTAGCTGCCTTGCTAGCAGGATAGCTAGCTAGTACAAACTTGTAAAACCAGCTAATGTTAGCTAACGGTACGTCTGGCGTTAGAAGCGAAATTGACTTACCTTGTTTCCTATGTGCCATATCACTAGAATTAACTCGAATGCACCATTAAACAAACCTGTGATGAACGCTAAAGCTATCAGCTAGATAGCTCGTTAGCATAGCCATCTACCCTGCTAGTGAGTGTTTTGCAGCTTTTAAGAACTTCTGGAATGACACTCCATCATTTGCATCATTGCATTGACTAAGCATGCCCCGTTACCACTGAAATCATTTAGCCAAATATCATTGTGTGTGTGTGTGTGTGCACAGCGGTGAAAGAAAAAAACAAGCAAGCTGGAGCGCAGACCTCACTTAGCTATCCACACGAGAATGGAACCAAAGACTGTATAGTTTAGAAACGGATAGAAGTTCAACTGCCTGCATCAGTGCCCCTGCCAGACAGTGGCTCCCTATATCCTGATCAACAGCTCCCCCTCTGGTCGCATCCAGTAATATCAACTCCATTGACATGCGCAAACTAAGCCAGATGTGAAAAAGGGTTTGAAAGCAGCGCATGGAAACCGCGATGTGAATATCAAATAGGTAGGTACCCATGGCTCAGCATCAGGACCAGAGTGAGCCTAGTTTGGAATGGGCGCACCCTCTAAACTTCGCTGGAAACCTCAGCATGTGAACGGGATTTGAGGAGGAATTACCTACTGTAGAATGTCAGCTCTGAAGAAGGTAACATCATTTTTGATAATCTACCCCTCATGTCATAGTTATACCCTATTCGAAAAGTCTAAGGGTGTCGGATTAGCAACGTTGGCAGCACATGGATTTCAGTGTGTTTGAATAGTCAGTGATTTTAGCATAGTGATAGATTAAGTGTTCAGTTTGGAAATGGGTGGGTCTCAGCATCTTACTTCCAAATAAATTTTTTCTGTATGGCTGATCAGTCTTATGTAATATCCACTGTTTAAGAATTTTGATAGATGATTTTGGTAGAAAAGATCATTCATTACTTTTTAGTTAGCTCCAATTATTAATTCCCCCCTGCATCTTTCCTAGAAAGATTCTCATTGGAATGATTTTGCACTGTGGTGCACCTGACATGCTTTTGTACACAAACACACCACTGTTCTCTCTGGCTGCTGCTGCATACATGCACAACTTTGTCCCGGAAGAGAAGAGTGAGAGATGGGAACTTTCTAGGCAAAAAACTGAATTTTTTTGTGAGATGTAAACCTCTGAAATGGAAGAAATGTATCTTTCACAGTGCATGTCATCTCACACACTTCTGTGTGCAGCCGGCAGACATGCAATGTGCTGCTGCTATCTGTCTGTGTGGACTATGTTCAGTGGAAGCAGTGGTGCTGGTTAGTAGTGGGTACCGCTTGCCTTGCATGCTTTGAAGGGAGAGCTCGGTTCAGCTAGGGAAGGGAGGCAGGCAGCCGTGTTTGAATAGTCAGTTTCTCTGTCTGTGAGGAGCTGGGAGGAAACCTGGGTAAACATGTTATGTAATGATCGGTTGTTGAGGACACTGTGAGAGAAGCCAAGTATTCAACAAGACTATCTGGGACAATAATAATCAACTAGTACACTGTGCATTTATTTATTTGTGGCCAAAGAGCAATAGCAGCAAGACTAGATGTATTCCCGTGAAGGGTGTATAGAATCTGTGAATTAGGTTACATCACTTGGGCTGCGGCTGGCGTATAGATACAGTATGATGTGCTATTGTCAGGTATGATGATGAGTCAAATGCCACAGTAGTTAGGATTCACAATTTGCAGATGCAATGATTGATGCCAAACAAAAATGCTGTCATTGTGAGCAAAATTGTGCTTTTGAACACCACGGGAAGAAGTGCTGTAAAATTCCTGGTATACCATTGGCACAGTACAATACATTATCTGGTTGCACAGAGACCGCATATAGGCTAGTGGTTGACAGAGTTCCCACTGGGCTCAGATGTCAGTTAAACATCTAGTTTTGATTTACATTGGTTGAGTTGTCAACTAATGTGAAAGGAACAAAAAATGTCTGGATCATTGGATTTAGTTTAAAAGTTGGATGAAAAAAATATGTAATTCCCTTATGTTGATGACTTTTTGCAAATCAGTTTACGACATTGATTCAACATCGTATTGAATTATTTTGTTGAACTGATGTGGAAACAACATTGATTCAACCAGTTTTTTCCCAGTAGGTTGTAAATATTCCACATACATCATAGGTGTTTTTATTTAACTAGGCAAGTCAGTTATGAACTAATTCTTATTTAGAATGGTTAACTGCCTTGTTAAGGGGTAGAACAACAGATTTTTACCTTGTCAGCTCGGGGATTCAATCTAGCAACCTTTAGGTTACTGGCCTAACACTCTAACCACTAGGCTACCTGCCACCCCTAAAAAGGTGAACATTGTAATTTGCATGTAATCACTCTCCTAAAAGCTGAATGGCACATTGCGATCCCTCAAACCTCATATTTCCTAAACAGTTCAAATACGCTACACCCTGCCTCTTCAATAATACAAAGAGATTGTCCGTATTTTTAGCCCATAGTTGCCAACGCATCTTTCTTCAATGACAACCAGCTGCGCGGCAGAAACTTTGTGGTAGATTCCTGTGTGTTTCTCTCTGGACGAGGAACAGAGAGGATCGCCACAGTCGCAACATGGAAACTGCATTTCTTACCATGTGGAAGCAAACTGAGGGCACGTCAATTGCAAAGTGTTCTGTGTTCATTTATTATGCAAGCGTGTGTGAGAGATAGTGGTTTGGCAAAGCCCTGTCGTGACAGCCAGGAGGAAAGCAGTGTGTAATGAAATGAAGTGAATGGAAGAGGGGGGCGGACCTAGTGTCGAATGAGCAGGGAGTTATCAAGATTGGCAACTGTAAATGATTAGCATGTGTTTGTGTCAGAATTGAATTGAGAATGCCTCATGAATTCCAATGAAATGAATGCATTTTAATTTAATTTTAATGTAAGTACTTAACAGGATACAGAATTGCAATTAAAATTTGCATGAAAGGAAATATAATTGATATCAGTGAAATTCAATGAAATTAAAATGTCTCTTCTATTCTATATTAGGTGTAGTCTATACAAAGATTAATCTTGTACATTAAACATCATATGTCGTTATATACAGAAAGTATTCAGACTCCTTGACTTTTCCAACATTTTGTTGCATTACAGCCTTATTCTAAAATTGATTTTTTTTGTAAATTTACTCAGCAATCTACACACAATACCCCATTACGAAAAAGCAAAAACAGGTTTTTAGAAATATTTGCAAATTTATAAAATATTAAAAACAGAAATACATATTTACATAAGTATTCAGACCCTTTGCTATGAGACTCGAAATTGAGTTCAGGTACATCCTGCTTCCACTGATCATTCTTGAGATTGGACATGATTTGGAAAGGCACACATGTCTATATAAGGTCCCACGGTTGACAGTGCATGTTAGAGCAAAAACTAAGTCATGAGGTCGAAGGAATTGTCCGTAGAGCTCCAAGACAGGATTGTGTCGAGGCACAGATCTGAGGAAGGGTACCAAAAAATGTCTTTAGCATTGAAGGTTCCCAAGAACACAGTGGCCTCCATCATTCTTAAATGGAAGAAGTTTGGAACCACCGTGACTCTTCATAGAGCTGGCCGCCCGGCCAAACTGATAGCCACTCTGACCTTCCAGAAACCCAATCATCTCTGCAGCACTCCACCAATCAGGCCTTTATGGTAGAGTGGCCAGACGGAAGCCACTCCTCAGTAAAAGGCAGTACGCTTGGAGTTTGCCAAAAGGCACCTAAAAGACTCTCAGACCGTGAGAAACATTATTTAACTCTTTGGCCTGAAGGCGTCACGTCTGGAGGAAACCTGGCACCATCCCTACGGTGAAGCATGGTGGTGGCAGCATCATGTTGTGGGGATGTTTTCAGTGGCAGGGACTGGGAGACTAGTCAGGATCGAGTGAAAGATAAACAGTGCAAAGTACAGAGAGATCCTTGATGAAAATCTGCCCCAGAGCGCTCAGGACCTCAAACTGGGGCGAAGGTTCACCTTCCAACAGGACAACGACCCTACAGGACAACGACCCAACGACCCAGCCAAGACAACGCAGGAGTGGCTTCGGGACAAGTCTCTGAATGTCCTTGAATGGCCCAGCCAGATCCCTGACTTGAACCCGATCGTACATCTCTGGAGAGACCTGAAAATAGCTGTGCAGTGACGGTCCGCATCCAACATGACAGAGTTTGAGAGGATCTGCAGAGAACAATGGGAGAAACTCCCCAAATCAGGTGTGCCAAGCTTGTAGTGTCATACCCAAGAAGACGCAAGGCTGTAATCGCTGCCAAAGGTGCTTCAACAAAGTACTGAGTAAAGGGTCGGAATACTTATGTAAATGTAATATTTCAGTTTTTTTGTGCAACAAATTCTAAAAACCTATTTTTGCTTTGTAATTATGGGGTATTGTGTGTAGATTGATGAAAGAAAAAAACGATTTAATCAATTTTAGAACAATGCTGTAATGTAACAAAAATCGAGAAAATGTCAAGGGGTCTGAACACTTTCCGAATGCACTGTATAACCCTTTGTATCCAGGACAAAACGGGAATTGCTTTGCCACATATTCTGTACAGGCTAACTTCTTTTCAGTTCTTTTTGTCAATTAGGTTAGTATTGTGGTGTAACTAAAATGTGGTTGATCCATCCTCAGTTTTCTCCTATCACAGCCATTAAGCTCTGTAACTGTTTTAAAGTCACCATTGGCCTTATGGTGAAATTTCTGAGCAGTTTCCTTCCTCTCTGCCAACTGAGTTAGGATGGACCCCTGTATCTTTCTAGCGACTGGGTGTATTGATACACCATCCAAAGTATAATTAATTTCACCATGCTCAACGGGATATTCAATGTCTGCTTTTTTATTTTTACCCATCTCGCAATAGTTCCCTTTTTTGCGAGGCATTTGCAAACCACCCTGCTTTGTGATTGAATCTGTGTTTGAAATTCACTGCTCAACTGAATTACGTATAATTGTATGTGTAGTGTACAGACATGAAGTAGTTGTTCAAAAATCATGTTATACACTATTATTGCACACAGAGTGAGTCCATGCAACTTATTATGTGACTTGTTAAGCAAATGTTTACTCCTGAACTTGTTTTAGGCTTGCTATAACAAAGGGGTTTAAAACATATCGACTCAAGACATTTCAGCTTATTCAGTTTTTATTAATTTGTAAATATTTCAAAAAACATAATTCCACTTTGACATAATGGGGTATTGTGTGTAGGCCAGTGACACAAAAATATACATTTAATCATTTTTAAATTCAGGCTTTAACACAACAAAATTTGAAGAAAGTCAAGAAGTGTGAATTCTTTCTGAAGGCACTGTATATCAAAATGAACCCAGCTGAATGAAGACACATATATAAGAGTTTGTTGTATTACAACTGGAAATGAGACAATATGCACGTGCCTATACCTTAAGTATAATTATGAATGTGGTTTTATTTGGAAATGACAAATTTTGTTTGGGCATGCTCAGGTTGACTTTTTCATGGAATCGCCCAGACACAGACTTAATGGGTCCAGTCAGTGTGAGTTAAATTTGATTAAGTTACTGTAAAAACACAGAGTTCTGGCTTCTTTAGTCAACAAACAGTAGGCTAATTGTTTAAATTGGGCTTAATTGGTAGTTGTTCTCCCTTTGGTATCACTTCTCCTGCTCTTGTTTGCTCTGATTTCAGCTGTTGAAGAACTGAATCACTATTTTGTACAGTACTGTATAGGGCTGCACAATTAATTGAATTGACATCGAAATCGCAATATTAACATGTGCAATATCCATATCGCAAGAGATCCATAGCGCATGCAATATTTTGAAACGCATCTCCTCACTGTTAGATTCACCATAAGAGTAAAATGCAGTCAACTGATCGTTCCAAACAAGAACGATGCTTCTTTTCACTTTGCTTCAGTTGGCCAGTTGGCCCAAGTGTTTTGATCTAGGCAATATTGCATGTCAAATCGCAATAGCAAAATTTGGTAATATGGGTAATGTTTGGCCATATCATGCAGCCCTAGTACAGTACAGTTGTTCAGCTATAGGTCTAGTAGTCTATCTTGTCTGTGGGTGTAGTTTGCTGGTGCAAATCGTGAATGTGAAAGTGCAGTTTTCTTGAACAAACTGTCCCCTCCTGTGCTCTGCAGCGCTCTGCTCTGCTTTGAAAGTTAAGCGGAGGGAGAGATTATCAGTCATACAGACATGAGAAAAACACCCTACTGTGTGAACTTAATGGAGGGGTGATGATATTAGAGGCTGAGATGTTCTCATTTACAGCAGCCACCTGGGGAATAGTTACAGGGGAGAGGAGATGAAGGAGCCCATTGGAAGCTGAAGATGAGTAGGTGGCCATGATGTTGTGAGGGCCAGATTGGGAATTCAGCCAGGACACTGGGGTTAACACCCCTACTCGTACGATAAGTGCCATGGGATCTTTAGTGACCACAGAGAGTCACGACACCCGTTTAACGTCCCATCCGAAAGACACCACCCTACACAGGGCAATGTCCCCAATCACTGCCTTGAGATATTTTATCTAGGACCGGAGGAAAGAGTGCCTCCTACTAGCCCTCCAACACCACTTCCAGCAGCATCTGGTCTTCCTTCCAGGGACCGACCAGGACCAACCCTACTTAGCTTCAGAGGCAAGCCGGCAGTGGGATGCAGGGTGGTATACTGCTGGCAAATTTTAATGCATGCCATAGGTAGTGGATTTGGAAACAAAAAACATAGCATGTCATTCTGGAAAGTGGCTGCTTTACCTGATTTATTGTCATATTGTGTAGCGATAATGTGGTAATCTTTACAAACTGTCTTTCTACAGTTTGTTTTGTGAGAGAGGCTACCATGTTCAAATCCTCCTCCTGAAGTATAGCCTAGACTTCATCTCATTTTAACCTTCATTCAGAAAGTCTCTCTCTCTCGCTCTCTTTTCTTTCCTGATATGAACTGTTGGCACTGCCTCGGTCTGGCCCCCCTTCTATCTAACATGAGTGTCAGACGCTGTAGCCAACCTCTTCACCCTGCTGTGCACCACAAGTACTGTATAACTGGTCACCTGTACCTTTGCCAAAATCAACCATGCTATGTCTATGGGATGTATCGACCTCTCCTCAACCCCACCGCTCACTCCTCTGATATGGAGGGCTGCCTGCAGATGGACATCCTGTAGTGATTTCACCTCCAGAAGTTAAAAACATATTTTATATCTCCATGTGCAGATATATGCAGTGAAGTGCAGTGCTCTCAACTCTAAATGAACACGGTTCTATGTGAAAGAATGCACAGTATACTGCCAGTGAGCGGTGCACCGTAAATCTTTACGAAGCGGTTTTGGTGGGTATTTTGGTGTGAACCTTTATGGGTGATACAAACATGGCATAGGTGTTGTAAAATACAGTATCTTCACTTTAGGGTGCATGAGTACACTTGTTCTGAAACTGAAAGCATCCACATGTGAAGTGGGGGTAGTCTAATTGGTGTAGTACAGAACTTTCCTGCAATGCAGGACATTTTAAACGTGTAGTGCATTTGAGGTTTAAAAAGGCTCCTGAAGTTCTGAACCCCTACACAAATGTCCGTTAATTATAACCCATAATTCACATTTCCTGTTGCTGCAGGATTATTATCGTGCTGTGGCAAACTGGCTCAAATTAAGATCCTACATCAATAGGTAGCTTATAGTGCTACCCCCTTTAGGTCCCTGTCAGTCAGTTCACTGGTTGTAATACTATCATTACGTGGGAAGCCGTTCCTCAGCAGACTAAGCTGCAGTTTATTAAGTCTCTAACTTCCTCAGGGGATTCTGATTAAACATAGCACTTATCTAACATTTCATCTACACACCAGTGATCTTGATAGCTTGACTGAGCATAGGGGACCAAATAGGGGACAGTAGCAAACACTTTGAAATGCATTGAATCTACTCCACTTCTCAGCTGCAGGAAGAGTTGCTCCCCAGCCACCCACCCGTAGTTTGTGCCAAGATATCCCATTATACACAGCTTTTTTTCATAATTATCTGTGTGCTTGTGCTTGTGCTTGTGTGTGTGTGTGTGTGTGTGTGTGTGTGTGTGTGTGTGTGTGTGTGTGTGTGTGTGTGTGTGTGTGTGTGTGTGTGTGTGTGTGTGTGTGTGTGTGTGTGTGTGTGTGTGTGTGTGTGTGTGCGTGTGTGTGTGTGTGTGTGTGTGTGTGTGTGTGTGTGTGAACGTATGTGTGTATAGTATGTGTGTATGTATGTGAATGCATGCATGCGTGAGTGAGTCTGGATTTGACACTGTCAGTGGATCTGAGTCTCTGCTGGGACAGTAGGCATTTCTGTTGACTACCCTCCTCTTGATAAACTGTGTTGCATCTCCCCAGCCCTGCATGCAGTGCAGAGGCGTTAAATGAAACTGGGACAGTGTGTGCATCCAACCCTGTCTTGTATTCAGGGGAGTTTTCAACTTTCTTCAGCTTACTAGAGTCAATGTCCGTGCCGCACGGAATTCTAATTACCATACGCCAAACAAATCCCCATCAAAATCTGTTTGTTTAAGCGACACTAAGAAAAAAGGGTTCCAAAAGGGCTCTAAAGCTGTCCCAATAAGATAACCTTTTTTGGTTCCAGGTAGAACCATTTTTTGTTCTAGGTAGAACCCTTTTTTGGTTTCAGGTAGAACTATTTTGGGTTCTATGTAGAACCCTCTGTGGAAAGGGTGTTACATGGAACCCAAGAGAGTTCCACCTGGAATCAAAGGGGTCTGCCTGGAACCAAAAAAGGTTATTCAAGGGGTTTTCCTTCTAGATAGTATCTTTTTTTCTAAGAGTGTAGAGATGTCTATTTTTTGCACGGGCTGCGAAGATGCAGTGGAGATGTATTCCTGTTGGTGGAAAACAACCCAAGACATTTATAACATTTACATGTATGCTCCTCTGTTATCTATGACTGGGAGAGTTCATGCTAAAGCTGCTGTATCAGTGTCCTATTGAGGGACAATCAGTGTTCTGCTGATTTCTATTCAGCAGTCATATCCACTGGCATGGCCAAACGGTCCTTTGGTTTCTGCTCCCCAAATGGCCATTCAGAGAATAGGCAATCAGTTCCTTTTATATGAGATGCCATCAGTAAAAAAAAAAAAAAAAAATCGAAATTATAGTGTTGGACTTTTCTGGTCTGTATTGGCTTTTTTTCCTTTCGTTTTGCATCTCTCTCGCCTTCTCACTTTTACTTTCCTGAGTGTGTGATTGTTATTGTGTGAAATTACCACTGGCCAATCTCTCTTTTCATTGGTAGTCTACATTTTATGCTTGTATTTATATTGAGAGCGATCGTATTCAGTTAAGACATGATTATGAAACTAACAGTCAGTGGTCGAAAAAGTACTCATTAGTCATACGTGAGTAAAAGAAAAGATACCTTAATAGAAAATGACTCATGGAAAAGTTCAAGTTACCCAGCAAAATACAATACTGAACAAAAATATAAATGCAACATGTAAAGTGTTGGTCCCATGTTTCATGAGCTGAAATATATGATCCCAGAAATTCTCCATACGCACAACAAGCTTATTTCTCTCAAATTGTGTGTACAAATGTGATTACATCCTGTTAGTGAGCATTTCTCCTTTGCCAAGATAATCTATCCACCTGAAAGATGTGGCATATCAAGAAGCTGATTAAACAGACTGATCATTACACAGGTGCAACTTGTGCTGGGAACAATAAAAGGCCACTCTAACATGTGCAGTTTTGTCACACAACACAATGCCACAGGTGTCTCAAGTTTTGAGGGAGTGTGCAATTGGCATGCTCACTGCAGGAATATCCATCAGAGCTGTTGCCAGAAAATGTTATGTTAATTTCTCTACCATAAGCCACCTCAAACATTGTTTTAGAGAATTTAGCAGTATGTCCAACTGCAGACCACGTGTAACCACGCCAGCCCAAGACAGTCATGCTGGCAGTCAAATTCCACGTGCTCGTTTAGTCACGGTAATTAGGCTTCTCCAAGCCATGCTGATACTAATGGTGATTAGTAGCCTACCAAACTTGCCAACTGCCTGGTAGTCAGCACTCTATTTTCCCTCTAATCACTCTGACATCAATGCAAATGTAATCAAAAATCTAAACAAACACTTCATGAGAGCCCATGACCTCATGTTGTGCAACATTTCTATAGGCTATGAAATTGCGTGAGAAAACAGAATGATGGTCTCTTTTAAAAATAGGAGGATCCCATCAGCTTTCTATAGGCTATTTCTACTATATTTATTTCTCAACTTCCCTAATATTAAGCACATTGCTTCTCGTTACAACAGGAGTATAGCCTACCTGGCTGGCATGAAAATGAACCAATGGAAAAGCGTCCTCCATTCTCTATTTAAGTGCATAGATGGCATGTATTTTTTTCTGCTGCCCCTGTTTCGATACAGGTACTTGATAATGGTCCATTCTAAATCAAAACAAATTTCACACATATATGATTTAGTATATGTAAAGACAAGATTAAATCAAGAATAGTCAGATGGGTGTCAATATTAGCCTATCACTTGTGAATGATATATTATCACTTGTGAATGATGCCCAGCATGTGTTCAGTAAGGCAAGGTACAGTGCATTCGGAAAGTATTCAGACCCCTTGACTTTTTCGACACTTTGTTACGCCTTATTCTAAAATGTATTAAATAGTTTTTCTCCCTTATCAACCTACACACAATACCCCATAATGACAAACTGAAAACTGGTGTAAAATTTTGGGGGCAAATGCCTGAAGTCCATTGATAGGTATTCTGAGCATGCCATACTTGCGTGTTTAGACAGTTTAACAGAGGCAAAGAAAGTGTGAGAGAGTGGTGTATGTAATCTCTCGTGGACTGACAGTTATGGGTTAACTGAGATTGGGTGAATGTGTCCACTACACACAGTGGCGTTTTTAATCATGTAAATCTTGGTGGGGAAAAAATTAAAAATACATGGTGGTATAATGCCAAGAGTGTGCAAAGCTGTCATCAAGGCAAAGGGTGGCTACTTTGAAGAATCTCAAATATAACAGATATTTGGATTGGTTTGACACTTTTTTGATTACTACATGATTCCATATGTGTTATTTCATAGTTTTGATGTCTTCAATATTATTCTACAATGTAGAAAATAGTAAAAAATAAAAAAACAGAATGAGAATGAGCAGGTGTGTCCAAACATTTGACTGGTACTGTATTAACAGTAAAAAACTGAAATATCACATTTACATAAGTATTCTGACCCTTTACTCAGTATTTTGTGGCAGCACCTTTGGCAGCGATTATAGCCTTGAGTCTTCTTGGGTATGACTCTACAAGATTGGCACACCTGTATTTGGGGAGTTTCTGCCATTCTTCTTTACAGATCGTCTCAAGCTCTGTCAGGTTGGATGCGGACCGTCACTGCACGGCTATTTTCAGGTCTTTCCAGAGATGTTCGATCGGGTTCAAGTCCGGGCTCTGGCTGAGCCATTTAAGGACATTCAGAGACTTGTCCCGAAGCCACTCCTGCGTTGTCTTGCCTGTGTGCTTAGGGTTGTTGTCCTGTTGGAAGGTGAACCTTCGCCCCAGTCTGAGTTCCTGAGCACTCTGGAGCAGGTTTTCATCAAGGATCTCTCTGTACTTTGCTCCGTTTATCTTTCCCTCGATTAGTCTCCCATACCCAGCCACTGAAAAACATCCCCACAGCATGATGCTACCACCACTATGCTTCACCGTAGGGATGGTGCCTGGTTTCCTCCAGACGTGATGCTTGGCATTCAGCCAAAGAGTTCAATCTTGATTTTATCAGACCAGGTAATCTTGTTTTTCATGGTCTGAGAGTCCTTTAGGTGCCTTTTGGCAAACTCCAAGCGGGCTGTCATGTTACTTTTACCGAGGAGTGGCTTCCTTCTGGCCACTCTATATTAAAGGCCTGATTGGTGGAGTGCTGCAGAGATGGTTGTTCTTCTGGAAGGTTCTCCCATCTCCACAGAGGAACTCTGGAGCTCTGCCAGAGTGACCATTGGGTTCTTGGTCACCTCCCTGAACAAGGCCCTTCTCCCCTGATTGCTCAGTTTGGCCGGGCAGCCAGCTTTAGCTTTAGTAATTGTGGTTAAAAACTTCTTCCATTTAATAATGATGAAGGCTACTGTGTTCTTGGGGACCTTTAATGCTGCAGACATTTGGTACCCTTCCTCAGATCTGTGCCTCAACACAATCCTGTCTCGGAGCCCTATGGAATATTCCTTCGACCTCATGGATTGGTTTTTGCTCTGACATGCACTATCAACTGTGGGACCTTATATAGACAGATGTGTGCCTTTCCAAATCATGTCCAATCAAGTTGTAGAAACATCTCAAGGATTATCAATGGAAACAGGATGCATCTGAGCTCAGTTTAAAGTCATATAGCAAAGGGTCTGAATTAGAGGTTGACCGATTAATCGGAATGGCCGATTTAGTTAGGGCCGATTTCAAATTTTCATAACAATCGGTAATCGGCATTTTTGACACCGATCATGGCCGATTACATTGCACTCCACGAGGAGACTGCGTGGCAGGCTGACTACCTGTTATGCGAGTGCAGCAAGGAGCCAAGGTAAGGTGCTAGCTAGCATTAAACGTATCTTATAAAAAACAATCAATCTTAACATAATCACTAGTTAACTACACCTGGTTGATGATATTACTTGTTTATCTAGCTTGTCCTGCATTGCATATAATCGATGCGGTGCCTGTTAATTTATCATTAAATCACAGCCTACTTCGCCAAACGGGTGATTTAACAAGCGCATTCGCGAAAAAAGCACTGTCGTTGCACCAATGTGTACCTAACCATAAACATCAACGTCTTTCTTAAAATCTTAAACCTGCATATTTAGTTAATATTGCCTGCTAACATGAATTTCTTTTAACTAGGGAAATTGTGTCACTTCTCTTGCGTTCTGTGCAACAGAGTCAGGGTATGTGCAGCAGTTTGGGCCGCCTGGCTCGTTGCGAACTGTGTGAAGACTATTTCTTCCTAACAAAGACAGCCAACTTCGCCAAATGGGGGATGATTTAACAAAAGCGCATTTGCGGAAAAAGCACAATCGTTGCACGAATGTACCTAACCATAAACATCAATGCACTTCTTAAAATCAATACACAGAAGTATATATTTTTAAACCTGCATATTTAGTTAAAATAAATTAATGTTAGCAGGCAATATTAAACTAGGGAAATTGTGTCACTTCTCTTGCGTTCATTGCAAGCAGAGTCAGGGTATATGCAGTTTTGGCCGCCTGGCTCGTTGCGAACTAATTTGCCAGAATTTTATGTAATTATGACATAACATTGAAGGTTGTGCAATGTAACAGCAATATTTAGACTTATGGATGCCACCCGTTAGATAAAATATGGAACGGTTCCGTATTTCACTGAAAGAATAAATGTTTTGTTTTCTAAATGATAGTTTCCGGATTTGACCATATTAACGACCTAGGGCTCGTATTTCTGTGTGTTATTATATTATAATTAAGTCTATGATTTGATAGAGCAGTCTGACTGAGCGGTGGTAGGCAGCAGCAGGCTCGTAAGCGTTCATTCAAATAACACTTTACTGCGTTTGCCAGCAGCTCTTCGCAATGCTTCAAGCATTGCACTGTTTATGACTTCAAGCCTATCAACTCCCGAGATTAGGCTCGCAATACTAAAGTACCTATTAGAACATCCAATAGTCAAAGGTATATGAAATACAAAATGGTATAGAGAGAAATAGTCCTATAATAACTACAACCTAAAACTTCTTACCTGGGAATATTGAAGACTCATGTTAAAAGGAACCACCAGCTTTCATATGGTCTCATGTTCTGAGCAAGGACCTTAAACGTTAGCTTTTTTACATGGCACATATTGCACTTTTACTTTCTTCTCCAACACTTTGTTTTTTCATTAATTAAACCAAATTGAACATGTTTCATTATTTATTTGAGACTAAATTGATTTTATTGATGTATTATATTAAGTTAAAATAAAAGTGTTCATTGTTCATTCAGTATTGTTCTAATTGTCATTATTACAAATATATATATCAAAACCGGCCGATTAATCGGTATCGGCTTTTTTTGGTCCTCCAATAATCGGTATCGGTGTTGAAAAATCATAATCGGTCGACCTCTAGTCTGAATACTTATGTAAATAAGTAAAATTAAATTTCTAAAAACCTGTTTTTGCTTTGTCATTATTGGGTATTGTGTGTAGATTGATCTGGAAAACATTTAATTAAATCCATTTTAGAATAAGGCTGTAACGTAACAAAATGTGGAAAAAGGGAAGGGGTCTAAATCCTTAAAGAATGAACTGCAGCCTAGCCCATAGGCCTATATGTTTTGATAAGGTTTGTATTGGTATTTGTATTTATTAAGGATCCCCATTAGCTGCTGCCCAGGCTACTCTTCCTGGGGTCCAGCAACATTAAGGCAGCCAAAGACAATTTAAAATATTACATGACACTACATTTCACAACACACCAAGTGTGTTCTTTCAGGCCACTGCTCTACTATCACATATCCACAACACAAAAACCTTGTGTACATGTGTGTAGAGTGCTTGTCTTATCTTGTGTATGTGTGCCTGTGTGTGTGTGTCTCTTCACAGTCGTCGTTGTTCACTAAGGTGTATTTGTATCTGTTTTTTTAAATCTGATTCTACTGCTTGCATCAGTTACCTGATGTGGAATAGAGTTCCATGTAGCCATGGGTCTATGTAATACTGTGCGCCTCCCTTAGTCTGTTCTTGACTTGGGGATTGTGAAGAGACCTTTGGTGGCATGTCTTGTGGGGTGTGCATGGGTGTCTGAGCTGTGTGCTAGTAGTTTAAACATGCAGCTCAGTGTATTCAGTGTATGCGCGCTAATAGCCTTTCAATCGGTTACGTCACTTGCTCTGAGACCTTGAAGTAGTGGTTCCCCTTGCTCTGCAAGGGCCGAGGTTTTTGTGGAGCGATGGGTAACGACGCTTCGTGGGTGACTGTTGTTGATGTGTGCAGAGGGTCCCTGGTTCGCGCCCGGGTCGGGGTGAGGGGACGGACTAAAGTTATACTGTTACATTGATGCTGTTGACCCGGATCACTGGTTGCTGCGGAAAAGAAGGAGGTTGAAGGGGGGTGAGTGTAACGGATGTGAAATGGCTAGCTAGTTAGCGGTGGTGCGCGCTAATAGCCTTTCAATCGGTTACGTCACTTGCTCTGAGACCTTGAAGTAGTGGTTCCCCTTGCTCTGCAAGGGCCGCGGCTTTTGTGGAGCGATGGGTAACGATGCTTCGTGGGTGACTGTTGTTGATGTGTGCAGAGGGTCCCTGGTTCGCGCGAGGGGACGGACTAAAGTTATACTGTTACATCAGCATGTCAACACTTCTTACAAAAACACGTAGTGATGAAGTCAATCTCTCCTCCACTTTAAGCCATGAGATATTTACATGCATATTATTAATGTTATCTCTCCTTGTACATTTAAGGGCCAGCCATGCTGCCCTGTTCTGAGTCAATTGTAATTTTCCGAGGTCCCTCTTTGTGGCACCTGACCACACGACATTACAGTGGTAGGCGCAGCAGCGCCTCTTCAACCTCAGGAGGCTGAAGAAATTTGGCTTGTCACCAAAAACACTCAAACTTTTACAGATGCACAATCAAGAGCATCCTGTCGGGCTGTATCACCGCCTGGTACGGCAACTGCTCCGCCCACAACCGTAAGGCTCTCCAGAGGGTAGTGAGGTCTGCACAACGCATCACCGGGGGCAAACTACCTGCTCTCCAGGACACCTACACCACCTGATGTCACAGGAAGGCCAAAAAGATTATCAAGGACAACAACCACCCGAGCCACTGCCTGTTCACCCCGCTATCATCCAGAAGGCGAGGTCAGTACAGGTGCATCAAAGCTGGGACCGAGAGACTGAAAAACAGCTTCTATCTCAAGGCCATCAGACTGTTAAACAGCCATCACTAACATTGAGTGGCTGCTGCCAACATACTGACTCAATCTCTAGCCACTTAATAATAAAAAATTGGATGTAATAAATGTATCACTAGTCACTTTAAACTATGCCACTTTATATAATATTTACATACCCTACACTACTCATCTCATATGTATATACTGTACTCTATACCATCTACTGCATCTTGCCTTGCCGTTCGGCCATCGCTCATCCATATATATTTTTATGTACATATTCTAATTCATTCCTTTACACTTGTGTGTATAAGGTAGTTGTTGTGAAATTGTTAGATTACTTGTTAGATATTACTGCATGCATGCGGTTCGTGCTGGTGGCAGGGAAGTCAGGTGCAGGAGAATGAACTTGGTAAAAACTGAGCTGTTTAATAAACATTCAAAAAACCTCAGAAAACCAAAGTATACAAAAAATAACATAATAGGGTGCAAAACCCATCGCACACCAGAACAAATAACACACCTACATACAACAATCTCTGACAAGGACATGCGGGGAAACAGAGGGTTAAATACACAACATGTGATGAATGGGATTGGAACCAGGTGTGTAGGAAGACAAGACAAAACCAATGGAAAATGAAAAATTGATCAATGATGGCTAGAAGGTGATGTCGACCGCCGAACACCACCCGAACAAGGAGAGGGACCGACTTTGGCGGAAGTCGTGACAGTCGGAACTAGAAGCACAAGCATTTCGCTACACTCGCATTAACATCTGCTAACCATGTGTATGTGACAAATCAAATTTGATTTGATTTATTTTATTTGAACAGTAGTCCAGGTGCGACAAAGCTAGGACCTGTAGGACCTGCCTTATTGGTAGTGTTGTTCAAAAGTCAGATCAGGGCTTTATTATGGACAGACTTCTCCCCATTTTAGCTACTGTTGTATTAACATGTTTTGACAATGACAGTTTACAATCCAGGGTTATTCCAAGCAGTTTAGTCACCTCTACTTGCTCGATTTCCACATCATTTATTACAATATTTAGTTGAGGTTTAGGGTTTAGTGAATGATTTGTCCCACGTACAATGCTTTTAGTTTTTAAAATATTTTATTTATTCCTTCCCACCTATTCTGAAACGAACTGCAGCTCTTTCTTAAGTTTGTAGTGATAAGGGTTTGCAGTGATTTCACTCGCTGTAGTAGCTGACGTGTAGTGTTTTGTCATCCACATACATTGTGAGGACAAACGCTGGGAGACGAGAAGCAGGTACAGGGAGTGAATATTTAATAAATAACCGACATGAAAGAAAACAAGGACAGCGTCTGGACAAGGGGAACAAAACAACATTAATGCAGACACGGGGAGGAGACTGAGGAAGCCCCATGTGCGCACTCCCTCAAATCATATCCTTTCTATTGTATTCAGCTATGTTCAATTGTATTCTTCATACTATAAAATAATATAAAATAATGCCACGGAATTCTAAGCAAATCTTGTCTGGTAAATGAACTAGTGTAGTCCACAACCATATGCCATAGCCAGATCAGGGCCTAACATAAGAACAACTCAGAGTATGCTATTCTGTTCTTCTACATTTTCTTCATATCATGTTTCTTTAGAACAGAGTGCCCCATGGTGGCGGTGGGGTTATGGTATGGGCAGGCATAAGCTATGGACAACACACACAATTGCATTTTATCGATGGCAATTTGAATGCACAGAGATACCATGACGAGATCCTGAAGCCCATTGTCATGCCATTCTTCCACCGACATCACCTCATGTTTCAGCATGATAATGCACAGCCCCATGTTGCAAGGATCTGTACACAATTCCTGGAAGCTGAATATGTCCCAGTTCTTCCATGGCCTGCATACTCACCTGACATGTCACCCATTGAGCATGTTTGGGATGCTCTGGATCGACATATAGGACAGCGTATTCCAGTTCACGCACAGCCATTGAAGAGGAGTGGGACAACATTCCACAGGCCACAATCAACAGCCTGATCAACTATGCAAAGGAGATGTATCGAGCTGCATGAGGCAAATGGTGGTCAAACCAGATACTGACCGGTTTTCTGATCCACGCCCCTACTTTAAAAAAAAAAGATAACTGTGACTAACAGATGCATATATTAGGGCCTAATGGATTTATTTCAATGAACGGATTTTCTCTAACTCAGAAAAATCTTTGAAATTGTTGCATGTTGCGTTTATATTTTTGTTCAGTGTATTTGAGTAAAAGTCTAAAAGTATCTGGTTTGAAATGTTCTTAAGTACAGTGGTGGAAAAATTACTCAATTGTCATACTTGAGTAAAAGTAAAAGTAAATGCTATACATCAAATTCCTTAATTTATCAAACCAGATGGCACAATTTTCTTGTTTTTAATTTTATTATAAGGACAGCCAGGGGCACACTCAGACATAATTTACAAACGCAGTATTTGTGTTTAGTGAGTCCACCAGATCAGAGGCAGTAGGGAAGACAATGCCTTATATTGATAGGTGCTTGAATTGGACCATATGGCTGTCCTGCCTGAGCATTCGAAATGTAAAGAGTACTTTTGGGTGTCAGGGAAAATGAATGGAAGTAAAAATGACATATTTTCTTTAGGAATGTAGTGGAGTAAAAGTAAAAGTTGCACATTCATACTTATCTGAAACCTCCAAGTTGCACAATACATGCCTCATGATATTTTTCTCTCTCTTCTGAGAAAAGTCCCCCTCCTGTGATCTGCTGGCTTTGCCTGGAAACACAGGACATGGTTGTGGTGTGCATTCTCTTTGGCTGCAGAGGCAGATAAGGGAAGAAGGACAGGAGGCATCCAGAATGCAAATAATGAGATACAAAAGAATTAGAGTGTATTTCGTCTGCAGCCCCGAAGAGTAATTAAGCAAAAAATATAACATTGAATAATATTGGCAGTAGCACAGAGGATTTGAAAGCACTTATGCTAAATTGTACCTTTTAATAGCACATTGGCACAGTGGATTAAGACTGTTCATTCACAAGATCTGTCCTTTAGTCCAGATGGTAATGTAGTAAACTCTCTTTTACGATCTTGTTTCATGCATGCCTATTCATTCGTTTTATAGAAACTGTGGACCTCCACAAAAAAACATGTAATTATTTGCTAACCAGAGCCATAGTCTGTGCCAATAAGCTCCTTGTTCCCTGTTAAAATTGGACCTGAAGCTAAAAAATAACTTAGCACTGTCACGAACGTCGTAGTGAGGAGACCAAGGCGCAGCGTGATTAGAATACATTCTTCCTTTTAATAATGAACACTTAACAAACAATACAAAATAACAAAACGAACGTGACCGCTATAACACTGAGTGCAAACATGCAACATCACATAGACAATCACCCACAAACCAAACTGGAAAATGGCAACCTAAATAGGATCCCCAATCAGAGACAACGATAAACAGCTGCCTCTGATTGGGAACCAATCTAGGCCACCATAGACCTACATAATGCCTAGACTAAACACACACACCTAGACATACGCAAAACCCTAGACAAGACAAAAACACACATACCACCCTCGTCACACCCTGACCTAACCAAAATAATAAAGAAAACAAAGATAACTAAGGTCAGGGCGTGACAGTACCCCCCCCCCCCCGCCCCCAAAGGTGCGGACTCCGGCCGCAAAACCTGACACTAAAGGGGAGGGTCCGGGTGGGCCTTCTTACAGCGGCGGCTCGGGTGCGGGACGTGGACCCCGCTCCACCTCAGTCTTGACCCACTTAGGTGGCGCCTCTGGAGCGGGGACCCTCGCAGCGGGCCCCGGACTGAAGACCCTCGTAGAGAGCGCCTCTGGACTGACGGGCGCCTCTGGACTGACGGGCGCCTCTGGACTGACGGGCGCCTCCGGACTGACGGGCGGCTCCGGACAGACGGGCGGCTCCGGACAGACGGGCGGCTCAGGACAGACGGGCGGCTCAGGACAGACGGGCGGCTCGGGCGGCTCAGGACAGACGGGCGGCTCGGGCGGCTCAGGACAGACGGGCGGCTCAGGACAGACGGGCGGCTCGGGCGGCTCAGGACAGACGGGCGGCTCGGGCGGCTCAGGACAGACGGGCGGCTCGGGCGGCTCAGGACAGACGGGCGGCTCGGGCGGCTCAGGACAGACGGGCGGCTCGGGCGGCTCAGGACAGACGGGCGGCTCTGGCGGCTCAGGACAGACGGGAGAACCTGGAGGGAGGAGACGGAGAGACAGCCTGGTGGGCCCTGGGGCAGCGCCACGCACCAAGCTGTCTCTCCGTCTCCTCCCTCCAGGTTCTCCCGTCTGTCCTGAGCCGCCAGAGCCGCCCGTCTGTCCTGAGCCACCAGAGCCGCCCGTCTGGGGAGACCTACAGTAGGCCTGGTGCGTGGAGGAGGCACCGGATGGACCGGGCTGTGGGGGAGCACTGGAGCTCTGGTGCGCAGCCTTGGCACCACTCCTCCAGGCTGGATGTCCACTTTAGCCCGGACCCTCCAAAGTGCAGGCACAGGTTGAACCGGGCTGTGGGTGAGCACTGGAGATCTGGTGCATACTACTCGCACCTCTCCCTTAGGCTCAATGCCCACATTCACCCCGCACGGGTCGGAGCGCAGGCATAGGACGTACTGCACCCTCCCAGCGCCCCGGAGACACAGCACGCAGAGCCGGCGCAGGATACCCTGGGCCGAAACGGCGTACCGGAGACCAGACACGCTGAGCCGGCACAACACGCCCTGGCTGGATGCCCACTCTCGCATGGCACTTTCGGGGGGCTGGCCTATAGCGCTCTGGGCTATGAGCGCGTACTGGCGACACCGTGCGCTCCACCGCATAACACGGTGCCTGACCAGTACAACACTGCTTTTGGTAAGCACGAGGAGTGGGCTCAGGTCTCCAACCTGACTCGGCCACACTCCCCGTGCGCCGCCCCCCAAAATATGTTTTGGGGCTGCCTCTCGTGCCTGTCGCGCTGCCGTGCCCCCTCATATTGCCACCGCTCAGCTTTCGCTGCCTCCAGTTCTTCCTTGGGGCGGCGATATTCCCCAGCCTGTGCCCAGGGTCCCTTGCCTTCCAGTATCTCCTCCCAAGTCCAGGAGTCCAGAACCCTCTGCTCCTGGTTACCACGCTGCTTGGTCCTTTTTTGGTGGGTGATTCTGTCACAAACGTCGTAGTGAGGAGACCAAGGCGCAGCGTGATTAGAATACATTCTTCCTTTTAATAATGAAGAACACTTAACAAACAATACAAAATAACAAAACGACCGTGACCGCTATAACACTGAGTGCAAACATGCAACATCACATAGACAATCACCCACAAACCAAACTGGAAAATGGCAACCTAAATAGGATCCCCAATCAGAGACAACGATAAACAGTTGCCTCTGATTGGGAACCAATCTAGGCCACCATAGACCTACATAATGCCTAGACTACACACACACACCTAGACATAACCAAAACCCTAGACAAGACAAAAACACACATACCACCCTCGTCACACCCTGACCTAACCAAAATAATAAAGAAAACAAAGATAACTAAGGTCAGGGCGTGACAAGCACATACAGTATAGAACTAAAATAACAGATCAGCTGTGACTGTGCTTTTTCATTAGTTTCACCTTCTATTCATCACCCAACTGGAATGTTCCACTATCACATCCATTTTAATGAGCCGACATCACCTCTGCTAAAGCTGATTCTTGACATGTTATTCCCAGTTGTCCCATTTATAGTATTGTACTATTTGTGTTTCTTGTAAATCTGCCTTGTTAAAGCAGAACAACATAAATCCTCTCTCTGGTACACAGCCCAAGATGAGCTTAAAGGCAAATGGATGCCTAACATGTTTATATGAAATTAGACAATATGCTTTCAGGCCCAACAATCCCTTTAAAGTGAAAATGAGAAAGAAGGACTCCTCTTTCTGGGTGTGAAACATTTATGATCATCCTGACAGTTTGTCTCTCCCCCTCCTAATGCAACGTCTGCCAGCCCCGCCAGCCAGCCAGCACCATGCACCGTCCCCATAACTTAGCCCATTATGCTGAGTTTGATCCATGCAGGCCAAACTGTTTATCATTCACTTTTGTGGAGCCTCTCATTTGGTGTCAATGTTCCTCTCTTGCTCCTTATCCCCTTAACCACTCCACGGCACAGCTTAGGTCATCCTTTAAATGCCTGGCGGAGCAGCAGCCAATAACATGAGCTGCTAATTGAGGAATGGAGCCGACAGGCTGAGAGGAGGAGGTGAGGATGATTTGTGGCGCTTATGAAGCAGAGGTGGCAGGATAAAGACTACCTGTTCAGTGTTTCCCCAATATGCATTTAGCAGCGGCGCAGTGCCGCTGCTAGATTGTGGCCGCCACTGAAAACAAAACAAAACAAACAAGATATACAGTACCAGTCAAAAGTTTTGATGAAGACATCAAAACTATGACATAACACATATGGAATCATATAGTAACCAAAAAAGTGTTAAAAATCTAATTATATTTTATATTTGAGATTCTTCAAAGTAGCCACCCTTTGTCTTGTTGACAGCTTTGCACACTCTTCGCATTCTCTCAACCAGCTTCATGAGGAATGCTTTTCCAACAGTCTTGAAGGAGTTCCCATATATGCTGAGCACTTGTTGGCTGCTTTTCCTTCACTCTGTGGTCCAACTCATCCCAAACCATCTCAATTGGGTTGAGGTCGGGTGATTGTGGAGGCCAGGTCATCTGATGCAGCACTCCATCACTCTCCTTCTTGGTTAAATAGCCCTTACACAGCCTGGAGGTGTGTTTTGGGTCATTGTCCTGTTGAAAAACAAATGATAGTCCCACTAAGCGCAAACTTGATGGGATGGCGTATCGCTGCAGAATGCTGTGGTAGCCGTGCTGGTTAAGTGTGCCTTGAATTTTAAATTAATCACTGACAATGTCACCAGCAAAGCACCATCTCACCCCCTCCTCTATGCTTCACGGTGGGAACCACACATGCGGAGATCATCCGTTCAACTACTCTGCCTCTCACAAAGACACGTCGGTTTGAACCAAAAATCGCACATTTGGACTCATCAGACCAATGGACAGATTTCCACCAGTTTAATGTCCATTGCTTGTGTTTCTTGGCCCAAGTAAGTCCCTTTTTCTTAATGGTGTCCTTCAGTAGTTTGTTTGCAGCAATTCGACCATGAAGGCCGGATTGACGCAGTCTCAAGGCAAAGGGTGGCTACTTTGAAGAATCTCAAATATAAAATATATTTTGATTTGATTAACACTTTTTTGGTTACTACATGATTCCATATGTGTTATTTCATAGTTTTGATGTCTTCACTATCATACAATGTAGAAAATAGTAAAAATAAAGAAAAACCTTGGACTAAGTAGGCGTGTCCAAACTTTTGACTGGTACTGTATATATGTTTTCTATAATGTAGATGTATAGATGTATGCCCCAGGAAGACCCCATCCGCCGCCTCACCCCATCTCCCCCTAGACTCCTATCATTGTCAAATAGGAACTTGTTTCAGTGTTAATTAAGATATGCTTATCCAATACCTAGTAGCAGGACCTGATATAACTCTGGTATATTGAGGTGTTTGAAGTTACAAAGAAGAGCAAATATAAGGAATATTATTGCTTCCCTTCCCACTGATCTTCCCATCGGTGAATGGGAGAGCGCAAAGTGGTCGTTATTATGAAAGTAATTTTGATGACAATGAACCTGTCAATCAGCAGTCATAAACAGACACCTGCTGTTTGCTGTGACACCTGCTCTACCCTAATCTCTCATGGACAGGCTAGGTAAACCAAATGAGCAAGATTTTAGTTCTGGTTTAACTGAGACTAGCTCTACCCAATTCCTGCCTCTAGTTCTGTGTTCTTTTCAGTGAAAATGCTACATAAGAAGCTTTAGTTTAGACTATGAAAATAGTTTACATTTGCTGGTGCTGAGGGAAGTCATTTCACTATGCTGTGTTTAGATCATATATTTCATTTTAATATATGAAATGGTGGTGAAATCGATTAGCAGGCATTGGATAGGCTACAGTGTGTTATTGTTCATTATGTCATACAAATAATGTAAGTCGTACAGTAAGTGCTTGTTCTATTTTATGTTCCATAGCTTCCTGTCAAACTGTTGATGCAGCAGAAAATGCTTCTAAGTCAGGCTTCTTCAATCTTGTAGTGAACACATCAGATTAAATTATCAGATGGTCTTAATTTCCTCCATTTGAGCAGTACTGCTAGATACTTGTTATCCTATCACATTCTCCTCTCCTCTCCACACCACCAAATCCACTTCTGCCAATGTTTAGATAAAAGACTCAGAATTACATGGTCCACCCACACACACATCTGTATCTGGACCACAATTTCACAGCTTACTGCATAATTAAAATGCTTCATAACAGATCCATTTAAATAAACATGAGGATCATTCTCAGCCCATACAAATGGGGTGAGAAATTGTTGCCTATTGCTGTAATTGTAGGCCATAGAGTGTGGCTGAATGCTCTCCTAGGACTAATTGCCATCCATTCTGCTGTGACACAACTGATTTTTTTTTTTTATCCCTCTCCCTACACAGGTGCTGCCGAGCATTCTGCAGAAGCATTGCTGTATCTTACCTGACACGAACACAGGTAAAAGCAGGTGCCCCAGCCAAACACATTCAGAGCAGAGGCAGATTGGGGAGTGGGACAGGGGGAGATGCACTGTCAGCCAGCCAGCCAGCCAGCCAGCCAGCAAGGGGTGAGGGGGGGTTCATATCTGTCTGCATGGTCCCTGGAGTATCACAGGATTCTATCTGACAGATGTTGACATACTGTCAGACCTGCTGTTTCTGTCTCATCTCAGCTGGGAGTGGAAATATATGCTGATGGGTGTAGTCAGTCCTACTGCAGAAGGCGTCTGCTTATTTGAAACTGCAACAGGTATTTGAAGTGTTGTTCAGTTTGGGGTTAGGATGGGTGGTGATTTATATAAGCAAATGATCTAATATTGTTGCTGCTCTGAATGTTAACTACTGTATTACTGGCAGTCTCCTGTGTGAAGGTCCTGAGTGTGTTGCCTTGCCTCGACCGGTTTCAGGGCCACTGTAACATTGCCCTGCGCATGACGGGCTCCTTCACATCATTGTTGCAGGTGTGAAGAGGTGGCTGATGAAATTGAAGAGCAGGGAGATATACTCAGGGACCTGGTCGGGGCTCTTCCCCAGTTTACAGGGTTTGTGACATTTTCTCTCTATCCTCCTGCACTAGGCTAGCGAAGGGCCCCATTATTACCTTGCATGAGGGCTCCAGAAACCATTCATTTCACAAAGCAATGCCGCGGTAGAGTTGTTGTGACACACCCATGTCTATTGCTTACTCATCTTTCAAGTACTTTAGGGAGGACATGGTCACTCTGGATTGGATCATTGAGAAAACATGATGATGAAGATGTATGAGTAAGAGATTTCATTGTGCTCATCAATCAAAATGAGTTATTGAATGCTTTTGTGCTGTAGGTTTATTATAGTGCATGTCCTTAAAAAGTGCTAGTGCATTTAGTGATAGTAAATGTTTTTTTAAAGCTGGCATTAGTTACTGTATCTTCATATTGATGAGGGCATATTATAATGTTCTTGTTGTTCTGGCAGTTTGCAATGATAAGCATCCAAGGACAGCAGCTAGCCTGGCGGGTAGGCGCGTTGGGCCAGTAACCGAAAGGTTGTTGGATCGAATCCCTGAGCTGACAGAATCCCAGAATCCCAACCTTGAGGAAAGATAAAAACAGAGTAGAGCTACAGTAGTTAAAAGTAAAAGTCTGATTGAAAATATCTGTTATTCGACTAATGCTTGATGGAGGAGTATAGTCTATACTGCATCCTTAGTGAAACAAATGAGTATCTCTATTCTATTGACAGCTGAGTGTGCATATTCTAATCTGTGTGCAGCAATCTCTATAGGGAAATGGATACCCTCTTATACTGGTATTTGTTGAAGCGGGTGACAATATGGTACTATGAATAAGGAGATGTGTCTTTGACGTCCAGGGTGCTGTTCAGAGAGTAGTTATGGCAGAGTGGATATTTATCTAAACAATCCCTCATGAATATGGATGTCTTCCCTCTCCCTGGGACTAAAACACAGTGGCTGATTAGGAGAGAAGAGTTAGCTTTCAGTCCCCCTGTCTCAGACCTTACAATTTACATTGTGTGTGTGTGTGCAGAAGCGCCTCTAGCGTTTTGGGGGGCGAGATTTGGTTGCCCCTCCCACCTCGCGGGCAAAACATTTCAGTGACCCCCTTCTTGGCGGCGGAGAAAAAATTGTTCAGCGTTTAAATGAATGTCCTACAAAAAGTTTGCTGTTTTTAAGCTAATCGCCTATAGTTCAACAGATTTTGCCATGATTTATGTCATGTTCATATGATATCAGAGTAAGAGTGACTAACGAAATCAGTCGTGGACCCCTGGAGGTCAGGGCCTTTGGTGATGATTGCTGCAAGGTTTAGATAGCCAGCTAGACTACTTTGCCTAGCAATACATACAAAAATGGTAGATGACATGGGTTTATAGAGTGACTGGCATAACAATTGGAAAACTGCTGATGCACTACTTTAAAACAAATGGCACCTTGTTTCTACTCTTCTAACTCTCAACAGTAAGTTGAGTCCCTGACTGAGTTCCTATTTGTAATCGGGGGCCCCCTAGCAACTGCGGGGCCATACGTGCAGCACGTAGTCTGCGTATAGGCAGAGGCACGCGTGCGCGCGAGTGTGTGTGTGGGCGTGCGTATGTGTGGGCATGCGTGTGTGTGTGGGCATGCGTATGTGTGGGCATGTGTAACGGATGTGAAATGGCTATCTAGTTAGCGGTGGTGCGCGCTAATAGCCTTTCAATCGGTTACGTCACTTGCTCTGAGACCTTGAAGTAGTGGTTCCCCTTGCTCTGCAAGAGCCGCGGCCTTTTTGTGGAGCGATGGGTAACGATGCTTCGTGGGTGACTGTTGTTGATGTGTGCAGAGGGTCCCTGGTTCGCGCCCGGGGCGAGGGGACGGACGAAAGTTATACTGTTACACATGCGTGTGTGTGGGCGTGCGTATGTGTGGGCGTGCGTATGTGTGGGCGTGCGTATGTGTGGGCAGGTGTGCGCATGTTGATTGTTTCCTTTTTATGCACATACCTGTGTCACGATGTGCAGAAGAACTTAAGTTTCTCGTCTGCATGTTTCTCACAGTAGATGCCCACTTCTGACTCTTTTTGTCTTCTTGTCACCAAACCGATTATGGCAAAATGATCCGCTAGCTTAGCCACACCAGAGTGCGGTACTTTGATCACCTGTCTGCATGAGGGGCACGGCAGCGCCCCCTTACTGGCGTGACTGTCTATCTCTCCCAGACAGATGAGACAGAAGGTTTCCCCACAGTGCAGCAGCTTGGGCCGACGCCGGGCCTCATTGTAGCGCTTAGTACACACAGAACAGGTAGACAGCCAGTCAATGGAGTGGAAGGAGGGAGAGCTCATAGTGAATCAGTCAGATAATCTCTTCTAACAGAGAGAGCTGGAGTACTATCTCAAGCATATAGATCCTATTAAATTACTAGATGGGCTATGTCATAAACCCTCAAAGTTCCATAATCAAGCGAAAATGGCAGCCATCTTGATCCGGAAGTAATCCAAAACCAGTCTAATTGGAATGAATGGCAGTGGAGGCATAGGTGATGCATTTCCTGCTTTTACTTAGGCAGGAAAATAAAAGTATAAACTGGGTGGTTTGAGCCCTGAATGTTAATTGTCTAAAAGCCGTGATATTGGCTGGAATGTGATTTTAATCAATCAGCATTCAGGATTAGATCCACCCGTTGTATAATTAAGCAATAAGGCATGAGGCAGTGTGGTATATTGTTCAATATACCATGGCTAAGGGCTGTTCTTTTCACGACGCAACGCAGAGTGCCTGCATACAGCTATTAGCTGTGGTATATTGGCCATACCCCACACACCCTCATGCCTTATTGCTTAATTATAAACCTGGTGGGTCGAGCCCTGAATGCTGATTGGCTGAAAGCTGTGGTATATCAGACCGTATACCACAGGTATGACAAAACATTTATTTTTACTTCTCTAATTACGTTGGTAACTAGTTTATAATAGCAATAAGGCACCTCGGAGGTTTTTGGTGTATGGCCAATATACCATGGCTAAGGGCTGTATCCAGGCACTCCGCGTCGTGCGTTATGAAACGAATGGGTCTAATCCTGAATGCTGATTGGTTAAAACCGCATTCTAGGCGCTGTCTATTCCACAAGTTACCACCTGCTAAATCTATAACGTTAAAATGCCTACTTACTCTGTTCCATCTGACTGCGCAATCCACTATATTGGCTGCCTGTCACAGTCACACTAACGTTATGCCTGCCAACAGTTGCATCTGACAATGATCACTGTGCCTCTATAAGAGTGTAATGCTAATGTTGCTCGACGAATCATCTCTTGTATTTATCTCAACTCGTACATTATTTCCTCTTGCTTCCAGCCTAGCATTTAGTTTGGTACAGCGGGATTTAATATAAACCTTGCTATCAGCCTGTTCGACCTTGGAAACAATGTTTCCCTTTTGAATTTCCATCTCTGTACCATACATAGAAACTGAACAGTGCCCAGACCAGACCAGACATTTTTTTCTGAGCTAGGCAAAATCATGCATCAACATCATTATCATTGCAAAATCCAAAGAAATGCTAAACAGAAAAAAAGCTCAAACAAACAAAAATGTGGCTAGTGTACTATCATTCCAGGTTCAATGTTTTACGTGATGGAGTTAGCTGAAGTTAACTAGCCAGCAAGTGACAAGAACGTTATCCAGCCTGCATAGCAACCATTTTGTTTAGAACGTACGACCAGTCCTTTTGCATAGCAACTATGCAAAAATAATTAAAGACTGGCTTGCGTCCAATTCATACAAAGAGTAATTCATACAATTTCAGAATTACATTTTATGAGTTACTTATCAAAATAAATATGTAATTAATTGTTATTTTAATATGTTGGCAACAGTTTTATAAAAGCAATAAAGGCACGTGTCAAACAACGCCATTTACCTGTGACTGCTTCTTGTGCCTTATTGTTTAATTGTGGAATGGAAATATAGTCAACCTAAAATATTGAAATATAATTATAAATACAGTTTATATAGGTTTTATAAAAATATTCTCTGAATAAATAGCCTCAAAGATATATGTAAACACACCATACATGTCTCAGATTGTGTTTTCTTGGAACGCTGTGAGTGCTATTACATGATACAATATCAGTACTTGTTGCATTTGGCATGTGTCCCCAGATCCTCAAAAATGTATACAGCCGCACCATCTAGAGTATCCTGGTTGCATCACCGCCTGGTATGGCAACTGCTCAGCATCCGACTGTAAAGCGCTACAGAGGATAGTGCGTACAGCCCAGTGCATCACTGGGGCCAAGCTTCCTGCCATCCAGGACCTCTATACCAGGCGGTGTTAGAGGAAGGCCAGAAAAATTGTCAAAGACTCCAGTCACCCAAGTCATAGACTGTTCTCTGTGCTACTTCACGGCAAGCGGTACCGGAGCGCCAAGTCTTGGTCCAAAAGGCTCCCTAACAGCTTCTACCACCAGGCCATAAGTCTGCTGAACAATTAATCAAATGGCCACCAGGACTATTTACATTGACACCCCCCCCCCCCCCCCCTTTGTTTTTACACTGCTGCTCTTTGCTGATTATTATCTATGCATAGTAATTATACCCCTGTCTACATATACAGATTACCTTGACTAACCTGTACCTCCGTATACTGACTCGGTACCAGTACCCCCTGTATATAGCCTCGTTATTGTTATTTTATTGTGTTACTTCTTTTTTACTCTAGTTTATTTAGTAAATATTTTTTTAGCTGTATTTCTTGAACACATTGTTGGGTTAAGGACTTGTAAGAAGCATTTCACATTAAAGTCTACACCTGTTTTATTCGGTGCGTGTGACAAATAAAATTTGATTTGATTTACAACTTGTCTAAGTCCTATCATCAACTGATTTGAGACTGTGGGTGCATTCGTAAATTGCCTCCAGTGTGTCAGAGT
The DNA here is from genome assembly GCF_016432855.1 of Salvelinus namaycush. Taxonomy (NCBI): domain Eukaryota; kingdom Metazoa; phylum Chordata; class Actinopteri; order Salmoniformes; family Salmonidae; genus Salvelinus; species Salvelinus namaycush. The sequence continues at coordinate 32,203,814 of NC_052334.1, read as the reverse complement.
GCGCTCTGGTCATTCGTAAATTCAGAGAGTTGTGAGATTGTCTGCTTGAAAAATTAAGCATGTTTTGCTCTTGCAGCGTTCAGAGCGCATACTGTACCTTAAGCTAACTGGCTAAAGTTGGCTAGCTTGTTAGCTACTTCAAATCAAATTGTGTTAGTCACATGCACCGAATACAACAGGTGTGGACCTTACAGTGAAATGCTTACTTATGAGCCCCTAACCGACAGTGCAGTTTAAAAAAATACGTATAAGAATATGAGATAAAAGTAACAAGTAAATGAAGAGGAGCAGTAAAAAAATAACAATATATACAGGGGGGTGCCAGTACAGAGTCAATGTGCGGGGGCACCGGTTAGTTGAGGTAGTATGTACATGTAAGTAGAGTTAATTAAAGTGACAATGCATAGATGACAACAGAGAGTGGCAGTGGTTTGGAGAGGGGTGGGCAATGTGAATAGTCTGGGTAGCCATTTGACTAGATGTTCAGGAGTCTTATGGCTTGGGAGTAGAAGCTGTTTAGAAGCCTCTTGGACCTAGACTTGGCGCTCCGGTACCGCCTGCCGTGTGGTAGCAGAGAGAACAGTCTATGACTAGGGTGGCTGGAGACTTTGACAATTTTCAGGGCCTTTCTCTGACACCGCCTGGTATAGAGGTCCTGGATAGCAGGAAGCTTGGCCCCAGTGATGTACTGGGTCATCCGCACTACCCTCTGTAGTGAATTGAGGTCGGAGACCGAGCAGTTGACATACCAGGCAGTGATGCAACCAGTCAGGATGCTCTCGATGGTGCAGTTGTAAAACCTTTTGAGGATCTGAGGACCCATGCCAAATCATTTCAGTCTCCTGAGGGGGAATAGGTTTTGTCGTGCCCGCTTCACGACTGTCAAGGTGTGCTTGGACCATGTTAGTTTGTTGGTGATGTGGACACCAAGGAACTTGAAGCTCTCAACCTGCTCCACTGCAGCCCCATCGATGAGAATGCCCCCCTCTTGATCACGTTGAGGGAGTGGTTGTTGTCCTGGCACCACACGGCCAGGTCTCTGACCTCCTCCCTATAGGCTGTCTCATTGTTGTCGGTGATCAGGCCTAGCACTGTTGTGTCATCAGCAAATTTAATGATGGTGTTGGAGTTGTGCCTGGCCGTGCAGTCATGAGTGAACAGGGAGTACAGGAGGGGGCTGAGCACGCACCCCTGAGGGGCCCCAGTGTTGCGGATCAGTGTGGCGGATGTGTTGTTACCCACCCTTACCACCTGGGGGTAGCCCGCCAGGAAGTCCAGGATCCAGTTGCAGAGGGAGGTGTTTAGTCCCAGGGTCCTTAGCTTATTGATGAGCTTTGAGGGCTGTAGTCAATGAATAGCATTCTCACATAGGTGTTCCTTTTGTCTAGGTGGGAAAGGACAGTGTGGAGTGCAATACAGAGAGACTGCATCATCTGTGGATCTGTTGGGGCGGTATGCAAATTGGAGTGGGTCTAGGGTTTCTGGGATGATGGTGTTGATGTGGGCCATGACCAGCCTTTCAAAGCACTTCATGGCTACAGACGTGAGTGCTACGGGTCATTTAGGCAGGTTACCTTAGTGTTCTTGGGCACAGGCACTATGTTGGTCAGCTTAAAACGTGTTGGTATTACAGACTCGGACAGGGAGAGGTTGAAAATGTCAGTGAAGACACTTGCTAGTTGGTCAGCGCAAGCTCGCAGTACACGTCCTGGTAGTCCGTTTGGCCCTGCGACCTTGTGAATGTTGACCTATCTAAAGGTCTTACTCACATCGGCTGCGGAGAGCGTGATCACACAGTCTTCTGGTACAGCTGGTGCTCTCATGCATGGTTCAGTGTTATTTGCCTCGAAGCGAGCGTAGAAGTAGTTTAGCTCGTCCGGTAGGCTCGTGTCACTGGGCAGCTCGCGGTTGTGCTTCCCTTTGGAGTCTGTAATGGTTTGCAAGCCCTGCCACATCCGATGAGCGTCAAAGCCGGTGTAGTATGAATCAAACTTAGTCCTGTATTGATGCTTTGCCTTTTTGATGGTTCATCAGAGGACATAGCGGAATTTCCCGCTCCTTGAAAGCTGCAGCTCTAGCCTTTAGCTCAGTGCGGATGCTGCCTGTAATCCATGGTTTCTGGTTGGGGTATGTATGTACGGTCTCTGTGGGGACGACGTCATCGATGCACTTATTGATGAAGCCAATGACAGATGTGGTGTACTTCTCAATGCCATTGGAGGAATCCCGGAACATATATCCAGTCTGTGCTAGCAAAACAGTCCTGTAGCTTAGCATCTGCTTCATCTGACCACTTTTTTATTGATCTAGTCACTGGTGCTTCCTGCTTTAATTTTTCCTTCTAAGCAGGAATCAGGAGGATACAATTATGGTCAGATTTGCCAAATGGAGGGCGAGGGAGAGCTTTGTATGCATCGCTGTGTGTGGAGTATAGGTGATCCGGAGTTATTTTCCCCCTGGTTGCACATTTAACATGTTGATAGAAATGAGGTAAAACTGATTTAAGTTTCCCTGCATTAAAGTCCCCGGCCACTAGGAGCGCTGCCTCTGGGTGAGAGTTTTCTTGTTTGCTTATGGCGGAATACAGCTCATTCAATGCTATATTGGTGCCAGCCTCTGACTGTGGTGGTATGTAAAACAGCTACAAAGAATATAGATGAGAACTCTCTCGGTAGGTAATGTGGTCTGCAGCTTATCATTAGAAACTCTACCTCAGGCGAGCAATGGCTCGAGACTTCCTTAGATATCATGCACCAGCTGTTGTTTACAAAAATACATAGACTGCCGCCTCTTGTCTTACCAGACGCCGCTGTTCTATCCTGCTGGTACATCGTATGTTGATATTGTTGTCGTTCAGCCACGACTCCATGAAGCATAAGATGTTACACTTTTTAATGTCCCGTTGGTAGTTTAATCTTCCCAATAACTTGTCCATTTTATTGTCCAAAGATTGCATGTTTGACAGCAGAATTGAGAATTGCTCCGGCGCCATTTGATGACACAAATGAGAGAGAACCCTCAATCTGACCATTTTACTCACCCCAGCAGTGCTGGTCAGGATGTTTTCATGTTATCTAGAGCGTTGGTGACTGTAAGTGTGTTGCTTGAAACAATTGAATTAAGTTTGTTTTGCCAACGTTTACTGACACCGGTCATATTCAACTGGTGTTGCCAGGTCTAGCTAGAATTTTTGCCCAATGTCGTTCTCTTTGCTTATTTGAGCTGTTCTTGCCATAATATGGACTTGGTCTTTTACCAAATAGGGTTATCTTCTGTATACCACCCCTACCTTGTCACAACACAACTGATTGGCTCAAACGCATTAAGAAGGAAAGAAATTCCACAAATGAACTTTTAACAAGGTACACCTGTTAACCTTTCATTGCTACCCATCCCGGATCCGGGAGCATCCTCATCAAAAAAGCTGACTAGCATAGCCTAGCCTAACGCGACAGGGATATCATATAGTATAATTTTCATGAAATCACAAGTCCAATACAGCAAATGAAAGATAAACATCTTGTGAATCCAGCCATCATTTCCGATTTTTAAAATGTTTTACAGCGAAAACACAATATGTATTTCTATTAGCTAACCACAATAGCAAAAGACTCAACCGCATATTTTCACATATTTTTCTACCGCATAGGTAGCTATCACAAAACCGACCAAATAGAGATATAATTAGTCACTAACCAAGAAACAACTTCATCAGATGACAGTCTTATAACATGTTATACAATAAATGTATGTTTTGTTCGAAAATGTGCATATTTGAGGTATAAATCATAGTTTTACATTGCAGCTACCATCAAAAATATCACCAAAGCAGCCAGAATAATTACAGAGAGCAACGTGAAATAAATAAATACTCATCATAAAACATTTATGAAAAATACATGGTGTACAGCAAATGAAAGATAAACATCTTGTGAATCCAGCCAATATTTCCGATTTTTTAAGTGTTTTACAGCGAAAACACAATATAGCATTATATTAGCTTACCACAATAGCCAAACACACAAATGCATTTATTAGCAGCAAAAGGTAGCGATCGCAAAAACCAGCAAAATATATAAAATTAATCACTAACCTTGACTAACTTCATCAGATGACAGTCTTATAACATCAGGTTATACAATACACTTATGTTTTGTTCGAAAATGTGCATATTTAGAGCTGCAAACCGTGGTTATACATTGTGAATATGTAGCATCGATTCACCAAATTGTCCGGAGCTATTTTGGACACTCACCTAATCTGACCAAAGAACTCATCATAAACTTTACTAAAAAATACATGTTGGACAGCAAATGAAAGATACACTACTTCTTAATGCAACCGCCGTGTTAGATTTTTAAAAATAACTTTACCATAACAAACAGCTTACGTTATAGCGAGACAGCGCCCGCCAAAACGCGAATAATAGGACTCAACATTTTCCACAGAAATACGAAATAACATCATAAATTGTTCTTACTTTTGCTGAGCTTACATCAGAATCTTGTACAATGAGTCCTTTGTCCAGAATAAATCGTTGTTTGGTTTTAGAATGTCCTTCTCTCCTGTCGAATTCGCTCCACAAGGCTAGCCAATGTTGATGACGTTCCCAATTTCTCTCGACGCAGAGAACGGAAAACTCCAAAAGTCCCATTAACCTGTCTGGCTCTGGCGTTCCGCTAGCGGAACTCCTCCCACATTCCACTGAAAAGGCAGAGCGCGAAATTCAAAATATATTTTTTAGAAATATTTAACTTTCACACATTAACAAGTCCAATACAGCAAATGAAAGATACACATCTTGTGAATCCAGTCAACATGTCCGATTTTTAAAATGTTTTACAGCGAAAACACCACATATATTTATGTTAGCTCACCACCAAATACAAAAAAGGACAGACATTTTTCACAGCACAGGTAGCATGCACAAAGCCAACCTAACTAACCAAGAACCAACCAAACTAACCAAGAAACAACTTCATCAGATGACAGTCTTATAACATGTTATACAATAAATCTATGTTTTGTTCGAAAAATGTGCATATTTGAGGTATAAATCAGTTTTACATTGCAGCTACCATCACAGCTACCGTCACAAATAGGACCGAAGCAGCCAGAGTAATTACAGACACCAACGTCAAATACCTAAATACTCATCATAAAACATTTCTGAAAAATCGATGGTGTACAGCAAATTAAAGACAAACATCTTGTGAATCCAGCCAATATTTCCGATTTTTTAAGTGTTTTACAGCGAAAACACAATATAGCATTATATTAGCTTACTACAATAGCCTACCACACTACCGCATTCATTCATCAAGGCATGTTAGCGATAGCAATAGGCACGTTAGCGATAGCGAATAAACCAGCAAAATATATAATTTTTGACTAACCTTGATAAGCTTCATCAGATGACAGTCCTATAACATCAGGTTATACATACACTTATGTTTTGTTCGAAAATGTGCATATTTAGAGCTGAAATCAGTGGTTATACATTGTGCTAACGTAGCATCTTTTTCCCACAACGTCCGGATATTTTTCTGACACTTTTTCTGACACACATATTCTGACCAAATAACTATTCATAAACATAACTAAAAAATACATGTTGTATAGGAAATGATAGATACACGAGTTCTTAATGCAATCACCGTGTTAGAATTCTAAAAATAACTTCATTACGACATCCAGCTTAGGTATAGCGAGAGAGTGCCCAAACTCTGGTCGCAAACGACTAGTTCACATGTACGACAGATATATGAAATAACATCATAGAATGGGTCCTACTTTTGCTGATCTTCCATCAGAATGTTGTACAAGGGGTCCTTTGTCCAGAACAATCGTTGTTTGGTTTTAGAACGGCCTTTTTCCCTCTCGATTTAGCAAGCACACTTGCCAAGTGGCGCGAATCTCTCCATCGTCAACAAACTCAGAGAACGGAACACGGCAAAACTCCCGAAAAAATTTCAATAATCTGATTAAACTATATTGAAAAAACATACTTTACGATGATATTGTCACATGTATCAAATAAAATCAAAGCCGGAGATATTAGTCGTCCATAACGACAGCTTATCAGAAGGCAAATCCAGGTCCCTTCTCGCGCTCTCCAGAAAACAGGAAACTGGTGACACGTCATGCCAAGAGCTATTATTCGAGCCCAGATCAAGTTACCCACTCAATTTCTTCTCTCACTGCTTGTCGACATCTAGTGGAAGACGTATGAAGTGCATCTAAACTAATAAATATCAAGGACTTTAATAGGCAGGGCCTAGAACAGTGCATCGATTTCAGATTTTCCACTTCCTGTCAGGAAGTTTGCTGCAAAAGGAGTTCTGTTTTACTCACAGATATAATTCAAACGGTTTTAGAAACTAGAGAGTGTTTTCTATCCAATAGTACTAATAATATGCATATTGTACGAGCAAGAATTGAGTACGAGGCCGTTTAAATTGGGCACGATTTTCCCCCAAAGTGAAAACAGCGCCCTCTGTCCTCAACAGGTTAAACGTTGAATAAACTGATGAAACTCGGTTGAAAAAACCTACTTTATGATGTTTTTCTAATATGTATCAAATAAAAACAAAGCCGGGGATATTAGCCGTGTATACCGAACTCTTATCATAAGACAATAGGGAGGTGCTTCCCGCGCCTAGGTAGAGAAAGGAAATTCTGGACACGTCATTCCAAGAACTCTTGTTCGACCTCAGATCAAGCTAGACACCCCATTCCACCTTCCACTGCCTGTTGACATCTAGTGGAAGGCGTATGCAGTGCATGCATATCCATAAATATAAGGCAATTCAATAGGCAGGCCCTGGAACAGAGCATCGTTTTCAGATTTTTCACTTCCTGTCTGGAAGTTTGCTGCAAAATGAGTTCTGTTTTACTCACAGATATAATTCAAACAGTTTTAGAAACTTGAGAGTGTTTTCTATCCAATAGTAATAATAATATGCATATTGTACGATCTACAATAGAATACGAGGCAGTTTAATTTGGGCACGATTTTTTCCAAAGTGGAAACAGCGCCCCCCTATTGACAAGAAGTTTTAAACCACCTCTGTGCGAATGTGCTCTAGTGCACGTTTTCCAGTCTTTGTCTCCGTTATTTCTTGATGTGCATCAGTTCTAGCGTATTAATATGTTTTATGGAAAAAGTGTTGTAAATAGGGGTCTCCATAATGGCAATCTAAATAGCCTACCTGCAACTAGTAAAAGTCGCCATGACGTGCGCGCTTGCTGCTCTCTCGCTCACTGGCTGTGTTTCAAACACATAAAAGACACAGGCTGCAGTCCAAACACGTTATTTTTACCCCCTCAGCCCTTGCACTAGCCACTTTCCCTCGGGGGAATCCTCATCTTAAGTGGAGGTCCAATTCACTAACTTGCCCCCTCGGCCCCTAGATGTAGCTTGAGGGAGCGAGTGAACAACTTTGGTCACTTGCGGGTTGATAAGACCCACAATTCAATGCAAACTGTATTAACATGTCAAACTCTGGTGCACGCAAAGTGTCAAATTTAATCAACATGGCTGCATTTTCGGCATGTCAAAAAAAAGTATGATGCTAGCTTGCTAAAAAAAATATATATAGACATTGATTTTAGCGTTGGCAAATTGGCTTAGTCTCATAGTGAGGAGCCTATAAAACATAGCTAGATTCATAAACCTATTTTGGGGAATTCTGAAATGTATTGGAATAAATTACCAAACTATAAAACTAGCTTGCCAGGTATGGGTAACTGTAGCTAGCAACCTGACAAGGGTTCTAGCTAGATACGTTAGCTTAATAGGTACATTAATAGCTTTAGGTTGGTTGTTTTTAAACTCAACTTCAAGATTTTCACCAAGGACGTTGCCTCTCCGATCATCACTCTCCCTCGCTTGGGCAAGGGACATTTAAGGTACAGACGGATGTGACGATGTAAAACGTCATTCAAGGGATTAGACAAGCAAGGGAAGTTGGCAACGTAAGCCCCTCAGCCCTCGTTTTTGATCGAGTTGCGAGTGTACAATTATGTTCACTCCGGGCCTGAAACGCCCATAATTCAATTTGCGATGATTGTACACCTGCTAAGAAAAGTCAGCCAAAACTTAAAACTAACATTAATTTGGAGAAGTCAACATACAAGTGTAAGTAAAAACGAATGTAAATCAGTTTGAAATTGTGCTACTAATACACATGACTGCACAAACACATATCTTTAAATTATTGATGTTTTTGTTTGGTTAGCTTTTTTCCCCTGACATCACACTTACACAATGTCATTTTCGATTTACCTGATATAATCAGATGGCTAGTATTCAATGTCTGTAGATGCGTTTTCTCCTAGCCAAGTAATAAAATGCAATCATAATTGACTGAAGCCGCATATAAAGCACACACAACAGCTACCGGTGGTTCCATGATGACTGAAAACACAACACAAGGATGGCTCATTTAAACTCATTCATTCCTCACACGCCCAGCAAGCTTCAACTCGTCATATGTCATGAAACATCATCAGAAGTGTACTCTTAATTTGAGGGCTGAGGGGAGATGGTGTTTCTTTATGTGTTTGGAATGCAGCTAGTGAATTATATATATTTTTCAGAGAAATGCCATGGCGGCCGTAACTCGCGACCAATACATTTTCACCCGCCACATCGTTTTCAAAATAACCCAATTTGCGCGAAAACCGCGAACATGGCAACACTGGGTGGGGAGTCTAGTCCAAAATAATCGATTAATCGGCTCATTGTCTATCGATTCCTATGGTTAAGTATTTTTGCAACGGAGGATGCTATTTTCCCTAGCCTACAGTACTTCGAGAAAATCCTCGCATTTTTCACAGAAAAGAAAGAACGAGCTATCGAGGGAGATAGAGATGGGAAGGGCACAGCCAGACATAGGTAGGCATGTCAGCCATTAGGCAGACAGTCGGAACTGTGCATCGGTAATCAGAAGATGTAGGCTATAGGCTGTCGCATTGTCTCGCGCAACTTCACTAAAGTAGGGGCTGTCAATGAGAAGGCTGAGCTTTTCAACACGCAAAAGACCGAAGAACCAAACACACACTAGCGTTTTTCATAGCAAAGAGAAAAATGAGCAAGCGAGGGAGAGAGAGGATCCGGGCAGGCAGAGAGAGTCAAAACCGTGCTCATATGCTGTATCTTGGCCATCTGTATCTAGCAATGCCTCTTAAATTCACCAAAGGTATTGTAATGAAACAGCAGGGAGCAGGTCTCGAACCCTCGACCTTCTAGCCCGAGGTCCGGCGCGCTATCGACTGTGCCGCAAAAGCATGCTTGATCGGCAGAGTCGATATCCGCGATTATAAACGCAGGGTCGTTACACTACTCCCTCCTTTCAAAGAGCGCGTCCTCGCGCTAGTTTGAGACTCTACGTCTTACAGGAATGCGCTCACCGGCCAAGCACACGCACTGTCGTGGATGCAAGGTCCGATCACTTCTGACACCAATGTAATGAAACAGGCAGGGAGCAGGTCTCGAACCCTCACCTTCTAGCCCGCGCTATCGACTGTGCCGCAAAAGCGTGCTCGAACGGCAGAGTCGATATCGCGCTTGTAAACCCAGGGTCGTTAAAGTATATTCAATAATATATTAGGCTATCAATGCGTATGGTTTAGCTATTCATAGTGCCAGTGAATTGAAGTTGAACATCGCGAAATGCATCAGTTTAATTAGGCCAAAATGTGCAATAAAAAGTATTGCCTATAGTTTATTTAACGAAACACTGGCTGGCTGTTGATGTCCTAGGTCACGGCTCTCCAACCCTGTTCATGGAGAGGTACCAAAATTCCTGTAGGTTTCTGCTCCAACCCTAGTTGTAACTAACCTGATTCAGATTATCAACCAGCTAATTATTGAATCAGATGCGCTAGATTAGGGTTGAAGTGAAAACCTACAGGATGCCTCACCACGAACAGGATTGGAGAGCCCTGTCCTAGGCAATAGATAGCAAAGCAGCATCCCCGCTAAGATTTTACGAAATGGCAAGTTCACTTTCTCATGCATGAACACAGTCAAGTGTAAAAAACGGTTCAGCAGCTCAAATCAGCAGGATGTCTGGCATTTTTATTAGGAAGGATGTCTACCATGGATGGATCTAAAAAATAATGATTATGATCACACTTCATCAATTTAAACAGTATGGGGAGACCTATACATTTGGCGGCCAAGCACGAGTTATCAGTGTAGCCTAATATCGTCTAGATATAAGTTGAAATATCTTCAAGCCTTCAATAAAAACCTTCAGGCTTCTGTCATAAAATTACATTTAATAAAATTATTACAGGGGGCAGTTTGGAAAAACGAATCATGTGTGAGTTGAAATCTGGAATAACGCACATGCTTGGATAATAATTACAAAACCAACATCTCTAGTAAATCCCGTCTGAATAGGGCTATAACATGGTAAATAATAGGTTTATCAGTGTAGAGTGTGCCTCATCATCCAATGGGATCTGTCAAGGCTGCACACAGCAGAAATATCACAAAAATATTCTAGTTCCTACACAGCACCTTCTATATTCTAACAAAATAGGCATTTTATAGGCAAATGGCAGCATCATTCTCATGTCAGTCCTCTAGAACGCAAATGTAGTCTTCCTAGTAGGACTGCAATAATGGGATGGTGTGTATGTGTTTGTGCATCTGTTTCAGCGTGTTTTGGGAGTCGAGCAAGAGTCGACTCCTACGACTCCAACCACAGGAGTCAGGGGGTCGAGCAAGAGTCTACTCCTTTCAACTCCAATCACAGGAGTCAGAGTCGACTCCAAAAATCTTGGAGTCGTGCACAAGAGTGAATTTACGAACGCACCCCGTGTATGGCTGTGGATTGGAGTCAAACAGCATTGTTTGAATGGAATGTTGGCATATTGGCAGTTAATAAAAATAAAAAAATGGAATCATCCCTGAAATACTGTCTGGCTAGCTACAGTACATTAGCACACATACAATGCAGATGCATTCTTCACATTCATTGTTTTACACAAGATCTTAACACAGCACTGTCAAACCATGGTTGACCAACTCACTGACCAACATGCCTGACCTTTGGACCATCATAAGAAGGTTCATGTCCATTCTAGTATTCTAATTCCCAATTCTATGCTCTCAAGGCTCTCTTTGAATAGGATAAACCTAATCAAATATAAGTTGAATGTAGTGTATTCACTCTCACTCTTACATTCACTCTCACTCACAGAGATGGGGGTTGTGATACCCACAGTACTGACCAAATAACTCATTCCTAACATCCACCATCAGACACTGGCGTACGTGAGCTGCCGCCAGAGCCAGAGATCAAGAGCTGTCTCTCTCTGGGTGCCAGTACCAGTCTTTATAGTGCACCAGACAGAGCTAGCATGGCAACATGTCTATTTGCTTGGCCAGTGTTATTGTAGAGGGAAGTGCTAATCAGAGTAGCTAAGACTACACTCTCACAAATCCTGGGCAAACATGACAGAAGGATATGCTACACAGTTTGTTGAATTTAATAGCTGCTGTTTGTGCTAGCACTGTAGTTAACTCGCCAAAAACAAGCCCTGTCCCAATTAGGTATTGTTATCCGCAACCTTGTCACTTGTGGGTGACAGAGGCTGTTGTTAACTCAGGGATTACTTACTGTGATGTCAAACTCATGTTATAATGACATGTCACACTCTCAGAAATGATTTGTATTCAAATGGCCTTGGAGAGAGAGATCTATACGTATGTGACTGTGTTCTGTCTCGCTTGACTATTTAAAGAAGAGTTGAATGTCACCAACACCTCTTGTGAATATTCCATAGGTCATAGATCCCAACTCAACCATGTTGTTATTTCTCCAAATAAAATCTGTGACAGTCCTTTTGTTTCTTACTTCAGTGAAGTAGGTACTGGAGTTGTTATTTCAGCTGAACAAACTCGAATAACCTCAACAGTTTGAAAAGATAATGACTATGGTTGCATTCTGTTTCTATGGCGACAGAGCCATGGATGTCTTTGGAGGTTATAAAATATGGTATTGTGCGTGCTGTCAATTACATTCACTTGTCCACTGATTCAATGATATAACCATGGTGAATGGTTCTCCTAAGTTAACATATGCACATTTTGGAAAGGGACATACAGGGTTGGTGAGTAATTTATTACATCTAATCAGTTACATGTAATCTGATTAAAACAAAACTGTAACTGTAATCAGTAATGTTACCAGCAAAAATATTGTAATCAGAATACAGATACTTTTGAAAACTAGGTGATTACTTCTTGAATTACTTTTAAATTCAGAAAGGATGTTTTGTGGGGAAAAAAATACATTATGATATTGTTCTGTTTCCTCAATGACATTCAATTCAGCACTGCAAGTTTAAGACCACAAGTCAGAGACCACTATGATGACACTCTTCTAACGCCTCTTAAGGGGAAAGTAATCAGATTACATTGGGTAATCCAAAAGTTAAGTTACTGATTACAGTTTTGTACAGGTAACTTGTAACTGTAACAGATTACATTGAGAAAGTAACCTACCCAACCCTGCCCCGGACATACAGTATATGGTAGCGTTTATAATGTTACCGCATCAGCATAGCAGTTATTTATAGGGTAGTGTCACAATGTTACCTCATCAACTTAGTGTCACGTCTCTCCTCCTCCTTTACTATAAGCAAGCATGCGGAATGTCACTCACCTATTAACTTCAGCCAATGAGCATGGCACACTTCCACCACGGTTGCTGATTAACCTATGGGCTCACTGGTGCAACAATCACATTCCTTTCTTTCAACAAATGGGCATGAATCTAGGGGAGCATTTATATGTCAACTCAAACTTTGTTTCCCACTTGGTGTTTTGCACCATCAGCCCAGCATAGGGCAATCTGTCATCAGCATCTGACTCTGAGGAGCATTCTTTGGAGACGAGGCCTACCCCAAACTATTCAATACAATTTCATATTGTATTCTGTCTCTGTTGTCATTCAGTAGTAAATAAACCCATGGAAAACTGTGGTACCCTTCATACCGTGACAAACCATTTTTTTCTATCTCGCAAATCTCAGTTTTGGACCAGACTGACTTTATGACCAAAATTATATTTACACTTTGTAGTACATTTTGACAGTAGAATAAATGTTTCTGTCTCATATCGATGCCACATAGGCCGTTTTCAAGACAAGTAGTTGCTTTTTAGGGACATTCTTTAAGGAGGTCCACAGCTTGGGCGGCCTCCTGTCCTTTCATTGGGTTAGTGGTGCCCTCTGCTGGCACTATGCCCTAGGTGTGTAGGTCTCTGTACAATGCAATTACACACACATGAATTCTCTCTCCCTCTGCCTCACCCACTCTCTCACCCTCCCTCTTTCTTTCTCTTTCAACCTATCTCACACCCCTTTACTGCCAATGTACCCCCATCCCCCCACACTCGCACATTTCCCGTGACTTTAAGTAGTACTGTATCTCAGAGATTATAGTAGTACTGTATATTCATGGGATCTAAACTCAGCAAAAAAATAAACGTCCCTTTTTCAGGACCATGTCTTTCAAAGATAATTCGTAAAAATCCCCAAAACTTCACAAATCTTCATTGTAAGTGGTTTATACACTATATATTTCCCATGCTTGTTCAATGAACCATAAACAATTAATGAACATGCACCTGTGGAACGGTCGTTAAGACACTAACAGTTTACAGACGGTAGACAATTAAGGTCACAGTTATGAAAACTTAGGACACTAAAGAGGCCTTTCTACTGACTCTGAAAAACACCAAAAGAAAGATGCCCAGGGTCCCTTAGGCATGCTGCAAGGAGGCATGAGGACTGCAGATGTGGCCAGGGCAATAAGTTGCAATGTCCATACTGTGAGACGCCTAAGGCAGGGAGACAGGACGGACAGCTGATCGTCCTCGCAGTGGCAGACCACGTGTAAAAACACCTGCACAGGATCGGTACATCCGAACATCAAACCTGCGGGACAGGTACAGGATAGCAACAACAACTGCCCGAGTTACACCAGGAACGCACAATCCCTCCATCAGTGTTCAGACTGTCCGCAATAGGCTGAGAGAGGCTGGACTGAGGCCTGTAGGCCTGTTGAAAGGCAGGTCTTCACCAGACATCACTGGCAACAACGTCGCCTATGGGCACAAACCCACCGTCGCTGGACCAGACAGGACTGGCAAAAAGTGCTCTTCATTGACGAGTCGTGGTTTTGTCTCACCAGGGGTGATGGTCGGATTTGCGTTTATCGTCGAAGGAATGAACGTTACACCGAGGCCTGTACTCTGGAGCGGGATCGATTTGGAGGTGGAGGGTCCGTCATGGTCTGGGACGGTGTGTCACAGCATCATCGGACTGTGCTTGTTGTCATTGCAGGCAATCTCAACGCTATGCGTTACAGGGAAGACATCCTCCTCCCTCATGTGGTACCCTTCCTGCAGGTTCATCCTGACATGACAATGCCACCAGCCATACTGCTCGTTCTGTGCATGATTTCCTGCAAGACAGGAATGTCAGTGTTCTGCCATGGCCAGCGAAGAACCCGGATCTCAATCCCATTGAGCACGTCTGGGACCTGTTGGATTGGAGGGTGAGGGCTAGGGCCATTCCCCCCAGAAATGTCCGGGAATGTGCAGGTGCCTTGGTGGAAGAGTGGGGTAACATCTCACAGCAAGAACTGGAAAATCTGGTGCAGTCCATGAGGAGGAGATGCACTGCAGTACTTAATGCAGCTGGTGGCCACACCAGATACTGACTGTTACTTTGATTTTGATCCCCCCCTTTGTTCAGGGACACATTATTCCATTTCTGTTAGTCACATGTCTGTGGAACTATTTCAGTTTATGTCTCAGTTGTTGAATCTTGTTATGTTCATACAAATATTTACACATGTTAAGTTTGCTGAAAATAAACGCAGTTAACAGTGAGAGGACGTTTCTTTTTTTGCTGAGTTTATATTAGCCAAGGAGATGAGTTTTCCTTTTCTTACTGTGTGACTGCTATGTGTTATCAGTGTGTCCCTCCTCTCCCACCGTACTCAGAGAGAGACCTGGGGAACCAGCCGGTGTATGGCATGGACTCAAAGCTTCTGCTGCCTATTTTTAGCCATTAATTAGAGTGTTAATATTTCACCATTGTGTTGCCATTTTTCATTTCCATACCAAATGTATGGTGCCCCGTTATCACCTCCTATCCCAGCTCCTCTTCTGGTTTGGAATAAAAAGGAGGCCAGCATTCAGAAGTGCCTTATATAATGTACTGCAGACTGTGTTTGCTCTTTGTTAAGTCATGAAGATTTTGGTATCCTGAAACAACTCAGTAGCTTAGCTCTAGCTTTAGCCAACTCCTCTGGCATGACAGTGATTGTCAGGTGACTTGGCTATAGCAAATACAGATCCAGAGACCCCGGCTCACAACTCAGCATTGTAACGAGGGAATGAGCGAACACATGTCAGTGACACAGTTAATGTACACATTAGTTAATGGCAGAGTCTGCCTGTGTGTACTGTATGCCACTGTTTGCCACAGTTGCAGCAGTCACAAAGGCACCAGAAAGACACTGGCATTCTCATTCCAGTAAAGTTGCTGATCCCTCTTTGCTGTACTTGTTGGTTGCCCCTACTTTACATTCTGGGTCTGTGGTCCTTATTGATTTTGGTTCGCCCTCCCTGGTCTCCCCTGAGCCCTACCTGCCCCCCAATCTCCCTCTACACCTGTGTCCCATTTCTCTAGGCTTGTTACCTGGCTGTCAGCTCCACTTTCAGCCCCCTCACTACACCAGCCCCTCTGAATAGTAACAACAGCGGGAGGGAGGGAGGGAGGGAGGGAGGAAAAGAGAGATGGGGAGATGGTGAAATGGGCTGGGAGCGAGAGAGAGCTTTTGGGAGAGTGAGTGGACGAGGGAAGAATAGATAGATTTTTTGCAGGGTAATGCTTAAATGCTCTGCAGCAGTATCTTTGCTAGGTGCATCTATGTCTACTGAAGCTTCAAAGTGCTTCTTCGCAGTGAGTAGTTAGCTCTCTCTACTACACACAATGTTAAAATACCCGCAGCGTTTTCTCATTACAAACTTCTGAGCCATAGACGAATGCTCGATTGTCCGGTGGAAAATGAAAATCTAGACACATCTGCTGTATGAAGCTGCAGATGTTTTGTGCTTAGAGCAATACTTTGACAGGAGTATCAAGTCTATGAAAGCAATAGGCTATTGAAAATTAAATATATAACTCCTCTCATCCTCTTGAATGTGGAGGTAAGCACTCTTGAAACCAACTTAAAATGGTGGTGATTTTCTTTTACAAGGAGTGGTTCCACTGACAGAGAGCTTTAAAGAGATAGAACCCTGTCTAGTCTCATGGTTCTGTCCTTACCTCACCTCATAATAACTTTATTCTGTATTGGAGCATGTGTGGGGGGAGTGTCTATAAGTGTCCATGTGGGTCCATTCTTTGGAAGACCTCTCAGAGCTCTGAGGTCTCATTGTACTGCTACCTCGCTCCGTTATCCCCCATACCCCCCTCTCCCTCCTCGCACCCCCACCTCGTCCTCCTAGGCCCTCGATGGCAATCTGCAGCAAAGCGAGACTGCCTGAGTGTGCCTGTCTGCCGCTGATACCCTCTGAGGCCTGATGCCAACTCTGCATGCTCATCCTGCTGTTTCAGAGAGAAAGAGAAATAAAAAGTTAGACAGAGAGAGCACGAGAGAGAGAGAGAGACCACGAGAGAGAGGGGGAGGGCCGGGGGGTGAGACAGGGATGCAGCTTGAGCCCCACCCTCTTCAACATTTATATAAACGAATTGGCGAGGGCTTTCGAACAGTCTGAAGCACCCGGCCTCACCCTACTAGACTCTGAAGTCGAATGTTTACTGTTTGCAGATTACCTAGTGCTTCTGTCCCCAACCAAGGAGGGCCTACAAAAGCAGCTAGATTTTCTGTACGGATTCTATCAGACTTGGGCCCTGACAAAATAATGGTCTTCCAAAAAAGGTCCAATTGCCAGGAACACAAATACAAATTCCACCTAAACACTGTTGCCCTAGAGCAAAGCAAAAACTATACCTACCTCGACCTAAACATCAGCACCACAGGGAACTTCCATAAAGCTGTGAACGATCTCTTTTGATGGCCTTTCTACGCCATCAAAAGGAACATAACATTTGACATACGAATTAGGATCTGGCTAAAAATACTTGAATCAGTTATAGAAGCCATTGCCCTCTATGGATGTGAGATCTGTGGTCCACTCACCATCCAAGAATTCACAAAATGTGACAAACACCAAATTGAGACTGCATACAGAATTCTGTAAAAACATCCTCTGTGTACATCGTAAAACACCTAATAATGCATGCAGAGCAGAATTAGGACGATTCCCACTAATGATAAAAATCCAGAAAATATCAATTGAATTCTACAACCACCTTAAAGAAAGCAATTCCCAAACCTTCCATAAAAAAAGCCCTCACCTACAGATGAACCTAGAGAATAGTCCCTTCAGCCAGCTGGTACTGGGACTCTGTTCACAAAATTCAAACAGACCCTACAGACCCCATATATATTTTAAGTGAAGTACCACAGTGTGCCACCACAGCAAGATTTGTGACCTTTTGCCACAAGGACAACCAGCGGAGCACAAACAAAATTGTACGTAAATACAACCTAGTTTTATCTATTTGCTTATTGTTACAACACTGTACATTGCCAATCATATAACATTTGATTTGTCTATATTCTTTAAAAACTTTTGTGAGTAATATTTACTGTTAATTTCTGATTGTTTATTTCCCTTGTTTATTTCCTTTTTGTTTACTGTCTATTTCACTTGCTTTGGCAATGTAAACATACACCACATGAGCAAAAGTATGTGGACACCTGCTTGTCGATCATCTCATTCCAAAATCATGGGCATTAATATGGAGTTGGTCCCCCCTTTGCTGCTATAACAGCCTCCACTCTTCTGGGAAGGCTTTCCACTAGATGTTGGAATATTGCTGCAGGGACTTGCATCCATTCACCCACAAGAACATTAGTGAGGTCGGGCACTGATGTTGGGCGATTAGGCCTGGCTCACTGTCTGCATTCCAATTCATCCCAAAGGTGTTCAATGGGTTTGAGGTCAAGGCTCTGTGCAGGCCGGTCAAGATCTTCCACACCGACCTCAACAAACCATTTCTGTATGGACCTCGCTTTGAGCATGGGGGCATTGTCATGCTGAAACAGGAAAGGGCTTTCCCCAAACAGTTGCCACAAAGTTGGAAGCACAGAATCGCCTAGAATGCCGTTGTATGCTGTAGCGTTAAGATTTCCCTTCACTGGAACTAAGGGGCCTAACCCAAACCATGAAAAACAGACCCTAACCCTTATTCCTCCTCCACCAAACTTTACAGTTGGCACTATGCATTTGGGCAGGTAGCATTCTCCTGGCATCTGCCAAATTAATCCGTCTCTCAGATTCGTCTGTCAGACTGCCAGATGGTGAAGCGTGATTCATCACTTTAGAGAACACGTTTCCACTGCTCTAGAGTCCAATGGCGCTTCAGTACTCGGCAGTCCTGTTCAGAGAGATTGTGTGGCCTACCACTTTGCGGCTGATCCGTTGTTGCTCCGAGACGTTTCCACTTCACAATAACAACACTTACAGTTGACCGGGGCAGCCCTAGCAGGGCAGAAATTTGACGAACTGACTTGTTGGAAAGGTGGCATCCTTTGAGGGTCACTGAGCTCTTCAGTAATGCCATTCTAATGCCAATGTGTATCTATGGAGATTGCATGGCTGTGTACTCTATGTGTGCTCAATTTCATACACTTCTCAGCAACGGATTTGGCTGAAATTTGAAGGGGTGTCCACATACTTTTGATATATATATGATTTATATTTCCCATGCCAATAAAGCCGAGAGAGAGAGAGAGAAAATAACAGGCGCCCTTTGCTCTCTCTCCCTCTGCTAAACTTTGTCTACTGGTTCATAATGAGAGCTCCAGTATCTCTCTGCCTCAGCTTTTAGGTCTAGTTAGAATTCCACTGAGCATGTGTCTCGCTCCTTCCTCCCGTTCCGCCCGCTCAGGGGTGCAGCCGAGATGTGGCCACTGAACTGTACACCAGAAGTGAGTATTGAACACCCTCTATCTCTTTACGCCGTTGGGATGCTAAATTGATTGTAAACAAATAAGACGGACACACATTTAGGGAATACAGATATCCGCAGGGCTTGGGATGGGGAGCGGCATGGGTTTAGGAAATCGATCAGTTTTTCCCCTTCTGCCGATTTACGCTCATTATTATGTGTATCATGATGACCATGGGCACCCAGAGATGCCCAAACAGCATCAGTGTTTGGCGGCTATGCTGATGCGTAGGGAAAGCTTCTCTGTTGGGATTTGATCACCTCGTTGATCCACACTTGGGCTGGCCAGAGGGTGTTAAAAATCACACAATGATGGTTTGGGAACTCAGAAACAGACATCGACAAAGACTGAAATCATCTTCCAGTCATAATTTTGTAGGACTGTAATCACAATAGACTACAAGCTAATGATCTCTTTAATGTGACAGTCTTCACTGGGGTCCTCACTCCGCCACTGCTCTCAGGCTAAAGAGCTAAGGACTGCTCCGACCAGACCAGGGCTATCTGCAATCTCTCATTATAACACTTATATCACTTAGGAGAGGAGGGAGGAGATGAAGTCCCTCAACACTTCTGAAATAAGGCAGAGTCCACTGTTTATCTAGAGAGATAGGAGGATAGATAGAGGGGGAGGGAGGGAGGGAGAGAGAGAATAGCCTAGAAGACAGTGGGAAAGTGAGAGGATAGCCACAGCAGAAGTAGTGCCATATTAAAACTGTCAGGCTCAGTGTTATTGTCAGGCAAAATTGGGGTTAGAAGGTGAGAAAGGGGGTTTGCCTGAAGTCCATTGATAGGTATTCTGAGCAGGCCATACTTGCGTGTTTAGACAGTTTAACAGAGGCAAAGAAAGTGTGAGAGAGTGGTGTATGTAATCTCTCGTGGACTGACAGTTATGGGTTAACTGAGATTAGGTGAATGTGTCCACTACACACAGTGGCGTTTTTAATCATGTAAATCTTGGTGGGGAAAAAAATAAAAATACATGGTGGTATAATGCCAAGAGTGTGCAAAGCTGTCATCAAGGCAAAGGGTGGCTACTTTGAAGAATCTCAAATATAACAGATATTTGGATTTGTTTGACACTTTTTTGATTACTACATGATTCCATATGTGTTATTTCATAGTTTTGATGTCTTCAATATTATTCTACAATGTAGAAAATAGTAAAAAAAAAAAAAAAACAGAATGAGAATGAGCAGGTGTGTCCAAACATTTGACTGGTACTGTATTAACAGTAAAAAACTGAAATATTACATTTACATAAGTATTCTGACCCTTTACTCAGTATTTTGTGGCAGCACCTTTGGCAGCGATTACAGCCTTGAGTCTTCTTGCGTGTGACGCTACAAGCTTGGCACACCTGTACTTGGGGAGTTTCTCCAATTCTTCTCTGCAGATCCTCTTAAGTTCTGTCAGGTTGGATGGGGATCATTGCTGCACAGCTATTTTCAGGTCTCTCCAGAGATGTTCGATCGGATTCAAGTCCGGGCTCTGGCTGGGCCACTCAAGGACATTCAGAGACTTGTCCCGAAGCCACTCCTGTGTTGCCTTGCCTGTGTGCTTAGGGTCGTTGTCCTGTTGGAAGGTGAACCTTCACCCCAGTCTAAGGTCCTGAGCATTCTGGAGCAGGTTTTCATCAAGCATCTTTCTGTACTTTACTCTGTTCATCTTTCCCTCGATCCTGACTTGTCTCCCAGGGTCTACCGCTAAAAACATCCCCACAGCATGATGCTTTCACCACAATGCTTCATCATAGGGATAGTGCCAGGTTTCCTCCAGACGTGATGCTTGGCATTCAGGCCAAAGAGTTCAATCTTGGTTTCATCAGACCAGAGAATCTTGTTTCTCATGGTATGAGAGTCTTTAGTTGCCTTTTGGGAAACTCCAAGTGGGCTGTCATGTGACTTTTACTAAGGAGTGGCTTCCGTCTGGCCACTCTACTGTAAAGGCCTCATTTGGTGGAGTGCCACAGAGATGGTTATCCTTCTGGAATGTTCTCCCATTTCCACAGAGGAATTCCAGAGCTCTGTCAGAGTGACCATCGGGTTCTTGGTCACCTCCCTGACCAAGGCCCTTTTCCCCCAATTGCTCAGTTTATCCGGGTGGCCAGCTCTAGGAAGAGTCTTGGTGGTTCTAAACTTCTTCCATTTAAGAATGATGGAGGCCACTGTGTTCTTGGGGACCTTCAATGCTGCAAAAAGGTTTTGGTACCCTTCCCCAGATCTGTGCCTCGACACAATCCTGTCTCGGAGCGCTACGGACAATTCCTTCGACCTCATGGCTTGGTTTTTGCTCATATATCCAATCAATTGAATTTACCACAAGTGGACTCAAATCAAGTTGTAGAAACATCTCAAGGATGATCAATGGAAACGAGATGCACCTGACCTCATTTTCGAGTCTCATAGCAAAGGGTCTGAATACTTATGTAAATACGTTTTTTTTTTTTTACATTTGCAAAAATGTAAAAAAAAAAAAAACTGTTTTCACTTTGTCATCATGTGGTATTGTGTGTAATCCAGAAGGCTGTAACATAACACAATGTGTAATAAGTCAAGGGGTCTGAGTACTTTCTGAAGACACTGTAGGTATAGAATCATTCGTTTGACTCAACTGAGTCCGGCAGCAGAGTAGCTCTGTGTGGTGGCAGGCAGCCCAGCTCATTACTTCGACCTGGTTGTGCTGTGCCACTAGGCCTGGGGGCAGAATGGAGCCCTCTCCACCTGTCCATCTTTCCCTCCCTCAATCATTCCATACCTCCAGGTAATATCTGTGCCACTCAAACCACTCCATGGACTGCCACATCCAAAGATCTGTTAGTAGTCAAGTGTTTTCCATTGCTCTCTCCGTCACTCCATGCTATTTCAGCCTTTTCCATTTGAAATGTACTCTCTTGGGATTGTTTTTCCATTGCTATTGTGTTCTCCTTCTTTACTTGTTGTTGAACTCAGCCATGCATATTGATTTACCTGATGTGGGCATCTTTGCATAACCTGGAGTGGTACAGTGGTTCCTGCCAGCTCTGGGCACTCTGACTCTTTAATCACAGCTGTTTGAGAAGAAAAGGAATGACTGTACTTTGTTTTTCAAAGAGCACCACTTTCTTTTACTTTGAAATATCTCTGCGATTAGAGGAACATTAGATGTGCCCTCCACATCTCTTTTTATTTCCCAACTCCAGTTCTCTCTCTCTCTTTCTTTCTGTTCCAGCTCTCCTATAGCCAGTCCATTTGTTTGTGTGAAGTGTGAGGAGTGTTGCGTACGCTTTCTGCCAACGCAGCAGTTATTGTAAAGTGGCATTATTAATTTTACTCCTCATTATCAGCATGGCTGCCATGTTGAATAGATGGCACTCATTTGGCAGCTTCTCTTCCTGCAGACACCCTGCCGTCTGCTCTAATTGATCTCCACCTTTCTAGCCAGCGGCCATGTCTCTCTCTACTCTCGCCGTCTGTCTTACTCCTTCTCTCTCGCGCTCTCTCCTCCCACTGTCCTCTCTCTCTCTCTTCTCTTTCCTTCTCTCTCTCAATCTCTCTCTGTCACACACACACACAGCACATGTATTTCCATCTGAACACGTTCATGTTATCTACTGGATCTATCACTTTGATTGATCACATAGAGCATGTCTTGTAAGAAAATGCCATCTTTATTTTCCCCTTTGGGAAAGTGACATTATCACCGTGTGTAGATGGGCTGTAGCCTGAGGCTGGAGACTGTCTGGGGATGAAGCTCCACCAGATAAGATTAGAGGAGATCATAACCACAATAAAATAAAATACCATTACTGAACTGTTTCTGGTTCCTCATCAGTTGGAAAAACATTCAAGCTATTAGAGACGTTTAATGGTTAGGCTTTGATTGCTCAATACATTTCAGTCTCCTTTGAATGAGAAAACCCATTCTGCAGATGTCGTCTAAACGCCACTTTGATTCCTTTCAATAAAACTACTCAAAACAAATCACGAACTTGATGAATGTCATGTCACGGCCGTCGTCTAGGTGGAAATGACAAGACCAAGGTGCAGCATCGTGAGCGTACATTTTATTTTATTTCGAATGCCGCCAACAAAACAAGAAACAAAGAAACGACCGTGAAGCTTACTAGGGCTATAGTGCCACTAACAAAGTCAACTACCCACAAACACCAAAGGAAAAAAGGCTGCCTAAGTATGATTCCAAATCAGAGACAACGATAGACAGCTGTCCCTGATTGAGAACCATACCCGGCCAAAACATAGAAATACAAAACTAGAATGTCCACCCTAGTCACACCCTGACCTAACCCAAATAGAGAATAAAAGCCTCTCTATGTGTCACGATCGTCAATGGGAGAGAGAGAGGACCAAGGCGCAGCGTGTGAAAAATACATCTTCTCTTTATTTCGAAGAAGAAAAAAACTAAACAAAACAACAAATAGACGAACGTGAAGCTATCAAAACCTAAGTGCAAACATGCAACATAGACAGACAATTACCCACAAATGCATGATGCCTATGGCTGCCTTAAATATGGCTCCCAATCAGAGACAAATGAAAGACATCTGTCTCTGATTGAGAACTACTCAGGCAACCATAGACATACCTAGAAACATTCACTCAACCATAGACATACCTAGAAACATTCACTCAACAAACTCATACACTAAACCCAACACCCCCTTTACCATATAACCACCCAAAACGACAAAACACAAACATTCCCCATGTCACACCCTGACCTAACTAAAATAATAAAGAAAACAAAGAATACTAAGGCCAGGGCGTGACAGTACCCCCCCCAAAAAGGTGCGGACTCCGGCCGCAAAACCTGACACATAAAGGGAGGGTCCGGGGTGGGCCTTAATATGGCGGCGGCTCGGGTGCGGGACGTGGCCCCCACTCCACCATTGTCAATATCCGCTTCGGTGTCTCTGGTAGATCCTGGCTGACTGGCGGCTCTGGAAGATCCTGGCTGGCTGGCGGCTTTGGAAGATCCTGGCTGGCTGGCGACTCTGGCTGCTCATGGCTGGCTGGCGACTCTGGCTGCTCATGGCTGGCTGGCGACTCTGGCTGCTCATGGCTGGCTGGCGACTCTGGCTGCTCATGGCTGGCTGGCGGCTCTGGCTGCTCCTGGCTGGCTGGCGGCTCTGGCTGCTCCTGGCTGGCTGGCGGCTCTGGCAGCTCCTGTCTGGTTGGCGGCTCTGGCAGATCCTGTCTGGTTGGCGGCTCTGGCAGATCCTGTCTGGTTGGCGGCTCTGGCAGATCCTGTCTGGTTGGCGGCTCTGGCAGATCCTGTCTGGTTGGCGGCTCTGGCAGATCCTGTCTGGTTGGCGGCTCTGGCAGATCCTGACTGACGAATGGCTCTAGCGGCTCCTGACTGACGAACGGCTCTGACGGCTCGGGACAGACGGATGGCTCAGATGGCGCTGGGTAGACGGATGGCTCAGATGGCGCTGGGCAGACGGATGGCTCAGATGGCGCTGGGCAGACGGATGGCTCAGATGGCGCTGGGTAGACGGATGGCTCAGATGGCGCTGGGTAGACGGATGGCTCAGATGGTGCTTGGCAGACGGGCAGCTCTGGCCGGCTGAGGCGCACTGTAGGCCTGGTGCGTGGTGCCGGAACTGGTGGTACCGGGCTGGGGACACGCACCTGAAGGCTAGTGCGGGGAGAAGGAACAGGGCATACTGCACCCTGGATACGCACATTAGGCCTAGTGCGTGGTGCCGGAACTGGTGGTACCGGGCTGGGGACACGCATCTCAGGGCTAGTGCGGGGAGCAGCAACAGGATGCACAGGACTCTGGAGACGCACAGGAGGCTTGGTGCGTGGTGCCGGAATTGGTGGTACCGGGCTGGAGACACGCACCATAGGGCGAGTGCGTGGAGGAGGAACAGGGCTCTGGAGACACACTGGAAGCCTGTTGCGTGGTGTAAGCACTGGTGGAACTGGACTGGGGCGGGGAGGTGGCGCCGGAAATACCGGACCGTGCAGGCGTACTGGCTCCCTTGAGCACCGAGCCTGCCCAACCTTACTGGTTGAATGCTCCCCGTCGCCCGACCAGTGCGGGGAGGTGGAATAACCCGCACCGGGCTATGTAGGCGAACCGGGGACACCATGCGTAAGGCTGGTGCCATGTATGCCGGCCCGAGGAGACGCACTGGAGACCAGACGCGTTGAGCCGGCTTCATGGCACCTGGCTCAATGCCCAATCTAGCCCTACCAGTGCGGGGAGGTGGAATAACCCGCACCGGGCTATGAACACGTACAGGAGACACCGTGCGCTCTACTGCGTAACACGGTGTCTGCCCGTACTCCCGCTCTCCACGGTTAGCCTGGGAAATGGGCGCAGGTCTCCTACCTGCCCTCGGCCCACTACCTCTTAGCCCCCCCCCAAGAAAATTTTGGGTTGTACTCGCGGGCTTCCAGCCTTGCTTCCGTGCTGCCTCCTCATATCGCCGCCTCTCTGCTTTTGCTGCCTCCAGCTCAGCTTTGGGGCGGCGATATTCTCCTGGTTGAGCCCAAGGTCCCTTACCATCTAATTCGTCCTCCCATGTCCAGAAATCCTGTGTAGGTGGGTCCTGTTGCCACTTGACACGCCGCTTGGTCCTAGATTGGTGGGTAATTCTGTCACGATCGTCAATGGGAGAGAGAGAGGACCAAGGCGCAGCGTGTGAAAAATACATCTTCTCTTTATTTCGAAGAAGAAAAAAACTAAACAAAACAACAAATAGACGAACGTGAAGCTATCAAAACCTAAGTGCAAACATGCAACATAGACACAGACAATTACCCACAAATGCATGATGCCTATGGCTGCCTTAAATATGGCTCCCAATCAGAGACAAATGAAAGACATCTGTCTCTGATTGAGAACCACTCAGGCAACCATAGACATACCTAGAAACATTCACTCAACCATAGACATACCTAGAAACATTCACTCAACAAACTCATACACTAAACCCAACACCCCCTTTACCATATAACCACCCAAAACGACAAAACACAAACATTCCCCATGTCACACCCTGACCTAACTAAAATAATAAAGAAAACAAAGAATACTAAGGCCAGGGCGTGACACTATGGCCAGGGCGTGACATGTCAAACTTCAGACTAGGTGTGAATGTCGCAACAGAAAGGCAATCATCAAGATTATACGTTTTTAAAAAGACAGGACATTCGAATTCTCACCCCCCCCCTTTCAGAAAATCCATCACTCATCCTTGCTTCCCTTCTCATGCCTCCCCCTCTCTCCTCTCTTCCTTCTCTCCCATTTCTCCGCTCCCATCCTCTCCCATGCCTTCGCCTGCCCTCAGTGAGTATCACTGTCAGATCAGAGGGATTAATTGCAGACTGTAGTGTAAATAAGACAGGGTTGTGTGACTCGCCAGTGTCACTTCACATGTTACAGTACCCCAGTGAGGTGCTTGACACAGACTAGAGAGGGCCACCATGTTCCTCACTCACTACCACAGCTCTACCACAGATAGAAACATGAGCCAGATGTTTCACCGGATGTTTAAATCTGAAGCATCCGGTTGTCATTTCCACTCACCACCAAATATGGCGATGAGAGGAAGCCCAGTGGACGGCAGTGGGAGAAGATGGATTTTGGCCGCCATTCTGCACATTTTCTCATCGATACAACATTTGATCTCAATACACTTTTCTGTTCCCAAAACTATACTCTGTTTTGTAGATGTGACCCTTTGCCAATGTTTCAATTGTTTTGGTTGTTTAGAAGCAGTGCAAGGGCGAATTGAGTTATTGCACACCCGCACTTCACAGAGTAGGTTTTCCTAATGGAAATATACAAATACATGCAAGAACACGCCAATAGGATCTCTCTAGCGCGTGCTTGGCTCTGCCGGCTTCCTTGCTTCTTCTACACACTATGATTAATTTGCTCCCATTGGAAACAACAGGCTGTGGTCTATCTTGGGTTAGTTCTAAAAGTCTTTGGCTTTACCGTTGCTTCTCCTCAGCTAGTCTGACTACAGGGTCTTACAGAGAGAAAGTGAGCACTACTGTCTTACTGCTATGTCAGTACCAACAAAAGTATGACTCAAATCCTGCTTTTGCAGCCCTGAAAACATTAGTTTGGCCATACAGAATGACAGAGAGGTGCTCCTTGTAGCTGTATGTATTGAATAGTCACAAGCACAGCTTAAAAGGCTATGCTATTAAGTCAGAGTCAGAGTGCTCATTTCAGACATGCAGTGTCTAAATCTACACAAACCGAACATGTCTCTTGCTGCTCAATTTTGAGGACATTCCTTTGCAGTGTGACAATGAGGTCATCCCATGCAGCTGTATAGGCAGGTGGAGTAGACTTACTGAGAGAGGCTGTTATTCAGCTGTTTGTCCTGCTACAGTACTAGTTGGCTTGGCCTGTATTTGATAGCTCCCTATCGCCTCCACAAATAATGCACTTAATTGTTTAGGGAAGCGTCAATTGTCCATGGGGATTTTGTAATTTGGTGACAATTAGGTATTGTTATCTGACTCCCTCTGCGGAAAAGAGAGTTATTTTGGGATGGAGAATAGATTGACTGCAGTGTAGTATTTATAGGCTGATTGCAAAGGGCTTCTGTGTGTTTGCAGATGCATCTTTCAGCAGGTAGCTTAATTGAGATAGAAATGTTGTTTTCTACATATCCAAAAGCATCCCCAGGGGCTGTACTCCCTGGGACATTTCAGTCTGTAACAACTGTAGCTCACTAAAGTTGTAATCAGGTTGTAACAAACCCATTTAGTTTGATGTCTTAGTCCTATGGATAGGCCAATCCCAATGCAAAGACAACATACCGTGTCATGATTTACCGCCTATGTGCTATGCTTTATTCCCTATAGATGGTGCTCTCTGAGGACCAATTCTCTCTCTAAACTTTCTCTTTCTCTCTCTCTCTCTGGTTTCCCCCTGGTGTGAGTCAGTGCATGCATCCCAACGGGCTGCCAAATCTGCGGGTTATTATAAAGCTAACCGCCAGCGTTTGTTTAAGATAAAACGACCATCTCACAAACCACTTGGAAATCTTCCTTATTCTTTTTATTGAAATGCCCGTGGCTGATAGCAGGGTGATTTCAGCAACTGGGATGTAAGGAGAATGAATAAACAAACTCAATGCAGTTTTCTCCTCTCTCTTCTTTCTGTGTTGGGTAGGAGAGTGAGGTGGTTGGTTACTCTCGGTGCTGTGCCGAAGGTTAGCTGATTTATTACAGTGTCTGTGTTTTAGAGATATCTCTGGTTACCTCATCAGTTAGATCTCTTTGTCTGGGAGAATTATGATTCTTTCAGTGACCTCGCTTCCCGTTCACAAACATTTATGGAGCTACACTCGTCACATTTTCAGATCATTTTCTCCCTCAAATCCGCTTTAAATACGTTTATCAATGTCGTGGTTCAAGTTGCATGGCAATTATTCTGTGTTTATTTCCGGAGATGAGAAACAGATTGCTAGTCAGGAATCCTGAGGCATGCTGAGAACAGACTACCAATGACTCTAAGGAGGAGAGGAAGAGACGAGCATACAATATGGCGTGTGTGAGGAGAGATGATCTGACATTTATTGTACTTTATGTACTATACATTATTCAGACCTGAATGTACAATTATACTATTATCTAAGAATGTTGTATCCCAGCTCGAAACTGTGTGTGTGTGTGTGTTGCATTTTTGTTTTTGAAGAAGCTGATGAATAAATTATGTTTCATTGGCGAGAAGATGTTCACAGAGTGGAACACACACACACACACACACACACACACACACACACACACACACACACACACACACACACACACACACACACACACACACACACACACACACACACACACACACAGAAAAACAGGAATGTTATCAGTGAGATTGCTAATAGCAGGGGAAATGTAGAGTGGCTGCTGGTGTTGGTGTCAGTGACCTGCTGAGTAATCTCCCTCACAAAGTCTGACCCCTGACCTCTGTCAGCAACGGCAGAGGATGAAATGACCTCATGAGAGGGGCAACATGACCTCATCTGAGAACTCATCAGCATGACTCTGTGTGTGGCGGGGTGTCCCGGGTAGACTGTGTGTGTGCGTGTGTGTGTGCGAGGCTGCATTTATTCCTAATTATAAAGACCAATAATATGTATTAACCCTAGATGACAGACAGGGGCTGCTGTTTTGAAGCCACCATGCAGCCATCTTGATACTCCTATATTGTATTTTTTTTTTGAAGCAATAGAAATGCATGTATTAATGTCTACGTTCACTGTTGGCAAGTATATTATATTAGACACCTTAATGCATACTTATATTTAGGGAACTGAACATGAAAATGTAAAATAAAAATATAGCGTATAGAGAGTACTAATGTTACTGTCCCCACTACAACAAATAAATATTTCAAACTTAATTTTGTCCTTGAAACATTTTATTTAAATACTGTAGAATTCTAATAATTCCTATGGCGGACTGCTCCTTTTAGGGAGTGCCAAAATGGTGGGCGGTGGCTTCAAGGCCTCTTATTGGCCATTAAATAGCATCAGCAATCCAGGGTTCATACACATCATTGGTAAAGACGGGGTCGGATATTGTAGGACAAACTGGGACGGGGGCTCAGACAGGTGTGTTAAGAGTTAATTCTGTGTCAAGACTGATGAGTCACAGCAACATCAAAATGCACAACCATGGTATGGGCTGTTTCAGAGTGATCCCCACACTGTGACCTGTAGGAACTCTCTTATTTGCTGTCTTTTCAAGCCTATAGTGAATAACGTATTCTATAGCATTCTGATGGACAGATTTGCTTATTTGTCTGTCAGGAGTTACAGTATAGATTTGGACATAAATTGATACTTGTTTGACCATTTCATACAGAAATGTAGCGCTGTCTGAGAAAATCCTGAAGAGATTGTTTGGGTAAATATTATTATTGTTTTTCTGTGCAACTCCCATTTTTGAGAATCCTGTGTTTACCTACCTGTCCCAGGAAAAGCCACCTACAGCCACTGTGTAACAATCTATCAATCGCCCTTTGCAATGACTAAAGCAAATATTGTCTTTCTCTGCTGAGGAGGGCTGTGGTCCTGCACTCTGCTAAGGCAATAAAGCAGACAGTCATGAAGATGGATGGAGGTTATCTCCCTGGTCTGTCCGATGCAGGGCCCGATAAGACTGGGGACACCAGGGGGATTCACTGGGCCTCTCATTAGGCGGTATAATGGTGTTTCTGAAAGTACACCTGCCTCAGCATGCTATTATCTCCACAGGGAAGCAAGGAAGGAAGGAAGGAAGGAAGGAAGGAAGGAAGGAAGGAAGGAAGGAAGGAAGGAAGGAAGGAAGGAAGGAAGGAAGGAAGGAAGGAAGGAAGGAAGGAAGGAAGGAAGGAAGGAAGGAAGGAAGGAAGGAAGGAAGGAAGGAAGGAAGGAAGGAAGGACGGACGGACGGACGGACGGACGGACGGAAGGAAGGAAGGAGAATGAAAGACATACCACAGGATTCCATTGTGTTTGTTTACATCTACTGTCATGTATTGCTGAATTATTGAACATTTTCTGTCTGTTGTTGTTACCCGTAACATGGACTATGTGCTAAAAGGTTTCAGTTCATGAATAGGGCAAGGAGTTTTCCCCGACCACATGCCCTAGTGGTCCAGATGAATTATTTTCTCATTCCTGACTGGAGTTGTGCATCTGTATTCAGTGTCGTGGTGGTCTGACATTTTGAGAAACCTGCTGTTTAAAGGCTGGTAATAATCATGTCCTGTTAGCGGTGGCTGCTAAATGGCTCATGCATCACACAGTGTCCTGTGCTGGGATTCTGCAACTGGGATTGATATTAGCGCTCATCTCTGTTTGGGCCGTGGAGGCTGCAGTGCCTGACATATGGCCCTTATCACAATCAATGAATACTGCAGAGATGTTTCAACTTATGTGCATACAAATACACCCTCCACCACACAAATACACCAACATATAGGTATTCAGTAGCCAAAGATGTAGCCTACTTTGTGCCCAATCTATGGGTTCAGTTTTACTTTAAACCTAGACATTCTGTACATCAGATATATTTTCTGTATCCCATACGTCAGTCTGATGCTATCATCAAGGCAAAAGGTGGCCTATATATTCTTTCACTTTGCTACTCATGTATAATTCCAGTCGCTGCCATATTCTCATCTTTAAAAAGGTTTGAACTGGCAAGCGTGAATTCGGCTTTGCACGAGAGACAGGACATAGAATAATTCATGTTGTTTTACACTTTGTATATTTCTGGATCGGTAGCTGAGGAGCTGTGGCTCATGCAAATATGCATCAGGCCTGATGGGACTAGCTGGCACAGTGACTTATCAGGCTTTACCACTTTGTAGAGGGGGAACAGTCAGATGTGATAGTCAAGTAGTTTCATCAGTTCTGCTCACTTGTGTTTGTATTCGATTGCCTAATATGTTACTGTAAACAGAATAGATTGAGTGGTTGTACTGGTATTGTAGCACTTGGTTACAAGCAAGGTCAGTACTCTAGAACCAAAGCCCAAGACCAATGGTCACTGTAACATGATGAGTATTGGCCCAATGCTTTTAACTGCTAGGCTACCATCAGCGGGATT
This sequence comes from Salvelinus namaycush, assembly GCF_016432855.1. Taxonomy (NCBI): domain Eukaryota; kingdom Metazoa; phylum Chordata; class Actinopteri; order Salmoniformes; family Salmonidae; genus Salvelinus; species Salvelinus namaycush. Next base: position 32,172,118 of record NC_052334.1, on the reverse strand, counting down.
TGTATATGCGAGGTACAGTACCTGTTCGTATAGGTGAGGTCGTACAGTTGCAAATAGACAACATCTCATTCAATTTGGAATGCAGTATAAACGTCTTTCTGTCTGATTAGAAGTTGAATTTCAGAGTAAGACCATGAGATGGTGCTATGTGCCTAAATTAGGAGTAGTGGCATTAAAAGATAGGTAGGATTGCATCACAGCGCAGCACAGGAGTCAGGCCCCACTTTTGTCTTTGTAGATGTCATTGATCATGTTCAGGGACCTGTACATGCCAACCAGTGCACATGTTAACAGCAGTATTCCTGTGGCTCTTGATGGCATTGTAGTACCTGTACCATGGACTGTTTCTGCACAGCCCAATTCCCCCTCACTGTACATAGCATTCAGCCCCTGGGTCTCTTGTCTAAATGAGACTGGCTATTGAGGAATCTCACACTGCAGTTAGCAGGACCTGTTCCTCTGAGCACGTTCTCTCAGGGTGAAATGAGACGATGGCTGCAGCGCAGAGCAGCACGGTGTGGCACAGAGCAGCAGCACGGTGTGGCACAGAGCAGCAGCACCCATGAAGCATTCAATCTGTGTGCCATCAGAATGCATCACACTCCCAGCCTGCTATTTGGAGAGGTTAGTGTCCTGCCTGGAAACTAAAGGTCAATGAAGGACAGGGCTGTTGAGTTTGACCAGCCTGGTAGTCACTGTGATGTTTCTGAGGAATATGAGGCCCCCATGGGCCTGCAGAGATGCAAGATCGGCCCACGTCCTAAACATCTGTTGTGTTGAATTGTTGAATGAAGTATTCTAGTATTGGACTTCTTCATTACAAAATAACATGAGTTTTAGGGAAAGAAAGCAGACACGGATTTAAACATTAATTTGCATTGGAAAAATACATGCAGCTACATTGGACTTCTATATAAGGGTTCCACAGTCTTGTCCTCTTTAATATTCATAGTGTTGTGGACCATATTTACATTTTCAATACCTGGACGGCTCCGAAGATTGCAGCAATTCATCAAGTGAAGGACACCCTTTATTACTGTGTTTTGACGGTGGGGGTGACCTGAGTGAGTGTACCACTGAGAACTCACTTTGAATATCTGAATTATTAACCCATAGCCCCACAGGCCTGGGAAGTGCCTGGTTCCTCAAATAGAACAGACAACCTGTTATGATATCACAGGCTACCTGAGGTAACGTGAGAGATCTTGTATCCTTTTGCTTGGGTGACAGGGTTGTACCTGAGACAAAATGCCCCTTTGTTTCTTCTGTGTTAAAGCAAACGTTCATACTTAATATCGCAGGCTTATCTCAATTCCAATCGCAGACTGAATTTGGCCAATGTTGCCTATGAGGGAAGCTGCTGAGGTAAAGAGGGAGTTGATTTTGGGAAAGCCGTTGCTCCTCTACACACAGGAGCGTACACACAGACACACACACATATCACACACACACCCCGTCTCCCCCTGACAGTCTCTGTAATGGAACAATTCCCCTTACAGCAGAACATGAGGTTGTTAGTGTCTGCCTGCCACATGTCACTTATCCTTCCTACCCAGCGGCTGAGAGGAAGAGAGAAGACAGGGATGAAAAGCGCTGGCAGCGCGTGTTTTGGAGAAAAGTGGTCAGTTCCTGTACATCCTTTTCGATTGGAGCAATGACTAAAGAAACTCTGTTCTCCTTGTGATACACATCAGTAATGTGTTGAGAGGGAAAACCATGCATATGTTTTTGTACCGCTTCCACTCTACATCATGATGACCTATCCTTATTTTCACTCTACCCGTTCCTCTCTCCTCCTCTCCCGGGTTTTACACATTCACCTCGTACCCTGCTGCAATTTCTCTGTAGTTTGGAATACATCATAATAAAGTAATGTGGCCCGTTGTGTTTTGATATAGGGACAAACTCATTTGATATGAATCCAGGATTTCTTAAGTAGAGCTGAAAGTGGTGACAAAATGCGTCTATATTTCATGCAGAATTTTACAACACAGTGCCAAATGCAGTGTCATTTGACTGAAAGTCAAATCATTGGAGAGGGATTTCGTAGTAATGTCAGGTTTCACCTCTAGGGAGAGCTGTGATGTACCACTAACTGAAGGCTCTGACATGGTTGCTTACATTTTACATGGCTGTCATTCACTTATACACTCCCATTAAATTTGACCTCAGAGGTAACAAGCTTAATTGCAGGTGGACAATGTCTGGAATGGCTGTCTTTATTTTAATAATTATACTCTGATAGAGGCTGACAGATTGACTGCTGTTCCTAACAAACGGGGTTCAGAAATGAACTTACAATAAGTCTAGCAGAATGGAGGTCTTGACACCTGCTATTTTATGAATTTCACCTCACTAGAAACGTTTGATATAGTCATGGAATTCTTTCTCCTCACAGGGAAGGAATTACTTTTAAGGCACCATTTGCCAGGAGGCAATTGGCTGCTGGGACTTCACCTGCCATCACAAGCTGGTCAAAGGAAGAGGCTGGTTAGACTGTCACATTATTGTTGACAGACTTGCTCATATGTATGACTGTTGAAACGAGCTAAGTAGAAGAGACGATTAAAGAGTAGTTGATGTTAATTTATGTGCCTAAGAGCAGTCGTGTGTGCATGTGCGAATGTACTGTGCATTCGGTAAGTATGCAGACCCATTGACTCTTTCAGCATTTTGTTACGTTACAGCCTAATTCTAAAATGGTTAAATGTTGTTGTTCTTTCTCATCAATCTACACACAATACCCCATAATGACGAAGCAAAAACAGGTTTTTAGAAATGTGTATATATATTAAAAAAAATTGATATATCACATTTACATAAGTATTCAGACCCTTTACTCAGTACTTTGTGGCAGCACCTTTGGCAGAGATTACAAACTCAAGTATTCTTGGGTATGACGCTACAAGCTTGACACACCTGTATTTGGGGAGTTTTTCCCATTCTTCACTGCAGATCCTTTCAACCTCTGTCAGGTTGGATGGGAAGCGTTGCTGCACAGCTATTTTCAGGTTTCTCCAGAGATGTTCGATGGGGTTCAAGTCCGGGCTCTGGCTGGGCCATTCAAGGACATTCAGAAACTTGTCCCGAAGCCACTCCTGCGTTGTCTTGGCTGTGTGCGTAGGGTCGTTGTCCTGTTGGAAGGTGAACCTTCGCCCCAGTCTGAGGTCCTGAGCGCTCTGGAGCAGGTTTTCATCAAGGATCTTTCTGTACTTCGCTCCTTTCATCTTTCCCTCGATCCTGACTAGTCTCCCAGTCCCTGCTGCTGAAAAACATCCCCACAGCATGATGCTGCCACCACCATGCTTCACCGTAAGGATGGTATTGGCCAGGTGATGAGTGGTGCCTGGTTTCCTGCAGACGTGACGCTTGGCATTCAGGCCAAAGAGTTCAATCTTGGTTTCATCAGACCAGAGAATCTTGTTTCTCATGGTCTGAGTGTCCTTTAGGTGCCTTTTGGGAAACTCCAAGTGGGCTGTCATGTGCCTTTTACTGAGGAGTGGCTTCCGTCTGGCCACCATAAAGGTCTGATTGGTGGAGTGCAGCAGAGATGGTTGTCCTTCTGGAAGGCTCTCCCATCTCCACAGAGGAACTTTGGAGCTCTGTCAGAGTGATTCTTGGTCACCTACCTGACCAAGGCCCTTCTCCCGATTGCTCAGTTTGGCCAGGCGGCCAGCTTTAGGAAGAGTCTTGTTGGTTCCAAACTTCTGCCATTTAAGAATGATGGAGGCCACTGTGTTCTTGGGGACCTTCAATGCTACAGAATTTTTTGGTACCCTTCCCCGGATCTGAGCCTCGACACAATCCAGTCTCGGAGCTCTACAGACAATTCCTTTGACCTCATGGCTTGGATTTTGCTCTGACATGCACTGTCAACTGTGGAACCTTATATAGACAGGTGTGTGCCTTTCCAAATCATGTCCAATCAATTGAATTTACCACCGGTGGACTCTATTCAAGTTGTAGAAACATCTCAAGGATGGTCAATGGAAACAGGATGCACGTGAGCTCAATTTTGAGTCTCATAGCAAAGTGTCTGAATACTTGCGTAAATATGGTATTACATTTTTTTTAATGCATTTGCAAAAATAAAAAAAATAAAAAATTCCGCTTTGTCTTATTGGGTATTGTGTGTAGATTGATGTGTGTAAAAAAATATTTTATAGATTTTAGAATAAGGCTGTAACGTAACAAAATGTGAAAAAAACACTTTCGGAATGCACTGTGCGTGCTTGTGTGTCCCAAGTTCTCGGCAATACATACCTTAACTCTCTCCATTGTTGATGTAACCCTAAATAAAATCATCTGAGGCCAAACTATGCTTTGTGATTGTGTAATGTTGCTGCTGGCGTCCCGGGACGGATGGCTTGCGCACAGTGTTGCTGCGTTTAGGTGTGAGATGAGCAGTGGGCTCAGTGTGACAGCAGAGCCATCACAGAGAAGAGAGGAAGGAGACACTCAGAGGAACACAAACAGGCTCATGTTGAAGGGTGTAAAACCCCCGGGCCTGTTCTTTCTCTGCATAATAATAACAGTTGAGGAATGATGCAATCAGAGGCAGCTCAGGACCTGCGTGATGTTTTATGTGTATGATACTCTATCTGGGCCCTAATTGGGATAGATACAAATAAAACGTTGACACGATGAGTCCACAACAGTCAGCAGTGGCAGTGCTGTATAAAAGTGATACAAGATTAAAAGATTCCACATCAAATTTCAAATGCTGGCCTCCCGAGTGGCGCAGTGGTCTAAGGCACTACATCGCAGTTCTAGAGGCATCACTACAGATCTGGGTTCGAGACCAGGCTGTGTCACAGCCGGCCACGACCGGGAGACCCATGAGGCAGCACACAATTGGCCCAGTGTCGTCTGGGTTAGGGGAGGGTTTGGCCGGCCGGAATTTCCTTGTCCCATCGTGCTCTAGCGACTCCTGTGGCGGGCCGGGCACATGCACGCTGACACGATCGGCAGTTGGACAGTGTTTCCACTGACACATTGGTGCGGCTGGCTTCCGGGTTAAGCGAGCAGTGTGTCAAGAAGCAGTGCGGCTTGGCAGGGTCGTGTTTCGGAGGACGCATGGCGCTTGACCTTCGACTCTCCCGGGGCCGTACGGGGGTTGCAGCGATGGGAGAAGACTTTAACTACCAATTGGATATCACGAAAAAGGGGTAAAATTATAATAATTAAAATCAATATTTCAGATGTTGTCACGAATCCCGTTTCCTGAGTCTGTTTTTGCCTGTGTTCTGTCCTGGAGTGTTTTTCCGGTGTCCTGGAACGCACCCTGTCTGGTTGCCGGACGACGTAGCTAGTTGGGAGATCTCTGATTACCCGCACCTGTATCCCATCAGCTATCTGCACACCTGGTCCTGATCATTATCCCTCCACTTCATAAGCACTGACCTGACATCCATTCCCTGCCGGATCGTTAGCCATGAACAGTATGTCGTGCCAGCGTATCAGCCTCCATTTTGATAGAGTTTGTTTTGTTGTTTTGTACGTCTTGCTTGCCTTGAACTTACCGCCGTTCTCTCTGTCTACAGTCATTCACCCGGAACACTCATTCCATCCCTACCTGGTCGTCGGTGGCTTCTGTTACTCCCTTGGATCTGCCAATTCAATCCCATCAACTCAACTCCGCTGCCCGCTCCGCTACCTGGATCTTTCTATCTCTACACTTAAACTTGTAAATAAATACTCACCTTCGTCTTACTCTCCTTGTCCTGGTCTGCTTCTGGGTTCTACGTTAGAAAACCGTGACAGATGTTGGCTGAGGAAGTTGCAACTAGTTACCAGTACACCAACTTTGAGTCCAGTCTCTTCCCTCCTCCTTCACTATGTGATGTGGGCCCTGTCTCTGTTGGTATCAGAGCTGTGTTAATCAGTTGGCTCGCTCAAAGTAGATGGATGACTTAAATAATTTCAATTTTTTTCTTATTTTCTATGTTTCCCAGCTGAGTATCTGGAGAGACTCGAGTCTAATTTTTCTTCTACCACTTTCGGTTACTTTCTCTCTAAGTAGCTGCAGGACCTCAAATCTATATTTTTTTCTACCAATTCACCTATTTCTCTCTCTCACTCTCTCTTTCTCTCCTGACATAACGCCTCACTTTCTTTCAGCTTCTCTTTTCATTGATGAATCCACCATCCCGCCCATAGTGTGGAGTGACAGTTAGATCGAATGAAGGAGCAGTCAAATCTGGGTCCATGAATATTTGATCAGCAGTGGAAGTGATATTGTTCTTCCATTTTACCCGGAGCAGTTCTATAGAAAAGTTATTTAGGTTCTGCATTCGTATTCATAACCACGCACAGTATCCTGCGAATATGATTACATACTTGAATGAGGAAAGTGTTCAGTCCTATACACCTAGCCCGCTGGGCACAAACTGGTTGAATCAACATTGTTTCAACGTAATTGGTCAGCGTATTGTGACGTGGACTCTACTGATTGTGGAAATCACATTGGATTTGTTAAAAGTCATCACTGTTGTATTGAGGGTGAAATTTCAACTATAGAATTATGTTATCGTGGTAACCAATTTTGTACCTATGAAACAACGTCAGATCTTCAACAGTATATCCACTTGGGGCGGCAGGTAGCCTAGTGGTTAGAGCGTTGGGCCGGTAACCGAAAGGTTGCTGGTTTGAATCCCGAGCTGACATGGTAAAAATCTGTTCTGCCCCTGAACTGTTCCTAGGCCGTCATTGTAAATAAGAATATATTCTTAACTTACTTGCCTCGTTAAATAAAATAACAATAAAAAGAAAAAAAACAGGCTGGGCAGCACCTCCTATTTGAGAGTTTATGCATCTACAGCTATCCATTTGCTCTCCCATCCAGGGTTTTGATATTTGTCACTGATTACTACAAATGTGGTATTGTGAGAATGATTATTGAGAGATCTCTTAATAACTAAAAACATTCACTGTTGCTATCGAAGTCATTTCAAAGTGTAGGTTTAACAGAGCAAATGAAATGTAACGATACTCTCTATAAGTCCAATATCGTCAACGGTACTATTTAGGTCTATATAGCAATTGCAAAGTCATCAACCGCTATTGTTTCAATTCAGCCTAGTGTTCTACAAGAAAATAGACAATACTAAAGGCCTAGGGTTGCAAGCTTTGTTTAGTGTCAAATTTTATGTTCAAGTTATGTTGAACTTAGTCTGACTTTAATTCCAGTTTGTCTACAAATTAAGAATTGGAATATGTTGGATTCACGTCTCCATTTCAACCAAAAATCGAAGTTAAAGAATAGCACTAAATCAAATCAAACTTTAGTTGAAGTGCATTTAAAGTTTTATTTCATTTTGTCCTTTTCTTTAACTTTGATTTTAGGTTGAAATGGAGATGTGAATCCAACATATTCCAATTCTTAATTTGTAGACAAACTGGAATTAAAGTCAGACTAAGTCAGTGGCACAAAATATACAGTACCAGTCAAATGTTTGGACACACCTACTCATTGATTGGTTTTTCTTTATTTTTACTATTTTCTACATTGTAGAATAATAGTGAAGACATTAAAACTATGAAATAACACATATGGAATCAATAGTAACCAAAAATGTGTTAGAGAAATATTATAGAATTCTTCAAAGTAGCCACCCATTGCCTTGGTGACAGCTTTGCACACTCTTGGCATTCTCAACCAGCTTCAACTGGAATTATTTTCCAACAGTCTTGAAGGAGTTCCCACATATGCTGAGCACTTGTTGGCTGCTTTTCCTTCACTCTGCGGTCCAACTCATCCCAAACCATCTCAATTTTGTTGAGGCCGAGTGGTTGTGGAGGCCATGTCATCTGATGCAGCACTCCATCAATCTCCTTCTTGGTCAAATAGCCCTTAAACAGCCTGGAGGTGTGTTGGGTCATTGTCCATTTGAAAAACAAATGATAGTCCCGGTAAGCGCAAACCAGATGGGATGGCGTATCACTGCAGAATGCATTAGTAGCCATGCTGGTTGAGTGTGCCTTGAATTCTAAATAAATCACTGACAGTGTCACCAGCAAAGCACCCCCACACCATCACACCCCCTCCTGCATGCTTCACGGTGGAAACCACACATGCGGAGATCATCCGTTCACCTACTCTGCGTCTCACAAAGACAAGGCGGTTGGAACCAAAAATCTCAAATTTGACTCATCAGACCAATGGACAGATTTCCACCGGTCCAATGTCCATTGCTCGTGTTTCTTGGCCCAAGCAAGTCTCGTCTTCTTATTGGTGTCCTTTAGTAGTAGTTTCTTTGCAGCAACTTGACCATGAAGTCCTGATTCACACAGTCTCCTCTGAACAGTTGATTTTGAAATGTGTCTGTTACTTGCACTCTGTGAAGCATTTATTTGGGCTGCAATCGGAGGTGCAGTTAACTCTAATGAACGTATCCTCTGTGTCTTCCTTTCCTGTGGCGGTCCTCATGAAAGCCAGTTTCATCATAGCACTTGATGGTTTTTGTTGCTGCACTTGAAGAAACTTTAAAAGTTCTTGAAATCATCCAGAATGACTGACCTTCTTATCTTAAAGTAATGATGGACTGTCGTTTGTCTTTGCTTATTTGAGCTGTTCTTACCATAACATAACTTGTTTTTTTTACCAAATAAGGCTATCTTCTGTATACCACCCCTACCTTGTCACAACACAACTGATGGGCTTAAACGCATTAATAAGTAAATCAATTCCACAAATTAACAAGGCACACCTGTTAATTGAAATGTATTCCAGGTGACTACCCCATGAAGCTGGTTGGGAGAATGCCAAGAGTGTGCAAAGCTGTCATCAAGGGAAAGGGTGGCTACTTTGAAGAATACAAAATATATTTAGATTTGTTTAACACTTTTTTGGTTACTACATGATTCCATATGTGTTATTTCATAGTTTTGATGTCTTCACTATTATTCTACATTGTATAAAATAGTAAAAATAAAGAAAATCCCTTGAATGAGTAGGTGTCCAAACTTTTGACTGGCACTGTACATCTCCTTCAAATGTTGATATTTGGTCCAATATCACTTTTGCAATACAGTCAATTTCCTATTAACTTGACGACAAGTTAACAAATTATATGATTGATTCACATCTCCAACTAAACCAAAAATGTAAGTTATAAAAGTTATTAAGCCAGTGGCTCGGATGAAACTATCCAACCATTAGCTACATCTCCTTTAACTGTTGATATTTTGTTGCATTGTCAACATAACACAATTTGATATGACTTTTGCAATACACTAAATAGTCTAAAGTTATGGCTATCTTACAAACTAATGTATCAGTTTCTATTCAACCTTAAAATTAGTAACTCATCCATGGCCACATTTTGAGGTCACTGTAACTAGTAAAGTATTTTTATATAGTCATAGAAGGCGTGCATGTTCAAGATAGCATGCAAAGGTTACAGGTCTTTGGAAATCTTCACAATATAAATATCTGTGCAGAATCTCGAACAACATTGATCACTTGCTCTATGTACTTTTAATGTAATCTCAACTATACTGAACAAAAATATAAACGCAACATGCAACAATTTAAAAGATTTTACAGAGTTATGGTTCATATAAGGAAATCAGTCAATTGAAATAAATTCTTTAGGCCCAAATCTATGGATTTCACATGACTGGGAATACAGATATGCATCTGTTGGTGACATATACCTTAAAAAAATACAGTGCATTGTGTGTGAAGTGTCTGGATATTGGCGGGAACTGCTGTCGTACTCGTCGATCCAGAGCATCCTCGATCCAGAGCATCCCAAACATGCTCAATGGGTGACATGTCTGGTGAGTATGCAGGCCATGGAAGAATTGAGACATTTTCAGCTTCCAGGAATTGTGTACAGATCCTTGCGACATTGGGCCGTGCATTATCATGCGGAAATATGAGGTGATGGCGGCGGATTAATTGCATGACAATGGGCCTGAGGATCTTGTCACGGTATCGCTGTGCATTCAAATTCAATAAAATGTAATTGTGTTTGTTGTCCGTAGCTTATGCTGGCCCATACCAAAACCCCACCGCCACCATGGGGCACAACGTTGACATCAGCAAACCACTCGCCCACACAACGCCATACATGCTGTCTGCCAACTGCCCGGTACAGTTGAAACCGGGATTTATTCGTGAAGAGCACACTTCTCGAGCATGCCAGTGACCATCGAGGGTGAGAATTAGCCCACTGAAGTCGGTTACGACACCGAACTGCAGTCGGGTTAAGACCCTGGTGAGGATGACGAGCATGCAGAATAAACCATCTCAGGGAAGTTCAGACAGCTTGTGCAGAAATTCTTTGGTTGTGCAAACCCACAGTTTCATCAGCTGTCTGGGTGACTGGTCTCAGACGATACCACAGGGGAAGATGCCGGATGTGGAGGTCCTGCGCTGGCGTGGTTACACGTGGACTGCGGTTGTGAGGCCAGTTGGACGTACTGCCAAATTCTCCAAAACAACGTTGGAGGTGGCTTATGGTAGAGAAATGAACATTAAATTATCTTGCAACAGCAATGGTGGACATTCCTGAAGTCAGCATGCCAATGCCAAATTCTCTCAAACAACGTTGGAGGTGGCCTATGGTAGAGAAATTAACATTAAATTATCTTGCAACAGCAATGGTGGACATTCCTGTAGTTAGCATGCCAATTGCACGCTCCTGTGGCATTGTGTTGTGTGACAAAACTGCACATTTTAGAGTGGCCTTTTTTTGTCCCCAGCACAATGTGCACCTGTGTAATGATCATGCTGTTTAATCAGCTTCTTGATATGCCACACCTGTCAGGTGGATGAATTATCTTGACAAAGAAGAAATGCTCACTAACAGTAATGTAATCAAATTTGTGCACTTTTTGTGCATATGGAACATTTCTGGGATATTTTATTTCAGCTCATGAAACATGGCACCAACATTTTACATGTTGCGTTTATACAGTGCATTCAGAAAGTATTCAGACCCCTTAACATTTTCCACATTTTGTTAAGTTACAGCCTTATTCTAAAATGGATTAAATAAAAAAAATGTCCTCATCAATCTATGCACAATATCCCATAATGACAACACAAAAACAGCTGTTTTTTTTATCTTTGGAAATGCATTGAAAATAAAAAACATAAACACCTTATTTACGTAAGTATTCAGGCCCTTTGCTATGAGACTTGAAATTGAGCTCAGGTGTATCCTGTTTCCAGTGATCATCCTTGAGATGTTTCTACAACTTGATTGGAGTCCACCTGTGGTAAATTCAATTGATTGGACATGATTTGGAAAGGAACACACTTGTCTATATAAGGTTACAGTTGACAGTGCATGTCAGAGAAAAAACCAAACCATGAGGTCGAAGGAATTGTCTGTAGAGCTCTGAGACAGAATTGGGTTGAGGCACAGATCTGGGGAGGTGTACCAAAAAATGGTTGCAGCATTGAAGGTCCCCAAGAACACAGTGGCCCCCATCATTCTTAAATGGAAGAAGTTTGGAACCACCAAGACTCTTCCTAGAGCTGGCTACCCGGCCAAACTGAGCAATCGGGGGAGAAGGGCCTTGGTCAGGGAGGTGACAAAGAACCCGATGGTCACTCTGACAGAGCTCTATAGTTCCTCTGTGGAGATGGGAGAACCTCCAGAAGAACAACCATCTCTGCAGCATTCCACCAATCAGGCCTTTATGGCCAGATGGAAGCCACTCCTCAGTAAAAGGCACATGTCAGCCTGCTTGGATTTTTGCCAAAAGGCGCCTAAAGACTCTCAGACAGTGAGAAACAAGATTCTCTGGTCTGATAAAACCAAGATTGAACTCTTTGGCATGAATACCAAGCGTCACGTCTGGATGAAATCTGGCATCTTCCCTACGCTGAAGCGTGGTGGTGGCAGCATCATGCTGTGGGGATGTTTTTCAGCAGCAGGGACTGGGAAACTAGTCAGGATTGAGGGAAAGATGAACGGAGCAAAGTACAGAGAGATCCTTGATGAAAACATGCTCCAGAGTGCTCAGGACCTCAGACTGGGGCGAAGTTTCACCTTCCAACATGACAAAGACCCTAAGCACACAGCCAAGACAATGCAGGAGTGGCTTCGGGACAAGTCTCTGAATGTCCTTGAGTGGCCCAACCAGAGCCCGGACTTGAACCCGATCGAACATCTCTGGAGAGACCTGAAAATAGCTGTGCAGCGACGCTCCCCATCCAACCTGACAGAGTTTGAGAGGATCTGCAGAGAAGAATGGGAGAAACTCCCCAAGTACAGGTGTTCCAAGCTTGTAGCATCATACAGAAGAAGACTCAAGGCTGTAGTCGTTGCCAAGGTGCTTCAACAAAGTACTGAGTGAAGGGTTTGAATACTTATGTAAATCTGATAGTTCAGTTGTTGTTTTTTTACAAAGTTGCAAAAATTTCAAAAGAAGTATTGTTCCTTTGTCATTATGGAGTATGTGTGTAGATTGATGAAAAAAAAACAATTTAATCCATTTTAGAATACGGATGTAACGTAACAAAATGTGGAAAAAGTCACGGGGTCTGAATACTTTCCGAATGCACTGTATTTTTGTTCAGTATACAATCCAGGTAATTTAGATGTGCTATTAGATAAAGTACAGTGATAACACATTAAGTTCTTGTATACATCCAAAATATCTGACATTGTATTCCCATTTGAACTTTCTTTTCTTTTAAAATGGTTGAATGTGCAGTGATAACACGTTTAGATGACAACTAAACCAAACATCAGACAATGTTTGGTTGGTTGACATTTTGGTTGTGCTTTTAGATTGTTGAAAGCATAGTGAAAACACATTGGGAATTCAACAACCTTCTGGCTGTCTTTTTGAGTGGGTGATTAAATGTTGAAATCTCATTGATCAACTTCTCAACCACATTTCCACGCTGAAATGACGTGGTGTGCCCAGTGGGAGCTCTCTTCCAGACGAAAATCGATAACACTACCTTGAACCTTTAGTCAGTTAAGTGCCTTTCCCATTTCTGATTCATCACAAAAACACTATACACTTAGAAAAAAGTTAGGGGTCTTCAGATAGAGTCACAGAATGACCTTGAACCACTTGAGTCACTTCACAATTGAGATGGATCCCCTCACATACAGGGCTTTTTCTATAGGAATCCATTCTTCCTACTGTACATTGAAATGTCTGATTGTGGTTGTCAGGAGCATTGACTTGATACTTACTGTATGTTTATACAGAGTTTATTCATTCACTTATTCATGACTTCAGTTCAGTAATTCATGTCTTCATCCCTTCATTTGATCATTCATTGTAAGATCACTCTGATATTTGCTCTTAACTTGTTTTTTTGCCGGTCTGATTACACACGACAGCAAACATGTTTGTTTGTGTGCTTATGTATTTCCTGATGCTGAAGGGAGGCGGTGAGTAAATGTTTGAAAGCCTTATCAACCTGTATTTGTACAGCCTTGGCTACAGACGTTTGAAATACAGTTATTTAGTATGCGTGTCAGTATGCGCCACACTCATGGTGCTATGAAATAAATAGTCTAATGTACACAAGGTTTAACGTTGGAGAGGGCAACCTCTGTGTTGTGAATCATCATTCCACAGTGCTTCTTTATTGAGCCTTATGGAGCCTGGTGTAGTTTGCTGTCAGCACTATTTTTGATGTTAGGTTATGTATTAAATCGTTTTCCAGCATGGTAGATACGAGTAACCCCAGCTAACAACAAACAACAAATGTTCTCAAAGTATTAGCAAACAATCCCTTAAGAGTCTCATTACCTAACGTTTTCATTGGAATGTTCCAGTGACGTGCAAGGACTGTTTCCAAGAGACCATTCCCTTCATGTCAAACAGAACTTTTACCATGTTCTCAGAACATAAGAGATTCATTTTCTAGACATGTTTCATGGGAATGTTGCAAGAACATTCATGTGTCCAGTTTTCTGAGGGTTAGGAGAATATTCCATCAATGTCCAACCAAACATACACAGAACATTGTTGCAATGTTCTCAGAATATAAGATATGGTCCCAGAAACGTTCTCCCCAAAAACATCTATTGTTTCATCATTACGCATCACCCTTTGTTAGTGTGGCCGAGCCCATTAGGAGAGACAAAGCTAGAAGATTAAGGAAATGTTCTCCTAACTTTAACACCAAAACATGCTAAAAAGGTTCTCAGAAGGTTTTTGCTAACATACATAGAATGTTCCCCTAACTGACGGAAAACTAAAACACCCAAACATTAGGTGAACATTACGGGTAACATTACAAACATGTTCTCTCTCTCTAGAATTGTTAACTGGGACACCACATTATGTGGCAAGTGCTTCCTTGATATTGAGCCATTAATAAAATGGACACAGTAGAGAATGACAAAAACAGCACGTGGGAAAACACTTTTCTGTTGCCATAGAACCAGCTGGTGTTTATCTTGTAATCTGCATACGAGAATCAGACCATGAACAATGCACATTTTAACACACAGCTTTATTTTGACTTATGCTTGACCAAGCATCAACAGATGACCCTTAATCGATCTTGTTGTCATGGCGCCAGATGTTGGAACAGCACAGAGTAGTTTTTCTGCAAGAGAGCCCGTGAAATGGAACAAAGTTGTAGAAAGAGCTGAGCACAAGTTAATCACTACCATCTGCAGCGCTTGACTTGGGCAGGAGCTCACCGGAGCCGAGTACCGGCACCTCAAATGTTCTACTGCTTGAGCTCCTGTTCCTTTTATAGGATATTAGCTCAAAAGTATTGTGGAGCTCCTGCATCTAAATGTAAACAGTACCGGCACCTATTTCAGTCCAAGTCAAGCATTGACCATCTGTATAAATTAATATCTCAGATGCTTCATATCTCTTGGAGATTTACTTGAAGACTTAAACAAAAAAATATATACAGTATGCATTCTTTTACCCCTTTTTTCTCCCCAATTGGTAGTTAAAGTCTTGTTTCATTGCTACAACTCCCCTACGGACTCAGGAGAGGCGAAGTTCGAGAGCCATGCTTCCTCTGAAACACAACAATGCCAAGCCGCACTGCTTCTTGACACACTGCTTGCTTAACCCGGAAGCCAGCCGCAACAATGTGTCAGAGGAAACACCGTCCAACTGACAACCATTTCAGCTTGCAGGCGCCCGGCCCGCCACAAGGAGTCACTAGAGCACAATGAGACAAGGAAATCCCTGCCGGCCAAACCCTCCCCTAACCCGGATGATGCTGGGCCAATATGACCGCTGCGCCACTCGGGAGGCCCTTACTTGAAGACTTGGAAGACTTGGATAGTTAATTCACTACTTTGATATATAATGTTCTGCCTTGAACAAATAAACCCTGTCCGAACCAGAAATGCCCATAAAGCTCTGGTGGACGGCTTTATTTTTTATTAATTTATTTAACCTTTATTTAACCAGGTAGGCCAGTTGAGAACAAGTTCTCATTTACAACTGCGACCTGGCCAAGATAAAGCAGTGCGACAAAAACAACAACACAGAGTTACACATAAACAAACGTACAGTCAATAACACAAAATAAAATAAAAATAGAAAGATCTATATACAGTGTGTGCAAATGTAGAAGAGTAGGGAGGTAGGCAATAAATAGGCATAGAGGTGAAAATAATTACAATTTAGCATTAATACTGGAGTGATATACAGTATGTGCAGATGATGATGCGCAAGTAGAGAAACTGGGGTGCAAAAGAGGGTAAGTAATAATATGTGGATGAGGTAGTCTGGTGTGCTGTTTACAGATGGGCTGTGTACAGGTACAGTGAACGGTAAGCTGCTCTGACAGCTGATACTTAAAGTTAGAGAGGGAGATATAAGACTCCAGCTTCAGAGATTTTTGCAATTCGTTCCAGTCATTGGCAGCAGAGAACTGGAAGGAAAGGCAGCCAAAGGAAGTGTTGGCTTTTGGGGATGACAAGTGCAATATACCTGCTGGAGCACGTGCTACGGGTGGGTGTTGCTATGGTGACCAGTGAGCTGAGATAAGGAGGGGCTTTACTTAGCAAAGACTTATAGATGACCTGGAGCCAGTGGGTTTGGCGACAGATATGTAGTGAGGACCAGCCAACGAGAGCATAGTGGTCGCAGTATATCTCTCTAAGAAGTATAACATTATTATGCCTTTTTGTAATTCTCTGTCATCACTTTCCACTATGCAATGCTATACAGAAGAACATCATATGAATGTGAAAATAGTGAATAGCTGAAGTGCAGTTTTAAAAATCTATCCCCTCAACAGCCACAAGCATTTATTCAAGAATGTTGTCCATTTTACAGACATTCCCAGCTAACAATAATTTTTGTAATGTTATCTGTAATGTTCCCCTGATGTTAGAGTATCCACTTTTCTGTTATTCCTGGGAATATTATATGTATGTTAGCAAAAACCTCCCATGTTTGGGTGTTAAAGTTAGGAGAACATTCCCTTCCCTGAATGTCAAACACAACTTACCCACATTGTTACCATGGTCTCAGAATATCCCATATTGGCCTCCCGAGTGGCGCAGTGGTCTAAGGCACTGCATCACAGTGCTAGCTGTGCCTTTAGAGATTTTGGTTTCAAGTCCAGGCGCAGCTGGCTGCGACCAGCTTGACTTTCGCCTCTCCCGAGTCCGTACGTGAGTTGCAGCGATGAGACAAGACTGTGGCTACCACGAAAAAGGGGTAAAAAAAGGAATATTAAATGTTCTCGACAAGTTTTATTGAAACGTTGCAAGAATATTCCAGTGTCCAGTTTTCTGAGGTTTAGGAGAATTTTCAATCAACGTCAAAACATAAATAAAACACAATTTCTTCTCCATAACTCTAGTCTATATTAACATAGGCCACAGTATCTGTAGGCCAGCATGGTAGCACAAGGCCACATTGGTGGCTCTATGGCAAACGTGTAATAGACATAACACTTCACCAATTGACATAGAATGATGTAACTTAGACCACTGCGCCACTCGGGAGGCCCTAAGGCACTACATCGCAGTTGCTAGCTGTGCCATTAGAGATCCTGGTTCGAGTCCAGGCTCTGTCGCAGCCGGCCGCGACTGGGTAAAAAAGTACAACAAATATTTTTTTTAAGAATGATGTAACTTAGATAGCATGCTCAAAGCTGTGGCTTTTGCTCTTTTCATTCCCACGGCTGTTTCTATTGCTACGACCCTGTATTGCTGCTTGCAGCTATGTTGCTGCTTGCAGCTTTCCTATGTCAGTAAATTATTATCATTCATTTTGATATGGAGAAAGAAACACACATTAACAAAATTATATTGTTATTCCATTTCATAAATGCTTGATATATATATATATATCGCAGGAGGTTGGTGGCACCTTAATTGCGGACGGGTTCATGGTAATGGCTGGTGCGGAATCGGTGGAATGGTATCAAATACGTCAATGACATGGTTTCTATATGTTTGATGCCATTCCCTTCACTCCGTTCCAGACATTATTATGAGCCGTCCTCCACTGATATACAGTACCAGTCAAAAGTTTGGACACACCTACTCATTCCATGTTTTTTCTTTATTTTTACATTGTAGAATAGTGAAGACATCAAAACGATGAAATTACATGACTCATGTAGTAACTAAAAAAGTGTTAAACAAATCAAAATATATTTTATATTTTGTATTCTTCAAAGTAGCCACCCTTTGCCTTGATGACAGCTTTGCACACTCTTGGCATTCTCTCAACCAGCTTCATCTCAACATAGTATGAAATACACATACAAACAATAGCCTAAATGTAGCTGGGGGGCAATGAGGAGATTTTGATCTTTGCCCCACGGCCTTTTTCCCTAAGCGTTTCCATGGCAATCCATAGTTTTGGTCGAGGTCGATTGACCTCTGTACCGCACCTATTGCAAACCACAGTGGTAGATTATGGTCCATGGTAACTATGACAACTGCCACTGTGATGCCACGGCCAAGTCAGGATCATAGAATTAGAATCATTCTAATTCTATGGTCTGGACCCACTGTGACCCTTGTTACCATGGCAACATTGTCAATAAAATGCATTACGTCTGTCAATGTGGAGGAACATAGTGGAGTGGGTAGCGTAGAGTTCCTATTAAATTACTAATTCTATGGTTGGTAGCCTCTAACCCACTTCACTATCAATTTATGATACAATTCACAGAGTTAGTGACAAACATTTCAAATTTTCTAGTATTGCTTTCACTTCCAACTCAATTTGAGAGGATACCACTGCAGTGTTATTTTTTATACTTAAACTAAAGGCCCAGTGCAGTCAAAATTCTGTTTTTTTTCTGTGTTTTATATAATATTGTACAACAGCTGATGAAACTAACAGTAAAAGTGTAAAAACATTTGATCAGTGTTATTTCCTGATAGTTGCTGGTTGAAAATATAATCTACACAGGACCTTCTAATCAGCAGGTTTTCCTGGGAGGGAGTTTCATCTTTCCATGGTGACATAACCATGTGGTAAATTGCTTAATAGACCATAACAAAGAGAGTTCCAAACCTCTCTGCCAATAACAGCTACTTTTTAGTTTCCCCCTCCCACTCAGACCACTCCCAGACAGTCCTAGCAAAAGTCATGCTTGAGAAATAGTTTTGATAAAAAGCTATTTTTAACCATTCTAATGGAAATATATTACAGCAAGGTACTTACTTGGTACCCAGAAATTATTTGATTTTGATATTAAAACGGCTGCTTTGGGCCTTTAACTTAATGCTTTCTTCTTCATACTAATTTCCTATCAGCCTGTGATAACTCTCTGAGTTAGGCTGGTCCATGGTCATTTCCCCACTCTAGAGTGTCTCTATCAGTGTAAAACCTCAAACCTCATCCCAGCCCAGATGATGAAATATTCTCCTTACCTTCATAAAACGGGACACAGTAATATTCTTGCAACGTTCCAATGAAACGTGTCAAGACTCTCTAGAACATGAATAGGTCTTTCTATAGTCTAGGGTACCAGTGAGGATTTCGTATGCTGGACAATGTGTTACAGCTCTTGATAAATCATTGATAATAATCTGCCAAATGTTTTCATGTCATTACATTAAGCTATTAGAGGGGAGCAAAGCTATATTCAATCAAATTTGCGAGTTAACTATTTCTCATGGTTGGTGTCTTGACTGATTTGTCCAAAATCGTGTGACATAAAACATTACTTTTCTGTCCTTGCATTTAGTGGCGCAGCAGTCTAAGGCACTGCATCTCAGTGCAAGAGGCATCACTGCAGTCCCTGGTTCAAATCCAGGCTGTATCACATCCGGCCGTGATTAGGAGTCCCATACGGCGGCGCACAATTGGCTCACCGTCGTCTGGGTTTGGCCGGGGTAGGCTGCCATTGTAAATAAGAATGTGTTCTTAACTGACTTGGCTAGTTAAATAAAGGTAAAAAAATAAATAATAATGGCAGTGTAAATAGTCATTATATCATATATTAGCGGTCAGATAGTTTTTTGTATAGAGATCTCAGAAATACAGTGTAACTATGTAAAATGTTGTTGGGCCAGTAACCGAAAGGTTGCTGGATCGAATCCCCGAGCTGACAAGGTAAAAAATCTGTTGTTCTGCCCCTGAGCAAGCCAGTTAACCCACTGTTCCCTGGGCGCTAAAGATGTGGATGTCGATTATGGCAACCCCCGCACCTCTCTGATTCAGAAGGGTTGGGTTAAATGCGGAAGACACATTTCAGTTGAATGCTTTCAGTTGTACAACAGACTAGGTATTTCTCTTTATGTTACGGACTGAAAACAGTTTTGGGCACACAAAAGTTATTGCAAAATGGAATGCTTTTAACTGAAAGAGTCAACCTTACCTTGATACTTAAAACCTAAATCAATAATGTCATTAACGTGGTTCTTCAATAATTATGCATAATTCTTGTTGGATGCACATTTGGTGTCAAGCTGTTTAATTACGCTGTGATATTTTCACACATCATCATCTGATCCAGGAAGGAATTTTAGGAATGACAGTCAAGTGAAGAAGAGCTGTTGTGATACCGCATGTGATGCAACTACAGCCCAAGTGTTAAAAAAGGTGTACGCGAGGAATGTCCAGACTATTTTGGTGTCTCATTTGTTATGCCAGTGAAGACTGTTATGCCTGGATCCACATTGGATATAATATCCCTAGCGAATTAATGTTTTTATTTATTTATTTAACCCTTATTTTACCAGGTAAGTTGACTGAGAACACATTCTCATTTACAGCAACGACCAGGGGAATAGTTACAGGGGAGAGGAGGGGGGGTGAATGAGCCAATTTTAAGATGTTGATCATCTGTTGTTGTCTGCTTGATTTACTGTATGTCCTTGTTACATTTAACAGAGAGGTTTTTGTGCCTCGGATCGGACGCCGAGACTGAGCAGTTGTGTAGGATAGACTTGATTGCGCAACACCAAACACTCTTCCTATACATTTTTCTGTATATAATGACAACAAATTACATAGCCTAGAGGGCTTCCACCCGGCCTGCCAGAATAACAACCTATCCCTCAACGTAACCAAGACTAAGGAGATGATTGTGGACTACAGGAAAAGGAGGACCGAGCACGCCCCATTCTCATCGACGGGGTTGTAGTGGAGCACGTTGAGAGCTTCAAGTTCCTTGGTGTCCACATCACCAACAAACTAGAATAGTCCAAACACACCAAGACAGCCGTGAAGAGGGCACGACAAAGCCTATTCCCCCTCAGGACACTAAAAAGATTTGGCATTGGTCCTGAGATCCTCAAAAGGTTCTACTCTCTGTTTATCATATATGCATAGTCACTTTAACTATACATTCATGTACATACTACCTCAATTGGCCCGACCAACCAGTGCTCCCGCACATTGGCTAACCGGGCTATCTGCATTATGTCCCGCTACCCACCACCCGCCAACCCCTCTTTTACGCTACTGCTACTCTCTGTTCATCATATATGCATAGTCATGTTAACCATATCTACATGTCCTTACTACCTCAATCAGCCCGACTAACTCACGTTACACCGCGTGAGTTAACAGTACACAAACAAGAGTTTGCAATATAGAAGGTTAGTCTGTGTACATTCTGCACCTTGTTTGAAGTCAGTAGGTTACATGACCAAGGAGCTATTGAAATGTTACATTTTGAAAAATTAATGTAAAATCTTGTGAGATGAACATGGACAAACTAAAGGGTGAGCAATGTGTAGGCCCAGATAAAAATGGACAAACTAAAGTGTGTGCAATATAGAAGGGTGGTCAGTGGACATTCTGAACCGTGTTTGAAGTCAGTAGGTCATGTGACCAATGAGCTATTGAAATTCAAATATTAAAATAAATAATTTCAAATAGTGTGAGATGTAAATCGACAAAAAGTGTGTGCAATGTCGTGTCTATGCCATCGGGTTAGCTAGAACCAGTTTTGAAAGTTTTAGGAGTAATGGTTAAAGAGCTATTGAAATTTGACTAATTTGATTTGCCACTATGTTGACGGTCCCTAACTGCTGTTGGTGGACATAAGAAAACTACAGGCGAATATCCGTGGAATATCCAACCTGAAACTGTCTTTACCTCGGTGTGTGGTTATTATGAAGACAACATCTAATGCTGGCTTTAACTTGCTTTTCCATGCAAGTCCTTCCATTACAAAAGGAACAGCGATGGTGAGCTTCTAATGGTTAGATTAATATTACCGCTATTCATGACTTTATTATGTCAGCCATATATGCTACAGAAAAATCGCCATGCATGCATCCAATTTATTTAGTCAGGCATTTCCAACATTATTTTCACATATTTTAAAACAGGAATGGACAACTGGCGGCCAACGGGCCAAACGCCATCGGATACATTTCCACAAAAACATTTATAAAACATTTTGGGGGAAGGAAACTCAGTCTGGGTCTCAATTTACTGTTGCGAGGTAGAATAGTAGTTTGGTTGTGCATCAACAGTTTTCTTATGATGAGATCTTATGTTGCCCCCACCCCTATTAAAGTTGCCCATCCCTGTTTGGAATGTAATAATAATTTGAAAATCAATGCATTGGCAAGGCCCAATTTTAAAAATATATATTCTTAAATTGGTAATGGCATATTTTTTTGTTTTATCTTTTTTGTACACTTTTTGGATGCTTGAGATCAATTGAACCGTGTTTAAAGGATGTATAGTCCTAGACTTATGTTGTTGTATAGGTGGAGTTATGGGTACATTTGCATCTATTCCTCTAAGTACACATGTGGACTGCATAAAAAAAGAAAGATATTTGTTTCAAACCATTTAGAAATGTTGATCCCAATGTCACACATTGACCACGTTATTTATGGAAAGACCCTAATATAGAATATTATGACGAACATGGTAACCACGTTCTGGGAAATTTCTATTTGACATCAAGGGAATGGTCTCTTGGAAACAGCCCTTGCACATCACTGGAACCTTCCTATGAAAATGTTAGGTAATGACTTAATGAGAAGCTTAACACTAGAAAACCTGGCCTAGATGGACCCCTTTGAGCCAATGAGCAGTCATTTTGCCTTAAACATTCTAACAGCCTAATAAATACATTTCACTTATGCTATTGGAAAAATAATCCTTTGATTGTTATTAAAAAGGTCAGAATACGGAAAAAGTATTATTTCACAATAGTTCAATAATTGCCATTGAGTAAATATGTGTATGTGACCAATAACATTTTATTTAATTTTGATTTGATTGCTCACTATCTAATTTCTCTCATCCTCCTTCCACACTCCACTTTGTATGCTCTGAATTGTGTCAAGTCGTTCATAAAAAGCCTTCTGGCTGAAACGTTTGTCTTTTCCCAAGGGTTGTATCTGATTACCAAGGAATAGTTGGCTCTGTAAAATCTTTGAGAATGCAGCACGCTCTAGGTGTGGCTGATCTGCTGATGGCAAAGTGATCCCCGAACTTTGAAGGTGTGGTGAAGGTGGTTTTGGCAATGAGCATCAGTGGCTGAAAGGCTTGTCGTGTCACTCACTTGTAGAGGTGTGTATGCCAATAACAATCATCTCCACATACTGCAGCCGATGTTGAAATAGACTAGAGTTATCATGTCCTTTAGGCCTATTGTTTATACAAATCTCTGCCGTCAGTAAGTCAATGTTAGCTATCTCTCTGCAGACGGTTGACTGCTGAATGATGACTGTATTTCTGGAGATAAAACTGTGTTTTATTAATAGCAAAATATGCACCTTGTAGATAAGGTAGTATTTCAGGCAGGAATTGCACTGCCTCTTGGGTAATGGGATTATGCAAGATATGCTGAACAATATATACAGTGCCTTCAAAAAGTATTCACACACCTTGACTTTTTCCACATTTTGTTGTATTACAAAGTATGATTAAAATGTATTTAATTGTAATTTCTTATCAACAATATACACAAAATAGCCTACTCTTATAATGAAAAGCTGAAATGTCTTGATTAGATAAGCATACAACCCCCTTAGTCAATAGATGTTAGAATCACCTTTGGCAGCGATTACAGCTATGTCTTTCTGGGTAAGTCTCTAAGAGCTTTCCACACCTGGATTATGCAACATTTGCCCATTATTCTTTTCAAAATTCTTCTAGCTCTGTCAAATTGGTTGTTGATAATTGCTAGACAACCATTTTCAGGTCTTGCCATATATTTCCAAGCAGATTTAAGTCAAAACTGTAACTCAGCCACTTAGGCACATTCAATGTCGCCTTGGTAAGTAACTCCAGTGTAGATTTGGCCTTGTGTTTTAGGTTATTGTCGTGCTGAAAGGTGAATTCATCTTCCAATATCTGGTAGAAAGCAGACTGAACCAGGTTTTTCTCTTTGATTTTGCCTGTGCTTAGCTCCATTCCGTTTATTTTCATCCTGAAAAACTCCCCAGTCCTTAATGAATACAAGCATACCCATAATATGATGCAGCCACCACTATGCTTGAAAATATGGAGAGGGGTACTCAGTAATGGGTTGTATTGGATTGGCCCCAAACCTAACACTTTGTATTCAGGACAAAAAGGGAATTGCTTTCCCACATTTTTTGCAATATTACTTAGTGCCTTGTTTTGGAATATTTTTGATTCTGTACAGGCTGTATTCTTTTCACTCTGGAAATTAGGTTAGTATTGTGGAGTAACTAGAATGTTGTTAAATCCACCCTCAATTTTCTCCTATCACAGCCATTAAACTCTGTAACTGTTTTAAAGTCAACATTGGCCTCATGGTGAAATCCCTGAGCAGTTTCCTTCCTTTCCGGCAACTGAGTTAGGAAGGACACCTTTATCTTCGTAGTGACTGGGTGTATTGATACACCATCCAAAGTGTAATTAATATATTCATGCTGAAAAAGATATTCATTGTCTGTTTTTATTTTTACCCATCTACCAATAGGTGCCCTTCTTTGCGAGGCATTGGAAAACCTCCCCGGTCTTTGTGGTTGAATCTGTGGTTGAAATTCTCTGTTTAAGATGAGGTAGTCATTCAAAAATGTTAAATACTATTATTGCACACCAGTGGAGGCTGATGAGGGGAGGACGGCTTGTAATAATGGCTGGACTGGAGTCAATGGAATGGGATCAAACACATGGAAACACATTTGATACCATTCCACTATTCTGCTCCAGCCATTGCCACAAGCCTGTTCTCCCCCATTAAGCTGCCACCGACCAGCCCATGCAACTTTTTATGTGACTTGTTAAGCAAATGTTTACTCCTGAACTTATTTAGACTTGCCATAACAAAGGGGTTGAATACTTATTGACATTTCAGCTTTCATTTTTAATTAATTTCTAAAACTTTCTAAAAACATAATTCCACTTTGACATTATGGGGTATTGTGTGTGTAGACCAGTTTTCAATTCAGGCTGTAACACAACAAAATGTGGAAGAAGTCAAGGGTGTGAATACTTTTTGAAGGCACTGTATGCCTGACACAAGTCCGGCACTGTTTCACCAGCAATACATAGGTCACCACGTCGCTGTGTGCCTGTAGTTCCAGCTACTTTTCTACTAAGAATAAAGCCATTTTTGCATCGTATAAACTTAAGCTAGGGGTTAAAGATAGTATGCATTTCAAATAAAGTGTATGTGAGGACAACCATCGGAACAACCCTTCGAAAATTATTCAGACCTCTTGGCTTTTTCCAACATTTTGTTACATTACAGCCTTGATTTTTTAAAGATTTAAAAAAAAAAATCATCAATCTACACACAATACCCCATAATGACAAAGCAAAAACAGGTTTTCACAAATGTTTATTTATTTAAATTTTTTAAAACTGAAATATCACATTTACATAAGTATTCAGACCCTGTACTTGTTGAAGAACCTTTGGCAGTGATTACAGCCTCGAGTCTTCTTGGATATGACGCTACAAGCTTGACACACCTCTATTTGGGGAGTTTCTCCCATTCTTCTCTGCAGATCCTCTCAAGCTCTGTCAGGTTGGATGGGGAGCATTGCTGCACAGCTATTTTCATGTCTCTCCAGAGATGTTAGATCGGGTTCAAGTCCGGGCTCTGGCTGGGCCACTCAAGGACATTCAGAGACTTGTTCTGAAGCAACTCCTGCGTTGTCTTGGCTGTGTGCTTAGGGTCGTTGTCCTGTTGGAAGCTGAACCTTCGCCCCAGTCCGAGGTCCTGAGCGCTCTGGAGCAGGTTTTCATCAAGGATCTCTCTGTACTTTGCTCCATTCATCTTTCCCTCGATCCAGACTAGTCTCCTAGTCCCTGCCTCTGAAAAACATCCCCACAGCATGATGCTGCCATCACCATGCTTCACCGTAAGGATGATGCCAGGTTTCCTCCAGAGAATCTTGTTTCTCATGGTCTGAGAGTCTTTAGGTGCCTTTTGGCAAACTCCAAGTGGACTGTCTTGTGCCTTTTACTGAGGAGTGGCTTCCGTCTGGCCACTCTACCATAAAGGCCTGATTGGTGGAGTGCTGCAGAGATGGTTGTCCTTCTGGAAGGTTCTCCCATCTCCACAGAGGAACTCTAGAGCTCTGTGACATTCGGGTTCCTGGTCATCTCCCTGACTAAGGCCCTTCTCCCCCGATTACTCAGTTAGGCCGAGCGGCCAGCTCGGCCACCAAGACTCTTCTAGGAAGAGTCTTGGCGGTTCCAAACTTATTCCATTTAAGAATGATGGAGACCAATGTGTTCTTCGGGACCTTCAATGCTGCAACCATTTTTTTGGTACACCTCCCCAGATCTGTGCCTCAACACAATCCTGTCTCAAAGCTCTACTGACAATTCCTTTGACCTCATGACTTGGTTTTTGCTCTGACATGCACTGTCAACTGTGGGACCTTTTATATAGACAGGTGTGTGCCTTTCCAAATCATGTCCAATCAATTGAATGTACCACAGGTGGACTCCAGTCAAGTTGTAGAAACATCTCAAGGATGATCAATGGAAACAGGATGCACCTGAGCTCAATTTTCGAGTCTCATAGCAAAGGGTCTGAATACCTATGTAAATAAGGTATTTTTTTTTTTAAATATACATTTGCAAAAATGTCTACAAACCTGTTTTTGCTAAGGATAAAAAATCAAAAACATTTTAGAATAAGGCAACAAATTGTAACAAATTGTGGGAAAAAATCAAGGCGGTCTGAATACTTTCTGAAGGCACTGTAATTGTTGATTATCACATAACTTCTCTAAGATGAATTGAGGGGCTATTCAAATGGCATTTTAGTTCTTTTGGAGAACACTGCCTAAATCTAGCTGAATATGCTATGATTTGTCAAATAAGTGCATTCAAAAATGAAGGGCGCTTGATCAATTGAATTTCAATTTATGTGTAATTAGGTGAGGAAAGTTGGAGGTTGGCCTATTTTTTACATGTTTTAATGAAAATATGGAAATGTGTTTTTCTTTTTATTTAGAATTAACTTTCAATAACAAATCCATGCTGTATCAGACAATAGCAATTTCTTTTTGGGCAGTATGTTCTTTTCATGATAATTGCTCCCCATTCTCAATGGATGCCATTTGGCTAATGCAAATGCCATTGAGCAGAAGGGATGGCCTTCTGTTTTCAGCCCAGAAACTGAAACAGGGCCTACTACTGTTCTTCTATGTTCCTCCATATTTCCCCAGTAGTGACCCATAGGGCTGCAAGGTTTTCAAACATGCCCACTTCTGTGGATCAGCAATGATAAGCGCTGAGCGTTTCCTGCTCAACCACAGAGTTGAAAGGAGGAGGATCAGGTGGACAAAGCAGTGACCCTCTGTCTGTTCAGTGTCAGTTCCCTCAACAATACTGTTGAGTTTCCTGTGACAATTACAGTAATTCATTGGGGTGAACTTGGCCATACAAGTTTTGTTTGCCAGATCAGAACTTTTTTGGAGTGCGCTGACGTCATTTGTTTGATGACGCCACATCAAGGGATTGGCATATCCTCACATCCTCTCTTTTACACCTTTAATGTCACACATCCATAAAGGTTCACCTTCCACTGTTGTTTAGAGGCTGGTTAATGATTTAGGGAAATCAGAGGCAAACTGCTGAAGGTCTCTTTTATTTTGGGTGTGTGCCACTGCAGAGCATGCCGAGTCAGGCCTTTTCCTGTTCAAACACTAATTTAGGGCCTTCATCAAAACAGTTTCTGGGGATGCAGCTAGAGAGCTGGAGATGGACATTGAGCCTCTATCAAATGGTCAAGTATGCTGCTGGCCCTAATTGCTGTAGTCTCTCCCTCAGATGTACTCAGGTGGGAGACAGAGGGCCCCAAATCAAAATCAATGGCTGCATGTGCCAACACCAGCATTTTCTACACAACCTACAGAAGCTAATGAAACTGAGGCAGGGGACAACATGGCTTATCATTCAACATAGCTTGTCATTCCCTTCCTATGTAATTGGCTTGGAGGAAAAGAAAGGGAGAGAGGAAGAAAGATGGAGGGTGTCAGGAGGGGTTAAATGTAATTGCAAATGTCTTTCAAGTACACTGTTCTCCACAGAAACAGGAGCTAATACTACAATCACTGTCAACTGTCAGTTGTGAAAGGAGAGGGCGGCGTCAACAATTTTGCGACAAAAGAATCCAGACCTTACTGGTTGTAGCAATCAGATTCAGTAAGCCACTGTGGAGGAGATGTCAGGTTGAAATGCAGCACTACAAATAAATATGAAACCGCTTCTATTGAATTGCTCAACCATTTAGGGCCCGCACTCTGATTTCCCCAGTATGGGTTGGGTATCATTACGCTGTAGCTGTTGAAGGCTTTTTACTTTCACGTCATAGGCAGATGCGTTATTACCTTAGGGAGAATCCATCATGGCGGTTAAATCGGTCGTGTAATCACCGGCTTTGACTCACTTCTTATGTTGTGAAACCCCAAACAGAATGGCTCAGCATATTCAGCACGTTGTTGCCTTCTGCTTGAAGCAAATCTGACTCCATCCATCTCCCCTGTGTTGATCCAGTCAGGAAGAAGGCTTGAGGGAACAGAGATGACAGGAGGAGAAATGGGAAATAACATAGAAACTTGATGTACAGGACAGGACAGTACCTGGCCCACAGTTTTCATAGCCTGAGGGTGTGTTGAATATGACACCACACAGCTACCCTCAACTCCAAGCAGCCCCTGGCTCTTTGAAGCCGTCTGTAAATTATTCAAAACACAGCTCCCCACTCCTGGTGTTAGCTAGTGGGGAAAGGGAATGATATTCTAGATTGATGCAGCAGCATACTGTAAACTACATACAGTAAACTCATACTTGGTAATGTGGTATATTTTCCTTGTAACTGCGGCATTTACCCTGTAACAACAACATGCTTTATCACTACAGTGGACCATAGCCCCTCTACCCCAAAACCAGGGCACTCCAGGCAACCAGAGCACATGTGAGTCTCAGTCTGCATCTCAGCAGTAAATAAGATAAGAGGGGGATGATAAACTCAGAGAGCCATTAGCCCGGAAGGAAACAGATATCAAATGAGAGTCTGTGTTGTGTATTTGATGGACTCAGACATTGTCTCTCAGACTTCCTCTGTGCTATAGCAGCTTGCAGGACAGTGTGGATGGATTTAATGTAGACGTGTGCTGAATCCTGCACATCCTTACTCTCAGAGTTGGGGTCCTGCTTTCAATTCCTTTCAGTTGGATTGGACATGGATTTCCTCCCAAAGACTTCGATGAAAATCACTTAATTGGCTGGAATTTAGCTCTACCATTCCACTTTCAAGAAACTGCTGTGCCTGGAGCACAACTTTGGTAGGCACAACAAACCGCTAGTAGGCTTGAACAAACAAGACGAACTGGCACAGACAGACAGAAAACACAGGTATAAATACACAGGGGGTAATGGGGAAGATGGGCAACACCTGGAGGGGGGTGGAGACAATCACAAAGACAGGTGAAACAGATCAGGGTATGACCATGTTGAATATATCAGCAACAACTCAATAGGACAGGTGAGTGTCTCTCCACAAGTTATTTAGTCATAGTCATTTGACAGTCATGATAAGGAGGAAGGGAGATATAATTATAGCAATTAATAGTTACTGGTGCTGCAATCTCATTACAAGGACAAACTATACAGGAGCCTGATATCTCTGTTGGGTTCCTTTGCCTCTGTTTGCAATTTGAATAGAAGGGCGGTAATGTCTAATGACTTCGTCTCTTGGGACACAGATTGCCTCGCATTGGAGTGTGACCCATGAAATGAATATTTGTGCGAGACTAGATTTGTTATGTACAGGACTGGGGCCACCATTCTTCCTGACTTCGAGACGTCCCAACACAGCAACCAGCAGAGGAGCAATTGAACAGTGGGGTGCTGAATACTGAGGGGGGGGAGAGTTGGTTGAGAATAATATGGTGGTTGTTAAGGAGTAGGAGGAGTTGGGGAGAGAGAGGGTGGAGGAGGAGAACATGGTAAAGAAGGAGAGCGTGGTTGTGGATGAGGTGGCGAGTAGAGAAGAGGAGGAGAGGGATACCCAGGATTACACAACTTTTTTAACATTTTTAGCAAAGCCCATTTGTTCTGGGTGAATGAGCTTTCCCTGCTTGAGTAAAATAGCTACATGCGGCGAAAGGTTTCACTAGTTCCCTATTGATTTAGGCTATCCCTGTAGCAGTGGGGAGCTACTGTGCATAGGAATGCCCTGCCTAAGACTTCATTGATACTGCTGTTTGCATTCCAAAATGAAGGAGTGAGTGTGTCTGATATTTTGCAGTATAACAGTATTGCTAAAGTGGTATCTTATTATATGCTCAATTAGTGGATCGTGTTAGTTGTATTTAAAGGGGCAGCGCAGTCAAATATATGATTTCCTGTTTAAAAAAAAGAAGATATTTCCACAATATGAGGTTGAAATAACACTCAAACACTCACTTTTAGTGTAAGATCTTTTTGAAGAAGAAAAAACACCTGGGATTTCAGCCAGTTCAGGTGGGATGGAGGTTTTGGCAAACAGCATGACATTGGCATGACCAATGACCAGTCATCTTTTATTTACATATGTATCCTCCTACTATGAATGGGTAAGCGGGGTAGGCTCTAGAGTGTAGACGATCCTATCTGCCAATCAGGACGTTGTATGTAAATATATTTAAATTCCTATCAACACGTTCCGACTGAGCATTTCAATGGCAAAAGGAGGCTCATGGAAATTATGAACAATTTATTAGGAGTTCTTTTCATGAAATAAACCTACACAGTGATTTATTAGACACACAGGGATGATTTAAAAATAAAAATGAAAAAGACTGCATGGGGGCTTTAAGCTGTCAGCTACATAAGGAATTCAAGTCATGACACCCATATAGCCAGACATCCCATCCTCATCCCTTTATCATTTATCTATACATGACAAGCTGATGGATATCAATATTCTCTGTGTTCCCACTGACCCACCCTGTGTATGAAAGCAGTATGAATATTTCCGATAGGGACATAAATCCTGTCTCAGCAGGTCATTAGAATGCACTGGGGCTGGCTGTCTCAGCAGGTCATTAGAATGCACTGGGGCTGGCTGTCTCAGCAGGTCATTAGAATGCACTGGGGCTGGCTGTCTCAGCAGGTCATTAGAATGCACTGGGGCTGGCTGTCTCAGCAGGTCATTAGAATGCACTGGGGCTGGCTGTCTCAGCAGGTCATTAGAATGCACTGGGGCTGGCTGTCTCAGCAGGTCATTAGAATGCACTGGGGCTGGCTGTCTCAGCAGGTCATTAGAATGCACTGGGGCTGGCTGTCTCAGCAGGTCATTAGAATGCACTGGGGCTGGCTGTCTCCTGGCCCGGCCATAGATCTGGATTGACATGTCGGCCGACCTTGAGCCACCATGGCAGGACACCCCTAAACCCTGGTCCGATAACAGCTAGTCCTCTGCTCCTGCTGCTCACTCCAGACACACACTACTCTAGAAGAGGAAAGTGCTAACTCTGATGAGCGGATGTGTTTCATCAATAAAGACAGCAACGACCACACAGCGTCACCATCAGTGTGTACTAATCATTGAGTGAGGCCAATCTACATGTGCATTATACACGCATACTGTACACTAGCTGGGCTTGTTTTGTATTTAGTAGTTAGCCTATTTAGTTTGAGTGTGTGTGAGAGAGTGAATGACAGTGCTTGTTGCTATTTTTATTCTGCCGTCTGCCCAGCCCTTATGAGTAACTTGGATGTGTTAATAGTTCATGTTGATGCACAGAGGGAGCGAGAGTGGAGAGAGAGAGAAAGCAGCCAGTTTATCAGTCTCACTGCCCGCGTGGCACTCCGCACCAGAAAGATGTCTGTTGTCAATGGCGATGACGGTGATAACAGCAGTGAAGCGGTCCATGTTTGGACAAAGTGGATGATGCGATGTCATCCTAACAGTGTTTCAA
The DNA here is from genome assembly GCF_016432855.1 of Salvelinus namaycush. Lineage (NCBI taxonomy): Eukaryota > Metazoa > Chordata > Actinopteri > Salmoniformes > Salmonidae > Salvelinus > Salvelinus namaycush. The sequence goes on along the minus strand of NC_052334.1, from coordinate 32,140,364 downwards.
GGAGGACCATTCTCCACACCATTCTACACATTAAATGAGAGGATGAGAGAGAGAGACAGAAAGAGTGAGAAAGAGAGATTGAGATAAGGAGCCCTCTCAATGCTCTACTAGCCAATAGCACATCTCTCAGTGAGGTACTGTTGTTCACGTAGACTCCAGTCAAGTATCCATGTCGCATTCAGGCTCCAGTTCCGGGTTTTGTGCGTCACCGGGCTGTGTGAACGGGCAGTGAGAGTGCCTGCCGTGTTGTGCTGTGCTGCAGTAGAGGATTGTGTCGAGATTAGAAGTAGTCTCACTGGAGAGCAGAGCATCTTGCTGTCCGTTTCCCCTTTTTTTGCCATCCTCTTCAGAGGGTTCGGATAAAAGAAAAAGAAAAGAAGGGAAAAAAGGAAGAGGAGGAAGGAAATAGAAAAGAGAGAGCTGACATCAGTGAGACTGGTTCAGAGTGAGAGTGAAGCATCTCTCACACACATGACTGTGTGATCCTCTGCTGTCATCGTGTGAAAGACAAGCCCATGCTCTCTGATGTCTCCTGCCTCTGGACACCTTGCCAGGTAAGTTCTCTCTCTTCTCTTCTCCTTTCTCCTCTGATAAAACGGATAGAAGAGTGGAGTTTAGGTCTTTTTCCTGATGAGGTCGAAAGATACATCTCGTCTGTGATGTTCTGGTGGTATTGTTGTTGTGTTAATGCAAAGGTGGCGTGATGATTAAACAGGTTCATGTTGGAAGTAGCAGCCGCTTGCTTCAGCTTTTGGCAGAAGACGAGGCAGGCGTGATCATTTCGAGAGATGGCTAAGCCATATGTAGCCTACAGTTCTATGTACAGTTAGCAATACAGTTAGCTTAACCACGGGGCTCCCTTCAACAGACCAGTAATCCTACCACAGATCTCTGCAATATCTCATATCTGTGTGTAGCACATTTTAGTTGTTGTCCTTGAGCACACTCAGAATGAGTTGGATTGTATTTGCTTCCGTTTTTCTATCCTCATATCATACCCACCACATCCTCATGCAGTATTTTGGCAGTGGTTGAGACAGGAATGATAAAATGCAGTGACAAGAGAACAGGATTTGCCTGATAACGAACTGATTCTGGGGTGCAGTCAATTAAAATAGCTAAATAGTATTTTTCTGTGGGGGAAACCCAAGTATTCTCAGTAGACTAATGCTCAGAAGCTGATGACGAAGAGACTCTGTGACAGTGCTGGTTAGGGGGCATTTTAATTCACAAAGTAGGCAATATCTCTCACTGATTTCTATGTGTGTGGGCGGATGTTGCCTGTGTGTGTTTCAGTAAAGTGCGGGTGGGTGGTTTGAGGTTGCGTAAGTGGATTTCTCTATGATTGTGTGTGTGCCTGCGTGTGTGTGTTAACAGTAACAGTATACTGCCACTCCATCATGTGTGGGGAGATGTGCTCTTTCTGGGTCCTGCTGGCATTCTGAGGATTTATAAGGTCCGGCTCACAGTAAATTACACCTCTCGAGCACTGAGCCATTGCAGCTGGGTACCATACAATTCATACAGTACATGGAGCCTACAGAACACTGCTGCAGTGCCGAGACTCTCACCCTGGTCAGGGCTCCTGTGCACGTGCTTTTAAAACACTGATCGGTATGCTTGGAGCTCTAAAGTCAAACGCATGAGAGTTTTCCCCTGAACACTGGCCTAAGGTCAGTGTCACATTTTTCCTACCTGATGGTTAAGGTTAAGATTTAGTGCAGTAGGGAGATCCTAGATCTGTGCCTGGAGCAGTGGTCCTCTCCCTGGAGTAGAGTTGCGAAATTCCGGAAACTTTCAATGCATTTACAGGTTTTCCAGAAAACCTGGATGGAGGATTACGGATTTCCTGTTTATTCCATCCTGATTCAGGTAATCCTCCAACTGGGATTTTCGGGAAAACGAAGGAATTTATTGAACATTTCCGGAAGTTTTCAAACCCTACCCCAGGGAGAGGACCACCTCTCCAGGCACAGATCTAGGATCTCCCTACTGCACTAAATTCTACTGAATAGCTGCCACATTCCCTCAACGCTAGGGGCCTCCACTTGTTGTGGGCTAAAGCTGTGTGTGCGTGTGTGTTTTACAAGGATAGTAAAACAACAACATTCGGAAAAGTGGGGACATTTAGCCGGTCCCCACATGGAAAAGGCTATTTTAGGCTTAGGGGTTAGGTCTCCTCCCTCCTTAATCCTCCACCCCCTTCCCCTCCCTCCTCCTTCTCTGCGGACGACTTTGTTAACCACTTTGAAAAGAAGGTTGACGACATCCGCTACTCATTCACTCAGCTTATTGAGAACACTGGTCTCACTCACACAAAACTACCCTACGCCTTGACCTCTTTCTCCTCTCTCTCTCCAGATGAAATCCTGTGACTGGCTGCCTGACAGGTCTGGCTGCCTGACAACCTGCCCGCTCGACCCCATCTCCTCCTCCCTTCTCCAGACCATCTCTGGAGACCTTTTCCCATTCCTCAGTTCCCTCCTCAATTCATCCCTGACCACTGGCTGCGTCCCCTCTGACTTCAAAATGGCCCGAGTCGCTTCTCTCCTGAAGAAACCAACACTCGACTAATCTGATGTCAAAAACTATAGACCTGTATCCCTTCTTTCTTTTCTTTCCAAAACACTTGAGCGTGTTTTCTCTGATCAACTCTCTCGTTATCTCTCTCAGAACAATCTTCTTGACCCTAACCAGTCAGGCTTCAAGACGGGTCAATCAACTGAGAATGCTCTTCTTTCTGTTACGGAGGCTCTTCGCACGGCCAAAGAAGAGAATGCTCTTCTTTCTGTTACGGAGGCTCTTCGCACGGCCAAAGCTGACTCTCTCTCCTCTGTTCTCCTAGATCTATCCGCTGCCTCTGACACGTGAACCATCAGATTCTCCTCTCCACCCTCTCAGGGCTGGACGTCTCAGGCTCTGCACACTCTTGGATTGCATCCTACCTGGCAGGCCACTCCTACCAGGTGACATGGGGAGGATCTGTGTCTGCACCACGTCCTCTCACTTCTGGTGTTCTTCAGAGCTCGGTTCTAGGCCCTCTCAATACATCAAGTCACTCGGCTCCGTCCTATCCTCACATGGTCTCTCCTACCATTGCTATGGGGATGACACTCAACTACTTTTCTCCTCCCCCCCCCTTCTGACAATCAGGTGGCGACACACACCTCTGGGTGTCTGGCAGATATCTCAACTTGGATGTCGGCCCACTACCTCAAGCTCAAGTTCGACAAAACAGAGCTGCTCTTCCTCCCGGGGAAGGCCTGTTCGCTCAAAGACCTCTCCATCACGGTTGACTCCTAAGTGTTTCCCTCCCAGAGTGCAAAGAACCTTGTCGTGACCCTGGACAAATCAAATCAAATGTTATTTGTCACATGCGCCGAATACAACAGGTTTAGACCTGACAGGAAAATGCTTACTTACAAGCCCTTCACCAACAATGCACATGTAAGAAAATACCTACAAAAAAACTGTATGAGATAAGAAAAATAGTCTGGGTAGCCATTTGATTAGCTGTTCAGGAGCTTAGCTGTTCAGGACAACACCCTGTCGTTCTCTGCAAACATCAGAGCAATAACCCCCCCCCCCCCCCCCCCCGTCTAGCTCTGATTCTACTGACACCTACATTATTGAGGAAGAATGTACTTTCTATGCCTGTGATATGTAGTTGTCCCACTTAGCTATCTTAAGATAGGGGTTTGGGATTAGGGTTAGGTTTAAGGTTGGGTTAGGTTAAGGGTTAGGATTAGGTTTAGGGTTAGGGAAAATAGGATTTTGAATGGGAATCAATCGTGTGTGTGTGTGTGTGTGTTGTGCATGCCATGCGCATGACACTAGACTAGACTTTAGGTACTAGCTAACTCATAAACAAGTGACATATGGCCATCGTGCTGCATGCCAAGGCTGTTTCTCCGGTCTGAATTTCCATCCTTGTTAGTTTCCCTAATGCACTGCAGTCCCTGATGGATTTAGATGCAGGCAGTCGGCCGAGGGGATGGAGCTCAGTCAGTCCACAGGCGGATCAATCATTTTTAACCGGAATCTTGGGGGCTGTATGTGAGCGTGTGTGTGTGTGTGTGTGTGTGTGCGCTGTCACCTGGCTATTCGTCCTCTCTACCTGAGCTGGAGGCTGCACATATGAATATTAATCAGGTTCACTATATCACCTTATGGATTGTCTGTCAGAAAATCTCTATTGAAGTTGTCCCTTTCAATGGCCTGTCAGGATAAACCTGAGCATTTTAGGGTGACACATACGCCTGTTGAAATAGAAAATGATTCTGTCACTTTAATTTTTAGAGAAGACAGACGACTTGAGTGCCGTTTGTGGATTTGAATCTGTAAACAGCGTGTTTCCATATTGCGTTACTTGGAATTGATTGATGTGGTTGAGAGGGATCATTTATTTGAGCCCTCGGCTACGAGAAATGTGTGTGTTGAACCACACATGACCATGAACGTGTGTGCTGTTCCTTATTTCTCATGCGGCATCATGAATGCCTTCCAGACATAAACTACTGTACTAGGCTATGGCACTGTGAACATTGAGAAATGCCCCCGTTCCCTTATATAGTACTCCCACTACATTACATGGACATGTACTGTACGCTTGTGCACACACACTTACACATCAATACGCACAAAAAAAATATACACTACCGTTCAAAAGTTTGGGGTCACTTAGAAATGTCCTTGTTTTTGAAAGAAAAACAGCGAGAAATTGGCAAGAAACTGAAGATCTCGTACAACGCTGTGTACTACTCCCTTCACAGAACAACGCAAACTGGCTCTAACCAATTTCTCGCATGGAATAGCCTTCATTTCTCAGAACAAGAATAGACTGACGAGTTTCAGGGCATTTTGAGCCTGTAATCAAACCCACAAAGGCTGATGCTCCAGATACTCAACTAGTCTAAAGAAGACCAGTTTTGTTGCTTCTTTAATCAGAACAACAGTTTTCAGATGTGCTAACATAATTGCAAAAGGGTTTTCTAATGATCAATTAGCCTTTTAAAATGATGAACTTGGATTAGCTAACACAACGTGCCATTGGAACACAGGAGTGATGGCTGCTGATAATGTGCCTCTGTATGCCTATGTAGATATTCCATAAAAAATTGGGCATTTACAGCTACAATAGTCAGTTACAACATTAACAATGTCTAGACTGTATTTCTGATCAATTTGGTGTTATTTTAATGGACAAAAAATTTGCTTTTCTTTCAAAAACAAGGGCATTTCTAAGTGACCCCAAACTTTTGAACTGTAGTGCATATTTTAAGTGTTTTGTTCACTGACTTCAGATATTATTGATGCTGAGGTACAATTGTGGTTGACAGTTCTGGGGAAGTAATGTAAGCAGCCGACTGAAAATAGTACATAAGCAAAGAAAATACCTAAAATAAAAATGCTGAGATCACACTGACAACAATTCATTGACTATATGTATATATTATCACCATTATTGACACTGTTTAGGGTAATTCATATGTATCCCATACCATAACATAATTGCTCATTGAATTGGTCCATTTCAGTGGAGGGGCCATTAGACATTTGATCATTGTTAGGATCAAAGAATGAAGCTTCATCGGTGACGTGACTAAAAAGTCCCCACTCGCATAATTTCACACTTGGTTTGGCAGGTGCCTGGATTACAGATGGTTCAGTAGTTATTAAATGTATTGAATTATCTCTGTTTGCATTGCTTCCCTCATTCAGTCATGCTGCTGTCTGTGCTGTGGGATGGGAGAGGAGAAGGATGACCGTGTTTGCTGAGTCGACCTGAAGGTTCTCGTGTTGATTTGCACAGTTTAATGAGCCAGATTGTCACAGTTCAACTGGCCTCATCCATTGGACTGATGAGACACACAAACACACGCATGCATGCGTGCACACACACACTGGACTCATCCAGTTGACTACTCAACAAGCTGCAAATACCCTAGGGGACGTAAAGTCATAATTTATGGACAATATGCCTGATTAGCATAAGCATTACTGTAAACTGTACTATTTATATGTACATACTGCACACCAACACTCAGGAAAACATGTTGGCCAAGGCTTTGAATAACATTACAATCAACGGGGCGTGTGAATGGTTAGATATGAATTACTATCAATATGAGCTGTTATTATTTGGATGCTGATGGCTGTCAGATTATGGGTAGTCTTCTGGGATAATGGTTTTGACTCCAATCAGTGTCCAGTTGACTCCATCTGTGACGAACACACAAAGGCACACATGCGCTGCCAGACAGCATCGATGAGGTTCTGAATACACTCCTTCTTTAGTGCAGCACTCGTTCCTGATGGGGATGGCAAACCTCAATTCAGCCCAAAAGGAAAAGAGGGAAAGAAAACCCTATCTTGTCTTGCCTTAACATCTCTGTACTGCAACCTGTGACCATGCCAGACCTCATCTCCATCCACAACAGTGGCGGTCAGTGCCGTTTAAGATGAGGGGGGACCATTTTATTTTAATGAGCATGGCCTTATTTCTATTATAGCATATTGGATGACTCTCATTCATATTCCATTCACCCAGTGAATTGAATATGCGATAGGTTCAGGCTACTACATGATACTCTAATTTTCCCTATACCCATCATGAGGTTGCTACAACCTTGGCTATGAATGAAAGTTTACAATGTAGGTGCACACAGGTCAAGAGACACATTTGAGGTGACAGACAGTGACACATGGACAGACAGTGACATTCAATACCGCCTTGCACACTCTTGCCTGCATCTTGCTGATTTAGGGTGTAATCATTAGTCCAACAGTTGCAAATGAGAGTTTCTATTGGCAAAAAATCAGGTATGTTTATCCTTGTTTTGTTCCGTTTGCTTCCATTTAAGAAACGTTTTTTTAACAGAATCGGCGGAATGAATACATCCCTGATCGCGTAAATACAGTTCACTTTCATAGCAGCCATGTTGTATTCCTTCGATTGTGGACTTCAATGCACAACACATCAGCTGTATGTGACCAGGCAAAAAACCTTTCCATACCAAACCGCTACACACAGCCTACATCGTTGTCAGCATATTAGCTAAAGTAACGTCATAGTCAACATAGCTAATAAAACTAATGTGTTAGTAAACCCTCTACAATAATGCAGTAACATTACAGTGTACAGTCAGTAAGCAGGTACACCGGTGGCTCCGGGTGGCAAAAAATTTATAAAACCAAAAGCTTACCTTGACTTGGAAGAATTCCAGTGTTGTGTTGGAAAGTCATAGCCAGCTAATTAACATAGCATCCCTCTGTTTGAGCACGGTGTTTCAGTAGGGTAAACTAGCTAGCTGCATTTGCTAGCTAAGTAAATGAAAGGGAAAGTGACATTTCTTTTCAATCTCTCTATTTCTCTCTTGCTTCTCCTGAATTTTGGAAGAAAATAATTTCTTAAACTGTTCAACTTTTGTCTTTCTCTCTCTTTGAGTCAACTACTTACCACATTTTATACACTGCAGTGCTAGCTAGCTGTAGTTTATGCTTTCAGTACTAGATTAATTCTCTGATCCTTTGATTAGGTGGACAAAATGTCAGTTACTGCTGCAAGAGCTCTGATAGGTTGGAGGACATCTTCCGGAAGTTGTCACAATTACTGTGTAAGTCTATAGAAGGGAGTGAAAACCATGAACCTCCTAGGTTTTGTATTGAAGCCAATGTACCCAGAGAAGAACGGAAGCTAGCTGTCATCAGGCTACACCATGGTGCTACCCTACATAGTGCTGTTGAGGCTACTGTAGACCTTCTTTACAAAATAGTGTTTTAGTCAAATATTTGGTGACGTGATTATATTTAGTATAATTTTATCTAAAAAGGATAACTTGTTAAATGTTTTAAAAATGTATTTTTATGAAATTAACTGAGGAGGATGGTCCTCCCCTTCCTCCTCTGATAAGCCTCCATTGATCCACAAGTAGCTTAGTACTCCAAGGGCCACCTACCAAAGTGACCCAAAAAACGGAACTACATTTCAGTAACACTATTTAGATGTTAAGAACATGAATAAGACATGTGACTTATGACACAATTCAGCTACATTGACCACTTTCCCAAGAAGTTACATGAAAACTTAGAGGGGATGAAATCTTAGTCTACATCTCTGCTATGTAAATTTGAAATCAGAACATAAATAATTTCTACCAATCAAGAGGTACAGCTGTTTTCGTAACCGCATCAACTACACTTTCTCAACATGTTGACTGACATGTTGACCACTTTCCCAACAGCTTGGACAAAAAAACGTACTGTTTGAAATCTTGGTCTACTTTTGTTTTTCAAATCTAAAATCAGAACATAAATATCTTCTACCAAAAAAATCTAGTACTCGAGAAGCACTTACGACTGATTATGCCACACAGCTCACCCCAACCCACTAAACTAACCCACGCATTAACCCAACTACAATGGTGACCCCACTTACTATAGCTAACCCATGGCCTACCTATCTAAAACATTCACTATTACTACTACAATGTACTGCTACTAGAACTTCTGGTCTATCAACAATTGATAAAACATTCACTTCATTTACTACACAAGCCTCAATTTTTCAACAATAACACATTTCGAAACTTCCACTAGATGCGCCATCATATTTCTCTCCCCAAATAATAGACTAAAATGCCTTCCACTGGCATAAACATTAAGGATGTAACAATTCACTGATACACATGTGTCCTCTACTTCAGTGTCAAACTGCATGTAACTGTGTTGACCGTCATTAATCTACAAGTCATTTTGCATTCCATTGCCGAACAACCCCCAGGCAATATCAGTAGCATAGTCCACCCACCTGCGGCCTGTTCCTGATATGCACATCTGCGCAGCACCTTCAGCATTAAATGCTAAAATGACTTGCGTGATATTAGGCTTTATTGGTTGAGTGACAACCTAAGTAATTTGCTAGGTTTTTGTTATCAATGCGCTGTTGAAAATTGTTTTACCAGAATAAAAGTAAGCTACCGGAGACACACCGCTCATCTGGCTATACCCATGGAAGGGGGCTTACAATAGATGTGATTGAGTTCAGGTTGACCGTCAGCAATAGTTTTGGTAGTTTTGCTTCAAACAATCAGTTTAAAGCAAAAGTGTACAACACTTTATGAACACCTGCTCTTTCCATGCCAGAGACCGACCAGGTGATTCCAGATGAACACTATGATCCCTTATTGATGTCACCTATTACATTCACTTAAATCCGTGTAGATGAAGGGGAGGAGACAGGTTAGAGAATGATTTTTAAGCCTTGAGGCACGGATTGTGTGTTTGTGCCATTCAGAGGGTGAATGGGCAAGACAAAATATTTAAGTGCCTTTGAACGGGGTATGGTAGTAGATGTCAGGCCACCGTTTTGAGTGTGTCAAGAATTTCTGCTGGGTTTTTCACTCTCAACAGTTTCCCGTGTGTATCAAGAATAGTGCACCACCCAAAGGACATCCAGCCAACCTGGCACAACTGTGGGAAGCATTGGAGTCAACATGGGCCAACATTCCTGTGGAACGTGTTGGTCAATTTCAGATGATCAGTTCTATATAATTATCAAACTTATACATTGGTAGTAGAAGGGAAACACAAACTCTTTGTTTAAGTATTAAAATTCTCCTTTAGTAATGCAATTGTAGACAGAAGTTGGTACAGAGTATAGTATATGATAGCTCTCCCCAGGTTCTGCGAGGTGTCTAAGACATCCTGCAGCTTATATAGGTTCATAACATTTCACAGTAGATAAGTCTAAGCATCTTCTGCCAGGTGGCGGTTTCCATCAGTCCTGCGGTGGCCTTGTGTTCTCAGAAAACCAGTCATATTCTCAGAACCTCAGACAGTCACAGTGGGACCCAGACAGGAGGAATATGAGCTTAGGCGGTTTCCGCCTTCTGATAGTGTCTGCAGGGCATATAACTCAAAACAGGTATTAAAACCTTTTATGGCTGCAATCCCGCTACCGGGATCGATATGACAACAGCGAGTGAAAGTGCAGGGCGCCAAATTCAAAAAGCAGAAATCTCATAATTAAAATTCCTCAAACACAGATGTGTCTTATATCATTTTAAAGGTAATCTTGTTGTTAATCCCACCAAAGTGTCCGATTTCAAATATGCTTTTCAGCGAAAGCACTACAAACGATTATGTTAGGTCACCACCAAACCACAATAACCACAGCCATTTTTTCCAGCGAAATATAGCTTTCACAAAAACCAGAAATAGAGAAAATTAATCACTAACCTTTGATTATCTTCATCAGATGACACTCATAGGACTTCATGTTACACAATACATGCATGTTTTGTTTGATTAAGTTCATATTTATATAAAAAAATCTGAGTTTACATTGGCGTGTTAGATTCACTAGTTGCAAAAACATCAAGTGATTTTGCATAGCCACATCGTTTCAACAGACATACTCATCATAAATGTAGATGATAATACAAGTTATACACATGGAATTATAGATATACCTGTCCTTAATGCAACCGCTGTGTCAGATTTTTTTTTTTAATTACGGAAAAATAAACCATGCAATAATCTGAGACGGAGCTCAGAACAATAGCCAAATTAGCCGCCATGTTGGACTCCAGAAACCAGAAAATACATGATAAATGTTTCCTTACCTTTGATGAATTCATCAGAATGCAGTCCTAGGAATCCCAGGTCCACAATAAATGCTTGATTTGTTCAATAATGTCCGTTATTTATGTCAAATTAGCTACTTTGGACATGTTTACCAAACACCCCACCCAAAGCGCATCCACTACCGTCCACTATAACTTGACGAAATGTCCAAAAGTTCCGTTACAGACAGTAGAAACATGTCAAACGATGTACTGAATCAATCTTTAGAATGTTGTTAACATACATCTTGAATAACATTCCAACCAGAGAATTTCATCGACTTCAGTTGACCGAAGGAACGGAGCTGCCTATCACGTGAACGCGCGTGTTCAATGCGTGAACACCTCCTGCCAGTGGTCACTAATTCCTGTCTCCTTCGGCCCCCCTTCACATTAGAGTCATCAGACAAAGTTCCATTGATTGTTGACATCTAGTGGAAGCCGTAGGAAGTGAAAACTCATCAATGTCTCGCTGTGATTTCAATGGGACCTTGGTTGAAAATTTGGCACCCCCAGAAAAAATATAAACAGGAAGTGGAACTTCTCAGGTTTTTGCCTGCCATGTGAGTTCTGTTATACTCACAGACATAATTCAAACAGTTTTAGATACTTCAGATTGTTTTTAATCCAATACTAATAATAATATGCATATATTAGCAACTGGGACTGAGGAGCAGGCCGTTTAAAATGGGCACCTCTGTGCACCTTTCATCCAAGCTTCTCAATACTGCCCCTTCAGCCATAAGAAGTTTTAACACACACAGAGATGTCTCCTGAGAGGAGACCTTACAGTTTATCATAACACAATTTATTAACCCTTTAAAATGGTATGAGGCCTTGGTTTAACCCCTTCAAACGCTTTTCACGCCTTGTAGAGTCCATTACCCGACAAATTGAGGCTGTTCTGAGGGCAAAAGGGTTCTGAGGGCAAAAGGGGGTGCAACTCAATATTAGAAAGGTGTTCTCAGTGTATATGGTAATTTTCAGATATAGAGTATAGGGTACAGTTGATCATTTCATAACGAGGACAGCAATCCATTTTTCGAGGCGCACTGCATGGCCAAAGCGAGCAGAGAAGAGAAGACCACTTCGTAAAAACTTCCAACCGGTCCAAACCATTACATTTTGAGATGGGCTGAAATCCAAAGTTGTGCTACATATGTCATAGCTAATTTGTAAACAAACAAATATTGATACATTAATAGCTCAAACACTTAATCTACAAAAATTACAAGTTAATTAGTTGGTGATGGTAATTTTTTTACCAAAGTGGGTGGACAAAAAACTAATATTATCATGGTAATGGTAAATGCCTAGCCTCCCTTATGGCTCAGCTCAGGTGTAAACAAAAACTGAAACGAAAACGAAAATAAATAATGAAAAAAAATGTGCATCACTAACACCAGCTATCACTAGCTAACAGGGGAAAAATCAACTAGGTAGCTAACTTGATTCTTCTTACATGTACTACTAAAGTTAAAAAGCATTGGATTGATGTAAACATGGGTGAGAGAGAGTTTCCTTCCACCATATTTTTTTCACTAGTCTCTGCGCTATTCCTTTTAAATCCAAGTCACATTGAGATTAAACCTAACCTGATGTATGACCTGACGCATCACCTTATGTATTACTGCCCCCAAGTTGAAAGAAGTGACATGCCAAAAAGCACACAAAAACTATACAACACAAATGGCTTCTAGCCTCCCACGCATGCTTTCTGTCCCTAACCAGACTTTCATCCTAACATTTCATGTGGATGAATTACCTGACGCATAAAAAAACAGGCCTGATGGAAACATTTGTCTGTAAAATGTCCCAATGTCGACAAAATACAATATGCTAGACAATGGTGCATCATTTCTTGGTCGGTGAAAAAGATTATGCAATAATTGCGGTGGAAACATATTTATGCGCAAATATTTATATAATAACCATCATGTCAAAGTAAACTTGGAGTCACACTATGATATGTTATGTTGCACCACAAGGTCATGGAAAGGCATGAAGAGTTAATAGGCAGATTAAATAAGTTATGATGAACTTCACAACGTATGGTGGTTAAGTGCACGGTGATGAGCTGCATGCAAATGTACAATAAATATCGAGGGTATTATTTAAATGCTGGTGACATGATGATCGGTGCTTGGCTGCCAATTATCAAATAAAAAAGATCTCGCTCTTATCCATATCTCGTCATTTAACCTATCCTGTCCACTTCATCAGCGGACTGTTGTCTAGAGAGCATGCTCCAAAACCAGATTGGGCAAGTTTGTTATTTATCGCAGCAGTTTTTGTGACAAAACCATTGGTAGAGTTGAAAATGTGATGGAAACACATTTCATAAAATGTTTTATTTGGTATATGGAAACTAAAGTGCAAAAGTGATTTTTATGTGCACTACGTCATCACACACAGCTTTTTATCAAGTCTTATTCATGGAAACACACCTCTGGTGGGAAAATACGATTTAAAAATATATATATACAGTGGACGAGAAAAAGTATTGGATACACTGCCGATTTTGCAGGTTTTCCTACTTACAAAGCATGTAGAGGTCTGTAATTTTTATCATAGGTACACTTCAACTGTGAGAGACGGAATCTAAAACAAAAATCCAGAAAATCACATTGTATGATTTTTAAGTAATTAATTTGCATTTCAGCAGAACAATAACCTAAAACACAATCCAAATATACACTGGAGTTACTTACCAAGACAACATTGAATGTTCCTGAGTGGCCTAGTTACACTTTTGACTTAAATCAGCTTGAAAATCTTGAAAATGGCTGTCTAGCAATGAGCTACAACCAAATTGACAGAGCTTGAAGAATTTTACAAATAATAATGTTCAAATGTTGCACAATCTAGGTGTGCAACGCTCTTAGATACTCACCCAGAAAGATTCACAGCTGTAATCGCTACCAAAGGTATTTAAAACATGTATTGATTCAGGGGTGTGAATAGTTATGTAAATTAGATATTTCTGTATGAATGAATGAATGACATTTTATTTTAGTGTCAAATTGCCAGTTGGTAACCCATCCCTTATGGAATGAATTGACATATCAACAAACATTACAATAATTCACTGTGATAATTCAGTGATAATTCTTCTTCCGGTGCATCGCATGAAGAGTGAAAAAATGTAAGATAAAAATCAATACATAATTGTAAGTTATCCAAACAATGATTATATCCCTCGAGCAGTAAAAAATATACATATATATATACATACATACATACATATATACATACATACATACATACATACATACATACATACATACATACATACATACATACATACATACAAAGCGGGGAAGGTGTTTACAATAGCTTGTCTGGAAGCAAGACGTCGGTGGCTAGTTTTCCCTTTGTAATCCGTGATTGTGTGGCAAGGTCTAAAGACAGTTCTCAGACATACATTGGAATAGAAATGGTCAAGATGAGAGGAAACTTATTCAAAGGGAATCTTTCTGGATCCACAAGCTCAACACACTGTCTCCTCTTGGCCTTAACGAGGAGTTTGACTTGAAACCGTTTTCATCAGTTTCAATTTGTCCAAATTGTGTATTTTTAATCCTAATTGAATATTGTATGTATATTACTGTAAATATTGATCACATTCCTTGTGTATGATCATATATTTTGATACATTGAGTGTTAATATTGTGAAAATATGTTTTACATTTTTTACCTCCTGTTTCAGGAAGTGATGTCACTGAGTACCATCTATAGGACTTTCCACCCCCACCTGGGATATGGATGCCTGATGAAGACCTAATGGTGGAAATAGTGTTATAAATAAATATCACCTGGGAGCATGAGAAGGAGTGTGTAGCATTTTCCATGAGTTTGCCTACAACTCCAGCACCTGTGGAAAGTTCTTCAGCTTTTGTACAGGGTCTACAAACAATCACGGACTACAGAGGGAAAACCAGCCACTTCACAGACACCGACGTCTTGCTTCCGGACAAGCTAAACACCTTATTCGCCTGCTTTAAGGATAACACAGTGCCACCGACATGGCCCCCTACCAAGGACTGTGGGCTCTCCTGAGTAAGACATTTAAGCGTGTTAACCCTCGCAAGGCTGCCGGCCCAGACGGCATCCCTAGCCGCGTCCTGAGAGCATGCGCAGACCAGCTGGCTGGAGTGCTTATGGACATATTCAATCTCTCAGTCTGCTGTCCCCACTTGCTTCAAGATGTCCACTATTGTTCCTGTACCCAGAAGGCAAAGGTAACTGAACTAAATAACTATCACCCTGTAGCACTCACTTCTGTCATCATGAAGTGCTTTGAAAGGCTAGTCAAGTATCATATCACCTCTCCCATCTCTACAGAGGAACTCTGGAGCTCTGTCAGAGTGACCATCGGGTTCTTGGTCACCTCCCTGACCAACACCCTTCTACCCCGATTCCTCAGTTTGGCCGGGCGCCCAGCTATACAGTAGGAAGAGTATTGGTGGTTCCAAACTTCTTACATTTAAGAATGATGGAGGCCACTGTGTTCAAGGGGAACGTCAATGCTGCAGAAATGTTTTGGTACCCTTCCCCAGATGTGCCTCAACACAATCCTGTATCAGAACTCGATGGACAATTCCTTCGACCTCATGGCTTGGTTTTTGCTCGATTACTTTCCAAATGCACTGTATATACACTGGCAGGTAAATGATTCAAGTAGGATATATGGAGACAAAGCCTCCTCGCTGCATTGATAATAAAATGCCTAATTTACGGCTTACTTAGTTGGGGCGGCAGGCTGGCCTAGTGGTTAGAGTGTTGGACTAGTAACTGAAAGTTTGCAAGATTGAATCCCTGAGCTGACAAGGTACAAATCTGTCATTCTGCCCCTGAACAAGGCAGTTAACCCGCTGTTCCTAGGCCATCATTGTAAATAACAATTTGTTTTTAACTGACATGCCTAGTTAAATAAAGGTAAAATAAAATTTAAAAAACCTTGAGTGCCTTTGTTTTAGTGAATCATTCATTTGAGATCCCCCTCTCTGCATCTGAAGTGTAGAGCAGAAAAGCAGGTGTGTTTCAGAGAGATGTATGAATTAATGAGTAGAGAAGTAGAGAGCCTTTCCTTTAGTACCAACTTTGGGTGAAATTAACCAGTAATATATTACATTTTTCTTATACTGTATGTAAGAGAAAAACCTCTGTCTCTGAAATTCCTCGGTCGTTTGACACTGCGTCCCGGGGTTTGCTCCCCCTGTTGCCATGGAGACGTCGTCAGGCAGTGTCAGCGATGGCGATTCTTGCATTTCTATGCAAACAGTACCACGTCAAGCCATGGCACTTCTTTGGACTCACCAGGTCCAACTGGCTGTGCCTGGGTGGTGGGCGGGTGCGTTTGTGTGTGTGTGTTAGTTTGTGTGTGTGAAGGAGAGGGAGAGAGATAGGAAAAAGAGAGAGAGCGTGTGCTAGAGAGAGAGAGAGTGTGTGTTTGTGCGTGTATGTGTGTGTGAGAGGGAGAGAGAGATTCACACACACCCTCCTACTAAGAGGAAGGTGTGTCAGGGGAGAGGTGTATGTGTATCTGTTGGTGTGGGTGGAATCATACTGCAATGGTGCAGTTTATTTCCCTCAAGTTTGGTCTTTGCCCACCTCAAGGGCATTTCAATAAACCTATATTACCGCAAACCTCAAATGGAGCCCATTCATGTATTTTCCTGCCAAATCCAGATACACACATGACATCATGACATACCTTTGATTAGCTTATTGGTAATATAGTAAAGTATTTTTATTGACTCACACATGACATGTAGGAAGGGAAATCCTTCCTAGCTTATTGAGTGCCTTGGGGCTATACTGTAAGGAGAATATACAGCACATGTACATTACACGTTAGTGTGGACATAACCTGTAAATAATAAGCTCATGACTAATGCTGTCCTCAAGCTTAGTGAAATCAGTGGTGATGTTCTTGGTTTGCATAGCACTGCCACTACCATGTGTCAGTACTGTGCACTAGTCTTCACGGTTTCAACAGATCCCAAATGGGGTCCTAAATTCGTACTTTTCAATTTTGTGCTCCATATTTAGTTTATTAAGGTTAAAAGTAGGCCTGTTGTAAAAGATATAGCATTAGCCTATTGCTGTCATTTGTTGGGTAGGCCTACGGTATGCAATCACCTTTGTTGGTAATAGCTGTAATATAGGCGTAGTCTTCATTCTGTTGAGCCATTTTCATTGGCCAAATGAAGTTCCAGCTGTAATGTTGTGTTTGCGGCAATATAATACAATTACCGGTAGGCCTACTATGCTACTCGCACTCAAACCATGAAAAGGAAAAACCAAAGAGGGCAAGATGCAAAACTTTATTTAATGTCGCAATATAATAACCTGTTTGTATTTTCCCTAAAAACAATGACTTGACTTAACTTTATTAGGGAAATATAAAAAGCAAGCAACTTTTTTGAGGGTCTGGTGTGTTATGGCTATTATTAGGCTTAGCTACTGCACACCTATGAAGGCTGTGCTCCCCGGCACTCCAACTGACTTCTTTCGGATGTGGTCTCTGGTCTCTCGGATCCGAACCAGCACGGGTCTGTTTGGGTCTGTATTTCACGGTCCTTTTCGGAACAGGTCTGACTGTCCTCGGGTCCATTTGCAACGGGTCTCTGTTTTTAAAAATGTATTTATGCAATATCAGGTCGGGTGGGAAGTCACTTATCTATTTAGGAACGGGTCCAACATTTTGGGCTAGTGAAGACCTCCACTGTGCACTGCAGTATAATCCAGAGTGAAAACACAGTGTCCACAAACATCAGTTCCCATTACCCTCGTCTTATGATTCAACTCAGTCTCCAACTGCGCTCACTTTCTTTCTCTAGTTTAGTGTTTAAGAGCTATGACATGATGCAGTGTTTTTTCCATCAGTGAGTCAATTTGTAATGCAGCAGTGCTAAGCGAGCATCTTCAGATGCCCCAGACTGCAGTTATTTTATCTGTTGGCTGTATCTACATCACTGTCAGGCTGCAGGACTCAGTGCTTGCTCAACAACTCATGACGACGAGGTCACGAAGACCAATTTGAGCAGAACAGGGTGATAGAGATATACCTCTGTGTCTCAAATAGTAGTACCCTAAAGTAGTGCACTGTATAGGGAATAAGGTGTCATTTGACGTTCGCCCAAACACTTCAACCAGCTTTAAAACTAGTTTGGATAGAGAGGAGGTCTCTGGATATAACATCTGCCAAAGATCAGCTGTGTTTCACAGGGAATTCTCTCCATAAGATAGCACAGTACCCAATAAGAGTATCTGCCAGTGAGATGAGTGAAGGCAGGATTTCTGTTTTCCCATTATAGTCTAGCTAACCTTAGCAGCAACCATTCCCCTCACCTGCCCTCTGCTCTGTACAGGAATGAACCCTGACCCTGTTCTCCTCCATTTTCTGGTCGTTTCACTGTTTTCTTCAGAGACTGCTGTTCTGTTTGTGCTCTTTGGTGGCAGAGATAGATACAGTAGAGCGGGAGAGACAGAGAGGTGATTTTGTAGAGCACCTGTGACAGATGGCTCTGACCTCAGCTATATTCTACACAGCTCCTGTGTGGCTCAGTTGGTAGTGCATCGCACTTGAAATACCAGGGTTGAGGGTTCGAGTCCCACGAGGAACCAGTGCGAAAAGTAAAATATGAAAATGTATGCACTCACTACTGTACGTTGATCTGTATAAGAGTGTCTGCTAAAATGTTTTATACAAACACTCTGGGGTGGGCTGGAGAGGTCAGAGGGAAACCTACAGGCTTAGTGTGTAGATGTACTTATTAGCCCAGGTTGTAGGGCATGGTGTGTGTGTGGCTTCAGGACTGTGCTTATGTCATAGCCCAATGGGGAGGATGACACTGAGCTGAGAGCAGCAAGGGGTGGCTGGAGGTAGGAGACAAGAGGGAGGTGGTGACAGAGGAAGACAGGAGGTATATGGTTGAATGGGTGAGAAGCTGAGAGTTTAACAGGACCAGTGGGGTTTTACTGCAGAGATGTGCTCTGTGTGAAGATGACTGTTCTCTCTGTCTCATTGAGTTAATTTCTGTGTTGGGACTTGACTTGGTTGTTTACTGTAGCCTACAGTATGGCTCTCTCTGCTATATAAACATAGCTCAGTATTGTTGTGAACATTTTCAGGGAATTTACTGCAATTTGAATTTAGGCCAACTTCTATAAAGTGCTGTTCACAGAGATGACATCAGACAAACAGAATCACACAAACAACCGTCCAGATCCCTGCAATGTTTAATGTATTCTCTCTGATGTTTCTGCCTTGTGTTTCTCCCTTGCCCGCACAGCTCCACACTAAAAAATACATGCAGGATATATGAGGTAGCTAGTCTCATTCAGAAGGCCTTTATGCTAGACCATTTCAGACCAGTTCTCAGTAGTTAAGGCTTTTAATTCTCCACCTGACCTGACTATACAACTAGGGCCCAGAGGTTTTCCTGTGGTCAGTTGACATGGTCAGGGAAAACTGTGGGTCCTATTAATGGTACATGACAAGAGCATCTTCAGAGGGCTGCAAATGGAGTTACCAAATGGAGGATTAGTTTACAGTAGATGGATCACTGTCCTATCTATCTACATCCAACCTGGAACTGAGTGAGTAATGTTTAGTCTAGAGCTACTTTTAAAGCCAATAATAGAAATACATTACAATGATATACTTTATTTTATAAGGTTTGAAGTTATGGCTACCAAGCTTGCTAGGACCGAACATATCTAACTGCAACTTCAATTAGCACTGAGGTGTGAAGTGAGCGGTGTCAAAGCCCTTGAGCCCAACAATGGCAGGAGAGTTCCGCAGCCTATCCCACCCAAATGCAGAGGCCTCCCGCTGTTCAGAGGTCATTACAATACAGTAACCTCTGGATGCAAAAAATGATAAGGCACGAAAAGAGTACAAAAATAAGCTGCTTATGGAAAATCAATAGACACTTTTTGCTGACTATTATAAAAATGGGAACATAAGCAACTTAATCTTCCACACAGACCATCCCCTGGCATGGCACAGTGCTATATTAACACACTACCCCTCTGGGGGAGGGTGTTAGATATGGGTGGAAACTCAGAATATTAGACAGCGAGGACTCTGAGTTAGCCAATGTCAACCTGTACAAGTCTGGAACAGTAATGGTACAGGACAACCCCAAACAGTTTCAGCTGGACTTTCACATAATCAAAGAAATAGAGCTTATCCTGCTGAGCTCTCTTGAGAAAGATACCCCCACCCCGAGCGTGTCAGACCAGACCTCTTCATTATACAACCCCACAGACAAGCAACCCCAAGCGGAAAGTCAACCTCCCAGCACAGGGTACTACTCCCTCATTGAAATGAAGGTTAAATTCACCCAGCTGGAGGTAAGGCAGGTGGAGCTGGAACAGTAGGTGAACACACTCCAGTCAGCACAAAAAATTGTCCAGCTCAACAACACCCCCTCAACCAGACCCAGAGAGTTGGAGGTGAAGAGAGACATATCTGCACTCAGGAACAGGGTTGAGACAACATCAACAGGAGAAAGAGCAGGAGAAGAACAGAGCACTAGAGGAGAAGGTGAAAGTGCTTGAGGAGAAAGTGAGAACGATGACGTGTGACAGAGAACAACCCATTAGAGAGCTGGCCTACCCTCATAGAGAAGCCAGCAGAACAGCCCACCTCAGACCCAGACCATAATCTCGACATCACAGCAGGATAGACAAATGAAGAACCCCAAGCCCAGGGGATCCCACCCCCTCTGAGCATCCCCCATGTTAGCCACCCTGATAGCCCTCCTGAAACCCCCCCACACCCACTGAGAACATACACAAGCCACAGATTGTACTCCTTATGGACTCAAACGGGAAATATATTCAAGAAAATAAACTCTTTCCCAAACACAGTGTCTGAACTCTGATTTCCAAACACCCAGCGCTCCAGGACCAACTAGGATCACCCAGCCACATAATAATACACACAGGCACAAACGACCTGAGAACACCGCAGGAAAGGGTGACCACAGCACTTAAGGGAGGTATTGAAAAAGCTTATTCTACTTTCCCCAACGCACAAGTGGTTATCTCCACCCTGCTACCACAAAAAGACTTCCACCCTGCTACCATACAGAGGGTAAACGCAAGTATTTCCTGTGACTGTCTCAAAACCAAATGTCTATACCTGGCCCACCACTCCACCCTGGACTTGAACAGCCTTTACGACCAGGTCCACCTATACAAGTTATCAGTGCCCACCTTCGCCCGAACCCTAAAGGACATAGCCATCATAGCCCCCCCCCCCCCCCCCGGACCTACAGATAGAGGACCCACGCCGAGAGGACCTACATCCAGACAACAGCACCGCCGGCCACATCCAGACAAGAGCACCACCCCAACCAATCAACACCCCCCCAAGTCAACCATGCCAACACCCCATTTAGGCCCCCTCAGATCAGACTTATGCCCCTTCTGCCCACCCCATGCCCCCCACTCCAGCAAAGAGGGCCTCAACATGAAGGTCACACATACGCCCTGGGCCGGGGGCAAACAAACAGGCCCAACCCCCTCTCTTACACTAGCCCAAGCCAATGGCATGTACCAGATGCTCAGCAGGCTCTGCTCACCCTTACTGGTCTGAGGGCAAACCACACGACTAACAACATTGGACACTTTATGGAACACAAAGCCTTCACTATTTCATCCTTGAATATCCAAGGCCTGAGGTCATTTGCCTTTGGCCTAAAGAGCAGGAACCTGGACTTCAGTAAAGAAATCAGAAATACAGACATTGTCATCCTACAAGAAACATGGTATAGAGGAGATGGACCCACTGGTTGCCCTCTAGGTTACAGAGAGCTGGTAGTCCCGTCCACCAAACTACCAGGTGTGAAACAGGGAAGGGACTCAGGGGGTATGCTAATTTGGTATAGAGCAGACCTAACTGACTCTATTAAATTAATCAAAACATGAACATTTTACATTTGGCTAGAAATTCAAAAGGAAATTATCTCGACAGAGACAAATGTCCTCCTGTGTGCTACCTATATCACCCCCACTAGAATCCCCATACTTTAATGAAGACAGCTTCTCCATCCTGGAGGGGGGAATCAATAATTTCATGTACTAGTCTGTGGCAAGCTAAATGCCAGAACTGGACAAGAACCTGACACCCTCAGCTCACAGGGGGACAAACACCTACCTGGAAGTGACAGCATTCCCTCCCCAATATGCCCCCCTAGGCACAACTATGATAACATAACCAACAAAAACGGGTCACAACTCCTGCAGCTCTGTCGCACGCTGGGTATGTACATAGTCAATGGTAGGTTTCGAGGGGACTCCTACGGTAGGTACACTTATAGCTCAACTCTTGGCAGTAGTACTGTAGACTACTTTATCACTGACCTCAACACAGAGTTCTCAGAGTGTTTACAGTCAGCCCACTGACACCCTTATCAGATCACAGCAAAATGACAGTCTACTTGAACAGAGCAATACTCAATCATGAGGCACCAAAGCCAAATGAACTGAATAATATTAAGAAATGCTATAGACAGAAGGAAAGTAGTGTGGAAACCTAGCAAAAAACACTTAGGCAACAACAAATTCAATCCCTTTTAAACAACTTCCTGGGCAAAACGTTTCACTGTAATAATGAAGGTGTAAAGTTGTCAGTAGAAAACCTAAACATTATATTTGACCTCAGCTTCCCTATCAAATCTAAAAATGTCAAATAGAAAACCGAGGAAAATTAACAACAATGACGAATGGTTTGATGAGGAATGCAAAAGCCAAAAAAATTAATTGTGAAACCTATCCAACCAATAATATAGAGACCCAGAAAACCTGAGCCTATTCACTATGGTGAATCACTAAAACAATACAGAAATACACTACGGGAAAAGAACAGCACAGCACGTCAGAAATCAGCTCAATGTAATTGAAGAATCCATAGACTAATCACTTCTGGGAAAATTGAAAAACACTAAACAAACACGAAGAGTTATCTATCCAAAATGGAGATGTATGGGTAAACCACTTCTCCAATCTTTTTGGCACTATAACAAAGAACAGCAAAAACATATATAGCTCTGGAAAAAATTGAGACCACTGCAAAATTATCAGTTCGTCTGTTTTTACTGTTTATAGGTATGTGTTGGGGTAAAATTAACATTTTTGTGTTTTATTCTATAAACTACTGACAACATTTCCCCCAAATTCCCCCCAAAATATTGTCATTTAGAGCATTTATTTGCAGAAAATGACAACTGGTCAAAATAACAAAAAAGATGTGGTGTTGTCAGACCTCGAATAATGCAATAACAAATTCCATCTAGACAGCGTTGCCCTAGAGCACATAAAAAACTATACATACCTCTGCCTAAACATCAGCACCACAGGTAACTTCCACAAAGCTGTGAATGATCTGATAGACACGGCAAGAAGGGCCTTTTATGCCATCAAAAGGAACATAAATTTGACATCAATTAGGATCTGGCAAAACATACTTGAATCAGTTATAGAACCCATTGCCCTTTATGGTTGTGAGGTCTGGGGTCCGCTCACCACCCAAGAATTCTCAAAATGGGACAAACACCAAATTGAGAGACTGCATGCAGAATTCTGCAAAAATATCTTCTATGTACAACGTAAAACACCAAATAATGCATGCAGAGCAGAATTAGGCTGATACCCGCTAATTATCAAAATCCAAAAAAGAGCCGTTAAATTCTAGGGGATTCCCAAACCTTCTATAACAAAGCCATCACCTACAGAGATATGAACCTGGAGAAAAGTCCCCTAAGCAAGCTGGTCCTGGGCTCTGTTCACAAACCCAAACAGACCCCACAGAGCCCCAGGACAGCAACACAATTAGACCCAACCAAATCATGAGAACAAAAAGATAATTATTTGACACATTGGAAAGAATTAACAAAAAAACAGAGCAAACTAGAATGCTATTTGGCCCTAAACAGAGAGTAAACAGTGGCAGAATACCTGACCACTGTGACTGACCCAAACTTAAGGAAAGCTTTGACTATGTACAGACTCATAGCCTTGCTATTGAGAAAGGCTGCCGTAGGCAGACCTGGCTCTCAAGAGAAGACAGGCTATGTGCACACTGCCCACAAAATGAGGTGGAAACTGAGCTGCACTTCCTCACCTGCCAAATGTATGACCATATTAGAGACACATATTTCCCTCAGATTACACAGATCCACATAGAATTCAAAATGTTGATAAACTCCCATATCTATTGGGTGAAATACCACAGTGTGTAACGGTTTTCTTCCTGGGATGAAGGAGAGGACCAAAATGCAGCGCGGCTAGTGTTCAACATATTTAATAAACAAAGAGACGAATACGTGAACACTATACAAAATACAAAATAACAAATGTGAAAACCGAGACAGACCTATCTGGTGCAGAACACAAACACAGAGACAGGAAACAATCACCCACAAAATCCCAACACAAAACAAGCCTCCTATATATGATTCTCAATCAGGGACAACGATTGACAGCTGCTTCTGATTGAGAACCATATTAGGCTGGACACAGAAACAGACAAACTAGACACACAACATAGAATTCCCACCTAGCTCACGTCCTGACCAACACTAAACAAGCAAAACAAATAAGAACTCTGGTCAGGACGTTACACAGTGTGCCATCACAGCAGCAAGATTTGTGACCTGTTGCCACAAGAAAAGGGCAACCAGTGAAGAACAAACACCATTGTAAATACAACCCATATTTATGTCTATTTATTTTCCCTTTTGTACTTTAGCTATTTGCAAATAATATGACATTTGTTATGACAAATAATATGAAATGTCTTTATTATTTGGAACTTTTGTAAGTGTAATGTTTACTGTTTATTCTTGTTGTTCATTTCACTTTGTTTATTATCTACTTCACTTGCTTTGGCAATGTTAACATATGTTTCTCATGCCAATAAAGCCCTTACATTGAATTGAATTGATGTAAATTGATGCTGAATAGAGTAACATGATTAAAAGCCTACAGAACAAAGATACAGCAAACCTAACTTAAAAAAAAAACGTTTGAAATAATGTGACTTACCTGAAATCGGTGAAGTCTACTGGAGAACGGAACAGATACTTTATGTGTACTACAATTGACATTCTTCGGTGCTACAAGTAGAGCGAGAGAACGTTTTGCTGGGGCACAGAAGATTGGCTAGCTTGCTCTGCTCCTAGTGGATGAACATTGTTTATGTGAAACATTCTATAATTCTAAAGGAAGAATAGAAGAGACATACACTTCATGTGAATGGGTGGAATTAAACCAAAGAATTCGAAACGTTCATCTGGACTCACCGTGTGGATTGATTAACAGAGACCATACTATTTCACTCTTCCATTAGTCATGTGTCCTACAGCACCAAACTTTTGGTTTTAACAGCTGACTAACACCTCCAGGCCCAGGTCTCCTCAGCCTCTCCACGGGTCCCTCCTCTCAGAGCTCATCTGTGACGGCCGTGCCAAAGGCATGCTGGGAAATAAGAGGCAGAATCATTAAGGCTGTGTGGAGCAGCAGTAGCACACTGTGTAGCATATGTCTGCATTACTACCTACAGGTAGTACATTGCTGATATACAGGTTGATACATGCTGATACCTATCAAACAAAAACATGCAGGCACATGTGGCGCTCACGCATCATTATTAGAACGGCAGCGTATTTAGCATTCTCATAAACATTAAAGGCCTTTTAAAGAGATCTCCCTGGGCTTCTGGGCCTCCTATTCATAAGAGCAAGTTAGTCTGCAGTATGACACCAGCGGGCTGCAGTGTGGGTGAGGTCTCTCCAGAGAGCTGCTGTGGCTGTAGCTGGTACAGCAATGCTGGCTGACAATGATAGGACTGGACACTGAGGTAATGTGACGGCCGTGGTGCCTGTTTCCACTCCCATCAAGGACTTTGTTTTCATTGGACAGCTTTTTGGACTCAAGTCTGGGTATGCATCCAGTGTGTCTAGTAGGGCTTTTGAACTAGTTTAAAATAGCCTCTTAGGGCCTCCCGGGTGGCGCAGTGGTCTAGGGCACTGCATCGCAGTGCTAACTGCGCCACCAGAGTCTCTGGGTTCGCGCCCAGGCTCTGTCGCAGCCGGCCGCGACCGGGAGGTCCGTGGGGCGACGCACAATTGGCATAGCGTCGTCCGGGTTAGGGAGGGTTTGGCCGGTAGGGATATCCTTGTCTCATCGCGCTCCAGCGACTCCTGTGGCGGGCCGGGCGCAGTGCGCGCTAACCAAGGGGGCCAGGTACACGGTGTTTCCTCTGACACATTGGTGCGGCTGGCTTCCGGGTTGGAGGCGCACTGTGTTAAGAAGCAGTGCGGCTTGGTTGGGTTGTGCTTCGGAGGACGCATGGCTTTCGACCTTCGTCTCTCCCGAGCCCGTACGGGAGTTGTAGCGATGAGACAAGATAGTAATTACTAGCGATTGGATACCACGAAAATTGGGGAGAAAATGGGATAAAAAAAAAAAAATTAAAAAAAAAATAGCCTCTTAGGACACACGGAAACAGATGTGCCACAGTTCAGATAGACAGGTACTGTACCCGAGAGGCTCGACAACATGCCGTCAGCTAACATGGACACTACAGGCCCTATACAGGCAGTAGGCTACATGTACAGTACTTTACAGAAGAAGTACCTTACTAAGGTGCCTGCTTCTTATTGTAAGTTGTGCAGGGAAAGGTCATTTGATTTCATTGTGGTCCACCTGTTGGATGGATTCCTCTCTGTGCAGTCTATCGGTCTGTCTGTCTGGTCTGTCTGGTCTGTCTGGTCTGTCTGGTCTGTCTGTCTGGTCTGTCTGTCTGGTCTGTCTGGTCTGTCTGTCTGGTCTGTCTGTCTGGTCTGTCTGTCTGGTCTGTCTGTCTGGTCTGTCTGGTCTGTCTGTCTGGTCTGTCTGGTCTGTCTGGTCTGTCTGTCTGTCTGGTCTGGTCTGGTCTGGTCTGGTCTGGTCTGGTCTGGTCTGGTCTGGTCTGGTCTGTGGAGATGTAACTTTATCATCAGGGTGTTGTGTCAGTCCTGTGCACGGTGATTGGTTCCCAGTCCCTAATGTAATACTAAGTGTTTGTTGGAACAAGCTGTTCTTAGTGCTCTAATTGTGGAGCACTCAAGCAGCTGGTAGGATACAGATGATGAATGGTATTTTATACACTAACTGGTACCTGTGGCTCACTAATGGACGCCTTTCTTCTCTTCAATGCTTTTCTACCTTGTGTTGTTGATCACATAACACATGGTCCTGTACAAATTTGGTCCAATCAAGTTCTGCATTCCTAACAATCAGAAAGGTATTCGAACTGAAAGCGCTGCCAAATAATACATTTCATTATGTGAGTATTTAACTGGATGAGCCTGTATAAAATGTAATGACTATGTTAAGCTAATGGACACATATTGGATGGGTCTGACTAGACATATACAGATTATTCTCCTTACCCCACACACACACACACACACACACACACACACACACACACACACACACACACACACACACACACACACACACACACACACACACACACACACACACACACACACCTTCATCAATCACGCAGCTTCCCCTTCTCTGTGCCAAACAGAATGGGTTTCGTGCCTTCAATCCATTAAATCATTGATTGGTATGATATTAAGTAGCAGGGCGGCATGTTCCACGTATCGTAGTGGAGGGTAGTATGTGATAGTAGACTAGTGGCCTGAGGGAACACACTTAACGTGTTGTGAAAAGTGTTCTGAAATGTAATATTTAAAATTGTATAGAACTGCCTTAATGTTGCTGGTCCCCAGGAAGAGTAGTTGCTGCCTTGGCTGCCTTGGCAGCAGCTAATGGGGATCCTTAATATATACAAATCCTTAATATATACAAATACAAAACTACTTATGGGACTTGATGTGTTTTGTTTTTATGAAATCACACCATGCCACAGAGCCAGAGGGTGAGACCTTTTATTTGGGGAATGTAAATCAGGCTGTGTGGGGAAATGCAGATGACTTATAGAGAGAGAGGCTGGGCTGCTGTACGGCTCTTTTGACTACTGGGTGATTTTGATACATCTGTGTACTGCGGCGGAGTAATACTGTACCTCCTCTTTTTAGACTTAGTGACTTGAGTATCTTAGGTCTTCGGTCATTAAAAGTCAGCCTATTCTTTCAAGAGATTACTCACGCTCGTCTGGTTCCAGAAAGACTCTGGACGCTAGATCTAGGCTTTAGGCATCAGACACCAACATCTCCCTCACTGGCTACAGTAGTGTAGTGACTTATCTTTGTCCCAAAAGAAAACGCTTGGGATTCATTGTACCTTTTTGAGCTAACCACTTTTGCTTGTGGTAACGTATCAAGGTATGGTTGACACAGACAGATGGCTCCCATGAGTTCCAGCTGTTTATCCCAGCCAGCCCATCAGTCTCACCCTACAACTCTCCACCATCTCCCCTCTGTCTCCTCACAACGAATGGATGCGCTGTTCCGATTTCTATCTTTTCACTGAGAAATGAATGTTAGAGCTACTAAACCTGAACCACACCAAACCATCTGTGAGACGCTGTCGCAAAGCCATTTCTTACTCCATTCACTTTCCTCTTAAGAGCTCCTAAATCAACTTATCATGAAGCTCCAAGAGTCTAAGTACACACAAGACACAACTGGCTAACTCTGGTCTGTATCCAGCTTACCAAATAATGGTTTGAAGAGGTCCTTGCATGCCAGTCTCTTCCACTCCCTCCTTACTCTTTTGCTCCTTGCTTTACTCTCTGCAGCACTCTTTCCTCCTGCAGTGTGTACTGCACAGATGCCTCAGCCCTCTTATCTGGCACATGGCTTTGGTTAACTTTAATCATCAGAGACTGCACTAGTGGATCTCTCCAGGGGGGTTGTGGCGGGGTGAGGCAGGAACAGCTGCTGGCCCCTCCAGTCATTATTACTAACAATCAGACGAGGCTAATGTGGAGGGCAACTCTGAGGAGACTGAGGAGAATTCTGAGGAGAAATTCAGAAGAGGCCTAGAGGAATTCAGGTGCTGATGCAAGTGTTGGCAGTAGGAGACTTGTCCTGGTATGGGGGTTCTGTGCAAGTATAAGCACTTTAACTGTAATGTCTGAAAAGTGCTTTAAAGCGTAAATAAAGTTGTTATTATTACAGTATCATTATTATTATGGCCTCGTAGGCTACAGTTTAGAAAGTAGAAGCCTAATGGATGCACATTTTCTAAATGTATTTACAGTAGTTACAGTGCCTTCAGAAAGAATTCATACTCGTTGACTTAATCCACATTTTGTTGTGGTACAGCCTGAATTCTTCCTCACCCATCTACACACAATGACCACATAATGACAACATGAAAACGTGTTTTTAGACATTTTTGCAAATTTAGTGAAAATGAAATACAGAAATATATAATTTACATAAGTATTCACACCCCTGAGTCAATACTTTGTAGAAGCACCTTTGGCAGCGATTACAGCTGTGAGTCTTTCTGGGTAAATCTGTAAGAGCTTTCCACACCTGGATTGTGCAACATTTGCCCATTATTCTTTTCAAAATTGTTCCCGCTCTGTCAAGTTGGTTGTTGATCATTGCTAGACAACCATTTTAAGTCAAAACTGTAACTCGGCCACTCAGGAAAATTTACTGTCTTCTTGGTAATCAACCCCAGTGTAGATTTGGCCTTGTGTTTTAGGTTAATGTCCTGCTGAAAGGTGAATTAATCTCTCAGTGTCACGACTTCCACCGAAGTCGGCTCCTCTCCTTGTTCGGGCGGCGTTCGGCGATCGACGTCACCGGCTTTCTAGCCATCGCCGCTCCATTTCTCATTTATCCATTTGTTTTGTCTTGTTCCATTACACACCTACTTTTCATTCCATAATTACTGCATGTATTTAGTCCTCTGTTCCCCACCATGTCTTTGTGTGTAATGGTTTATTGTTATGTGGATTTTGTCAGGCGCAATACTTTTGCCATGTTACGTGTTTTTGGCACGTTATTGTTCTTATGTGCTGTCATTTTTGGACCGGAATTAAAGTGCACCTGTTTATTACACTCTGCTCTCCTGCACCTGACTTCCCCTCTCGTACACACCCCTAACACCCAGTGTCTGGTGGAAAGCAGATTGAACCAGGGTTTCCTCTAGGATTTTGCCTGTGCTTAGCTCCATTCTGTTTATTTTGTATCCTAAAATCTCCCCAGTCCTTAACGATTACAAGCATACCCATAACATGATGCAGACCCCACTATGCTTGAAAATATGGAGAGGAGACTCAGTAATGTATTGGATTTGCCACAAAGATAACACTGTATTCAGGACAAAAAGTGAATGGCTTTGCCAAATTTTTTGCACTATTACTTAAGTGCCTTGTAGAAAACAGGATGCATGTTTTTGAATATTTTTATTCTGTACAGCCTTCCTTCTTTTCACTCTCTGTCATTTATGTTAGTTTTGTGGAGTAACTATAATGTTGTTGATCCATCCTCAGTTTTCTCCTATCACAGCCATTAAACTCTGTAACTGCTTTAAAAGTCACCATTGGCCTCATGCTGAAATCCCTGAGCGGTTCCCTTCCTCACCAGCAACTGAGTTAGGAAGGACGCCTGTATTTTTGTAGTGACTGGGTGTATTGATACACCATCCAAAGTGTAATTAATAACTTCACCATGCTAAAAGGGATATATTTTATTTTTACCCATCTACCATTAGGTGCCCTTCTTTGCAAGGCATTCATTCTCGTTGTGGTATAATCTGTACTTCAAATGCACTGCTTGTCACGATCGTTGGAACGAATGGACCAAGGTGCAGCGTGCGTAGAGTTCCACATTATATTTAATAGTGAAACTTACAACCAAAACAACAAAGAATATAACAAACGTGCAGTATTGCAGTGCTCAAGGCAACTATACAAAAACAAGTTCCCACAAACAACAGGTTGGCTGCCTAAATATGATCCCCAATCAGAGACAACGATAGACAGCTGCCTCTGCCTCTGAACCATACCAGGCCAACATAGAAATGCAAAAACTAGAGTACCCAACCTAGTCACGCCCTGACCTAACCAAAATAGAGAATAAAAAGGATCTCTAAGGTCAGGGCGTGACACTGCTTGACTGTGGGAATTTACAGAAAATTGTATTTGTGGGGTACAGAGATGAGGTAGTCATTCAAAAATTGAATTGAGTGAGTCCATGCGACTTATTATGTGACTTGTTAAGCAAATATTTACTCCTAAAATGATTTAGGCTTGACAAAAAAAAGGTTGAATACTTATTGACCCAAGACACTTCAGCTTTTCATTTTTTATACATTTTAATATTTCAAAAAATATAATTCCACTTTGACATGATTGGGTATTGTGTGTAGGCCAGTGACCAAAACATCGGAATTTTATACATTTTCAATTCAGGCTGTAACACAACAAAATGTGGAAAAAGTCAAGGGGTCTGAATACTTTCTGAAGGCACTGTATGTACATCATAGCACATTTCTGATGTAACACCATTACCACTTGTTCGCTATATTCAACTGCTTACCATGGGACTGCCTTTGTAAGGGTTGCTAGGTGTAGGTTATAACAAAGGCTCAGTAGAGAAACATGCATTCATTCATCTTGCCATGGAGACTTACCACTCAGCCACGTCTATTCAAGACCGTTTTGATTGAGTCTCACTGTTAATAAAAGCATGTTAGTGAAAGCGCTTTAAAATCAGCTCTACAGAACAGTCTTTAGCCATATTCCGTGGGGGATTTCTGTGCATCATGGAGTGGTTTAGAAATGTGTGTAGAACACTCAGTAACAGACCACCATACTAAATAGCCTTGGTTAGAAGAGAAAGGCGACATGCTCAATGTGACAGATATTACAGATTGTGTGTGTGAGAGAGAGCTTTTGTCTGTGCATGGTGTTGTATGTGTGGGTGGGTATGTAGGGGTCATCTGGGGAATCCATGGCTCATTGCACATGACTAGCTCTCTGTCCACGGGGCCTACTGATCTCAGCCTGTAGAACATCTATACAAGCAGTGGGACTTCAGACTACATGGGCTTGGGAACAACATGTTGGTGCAACACTTATCCAGCATTTGAAAATGTTGCCTTCCTGTGTAAATGTTGCTCTCAGTGCCATGAAATCATGCTGTGATTGAACCACACCACCACTATAGCATTCTATACCATATTGCATGACTGGTTCTGTTGTGATATTTTGTGTGTTAGAAGATACTTCCATATTGGAGCCTTTGTCTTTGGCTCTTTCATAGGTCCGTCCCCATACGTTAGCCTAAACCTTGGCTTAGGCAGCAGATCCTAGGCATGAGCAACAGAGCCTAGACAACACCTCAGGGGTATAAGGGAGGGGAGAGGTCTATCATCTTCCCTCCGTTATGATGAGCCAATCTAGAATGGAACTGGGCCATATTAAATCAAGTGTGGAGGAAACTCGACTTGTGTTAGTGGATTACCATTATGCATATGCATACAGCACTCGCATAGGTAGCAGAGCACCGTGCTGAACTGAAACCAGACTACTGCTCAGAACGACTCTCTGGTCCCGCGCGTCGTCATGGCAACGGCATATCTTCAAACGAAGATGAGCTGTGTGTGAGTAATGTGTGAATGTGCAGATTCTGTTTGTGCCCATCTCGCTGTACATGAGTGATGAGTTTTGGGCATGTCGGCTGTTTTTATCAGCCATGTCCCCCATCTCTCTCTCTCTTTCTCTCTCTCTCTCTCCGTTAGTGAAGCTTTTTTCTCTTCACATCACAACTTGTGCTCACAAAGTGCTCCCGTAATCTGCACACAGCAGTGTAGAATGAGCTCTATATGAGCTGATGGTTGCTATGCTACCAGAGTACAGAGACAGTGTCTCTAAAGATTCCCTGGTCTGTGCTTAACGTAGTCTGTTATAAACTGTCAATCTACCGCATAATTATTTTCTGTCACAACACCGCTAATAGAACTATAAACAAGGACTTTTTCCCACTTAGCCAACTGGGAAGCAGGCATTAAGTTGCAGTTGACGTATGCTAATATCGAGGTAACCTTGTTCACTGTAGAAGCAGTGTTTTTAGAGAAAATGGAGTAAAACCCTGTCAGCTTTCTCCAAGTATGGCTCCTGCCTGGTAAGCACATTATGAGAACTGTTTCTAACCCTGCGTCTCATGCAGAGAGTCTATGAAAACTAGTAGTGAGGTTTTATTATCAGCTAATGCACTGCATGACATGGAGTTGGCTTCCATAGCAGAAACACAACAGTTATCAGCAGTATGTCTCTTCTGTTACAATCACACAGCAATTTGTTTTTGTATGGATAATAACAAAATCAATCCACAAACAAAACTATACCAATGTAGGAACATTGGCCTCCCCGATAGAGCAGAACAACGAACAAACAAACAAGCTGCCCAATTCAAAATGGACGCCAAGGGAAGTTGAGACCTGTTAGATGGGGGTGTACATCTCTCCTCCACACTGCTTGTCGGTTGGGCCATTATGGAACATTAACCACTTTCTCGGTAGTTGTGTTGATATGAAATAACGCAATATCGGTGGGCAACACTGACACTGCTACATCTGCAGCCTCCTCTCCCCACGGTCCTTTCCTCAGCCAAAAGCAGCAGGTGTGACTGTGGGATAGCCACCGCCAATTATTCTTCAGACATGACTGATCACATGAAACAATGCTAAGCTAAATGCCAACGGGGAGGAAGATTGGGTTATCCACGCCAAAATGTGTTAGCTCACCCACAGTGTTAATACTGTGCTGCTGAAGCATGTTTTTCACTTGTTTGAACAGATGACTTTTGTTGAGGTTGGAGCAGCACGTTGTCTGTGGGCGTTGGTGGATTGTGTGTGTGATTTTGGTTTAGCACCAATTTTAGTGAGACTGCAATAGCGTATGGCATAAATGTCAGTGCGAATGATGAATATTCTCAGCAGCTATTTTTGCTAATGAACTGTGTGTCTGTGCATAATAACAGAATGTGTGGAGATGAGAGGTTGGTAGACGGCCACAAACTGGCACACACACACACACACACACACACACACACACACACACACACACACACTCACACACTCACACACTCACACACTCACACACTCCTGCCCACACACGCGTGCAGACACACACACACTCCCGCCCACACACAAGCTCACACACACTCCTGTGAGTGTGCTGATTGCCAGAGGTGTTTTCTTTAAAAGTGCATAGTCAGGCCAGGTGATTTATGGGTAGGGGCTCTCTCTGCTGGTGTGAAATATGAGCGTTGAGCTTCTATAAATCTCTATGGGAGATAATGAGACTAGCGCCAGGGCCAGTGACATCATCAGCATTGGGAGGAAAGTGCTAGCTAGATAAGTGACCTGTGTGAAATGATGCTTCTGAATCAGATGTTCCTGCCCCTGTAGCCAGGTGGTGAGTTGGCTAAGAGCAGAAGGCTTATGTGGACTAATAAAGTCAGAAGTAGCCAAGAGATCCAGCCAGCTCATACCTGAGGGGGTGAGTGAGGTGTCTGTCAATCACACATACTGTCTTTTGGCTCCCACTCTTTCTCTATTTTGCCAGCTGTAATTGTTCGGAACTATTAGCACAGTACTGCATATCACGTTTTAAAATTGAGAAAGAGGGAGGCTTTCTAAGTGAACTTGTCTGTTTCTCTCAGTCCTAGAGGGATCTACTTTCTGTTTCTGTCACAAAGTAACGCGTTAAGAATACTCAGATTAAATGTTTGTGGTAACGAGTAACCTAACACGTTAGTTTTTGAATTTAAGTAATCAGTTACTAATTTAGATTTTCAAATAAGTATTACAATATTATTTCCCTTTTTCTTTGTTGGCGCAAATAAAAAATGAAAATCCCTCCCCCTAGGCTACATTCGTCACGCTCTTCCTATTTCTGCACAAACGTTGTGCCGGGTATCTGGCATGGTAGCTAGATAGCTAGCGAGATGGCAGAGACAATAGCCTTTATCGTGGAAGTATTCACATTACTTTGAATTGGTAGAAAATAGGACATATATTACCCCTTGAATCTTGACTGACGCTACTTGCAGGATTCACACATAAACACAGGATCATTGAGTTCAGGCAAGTGCCCCATTTATTGTCTGGTGATAAAGTAAACATTGTACCTAGGTGATCAAGTTAGGCTCAGTTGATAAAATATATATTTCAGGGTTCTCCCCAGGATTTTTAACAAGGTGGGGCTTCTGTGTAGGGTGGGGGGGGAGTCCCGGAGGGACCTGTAACTGCCATTTCATGCAGTAGAGCAAAACATTTCCTTATATGATAACAAATAAAGTGTATCATATAGCGCCTCTCATTCTTTGGGGAGAACCCTGCATTTCTCCAGCTCTGTCTTCACAATAAACATAAAGGAAATGGCACTACAATTACACAATATGATCATATAGTTTTAAATAGAATCTCTCTGCCCAGTTCATATCTGTGTGTAAAACAGATTGCTAACCAGTTGTCCTTATATTTGTGCTCTCCTTTTACTGTGCCCAGTTGGTTTTCTATATGTATCTACTTATGTGTAAATAATTCAACAAAATCATTTATTTTAAGGCCAGACACCACGCCCTCATAAGTCCCCCCCCCCCTTAATCATATCACAATCAACTTTTACCAGTTTAATGTGGACACACATATACAGTTGAAGTCAGAAGTTTACATACACTTTAGCCAAATACATTTAAACTCAGTTTTTCACAATTCTTGACATTTAATCCCAGTAAAAATTCCCTGTTTTAGGTCAGTTAGGATCACCATTTTATTTTAAGAATGTGAAATGTCAGAATAATAGTAGAGAATGATTTATTTCAGCTTTTGTTTCTTTCATCACATTCCCAGTGGGTCAGAAGTTTACATACACTCAATTAGTATTTGGTAGCATTGCCTCTCAATGGTTTAACTTGGGTCAAACGTTTTGCGTAGCCTTCCACAAGCTTCCCACAATAAGTTGGGTGAATTTTGGCCCATTCCTCCTGACAGAGCTGGTGTAACTGAGTCAGGTTTGTAGGCCTCCTTGCTCGCACACGCTTTTTCAGTTCTGCCCACAAATTTTCTATAGGATTGAGGTCAGGACTTTGTGATGGCCACTCCAATACCATTACTTTGTTGTCCTTAGGCCATTTTGCCACAACTTTGGAAGTATGCTGGGGTCATTGTCCATTTGGAAGAAACATTTGCGACCAAGCTTTCACTTCCTGACTGATGTCTTGAGATGTTGATTTTCCTCCCTCATGATGCCATCTATTTTGTGAAGTGAACCAGTCCCTCCTGCAGCAAAGCACCCCACAACATGATGCTGTCACCCCCGTGCTTCACGGTTGGGATGGTGTTCTTCGGCTTGCAAGTCTCCCCCTTTTTCCTCCAGACATAACGATGGTCATTATAGCCAAACATTTCTATTTTTGTTTCGTCATTTCTCCAAAAAGTACGATCTTTGTCCCCATGTGCAGTTGCAAACCGTAGTCTGGCTTTTTTATGGCGGTTTTGGAGCAGTGGCTTCTTACTTGCTGAGCGGCCTTTCAGGTTATGTTGATATAGGACTCGTTTTACTGTGGATATAGATACTTTCGTACCTGATTCCTCCAGCATCTTCACAAGGTCCATTGCTGTTGTTCTGGGATTGATTTGCACTTGTCGCACCAAAGTACGTTAATCTCTAGGAGACAGAACGCATCTCCTTCCTGAGCGGTATGACGGCTGCGTGGTCCCATGGTGTTTATACTCGCATACTATTATTTGTACAGATGAACGTGAAAATTTCTCCCAAGGATGAACCAGACTTGTGGAAGTCTACCATTTTTTTTCTGAGGTCTTGGCTGATTTCTTTTGATTTTCCCATGATGTCAAGCAAAGAGGCACTGAGTTTGAAGGTAGGCCTTGAAATACATCCACAGGTACACCTCCAATTGACTCAAATGATGTCAATTAGCCTATCAGAAGCTTCTAAAACCATGACATCATTTTCTGGAATTTTGCAAGCTGTTTAACGTCATAGTCAACTTAGTGTATGTAAACTTCTGACCCACTGGAATTGTGATACAGTGAATTATAAGTGAAATAATCTGTCTGTAAACAATTGTTGGAAAAATGACTTGTGTCATGCACAATGTAGATGTCCTAACCGACTTGCCAAAACTATAGTTTGTTAACAAGACATTTGTGGAGTGGTTGAAAAACGAGTTTTAATGACTCCAACCTAAGTGTATGTAAACTTCCGACTTCAACTGTTATGCTGATGAATGAGGACCCAAAAGCGACGTAATAGTAACAGAGTCTTTATTCCAGTAATAAACAAATAATGATTCTCCTGGATATTATCAATGGTCAAATCCTCTCGTCAATAGAGGGGAACGACTGGAGACGCGACCACAGACTGCAGGTCGCTTCAGGAAGGCACTGGCCGTAGCTGACATAGACACCTGCTCACACGCAGCATCTGAAGAAGGCAAAGAACACGACAGGGCGGAACAAGGACACAGGAACAGCAAACATCAAACAAGAATCCGACCAGGCAGAAGCGGAAAACAGAGGGAGAAATAGGGACTCTAATCAGAGGGCAAAATAGGGGACAGGTGTGAAAGAGTAAATGAGGTCGTTAGGAGAATGAGAAACAGCTGGGAGCAGGAACGGAACGATAGAGAGAGAAAGAGGGAAAGAACCTAATAAGACCAGCAGAGGGAAGCACAGGGACAAGACATGAAGATCAAAGACAAAACATGACATCAACTGTAATACTTTTTTGTATATTATTTTGTTGTTGAAATATTGTATTACAATTAGGCGACCTCATTAAATATGCACATATTTGCATATCACACAAATCTTTTTTTTCTGGACACTGGATGAAGCCAGCCTAAATATTTTGTGTCGGCGTGTGAAAAGAGTCTGACTTTCGGGTAATGGCAGTTAAAGACAAGGACGCTGAATTTAGACTACCAAATGCCAAACATCTATTTTGACCCAATCACCATCTCTTCAAGTAAGTTACTACATATAGTCCACAGTTTGAGACATTCTCTATGAAATGGGCTTTTAAATTGTGTGTTTCAGTGTAGTGAGCTTTGAAATGATGGACGTCTGTCCAGTTATAAGTGGTTACAATGAATTACATTTTGATGACGGTAGTATGATTAATAACTAATGAAAATATACATTTTCATCAACTTTTTGACATTTTTGAAAATAATATTATTAATAGACCAAAATACCAAACAATCTCAGAATTAATAAGTACATGTAAAAATGACATTTTAGCCTGTGATGCCTGGCCTTAATAATTCAATGTATTGATTAATAATCATAACAGATATGAGTTATCAACCCTGTAATTTGACTGTCTTAAAGCATACATTACACATTGGCCTACATGGTACATCTCAACAATACAGCACACTGTTTGAGCTCCCATACATTACCTTTAACTGCAGTTTGACTTTGAACCAGCGACACCCCGACCAACATACCAAAATGTGGGATCTGCCCTACTTATAACTGGGTAGTCTTTGTGGAGGTATTACTAATGCCTGTTTTTCCTGGTCACGGTGTTTGGCCAGGAACAACTCAATGGCCTAAATGATGCCTGCTAACCCGTGGCTTGTAGAGGCATCAGGAGTCTGGAGTCTAGCTCTCCTCTCAGTGAAGCTTTCACAGTCCCGCTGGCTCTCAGAACTCAGAGCCCATTGCCCAATCTTAGCTTACTGTTCCTCCAAGTCCATTCCTCATTTGTCCATGGTTTCCTTTAAGGCTGGAATTCAGGGGTCAACCTGCCGACAGCGCCCGGTCTGATGGTGCTCCACGCCGTGCTAGCCATGCTCCAAACAACCTATTCGTTAGAAAGAGAGAGAGAGAGATAAGGAAGGAGGGAGGTAGAATCTGCTCAATCAGTCTGGAGAGAGAGAATGAGTAGGGTTGGGAGAGAAAAGGAGAGGGGGAGGGGTAGAGTGCCCTCAGTCAGAACACAGCGTCAGTGGCCGTCGATACGACCATCCACAGGGCAAACGTTCCTGACAGATGTTCCAATAACACATAACGGTGTTGGAGCATGAAGGAGGCCATCAATAACATAGCCCTGTCTCCCACTCTCTCTCTCTCTCTCTCTGCAGTTTGCACCCTGCAGGACCAGCCAAAAGGGCAAATATCAAACCCCACCATCCTTCCTTCCTCCACTGTCCCCTCCCTGGCCTACTCTCCTCTGGCTCACTCTGCTACCCATGAGGGGATAGACGCCACACACAAATCTGTGCAGGGGCCCTGGAGGTTGATGGAAAAAATATGTGATATTTTATGAGTACCCACCCCATTCCTCTGCATAGTCCTCCTCCTCCTGTCCCCTCTCTCTCCGCCCTCCTCTATCCAGTGGGACTAGTGTGCAGTAGGTGAGGCTCAGGGATGGATATGATGAACAAACAACTCACTGCAGGGGTGGGTGGAGAGGTGGAGATGGAAGCTGTTCTCACAGACACACTCTGTACAGACCGTCTGAGGTAGAGGACAGGGGATCCCTGGAGATGGCGCCGATAGAGATGGCAGCTTCACTTCATGTCCTTAGGAAACTGTGCAGTATTTTGTTTTTTTTATGTATTATTTCTTACATTTTTAGCCCAGAAAACCTTAAGTGTTATTACATACAGTCGGGAAGAACTATTGGATATCAGAGAGACGTCAACTTACCAGCACAACCAGCACTACAACCAGGAATACGACTTTCCCAAAGCAGTTCCTTTGTCTGCACCTCTCAGTATCAGGAATCAAGGTAAGACCCAGATGCAGACATGTCGAATTAACAATGGTTTAATATTCCAGGCAATAGACAGGTCAAGGCAGGCAGGGGTCAGTAAACCAGAGGTAGTGCAACGATATCGGACGGCAGGCAGGCTCAGGGTCAGGGTAGGCAGAGGTCAACAATCCAGAGGTGGGGCAACAGTACAGGACGGCAGGCAGGCTAACGGTCTGGGGTAGGCAGAGTGGTCAGGCAGGCAGGCTCAGAGTCAGGACAGGCAAGGGTCAAACCAAAGGGCTGTGAGACATAGGTTTGACTCTGGACACATGAAAGGTGGTATGTATACGAAAGGTACGGGGCAACAGAAGATGAACAGCAGAGGGGTTAATAATCTTGGAGATAGGAAATGGGCCGATAAACCGGGGGAGAGTTTGCGGGATTCCACCCGGAGGGGCAAATCCCGGGTGGATAGCCATACCTTCTGCCCGAGACGATACCGGGGAGCCGGGGTCCGATGGTGATCTGCTTGTTGTCGATACTTGAAGGTGGTCTTGAGGAGGGCTGACTGGGCTCTCCTCCAGGTACGATGACAGCGGCGAACAAACATCTGGGTAGTAGGTACGCCGACCTCTTCCTCCTGCTCGGGGAAGAGCGGGGGCTAATACCCCAGGGAACACTCAAACGAAGATAGGCCCGTGGCAGAGCAGGGAAGGGTGTTGCGAGCGTACTCGACCCACACCAGCTGCTGGCTCCAGGAGGTGGGGTTGGCGGAGACCAGGCTGCGCAGAGTAGTGTCAAGATCCTAATTGCCTCGCTCAAAATGGCCATTGGACTTGGGGTGGAACCCAGAGGACAGGCTGGCCGACAACCCAATGAGGGAGCAGAATGCCTTCCAGAACCGGGACGAGAACTGAGGCCCCCGGTCGGAGACCATGGGCCGTCTCCTTGGCCGAGGGTAGTTTGGGGAGAGGAATGAAGTGAGCAGTCTTGGAAAACCGGTCAACCACAGTCAGAATGGCAGTGTGGCCCTCAGACGAGGGAGACCCATGACGAAATCCAGGGATATGTGGGACCAGGGACGGTGAGGGTCAGGCAGTGGTTGCAGAAGACCAGCCGGAGCTTGCCGAGGAGTCTTATTCTGAGCACAGACCGTGCAGGCGGAGACAAACGCGGCGACATCCGGAACCATCGTAGGCCACCAAAAGCATTGTCGCACAAAGGCCAGGGTCCGACGGGAGCCCGGGTGGCAGGCAAGCCTGGAGGAATGGGCCCACTTTCGGACCGCAGAGCGGACAGCTTTAGGCACAAACAGCCGATTATCAGGGCCCCCACACAGGGTTCGGGCTGGGACCGCTGCACCTCCCGGACCTGTTTCCCTATACCCCAGTTGAGTGCCGTCACCAGTCACGAGGTGGGAAGGACGATCTCGGGCTCTGGGTCTCTGCTTTTACAAACAGCTGATTCTCCAGGAGGCGTTAGAGAACCTGTCGGATGTGGAGCACATGTTCTTGGGTGGAACGGGAGAAGATGAGGATGTCAAGTCATACAAGCAACTCATTCACATACAAGCAATTCAACGGCTCAAACACGAGATGTATGTGGCAAGGTCTACAGACAATCACGGATTACAAAAAGAAAACCATCCCCGTCGCGGACATCGACGTCTTGCTCCCAGACATATTAAACAGCTTCTTTGCGTGCTTTGAGGACAATACAGTGCCCCCGACACGGCCCGCTACCAAAGACTGTGGGCTCTCCTTCTCTGTGGCCGACGTGAGTAAAACATTTAAACGTGTTAACCCTCGCAGGGCTGCCGGCCCAGACGGCATCCCTAGCCGCGTCCTCAGAGCAAGCCCAGACCAGCTGGCTGGTGTGTTTACGGACATATTCAATCAATCCCTATCTCAGTCTGCTGTCCCCACATGCTTCAAGATGGCCACCATTGTTCCTGTTCCCAAGAAAGCTAAGGTAACTGAACTAAATTAATATTACCCCGTAGCACTCACTTCTGTCATCATGAAGTGCTTTGAGAGACTAGTCATATCACCTCCACCCTACCTGTCACCCTAGACCCACTTCAATTTCCCATCTGCCCCAATAGGTACTCAGACGATGCAATCGCCATCGCACTGCACACTGCCCTCTCCCATCAGGACAAGAGGAATACCTACAGTATGTAAGAATGCTGTTCATTGACTATAGCTCAGCATTCATAGTAACCTCCAAACTCATCATTAACTCATCATCATTAACTCATCATTAAGCTTGAGACCCATCCTATGCACCTGGGTCCTGGACTTCCTGACGGGCCGACCCCCCACTCCACTGATCCTTAACACTGGGGCCGCAACAGCGCCTCTTCTACCTCAGGAGGCTGAAAAATGTGTCTTGTCACCGAAAACCCTCATTAACTTTTACAGATGCACAATTGAGAGCATCCTGTTAGGCTTTATCGCCGCCTGGTACGGCAACTGCACCGCCCACAACTGCATGGCTCTCCAGAGGGTGTTGCGGTCTGCACAACGCATCACCGGGGGCAAACTACCTGCCCTCCAGGATACCTACAGCACCTGATGTCACAGGAAGGAAAAAAAGATAATCAAGGTCAATAACCACCCGAGCCACTACCTGTTCACTCCACTTCCATCCAGAAGGCGTGGTCAGTACAGGTGCATCAATGCTGGGACAGAGAGATTCTATCTCAAGGCCATCAAATTGTTAAACAGCCACCACTAGCACAGAGAGGCGGCTGCCTACCTATGGACCTGATATCATTGGCAACTTTAATAAATGAAACACTAGTCCCTTTAATAATACCACTTTAAGAATGTTTACATATCTCACATTACTCATCTCATAGGTATATACTGTATACTGTATCCTTCATTATCTATTCTTTACTATCTATTGCATCTTAGCCGCTCTGTCACTGCTAATCCATATATTTAATACTTATATATTCTTATATATATATTCTTTACTAGATTGTGTGTATTAGGTTTGTTGTGGAATTTGTTAGATATTACCTGTTAAATACTGCTGCACTGTCGGATCTAGAAGCATAAACATTTTGCTACACTCGCAATGACATCTGCTAACCATGTGTATGTGACCAATAAAATTTGATTTAATTGATTTGATCCAGGTTTTAGAGTCCCCGTAGAGTTGTGGTTTAGTTCCTGATGTGGACTGAACCCCCAAAGCAATCTGGAGCCTGGGTGACTCATGTGTCTCATGTGTTTCACAGATTTAACACCACATAACACACACACACACAAATCCTTGCATTGTTGAGTATCTGTTAAGCTGATGAGTTCTGTGCAGCTGTAGTGTAGAGTTCAAAACGTTACTGAACGACTGATCTCTGTAATAGAAACTCAGAAAAAAATAAAATAATTCAGGACCCTGTCTTTCAAAGATAATTCGTAAAAATCCAAATAACTTCACAGATCTTCATTGTAAAAGGTTAAAACACTGTTTCCCATGCTTGTTCAATGAACCATGAACAATT
The DNA here is from genome assembly GCF_016432855.1 of Salvelinus namaycush. Taxonomy (NCBI): domain Eukaryota; kingdom Metazoa; phylum Chordata; class Actinopteri; order Salmoniformes; family Salmonidae; genus Salvelinus; species Salvelinus namaycush. The sequence goes on along the minus strand of NC_052334.1, from coordinate 32,097,490 downwards.
ATTGAACATGCACCTGTGGAACAGTCATTAAGACACTAACAGCTTACAGTCTGTAGGCAAATAAGGTCACAGTTATGAAAACCTAGGACACTAGATAGGCCTTTCCTATGACTCTGAAAAACACCCCTGCCCCCTGTCCCTGCTCATCTGCGTGAACGTGCCTTAGGCATGCTGCAAGGAGGCATGAGGACTGCAGATGTGGCCAGGGAAATAAATTGTAGTGTCCGTACTGTGAGACGCCTACGACAGCACTACAGGGACACAGGACGGACAGCTGATCGTCCTCGCAGTGATGGACCACGTGTAACAACACCTGCACAGGATCGGTACATCTGAACATCACACCTGCGGGACAGGTACAGGATGGCAACAACAACGTCCCGAGGTACACCAGGAACACACAATCCCTCCATCAGTGCTCAGACTGTCCGCAATAGGCTGAGAGAGGCTGGACTGAGGGCTTGTAGGCCTGTTGTAAGGCAGGTCCTCGCCAGACATCACCGGCAACAACGTCGCCTATGGGCACAAACCCACCGTCGCTGGACCAGACAGGACTGGCAAAAAGTGCTCTTCACTGACGAGTTGCGGTTTTGTCTCACCCTGGGTGATGGTCGGATTCATGTTTATCGTCGAAGGAATGAGCGTTACACCGAGGCCTGTACTCTGGAGCGGGATTGATTTGGAGGTGGAGGGTCCGTCATGGTCTGGGGCGGTGTGTCACAGCATCATCGGACTAAGCTTGTTGTCATTGCAGGCAATCTCAACGCTGTGCGTTACAGGGAAGACATCCTCCTCCCTCATGTGGTGCCCTTCCTGCAGGCTCATCCTGACATGACCCTCCAGCATGACAATGCCACCAGCCATACTACCCGTTCTGTGTGTGATTTCCTGCAAGACAGGAATGTCAGTGTTCTGCCATGGCCAGCGAAGAGCCCGGATGTCAATCCCATTGAGCACATCTGGGACCTGTTGGATAGGAGGGTGAGGGCTAGGGCCATTCCCCCCCAGAAATGTCCGGGAACTTGCAGGTGCCTTGGTGGAAGAGTGGGGTAACATCTCCCAGCAAGAACTGGCATATCTGGTGCAGTCCATGAGGAGGAGATGCACTGCAGTACTTAATGCAGCTGGTGGCCACACCAGATACTGGCTGTTACTTTTGATTTTGACCCTCCCTTTGATCAGGGACACATTATTCCATTTCTGTGAGTCACATGTCTGTGGAACTTGTTCAGTTTACGTCTCAGTTGTTGAATCATGTTATGTTCATAAAAATATTTACACATATTAAGTTTGCTGAAAATAAACGCAGTTGACAATGAGAGGACGTTTGTTTTTTTGCTGAGTTTATAAACAACTTTTGTAAAGCTCATGTTCTGAGCTAGCCATTAAAAAGTATAGTCTACAGATCTAATTGAATCTGAACAACCTTTTAATTAGAACAGAATATATAAAAATATTACATTGGCTTCCCATCATCTGAAACCATCAATTTATACATGTTAAGGTTGTTCACAGACTGCATTTAACACTAAGGAAACATTTTATGATGAAATTGTCCCCAACTCCCAACTGTTCACTGTGTCCCCTAAATCAGGTAGCCACATTCTTTCATATGATGTGGTAGTGCCATAAAGTTCAATGCTTCTGGAGCAAAGTTACAACGTTTATTTAGAAGTGCATGAATGTAAATATGCAATGCCTTGCATCTAATATGTTACTTAAAGATGATATCTCCTTGAATCACTCAATCAATCAGAGAATATTAAAAATGATGTTGGCGCTTAGATGGCAATCACCTCGCTCTCTCCCAATTCACCAGTGGATACAGTTACTATAAGAAGTTATAACATTATAATTATCAACAGAGAGAATGAACGGTGCTATTCAAGGAACAATTACAGCCTGGACAAATATACTTGACTTTGTAAAGAATCATCTCAGCTAAAGCCCAACACATACAAATAAATATTCCATAAAGCCTAACACATACATTCATTAAGTATTCCATGCCCCTTGACTTTTTCCACATTTTGTTACATTACAGCCTTATTCTAAAATTTATTAAATCGTTTTTTTCCCTTCATCAATCTACACACAATACCCCATAATGACGAAGCAAAATAATATCACATTTACATAAGTATTCAGACCCTTTACTCAGTACTTTTTGAAGCACCTTTGGCAGCGATTACAGCCTTGAGTCTTCTTGGATATGATGATACAAGCTTGGCACACCTGTATTTTGGGAGTTTCCCCCATTCTTCTCTGCAGATCCTCTCAAGCTCTGTCAGGTTGGATGGGGAGCATCACTGCGCAGCTTTTTTCAGGTCTCTCCAGATATGTTCCATCAGGTTCAAGTCCGGGCTCTGGCTGGACCCCTCAAGGACATTCAGAGACTTGTCCTGAAGCCATACCTGTGTTGTCTTGGCTAAGGGTCGTTGCCCTGTTGTAAAGTGAACCTTCGCCCCAGTCTGAGGTCCAGAGCACTATGGAGCAGGTTTTCATCTCTCTGTAATTTGCTCCGTTCATCAATCCCTCAATCCTGACTAGTCTCCCAGTCCCTGCAGATGAAAAACATCCCCACAGCATGGTGCCACCAACATGCTTCACCGTAGGGATCGTGCCAGGTTTCCTCCAGATGGGACACTTGGCATTCATGCCAAAGAGTTCAATCTTGGTTTCATCAGACCAGAGAATCTTGTTTGTCACTGTCTGAGAGTCCTTTAGGTGTTTTTTAGCAAACTCCAAGCAGGCTGTCATGTGCCTTTTACTGAGGAGTGGCTTCCATCTGGCTACTCTACCATAATGGACAGATTGTTGGTGTCACGTCCTGACCATAGTGCTTATGTGTTTTGCTTGTTTTAGTGTTGGTCAGGACGTGAGCTGGGTGGGCATTCTATGTTGTGTGTCTAGTTTGTCTGTTTCTGTGTTCAGCCTAATATGGTTCTCAATCAGAGGCAGCTGTCAATCGTTGTCCCTGATTGAGAATCATATATAGGTGGTTTGTTTTGTGTTGGGGATTTGTGGGTGGTTGTTTTCTGTGTCAGTGTTTGTACCACACGGGACTGTTACGGCTAGTTCTTTTGTTATTTTGTAATTGTATATTGTTTTCGTGCATATTAAATCATGGAAACTTACCACGCTGCACATTGGTCCTCCGATCCTTCTCGCCTCTCCTCGTCTGAGGAGGAGGACGACTTAGACTGCCGTTACAGTTGGAGATGGTTGTCCGTCTGGAAGATTCTCCCATCTCCACAGAGGAACTCTGGAGCTCTTTCGGGTCTTTCGGGTTCTTGGTCACCACCCTGACCAAGGCCCTTCTTCCCCAATTGCTCAGATTTGCCTGGCGGCCAACTCTTGGAAGTGTCTTAGTGGTTCCAAACTTCTTCCATTTAAGAATGATGGAGGCCACTGTGTTCTTGGGGACCTTCAATGCTGCAGAAATGTTTTGGTACCCTTCCCAAGATCTGTGCCTCGACACAATACTGTCGAGTTCTACGGTCGATTCCTTCGACCTCATGGCTTGGTTTTTGCTCTGGCATGCACTGTCAACTGTGGGACCTTATTTTGAAAGGTGTGTGCCTTTCAAATCATGTCCAATCAATTAAATTTACCACAGGTGGACTCGAATCAAGTTGTAGTAACAGCTCAATGATAATCAATGGAAACAGGATGCACCTGAGCTCAAATCCGAGTCTCATAGCGAAGGGTCTGAATACTTATGTAAAGAATGTATTTCTGTTTTTAATTTTTTATCAATTGCTATGTAACTATGGGTTATTGTTTGTAGATTGATGAGAAAAAATGTTTTAATCAGTTTTAGAATAATGCTGTAAAGTAACAAAATGTAGAAAAAGCCTTAGGTGCCTTCAGAAAGTATTCACACCCCTTCACTTATTCCATAAAAAAATTGTGGCACAGTCTGAATTCAAAAATTGATCAAATATTTTTTTCTCACACCCATCTACACGCAATACCCAATAGTGACAAAGTGAAAACAAAAAAAACAAAAATATCGAACTTTGTAGAATCACATTTGGCTTTCTGTGTAAGTCTCTAAGAGCTTTGCACACCCGGATTGTGCAACATTTGCCCATTATTCTTAAAACATTTCTTAAATCTCTGTCAAATTGGTTGTTGATCATTGCTAGACAACCATCTTCAGGTCTTGCCATAGATTTTCAAGTAGATTTAAGTCAAAACTGTAATTCTGCCAATCAGGAACATTCACTGTCTTCTTGGTAATCAACTCCAGTGTATATTTGTCCCTTGTGTTTTCGGCTATTGTTCTGCTGCAAGGTGAATTAATCTCCCAGTGTCCGGTGAAAAGAATAATAAACCAGGTTTTCCTCTAGGATTTTGCCTGTGCTTAGCTCTATTCCGTTTCTTTTTTATACTGAAATACTCCCCAGTCTTTAATGATTACCAGCATACCCATAACATTGCTTTGCCACATGTTTGCAGTATTATTTTAGTGCCTTGTTGCAAACAGGATGCATGTTTTGGAATATTTTTTGTATATTCTGTACAATCCTCCTTCTTTTCACTCTTTCAGTTAGGTTAGCATTGTGGAGTAACTACAATGTTGTTGATCCATCCTCAGTTCTCCTATCACAGCCATTAAACCCTTCAACTGTTTTAAAATCACCATTGGCATCATGGTGAAATCCCTGAGCGGTTTCCTTTCTCTCCGGCTACTGAGTTACATGCTGACCACACCGCTCGCGTCGTGTGCTCGCGTCATGTTATTCAATTATTGAACCTACAATGCTTGCGTGCGCCAACGAGCGTCTGCGTTGCCTAGCGCTAAAATAGAAGTCAGTTATATTTGTGATGCTGCCTCTCCCATATACTCTTTGGTTTAAAGAAGCAGATACCCACGTGCCATCTCCTCATTGGTTACACCCACGTGGGTGATTGAAAGATGAACTGAGTTTGGTCGGTCGTCATGTCAACTATGAAAGTTAGATGCCAATCGCCATATAAAGCCCAAAGAAGAAAAAGCCTGGATGGAGGAGAAATTATTATAAACGATTCGGTTGACCGTTTTATGTGTGGATTCATTATCAGAGTAGAGGACCTTGTGCATTTCAGGTAAAATAACAACTCAACGTTTAAAGCTAGCTAAATAGCACAAATTAGCTAGCAAACGCAAGATAGCTTGCTAAATTGCCTTAAATGTTTATTGCTTTTCGACCTGTCACCAAATTAATATACCGTAATTTCCGGACTATAAGCCGCTACTTTTTTCCCACGCTATGAACCTCGCGGTTTATACAATGACGCGGCTAATTTATGATTATAATTTTTTTCACAAGATTCACGCCGCCAAAAAACTGAGCACCGTCACATAATGTGACGTAAATCGAGCGCGCTCAAACTTCCCATCATTCTGATTACGGTAGTCATTTTGTCACCCTCATCATGGCAAAGACACGGAGAAATGCATATGATGCAGCTTTCAAGTTGAAGGCGATCGATCTGGCTGTTGGAAAAGGAAATAGAGCTGCTGCACGGGAGCTTGGCCTTAATGAGTTGATGATAAGACGTTGGAAACAGCAGCGTGAGGAACTGACTCAGTGCAAAAAGACAACAAAAGCTTTCAGAGAAGAAAAGCAGATGGCCCGAACTAGAAAATGAGCTTGAAGACTGGGTCAACACACAGAGAGCAGACGGCCGAGGTGTTTCAACTGTGCAGATCCGACTGAAAGCCAAAACAATCGCCACCGCAATGAAGTTTGACTTTCTTGGTAGGCTACTGTTTACTGCTATTTATTTTTATTTTTGTTACAAGCCGTGTTTCGTTAAAGCCTATTTATTTTTGTTACAAGCCGTGTTTCGTTTAAAAGCCTATTTCTTTTTGTTACAAGCCGTGTTTCGTTTAAAGGCTGTGTAAAGTTCATTTGTTTCAATGTACCGGTAGGCACTTGCGGCTTATAGACATGTGCGGTTTATTTATGTACAAAATACATATTTGTAAAAAATTCTGTGGGTACGGCTTATATTCAGGTGCGCTTAATAGTCCAGCAATTACGGTAATTGGTTTAGAGTTTGTTTTGATATTTCAACCTGCGTCTCGTGATCGTGTTTGGTGTGGGGGGACAAAATCAATTTGCGCACAATGACGCGCGATGGTGCACGCGTGTGGCCTGTTTGGGTACGGTGTTAGGAAGGACGTGTGTATCTTTGTAGTGACTGGGTGTATTGATACACCATCCAAAGTGTAATTAATAACTTCATCATGTTCAAAGGGATATAAGATGGCGCCGACAGGCATGGCAGCTCTGCTTCTAGCTCCTAAGCAACTTTGCAGTATTTCGTTTTTTGTGTGTTATTTCTTACATTATTAGCCAATAATTTTGGGGGGTGTTATTACATACAGCCAGAAATAACTTTTGGATATCAGAGTGGCGATAACTCACCAGCATTACGACTTGAAATACATCTTTCCCGAATTGGATCCTTTGTTCATATCCCCCCAGGGCAATTTAACTTATCACAGAGGCTGCTCCAAGACGCCACCGGTGGAAAAGAGGTATTCGGAGTGGACTTCTAGTCCCACTCAGGAGTCGTGCACACCATCCACCGCTTCCGAGTATATAACTCGCTAATATTCAGTCTCTGGACAATAAAGTAGACAAGCTCGGGGCGAGGATCTCCTTCCAGAGAGACATCAGGGACTGTAACATACTCTGTTTCACAGAATCATGGCTCTCTCCAGATATACTGTGCCCATCCATACATCCAGCTGGGTTCTCAGTACATCTTACAGACAGGAATAAAGAACTCTTTGGTAAGAAGAAAAGTGGTGGTGTAGAGTACGTTACATGATTAACTGCTCATGGTGTGAGTGTTATAACGTACAGGAACTCAAGTCCTTTTGTTCACCCGACCTAGAATACCTCACAATCAAATGCCGACTGTATTACCTCCCAAGAGAATTCTCTTCGGTTATAGTCACAGTATATAGCCGTGTATATTCCCCCTCAACCCGATATCACGACGGCCCTCAATAAACTACACTTTACTTTTATTGTAGCTGGGGAGTTTAACAAAGCAAATTTTGGGAAAACGCTACCAAAGTTCTTTCAACAAATTGCCTGTAGTAACCGCCATCAAAAACTCTCAACCATTGTTACTCCCACTTCCGGGATGGCTACAAGGCCCTCCCCCGCCCTTCCTTCGGCAAATCAGATCATGACTCTATCCTGCTTCTCCCTTCCTATAGGCCGAAACTCAAACAGGAAGTACCCGTGCTAAGGTCTATTCAACGCTGGGCTGACCAATCGGAATCCATGCTTCAAAGTTGTTTTGATCACGCGGACTGGGATATGTTCCGGGTTGCCTCTGAGAATAACATTGACATATACATGGACACGGTGACAGAGTTCATCAGGAAGTTTATAAGGGATGTTGTTCCCACGGTGACTATTAAAACCTACTCAAACCAGAAACCCTGGATAGATGGCTACATTCGTGCAAAACTAAAAGCGTGAACCACCGCATTTAACCATGACAAGGTGACTGGGAATATGGTTGAATACAAACAGTGTAGTTATTCCCTCCGTAAGTCAATCAAACAGGCAAAATGTCAGTAGAGAGACAAAGTGGAGTCACAATTCAATGGCTCAGCATGAGATGTATGTGGCAGGGTCTACATATAATCACGGATTGCAAAGGGAAAACCAGCCACATCGCGGACACTGACGTCTTTCTCCCGGATAATCTTCTTCCGCTTTGAGGATAACACAGTGCCACCGACGCGGCCCGCTTCCAAGGACTGTGGGCTCTCCTTCTCCGTGGCCTAACACTCCGTGAGTAAGACATTTAAGCGTGTTGTCCCATGCAAGGCTGCCGGCCCAGACGTAATCCCTAGCCGTGTCCTCAGAACATGTGCAGACCAGCTGGCTGGAGTGTTTACAGACGTATTCAATCTCTCCCTATCCCAGTCTGCTGTCCCCACTTGCTTCAAGATGTCCACCATTGTTCCTGAACCCTGCCCTGTGCAACTGGGTCCTAGACTTCTTGACGGGTCACCCCCAGGTGGTGAAGGTAAGAAACAACACCTCAACTACGCTAATCTTCAACACAGGGGCCCCACCTGTGTGCGTGCTCAGCCCCCTCCTGTACTCCCTGTTCACCCATGACTGCATGGCCACACACGCCTCCAACTCAGTCATCAAGTTTGCAGACGACACAACAGTAGTAGGCCAATGACAAGACAGCCTACAGGGAGGAGGTGAGGGCAATGGCAGAGTGGTGCCAGGAAAATAACCTCTCCCTCAACGTCAAAAAAACAAAGGAGCTGATCGTGGACTTCAAGGGACAGCAGAGGGAGCACACCCCTATCCACATCGACGGGACCGCAGTGGAGAAGGTGAAAAGCTTCAAGTTCCTCGGAGTACACATCACTGACAATCTGAAATCAAATCAAATTTCAAATCAAATGTATTTATATAGCCCTTCTTACATCAGCTGATATATCAAAGTGCTGTACAGAAACCCAGCCTAAAACCCCAAACAGCAAGCAATGCAAGAGTAGAAGCACGGTGGCTAGGAAAAACTCCCTAGAAAGGCCAAAACCTAGGAAGAAACCTAGAGAGGAACCTGGCTATGGGGGGTGGCCAGTCCTCTTCTGGCTGTGCCGGGTGGAGATTATAACAGAACATGACCAAGATGTTCAAGTGTGCATAAATGACCAGCATGGTCAAATAATAGTAATCACAGTGAACAGGTCAGGGTTCCATAGCCGCAGGCAGAACAGTTGAAACTGGAGCAGCAGCACGGCCAGGTGGACTGGGGACAAGGAGTCATCATGCCAGGTAGTCCTGAGGCATGGTCCTAGGGCTCAGGTCCTCCGAGAGAGAGAGAGAGAGAGAGAAAGAAAGAAAGAAAGAAAGAAAGAAAGAAAGAAAGAAAGAAAGAAAGAAAAAGAAAGAAAGAGAGAATTAGAGAGAGCATACTTAAATTCACACAGGACACCGAATAAGACAGGAGAAATACTCCAGAAATAACAGACTGACCCTAGCCCCCCGACACATAAACGACTGCAGCATAAATACTGGAGGCTGAGACAGGAGGGGTCAGGAGACACTGTGGCAGGATATAACCCCACCCACTTTGCCAAAGCACAGCCCCCACACCACTAGAGGGATATCTTCAACCACCAACTTACCATCCTGAGACAAGGCCGAGTATAGCCCACAAAGATCTCCGCCACGGGACAACCCAAGGGGGGGCGCCCTCCCAGACAGGAAGACCACGTCAGTGACTCAACCTACTCAAGTGACGCACCCCTCCTAGGGACGGCATAGAAGAGCACCAGTAAGCCAGTGACTCAGCCCCTGTAATAGGGTTAGAGGCAGAGAATCCCAGTGGAGAGAGGGGAACCGGCCAGGGAGAGACAGTAAGGGCGGTTCGTTGCTCCAGTGCCTTTCCGTTCACCTTCACACTCTTGGGCCAGACTACACTCAATCATTGGACCTACTGAAGTCTTCAAATTCTGGGGTTCTAGTCAGGATTCTAGCAGCCGTATTTAGCACTATCTGAAGTTTATTTATTGCTTTATCCGGGTAGCCGGAAAGTAGAGCATTGCAGTAGTCTAACCTAGAAGTGACAAAAGCATGGATTCATTTTTCTGCATAATTTTTGGACAGAAAGTTTCAGATTTTTGCAATGTTACGTAGATGGAAAAAAGCTATCCTTGAAACAGTCTTGATATATTCGTCAAAAGAGAGATCAGGGTCCAGAGTAACGCCGAGGTCCTTCACAGTTTTATTTGAGACGACTGTACAACCATCAAGATTAATTGTCAGATTCAACAGAAGATCTCTTTGTTTCTTGGGACCTAGAATAAGCATCTCTGTTTTGTCCGAGTTTAAAAGTAGAAAGTTTGCAGCCATCCACTTCCTTATGTCTGAAACACAGGCTTCCAGCGAGGGCAATTTTGGGGCTTCACCATGTTTCATTGAAATGTACAGCTGTGTGTCATCCGCATAGCAGTGAAAGTTTACATTATATTTTCGAATGACATCCTCCAGAGGTAAAATATATAATGAAAACAATAGTGGTCCTAAAACAGAACCTTGAGTAACACCGAAATTTACAGTTGATTTGTCAGAGGACAAACCATTCACAGAGACAAAATGATATCTTTCCGACAGATAAGATCTAAACCAGGCCAGAACTTGTCCTTGTAGACCAATTTGGGTTTCCAATCTCTCCAAAAGAATGTGGTGATCGATGGTATCAAAGCAGGTCTAGGAGCACGAGGACAGATGCAGAGCCTCGGTCTGACGCCATTAAGAGGTAATTTACCACCTTCACAAGTGCAGTCTCAGTGGTATGAAATGGTCCACCCACACAGACAGTGTGGTGAAGAAGGCCTCATCAACCTCAGGAGGCTGAAGAAATTTGGCTTGGCCCTTAAGACCCTCACTAACTTTTACAGATGGACAATTTAAAGCATCCTGTCGGCTGTATCGCCGCCTGGTACGGCAACTGCACCGCCAGCAATCACAGGGCTCTCAAGAGGATGCCCAAAGCATCACCGGGGGCACACTGCCTGCCCTCTAGGACACCTGCAGCACCCGATGTCACAGGAAGGCCAAAAAGATCATCAAGGTCATCAACCACACAAGCCACTGCCTGTTCACCACACTATCATCCAGAAGGCGAGGTCAGTACAGGTGCATCAAAGCTGGGACCAAGAGACTGAAAAACAGCTTCTATCTCAAGGCCATTAGACTGTTAAATAGCCATCACTACCCGGCTACCACCCGGTTACTCAACCCTGCATCATAGAGGCTGCTGCTCTATGTACATAGACATGGAATCACTGGTCACTTTAATAATGTAACACTAGTTTAATAATGTTTACATACTGTTTAACTCACTTCATAGATATACAGTGGGGCAAAAAAGTATTTAGTCAGCCACCAATTGTGCCAGTTCTCCCACTTAAAAAGATGAGAGAGGCCTGTAATTTTCATCATAGGTACACTTCAACTATGACAGACAAAATGAGGAAAAATAATCCAGAAAATCACATTGTAGGATTTTTTTATTAATTTATTTGCAAATTATGGTGGAAAATAAGTATTTGGTCACCTACAAACAAGCAAGATTTCTGGCTCTCACAGACCTGTAACTTCTTCTTTAAGAGGTTCCTCTGTCCTCCACTCGTTACCTGTATTAATGGCACCTGTTTGAACTTGTTATCAGTATAAAAGACACCTGTCCACAACCTCAAACAGTCACACTCCAAACTCCACTATGGCCAAGATCAAAGAGCTGTCAAAGGACACCAGAAACAAAATTGTAGACCTGCACCAGGCTGGGAAGACTGAATCTGCAATAGGTAAGCAGCTTGGTTTGAAGAAATCAACTGTGGGAGCAATTATTAGGAAATGGAAGACATACAAGACCACTGATAATCTCCCTCGATCTGGGGCTCCACGCAAGATCTCACCCCGTGGGGTCAAAATGATCACAAGAACGGTGAGCAAAAATCCCAGAACCACACGGGGGGACCTAGTGAATGACCTGCAGAGAGCTGGGACCAAAGTAACAAAGCCTACCATCAGTAACACTACGCCGCCAGGGACTCAAATCCTGCAGTGCCAGACGTGTCCCCCTGCTTAAGCCAGTACATGTCCAGGCCCGTCTGAAGTTTGCTAGAGAGCATTTGGATGATCCAGAAGAAGATTGGGAGAATGTCATATGGTCAGATGAAACCAAAATAGAACTTTTTGGTAAAAACTCAACTCGTCGTGTTTGGAGGACAAAGAATGCTGAGTTGCATCCAAAGAACACCATACCTACTGTGAAGCATGGGGGTGGAAACATCATGCTTTGGGGCTGTTTTTCTGCAAAGGGACCAGGACCACTGATACGTGTAAAGGAAAGAATGAATGGGGCCATGTATCATGAGATTTTGAGTGAAAACCTCCTTCCATCAGCAAGGGCATTGAAGATGAAACGTGGCTGGGTCTTTCAGCATGACAATGATCCCAAATACACCGCCCGGGCAACGAAGGAGTGGCTTCGTAAGAAGCATTTCAAGGTCCTGGAGTGGCCTAGCCAGTCTCCAGATCTCAACCCCATAGAAAATCTTTGGAGGGAGTTGAAAGTCCGTGTTGCCCAGCAACAGCCCCAAAACATCACTGCTCTAGAGGAGATTTGCATGGAGGAATGGGCCAAAATACCAGCAACAGTGTGTGAAAACCTTGTGAAGACTTACAGAAAACGTTTGACCTCTGTCATTGCCAACAAAGGGTATATAACAAAGTATTGAGATAAACTTTTTTTATTGACCAAATACTTATTTTCCACCATATTTTGCAAATAAATTCATAAAAAATCCTACAATGTGATTTTCTGGAATTTTTTTTCTCATTTTGTCTGTCATAGTTGAAGTGTACCTATGATGAAATTACAGGCCTCTCTCATCTTTTTAAGTGGGAGAACTTGCTGACTAAATACTTTTTTGCCCCACTGTATATTGTATTCTACTGTATTTAAGTCAATGCCATTATGACTTTGCTCATCCTAATATTCATATATTTCTTAATTCCATTATTTTACTCATAGATGTGTGTATTGTTGGGAATTGTTAGATACTACTGCACTGTTGGCGCTAAGAACACAAGCATTTCACTACACTCGTAATAACATCTGTTAAATATGTGTATGTGACCAATCAAATTAGATTTAATTTGAAATTCAATATCTGCTTTTTTTAACAATAGGTGCCCTTCTCTGCGAGGAATTGGAACACCTCCCTGGTCTTTGTGGTAAATCTGTGTTTGAAATGCACTGCTCAACTGAAGGACCTTACAGATAATTGTATGTGTGGGGTACTGAGATGAGGTAGTTATTGAAAAACCATGTTAAACAGCTACATGTTTTAGAAACTTAAAAATGTGACTGGATAATGTACCTGTAACACCCCCCCCCCCAAAAAAATAATTACAAAACAAAATAAGTGCTACTACATAAAAGCCCACTCACTCCTTGTGTCAGATCACACTGACATCATTCTCATTGAAAGCCAACAGGTGTTGTTATGTCATTCTGCATCAGGCTTACCACCCTCGATGTCCTCTACCTTTGTGTGATGATGCGTTCTGCCAATTGTATTCCTGTGGTATGTGTTTTCGTGTGTAGCGTGAATGAGCCAACACGCTGTGAATTGCTTGCTGACGTGTGACGGCTTTTATAACCCACAAGGCTAAAGCAAGATGACAACAGACATTCATTCTGAATAGGATACTTTGTCGAGCTCGGACTGAGCAACACCTGACTGTCACACAAAACCATTGGCTGGCTGATGTCCTCTAAAGACAGCTGTGCAACCAAATCAAATCATTTTTTATAGTTATTTGTTTAACACCTGTACTTGGCTCTACAGATATAAAAAAAAATATATAGTTATTTGTATTTTATTTTCCGTCTAACTTAGACCAGAGGTTAATTCAGCCAGTACAAATGCAGTAGAGGTGAAGGACTTTCATCTGTGAAAGTACAATTCATCGACTGCAGACTGAATTGGCTTTGATGTAGGCCTAACACTTGCACCCAGATAAGAGTGTAAACACACCTTCATGCCCATTACATACTATACAATTACGGCTGTACAATAAGCACTCTAGTATCAGTCACTAACAGCCGCTAGCTGCCACAACCCAATCTGAGGTGTACTGTACCTCAACATGCAATATGATTGTATAATGACCACATCAGTATTAGTATTCATTCACTCCTGTGATTCAGAGTGCCTGACACTGTGTGGTTTCCAGTTCCATGGGGACAGCAAGGGGGCTGTTTCTGTAGTGCAGTGCAATTAGCCTAAGAATAGCTAGGCCTTATTGAAGGGGATGATTCCTCACCCTGCTACTTCAGAAACCGCCAGCTCAGCTCCACAGGGAGGCGTCAAAAGGCCTTGAAGGATGATGGTAGTCAGGTGAAGGTAAACTGAAATCAATGGCTAGCCACAAACCAAGGAACACTGGCATTCCTCTAGCTGTCTGTGTGTGAAGTGTGAGGGTGTGTCAGTGATGTCTGTCTGTGTGGGTGGTTATGGGTTGTGTGTGTGTGTGTGTGTGTACTCTGCTTTGTTGACTGCCTACCATTTACACAATCCCAAACAGCCTAGATGTTTCAGGGCTCTACCTTTCAGCACTGTCCAAACAGAGCTCATAGAGCGTATCTGCGAAGTGGAGGAAAACAGTATCACTGACAGACTCTCAAAACACAGAGAAAAGTTTACATTCCCCAAACATCACTTCTGTCGTCACCCCATACACTTTCTTCATAAACTATCTAATTTCACTCATAGAGCTGTATGCCTATGTGATGTTGTCACAGGTGCCGAAGATTCATGTGAAAAGACAAGCGTAGAAAGCTAATTAGCACCTGAACCTCGACATCTCACTCCGTACATTTCTGGAGGTGGAGATTAGATGCCTCAGCTGACATGGGAGGTGTGAGCGGTGCTGCTGATATGCAAATGAGGCAGTTAATTACGGTGGAATAATATTATTAGATCTACCAGGACTGTTTGCTTCCTTGTATGGAGATGGATGGAAATGATGTATTATTAATAGGGATGTCAAAGGTCAGTCTTGTATTGTTTTTCTTTAGATATACTCCAAGTCTTTTGATGTTGTTGAAGTGAGTGCACTCACTGCAGTGTGGCTGTTTGTGTTTTATGAGCAATAATGATGGCTGTATCCTGCCAATTTACATTGAATGACCACACATAGCGAGAGAGATTGTCTTATTGCAAACGGCAACAACTCTTGACTATAAAAGAGATTTCATACATAATAATGTGCTTTCTGTGTATCCATTACAGCATATTCCATAGCAGTGTTCTGTATCCATAAATGTAACTCTTGTAAATTATAGATTTGATTTGATTTTAATCCACATTTCACATAGCCTTGGGTGTTCCAGTACTGTGCATCCAGGAAAACATTCCAGGAAAACCAGGAAAACATGCTCAAAGCCCTGTAGCTAAATCTCAAATTACTGTCAACTTTATGGTGAATGCAGAGATACTATGTGCTTTGTCCTCATCAGCACTCGTCTCTCTCTCTCTCTCTCTCTCTCTCTCTCTCTCTCTCTCTCTCTCTCTCTCTCTCTCTCTCTCTCTCTCTCTCTCTCTCTCTCTCTCTCTCTCTCTCTCTCTCTCTCTCTCTCTCATATGCCCTCTCTCTCTCTCATATGCCCTCTCTCATGCCCTCTCTGCCGATATGAGTTGATTGTGAATCCCATTGGTAGCTTAGCAACCGCTTGCAGCACACTTGAAACTTCCATTTGGGCTCAGTGTTCTCATATCATAATGGAAATAAATCATAGCTTTTGTTTTCCTTACTTCTAAGTAGATCTGGATTATTACAGAATATTGATGCCTGTGTTATAACACTACCCGTAATCCCTATATGAATGTACAGCTAAAGGCCAAAATAAAGTAAACACCAACATAGTGTCTTAGTAGGGCGTTGGGGCCACCACGAGCCAGAACAACTTCAATGCACCTTCGCATAGATTCTACAAGTGTCTGGAACTCTATTGGAAGGATGTGACACCAATCTTCCATGGGAAATTCCGCAATTTGGTGGAAATCGCTGTCTCTGAAAACATTTCACTATCTCCAATAAGTGTGACATTAGGTTGAAATCTGGTGACTGAGATGGCCATGGCATATGGTTTACATTGTTTTCATGCTCATCAAAACATTCATTGATCACTCGTGTCAGGTGGATGGTTACATTGTCATCCTATGGGGGAATAGCCATGGTATGTACTAGAGGTCGACCGATTAATCGGAATGGCCGATTAATTAGGGCCGATTTCAAGTTTTCATAACAATTTTTTTTACACCTTTATTTAATCTTTATTTAACTCGGCAAGTCCGTTAAGAACACTTTCTTATTTTCAATGATGGCCTAGGAACGTTCTGCCTCGTTCAGGGGCTGCACGACAGATTTTTAACCTTGTCAGCTCGGGGGATCCAATCTTGCAACCTTACAGTTAACTAGTCCAATTCTCTAACACCTGATTACATTGCACTCCACGAGTAGTCTGCCTGTTACGCGAATGCAGTAAGCTAAGGTAAGTTGCTAGCTAGCATTAAACTTATCTTATAAAAAACAATCAATCAATGACTGTCATTGCTCCAATGTGTACTTAACCATAAACATCAATGCCTTTCTTAAAATCAATACACAAGTATATATTTTTAAACCTGCATATTTAGCTAAAAGAAATCCAGGTTAGCAGGCAATATTAACCAGGTGAAATTGTGTAATTTCTCTTGCGTTCATTGCACGCAGAGTCAGGGTATATGCAACAGTTTGGGCCACCTGGCTCTTTACTAACTAATTTGCCAGAATTTTACGTAATTATGACATAACATTGAAGGTTGTGCAATGTAACAGGAATATTTAGACTCATGGATGCCACCCGTTAGATAAAATACGGAACGGAATAAACGTTTTGTTTTCGAGGTGATAGTTTCCGGATTAGTCAAAGGTATATGGTTTAGAGAGAAATAGTCGACGCGTTATAATTCCTGTAATAACTTGCGGCTGAACTTGAAAGGGGTTCCTTCGTTATTTTACCGTTCATGTCTTCCATAGAGAATGTCTTGATCTACTTCAAATAAGGTCTGTGTTTCGCGGAGGAGCAGACTGACAGGGGACCATGCAGACAAGCTCTGCTCTGCACTACAACCTAAAACTTCTTAACTGGGAATATTGAAGAACCATGAAAGCTGGTGGTTCGTTTTAACATATGTTCTCATGTTATTTGAGACTAAATTGATTTTATTTATGTATTATTTTAAGTTAAAATAAAAGTGTTCATTGTTCATTCAGTATTGTTGAAATTGTCATTATTACAAAAATGTGTGTGTGTATGATATATATACACTGCTCAAAAAATAAAGGGAACACTAAAATAACACATCCTAGATCTGAATGAATGAACTATTCTTATTGAATACTTTTTTCTTTACATAGTTGAATGTGCTGACAACAAAATCACACAAAAATTATCAATGGAAATCAAATTGATCAACCCATGGAGGTCTGGATTTGGAGTCACACTACAGGCTGATCCAACTTTGATGTAATGTCCTTAAAACAAGTCAAAATGAGGCTCAGTAGTGTGTGTGGCCTCCACGTGCCTGTATGACCTCCCTACAACGCCTGGGCATGTACCTGATGAGGTGGCGGATGGTCTCCTGAGGGATCTCCGCCCAGACCTGGACTAAAGCATCCGCCAACTCCTGGACAGTCTGTGGTACAACGTGGCGTTGGCGGATGGAGCGAGACATGATGTCCCAGATGTGCTCAATTGGATTCAGGTTCCTTCTTGCCACAGCTCACATTGATGTGCCATCCTGGATGAGCTGCACTACCTGAGCCACTTGTGTGGGTTGTAGACTCCGTCTCATGCTACCACTAGAGTGAAAGCACCGCCAGCATTCAAAAGTGACCAAAACATCAGCCAGGAAGCATAGGAACTGAGAAGTGGTCTGTGGTCACCACCTGCAGAACCACTCCTTTATTGGGGGTGTCTTGCTAATTGCCTATAATTTCCACCTGTTGTCTATTCCATTTGCACAACAGCATGTGAAATTTATTGTCAATCAGTGTTGCTTCCTAAGTGGACAGTTTGATTTCACAGAAGTGTGATTGACTTGGAGTTACATTGTGTTGTTTAAGTGTTCCCTTTATTTTTTTGAGCAGTGTATATTTTATACTTGAGATTCTTCAACGTTGCCACCCGTTGCCTTGATGACATCTTTGCACACGCTTGGCATTCTCTCAACCAGCTTCATGAGTGTCACGTTCCTGACCTGTTTTCTGTTAGTTTTGTATGTGTTAGTTGGTCAGGATGTGAGTTTGGGTGGGCAGTCTATGTTTTCTGTTTCTATGTTGGTTTAAAGGGTGACCTGATATGGCTCTCAATTAGAGGCAGGTGGTTTTCATTTCCTCTGATTGAGAGTCATATTAAGGTAGGTGTTTTCACACTGTTGGTTGTGGGTGGTTGTCTTCCGTGTCTGTGTATGTTGCGCCACACGGGACTGTTTCGGTATGTTTGTTCGTTCGGTTTTTGTGTAGTCTGTTTTCCCGGTTCGTGCGTTCTTCGTGTTACATGTAAGTTCTTACGTTCAGGTCAGTCTACATCGTTTATTGTTTTTGTTAGTTAGTCAAGTATAGTTTGTTTTCGTCTTGTTTAAATAAATATCATGTCATATCACAACGCTGCGCCTTGGTCGAATCACTACTCCTCCTCTTCGTATGAAGAGGAGGAGGAACACCGTTACAGAACCACCCACCAATCCAGGACCAAGCAGCAACAACAGGAGAGGCTGAATTATTTGGAGAAATGGACATGGGAGGAAGACCTAGAAGGCAAAGGACCCTGGGCGCAGCCAGGAGAATATCGCCGCCCCAAAGAGGAGCTGGAGGCAGCTAAAGCTGAGAGGCGGCGATATGAGGAGGCAGCAAGGAAGCAAGGCTGGAGGCCGGAGAATCAAGCCCAAAACCGGCGTTATGAGGGGACGCGTCTAGCACGGAAGCCCGAAAAGCCCGTGAGTACTACCCCAAAATTTCTTGGGGGGGGGCTAAGAGGTAGTGGGCCAAGGGCAGGTAGGAGACCTGCGCCCACTTCACAGGCTAACCGTGGAGAGCGGGAGTACGGGCGAACACCGTGTTACGCAGTAGAGCGCACGGTGTCTCCTGTACGTGTGCATAGCCCGGTGCGGGTTATTCCACCTCCCCGCACTGGTAGGGCTAGATTGAGCGTTGAGCCGGATGTCATGAAGCCGGCCCTACATATCTGGCCACCAGTACGTCTCCTCGGGCCGGCTTACATGGCACCAGCCTTACGCATGGTGTCCCCGGTTCGCCTACATAGCCCGGTGCGGGTTATTCCACCTCCCCGCACTGGTCGGGCGACGGGGAGCATTCAACCAGGTAAGGTTGGGCAGGCTCAATGCTCAAGGGAGCCAGTACGCTTGCACGGTCCGGTATTTCCGGCGCTACCTCCCCGCCCCAGCCCAGTACCACCAGTGCCTACACCACGCACCAGGCTTCCAGTGCGTTTTCAGAGCCCTGTTCCTCCTCCACGCACTCTCCCTATGGTGCGTGTCTCCAGCCCAGTGCCTCCAGTTCCGGCACCACGCACTAAGCCTCCTGTGCGTCTCCAGAGCCCTGTACGCACTGTTCCTTCTCCCCGTACTCGTCCTGATGTGCGTGCACTCAGCCCGGTGCCACCAGTGCCGGTACCACGCACCAGGCCTATAGTGCGCTTCGAGAGGTCAGTGTGCCCTGTCCCTGCTCCCCGCACTAGGCTTGAAGTGCGTGTCTCCAGTCCGGTGCCTCCAGTTCCGGCACCACGTACCAGGCCTACAGTGCGTCTCAGCCGGCCAGAGTCTGCCGTCTGCCCAACGGCGCCTGAACTGTCCGTCTGCCAAGCGCCGCATGAACTGCCCGTCTGTATTGAGCCTTCAAAGCCGCCCGTCTGCCATGAGCCTGCAAAGCCGCCCGTCTGCCATGAGCCTACAGAGCCTTCCGCCAGACAGGAGCCGCTAGAGCCTTCCGCCAGACAGGAGCCGCTAGAGCCTTCCGCCAGACAGGAGCAGCCAAAGCCTTCCGCCAGACAGGATCAGCCAGAGCCATCCGTCTCCGCAGCGCCATCTGAGCCATCCGTCTCCTCAGCGCCATCTGAGCCATCCGTCTCCTCAGCGCCGTCTGAGCCATCCGTCTCCCCAGCGCCGTCTGAGCCATCCGTCTCCCCAGCGCCGTCTGAGCCATCCGTCTCCCCAGCGCCGTCTGAGCCATCCGTCTCCCCAGCGCCGTCTGAGCCATCCGTCTGTCCCGAGCCATTAGAGCCGCCCGTCTGTCCCGAGCCGTCAGAGCCGTTAGTCAGTCAGGAGCCGCTAGAGCCATTCGTCAGTCAGGATCTGCCAGAGCCGCCAACCAGACAGGATCTGCCAGAGCCGCCAACCAGACAGGATCTGCCAGAGCCGCCAACCAGACAGGATCTGCCAGAGCCGCCAACCAGACAGGATCTGCCAGAGCCGCCAACCAGACAGGATCTGCCAGAGCAGCCAACCAGACAGGATCTGCCAGAGCCGTCAGCGAGCCATGAGCGTCCAGAGCCGTCAGCCAGCCATGAGCGTCCAGAGCCGTCAGCCAGTCATGAGCTGCCCCTCAGCCCAGAGCGGCCATTTATCCAGAACTGCCCCTCAGTCCAGAGCTGTCTCTCTGTCCGGAGCTGCCCTTCAGTCCGGAGTTGCCCCTCTATCCTGAGCTACCTCTCTATCCTGACCTACCTCTCTGTCCTGTGCTATATCTCTGTCCTGAGCTACCTTATCCCGGTGCTGCCCCTTGTCCCGGTGCTGCCCCTTATATTAAGGTTACCATTAAAATTAAGTGGGTGTAAGATGAGGGTGGTCATTCTAAGGGGGAGACGTAAGCTGGGATTGACTATGGTGGGGTGGGGACCTCGCCCAGAGCCTGAGCCACCACCATGGTCAGATGCCCACCCAGACCCTCCCCTAGACTTTGTGCTGGTGCGCCCGGAGTTCGCACCTTGAGGGGGGGGTTATGTCACGTTCCTGACCTGTTTTCTGTTAGTTTTGTATGTGTTAGTTGGTCAGGACGTGAGTTTGGGTGGGCAGTCTATGTTTTCTGTTTCTATGTTGGTTTAAAGGGTGACCTGATATGGCTCTCAATTAGAGGCAGGTGGTTTTCATTTCCTCTGATTGAGAGTCATATTAAGGTAGGTGTTTTCACACTGTTGGTTGTGGGTGGTTGTCTTCCGTGTCTGTGTATGTTGCGCCACACGGGACTGTTTCGGTATGTTTGTTCGTTCGGTTTTTGTGTAGTCTGTTTTCCCGGTTCGTGCGTTCTTCGTGTTACATGTAAGTTCTTACGTTCAGGTCAGTCTACATCGTTTATTGTTTTTGTTAGTTAGTCAAGTATAGTTTGTTTTCGTCTTGTTTAAATAAATATCATGTCATATCACAACGCTGCGCCTTGGTCGAATCACTACTCCTCCTCTTCGTATGAAGAGGAGGAGGAACACCGTTACAATGAGGTACTCAGCTGGAATGCATTTCAATTAACAGGTGTGCCTTGTTAAAAGTTAATTTGTGGAACTTCTTCAAGTACAGTCGCAAAAACCATCAAGCGCTATGATGAAACTGGCTCTCATGAGGACCGCCACAGGAAAGGAAGACCCAGAATTACCTCTGCTGCAGAGGATAAGTTCATTAGAGTTACCAGCCTCAGAAATTGCAGCCCAAATAAATGCTTCACAGAGTTCAAGTAACAGACACATCTCATCATCAACTGTTCAGAGGAGACTGTGTGAATCAGACCTTCATGGTCGAATTTCTGCAAAAAAAACACTACTAAAGGACACCAATTGTGAGGACAGACGCTTGAGACGAGAAGCAGGTACAGGAAGGGAACATTTAATAACCAACGGACAGGAACAGAATACGGACAGCGTCTGGACAGGGGAAACGTAAACAACAATAATGATGACACGGGGAACCAATAGAGGAGCAGACAGATGTAGATGGGGCAATCAACAATGTGAAGGATTCCAATGAGCGCTGATGTGCGTAATAATGGTGACTGGTGTGTGTAATGAAGGGCAGCCTGGTGCACTCGAGTGTCAGAGAGGGAGAGCGGGAGCAGGCGTTATAGTACCCCCCACAGGGGCACCACCCGGCATCCCACCTGGGTGAGCCTAACGAGCCGGCCGAGGCATGGGCGCTGGACAAGCCGGCTGAGGCGTAGAAGCCAGCTGAGGTGTGGGAACCCAATGAGCCGGCTGAGGCATGACGTGGGATGGGCACCTGCCGAGCCAACCGAGGCAAGATACCCTCTCGAGCCAGCTAAGGCGTGGAAGCCCGACGAGCCAGCTGAGAAACCCCCAGTTCCATCGGCGAGGGAGAGCGGGAGCAGGCGTGACACCAATAAGAAGAGACTTGCTTGGGCAAAGAACCACGAGCAATGGACATTAGACCAGTGGAAATCTGTCCTTTGGTCTGAAGACTCCAAAATTGAGATTTTTGGTTCCAACCTCCGTGTTTTTAGAGTAGGTGAACGGATGATCTCTGCATGTGTAGTTTCCACTGTGAAGCATGAAGGAGGAGGTGTGATGGTGTGGGGGTGCTTTGCTGGTGACACTGTCAGTGATTTATTTAGAATTCAAGGCATACTTAATCAACATGGCTAGCACAACATTTTGCAGCGATATGCCATCCCATCTGGTTTGCGCTTTATTGGGCTATCATTTGTTTTTCAATAGGACAATGACCTAACACACCTCCAGGCTGTGTAAGGGCTATTTGACCAAGAAGGAGAGTGATGGAGTGCTGCATCAGATGACCCGAGTGAAGGAAAAGCAGCCAATAAGTTCTCAGCATATGTGCAAATTCCTTCAAAACTGTTGGAAAAGCATTCCAGGTGAAGCTGGTTGAGAGAATGCCAAGAGTATGCAAAGCTGTCATCAAGGCAAAGGGTGGCTACTTTGAAGAATCTCAAATATAAAATATATTTTGATTTGTTTGACACTTTTTTTTGTTACTACATGATTCCATATGTGTTATTTCATAGTTTTGATGTCTTCACTACTATTCTACAATGTAGAAAATAGAAAAAATAAAGAAAAACCCTTGAATGTTTAGATGTATAATACGCTATACATCAGGGATCATCAACTCGATTCAGCCGCAATCCATTTTTTTTCTTGAGCGGGTGGTCAGTGGGCCGGAACATAATTACAAATAATTTGTAGACTGCAAATTGACCATAAGAAGCCCAAACAGACATAATATTTGACTAAAGCATAATAATTTCAAACCTTGCTTACATTTGTATACGAGCACATTGTCGTGACGTTGTATTAGTTAATGTGACGACTGCTGCTCATCGAATGATTAACGGTTTATAATTAATGATTAAATTAATCAGGCAATTATTAACTCATTAACCTGAGGCACCATGGGAAAATTAGTTATATTGATTGTCCATTTCCCAAATTAACTCAAAGAATATCAGAATATCGATTTTACAACAGTCGCTAATTAATCAATTTCCTCTACAGTCTCATTCTGAACGTCGCATAATCCGGGAATCTGCACAAACCCGAGTCCCACCAATGAGTTCGTACCACACCAATTTTAGTTGATTATTTATTTACTAGAAAGCTAAAATGATAATAAAAGATACACATACACAAAAACACAGTCTAGGCTATTGATTAGAACTTAGAACAACGGGCCAACACACTATGACGCGTGTTACCCAAAATGGGGATTTAAAAGAGAGAGAAAAAGAGAAAGTACACGAGAGAAATATACGTTTGGGTGCATTTGTCAGCTATGCTTATTTTAACCCTAACCTTGCCCCGAACTGCCACTCTTATGGGTCAGAATATAATGATGTAATTACGTGTTGAAGGTCTCAGTGTAGTCTCCGCGTGGACCGTTTAGGCTTCTCAATGACGCACTTCTCTGGTGCAACTCTCTGGTTGTCCTCATGATGTCAGTGTCCTTTTTGGCTTAGTGGTCTGATTCCTCGCCCTTGTTCTGAAAGGGGTCTTCTGAAGACAGCCAGCTCTGTAGCTCAGAGCTCATAGCGTAGGAATGAAACAGTGTAGATATGATTCGATGGGGAGTGGAGGCCGGGTGGTCTGGCTTGAATTCACCCACTTAGACGCAGCTACTCCTCCGTAACATAGATAGAATAAGGTTCCTTTGTCTTCAATCTCATGTTGCGTTTTGGGTTCGTTGACTACTCAGACCTTGGCTACAGTTCGGGTCACTTAGTCTGATATGTTAATTCTTAACTCACATGTCTTATACCCTCGGGTCAGAAGTGGGCTAACCACGTTTAGGGCAATTCTCTGGACGTACCAAGTTATGAGGCAAGGTCTAGATTTTACTCAGATCCAATTTAGACAACTAACTTCACATTTCATCTTTACAAAAACATTCTCTTTGATTTGGACATTTTCCACCCAACGTACAATGTATAAACATCAAGCATATACTAGGAAAACTCTTAAAGTTACAATGTTTTACAAAATAAAAATGACATTAATTTTCATATTCCATCTATCGTCATTACCACCATTGTGGCTGACGGAAACCATTGTTCCAAAGTCCATTTGTTGCATGTTTAATGTTCTGGGGCCGGTTCTCCATAGTGAGAGGACAAAGGAATTGTGTCTGTTGCCTAAGATTTACAATGGACG
Organism: Salvelinus namaycush; assembly: GCF_016432855.1. Taxonomy (NCBI): domain Eukaryota; kingdom Metazoa; phylum Chordata; class Actinopteri; order Salmoniformes; family Salmonidae; genus Salvelinus; species Salvelinus namaycush. The sequence continues at coordinate 32,073,196 of NC_052334.1, read as the reverse complement.
TGAGGGGTCATAAAAACCCCACATCTTCATACCCCTAGATCTCTCCTCCTCTGTTGGGGGTGAGAGATAATCTGTAGGGTTGTGGTCTCCTGTAACCTGACCTGATCAGGACAGTCATGACAACATATATCTCTCTATAATGCCTGTGTAAGGACCGACGATGGAGATGAGAACCAGGTACGGGGAGTCAACATTTATTCAGGACAGACAGGTACAAAACAGAAACATCGTCAGCGCACGGGTAAACAATGACAAACGACAATTAATGCTGAAGCAGGGAACAGAGCGGGGAGCCAGACAGATATAGGTGAGGTAATGACAGAAGTGATTGAGTCCAGGTGAGTCCAATGATCACTGATGTGCGTGACGGGGGGAAGGCAGGTGTGCGTAATGTTGGTGGCAGGAGTGCGTAATGCTGGGGAGCCTGGCGCCTTCGAGCGCCAGGGAGGGGGAGCGGGAGCAAGCATTTACCTTTATTTAACTAAGACAGTTAAGAACAAATTCTTATTTTCAATGACGGCCTAGGAACAGTGGGTTAACTGCCTTGTTCAGGGGCAGAACAACAGATTTTTACCTTGTCGGCTCAGGGATTCAATATTGCAACCTTTGCTCTAAACACTAGGCTACCTGCCGCCTCTAGGGGCGCTGCCCTTCGTCCCACCTGGGCGAGCCTGACGGGCCGGCCGAGGCACGGGCGCTGGACAAGCCGGCTGGGCGTACACTCCCGACGAACCGGCAGAGGCATGGGAGCCTGGCGAGCTGGCTGAGGCATAGGAGCCCGACGATCCAGCTGGGGCGTGAAAGCCTGTTGATCCCGCTGAGGCGTGGGAGCCCGATGGTCCGGCGGAGGCGTAGCAGCCTTAAGAGCCAGCTGGGCGTAAAAACCTGACGATCCGGCTGAGGCCCAACGTGGGATGGGCGCCTTCCGAGCCACGCGGGGCAAGAACCTCACGAGCTAGCTAGGGCGTGACAGCCCGACGAGCTGGCTTAGGCACCCCCGGTTCCATTGGTGGCGGCCCCCAGACCCGACGTCACCACCAACCGGAACGCAGGCACTCCCTGATGCTTCGTATGATGGCTTCAGCATTCTGTAAGGACCGACGCTGGAGATAAGAAGCAGGTACAGGGAGTCAACATTTATTCAGGAACAGACTGGGAACAAAACAGGAACAGGGTCAGCACACGGGTAAACAACAACAAACAACAATTAATGCTGAAGCAGGAGAACCAGACAGATATAGGGGAGGGATTGACAGAGGTGATAGAGTCCAGGAGAGCCCAGTGATCGCTGATGCGCGTAACGGGGGAAGGCAGGTGTGCGTAATGATGTGGCAGGAGTACGTAATGTTGGGGAGTATGGAAGGCCAAGAGTTTCAAATCGTCTTACCCAGAACACTTAATTATCATTTTTCTCTCGCTTTTTTCAATTGTCAAATGTATTTTTTTGTACACACGATTTGAACACTTATGGTCATATTTACAAGAGTATTTTGTATTTGGTGTTCATTGCACCTGTTCAGTGTGCATTTACAGGTCATGTGTGTTTACAGGTGATTAGAACGCTTGTTATGGTCATATTTACAAGCGTATTTTGTATTTGGTAGCTAACGTCACATTGTGATTTTTTAAAGTATTTATGTATTGAAAAAAAGCACATAAAGGCTTCATAATTCAGAAAGGTATTTTTTCATTTTAATTAGCAATCCATAATTTGTCCTTGTCTGAAGTATCAAGCTAAGTATCAAGTGATATATATATATATAAAACAATCCCACCAGATGGGATTGTTTTGTGAAAAGTACCTACTTTTCCAAAACCCTATTTGTTTGATGAATAAATTAAAGCAATAATAGTCACTATACTTTCCTAACCACAAAGACTGAATTCAAATGTTTTCTAAAAAGGAATTTATAAACTGTTACGGAGGCAGCGGAGGAAGGACCAGGGTGCACAACTAGATAAATAAGCTTCTTGTGCGTATGGAGAATGTCTGGGATCTTTTATTTCAGCTCATGAAACATGAGACCAACACTTTACATGTTGTGTTTATATTTTTGTTCAGTATATGTATATATGGATTCAAATAATAATGTTACTACTAGCTTGCTCTCTCCCTGCTTGTCATTGCTCATTGTTCTTCCTTGCTCATCCAAAGCAGGCTTTTCTCCTCCTCGCTAGTCTTCAGATGCTTGACTACATGGTCATCATGTTGTGGCTGTAACATGGACATTGCATTAGAACAACAACTAGATACACTCTTAGATAAAAGGGTTCCAAACGGGTTCTTCAGCTGTCCCCATAGTAGAACCCTTTTTGGTTCCAGGTAGAACCCTTTTGGGTTCCATGTAGAAACCTCTGTGGAAAGGGTTCTACATGGAACCCAAAATGGTTCTACTTGGAACCAAAAGGGTTCTACCTGGAACCAACAAGGGTTCTTCAAAATGTTATCCTATGGGGACAGCTGAATAACTTTTTAAGTTCTAAGAGTGTAGCTCAGGAGTTCTTAAACGTTTTCAGAATGGGACCCAAATTAGAAATTCTGTTTCCTGGGACCAAAGCTTAGGAAAATATGCTATAACTATACATAAATATTGGTACATTTCATTGCCCTTATGCCTAAAACAAATGCAATATAGACAAAAACAAATAACAATGAAATATCCATATAAAAATATATTAATGTTTATTTTCCCACATTAAAAACACTTACAAATCTGTCTAGGTTGGAACTGTTGCTGTTAAAATACAATAATTCATTTTCATTCTGAACTGGAATAAACTGATTTATCACATCACACAGATGTATAACAGAACACACACAGGCTTTTTGATAGTGCAACCCTAAGTATCAGTACAGATGAAAAATGATCAGGCCTACTGTACATCTTACTGTAGAAATTATTGTTGAAAGAAAGTCGAGGTTGGAACTGTTGCTGTTTAAATACAATACATATTTTTTATTCTGAACTGGAATAAACTGATTGATCACATCACACAGATGTAGACCAGAAAACCTACACACATACAAACAGTCCTAATGAGAGGTGTGTGGCTGGTTGAAGTTTTCAACATGTCTATTCTGGGATCAGTTTCTGACAGTACAACACTGAGGTCATGCTCAGCATTCAGTCTGTTTCTGTACTTGTTTTTTAAGAATGTCAGTGTTGAGAACCCTGACTCACATAGGTATGTGGTGCCAAACTGGACCAGAACATCTACTGCTATTGTCTAGATTCTGCAGGGAGCTAGCCTGTTCTCCTAAAACATTAGCTCAGTTAGCCAACATGAGCAAATAAATCTCAGCTTGCTAACTAGAAAAGCCAACCAATTACACAACAAATATACACAAAGTAAACAATTATTTTCTAAACTAATGTTAGTCTCAACCAAATGATACAAATAAAGTACAAATAACTACTGCTCTGTTCCATAATGTAACAACCATTAGTTACAGGCTAGACAGAAGACTATTGCTAGCCATGCTATTTCAATGAAAATAAGCTAGTTAGCCAGCGTCAGCTTTGTAGTTGTAATACTATGTGGAAAAATTGTTTTAATTTCTTTCCCCATTTTTCTCACCAACGCCTTGCTGTAGCGTTTACATTCTGTAAATGTAATTGACTAATTGTAACAATTTGATCCATATTTAGAAATATCTCCCTCCCTCAGTAAGCGATTCCTAGTAACAGGCCAGAAGTCAAAGTCACGGAAATTAAGGTGGGAGGGGCTATAATGTGGTACTTTCAGACGCATGAAATGTACCCGTTGCTAGTGATGGGCATTCCGGCTCTTTTCAGTGAGCTGGCTTGTTCTGCTCAGCTCACCAAAAAGAGCCGGCTCTTTTGGCTCCCAAACGGCTCTTTAAAAAAAACATGTTTTGTATTTTTTCAAGTCAAACAGTTTGCGATAGTTTGACTATGATTGGTGTTAAAACAATTCTAATTTAATTATTAAATGAAATCATACTTTACCTTAACAACAATGTATTTAAAAATGCATTGGTTTGTTATGAAAAAGAATGCTATTAAACAATTGCATTTAAAGTGTAACTTTTTAATGTATATAAAACAAAATGCATATACATCTAACCATTCAAAATGGCTGGAAATCTGTGGCAATCATTTTAGCCAAAGCAATATCAATTTGGCCTTGTTTTGCTACAGACATAGATTTGGGCATAAACTGGTCCATAGAAGACTGCGTTGCTGTGAGTCGCGGAGTAGGCCTACTTGACTGAGTGGATACTGGCTCCACCACTATCACTAACAGGCCCGCTAGTTTCTCGAAGCTCCGCTACAGCTAGCTTCACAGTTGGGTGCACAGCTCGCATATGCCGGTTTAGGTTGTGCGTAGAACCGGCTTTAAATGAGATTTTGTTTTGGCAAATTCTACACTGTGCTGTAACATTGTCTACATTATTAAAATGCATCCAAATGCTGCTGTGCTTCCGAGGCATTTTCCAGCTGTTGTTTTCACAGCTGTCCTTCCTCTCTCTCCTCGGCTGCTAAGTGTGTGACTGTGAGTGACTTGGCTCTGCCCTCCCTCACGCATCTTTGGTTCATTGGTTGACACTGCGTGTCTGATTGACAGGAACAACAGGTGAGGCTGTTAGTCTGAGCAGACAGTCAAAACGAATGTGTGTTTGCTTGAGCATTTAGGCCTATATTATTTAATATATTTTTCGTTCTTTGAATTAGTTAATTCTATTAATTGAAATCTTTTGATTATTTATATCTTAATTTTAAAAAAAATTATAAATACATTCGGCTATTCTGATATGTGAGCCGGCTCCCAACGTTCACCTACAAGAGCCGGCTCTTAGAGCCGACTCGTTCGCGAACAACCCATCACTACCCATTACTACACAGGCGTTCAGAACGTGTGTAGTGGCACAATTTCATGCGTCTGAAAGTACAATATTCAAACGTTCTAATCACCTGTAAATGCACACTGAATAGGTGTAATGAATGTGTGTAAAAATGCCCATAACAAGCATTCAAATCAGGATGATTTGAAACTCTTGGCCTTCCATAGTGGAGCCTGGTGCCATCGAGTGCCAGGGAGGGGGAGCGGGGCAGGCGTGACAGCCTGGAAATACTTTGGAAGAGATTTCCAAAATTAAAATCACTTGGAACTGATTTGCTGGTGTTTTTATAGTATTTTATGTCCAACAATATATATATATATATATATATAATTTATATATACTTTTTTTAAAAGTCATATAATTGAGCACCTCACGCTAATTGCAAATGTTTTGTTGTCTGATTGAGGGAAATACTGTAAGATAAGAGGACTGTCACGTTCTGACCTTAGTTCCTTTGTTTTGTCTTTTGTTTTAGTGTGGTCAGGGTGTGAGGTGGGTGGGTAATCTATGTTTTCTATTTCTGTGTTGGTTTTCTGTGTTTGGCCTGATATGGTTCTCAATCAGAGGCAGCTGTCAATCGTTGTCCCTGATTGGGAACCATATTTAGGTAGCCTGTTTTCTGTTGGGTTTTGTGGGTGGTTGTCTTCAGTCTTTGTGTGTCTGCACCAGAACTGTTTCGGTTTTCACTTTGTTGTTTTTGTATTTTGAGTTGTTCACTTCATTAAATAAGATGAACAATTACTACGCTGCGCATTGGTCCTCTGATCCTTCAAACTTCTCCTCCTCAGACGAGGAGGAAGACGACAGCCGTTACAAGGACTCTATGTATTTTGAAAAACGTGTCGTTGAGGATTATAATAAATACCACTTTGATGTCATACAAGCAAGCCAAACACCCGCGAGTCCAAATGTGCACTTCATATTTCCATAGCACAAAACTTGTGTCATATACAGTGTCAGCGTTTATGACCACCATGTTTGATGTACAGTTAGTAGATGACATGGCATCATACGCTGGGTTGTTTTGAACCGAATGAGCCTGTTTGTCTATTGTGAAGAAAGTTCACGGTGGCACACACACCTGAATGCACTCATGACTATTTTCTCTGCGCACCAAAATGATGATCTGTTTCTCCGAATTGCCTTGTGAAAGCCTAACACTGTAATTTCGTATTTTATAACTTAGCTAGTCATGTTGGCAATAGAACAGGCTTTCAAATGATGCCCACCTGACCCAGATTGCAGTTTATAATGGACCGTTTTGGATTGCGTAAACAACAACCGTAATTGTGTGATGACAGGGATGCAGGGTCGTGTTCCAAACAGAACAACTACAAGTGTGCTTTCTCTAGTTCCTCAACCGCACAGCTAGGAGAGCTCAAAAAAGCACCTTATAGTTGAAGACTCTTCTGTGAGTCATAAAAGTGCACTGAAATGACTTAGGAACTGTGCACACTTTGGAGAGGTGTTGTCACATCCTGACCAGAGTTCTTATGTGTTGTTCTTGTTTTAGTGTTGGTCAGGACGTGAGCTGGGTGGGCATTCTATGTTGTGTGTCTAGTTTGTCTGTTTCTGTGTTCAGCCTAATATGGTTCTCAATCAGAGGCAGCTGTCAATCGTTGTCCCTGATTGAGAATCATATATAGGTGGCTTGTTTTGTGTTGGGATTTTGTGGGTGGTTGTTTCCTGTGTCAGTGTTTGTGCCACACGGGACTGTGACGGTTAGTACGTTTGTTGTTTTGTATTTTGTCTAGTTTTCTTGTCATTGAATCATGGAAACTTACCACGCTGTACATTGGTTCTCCGATCCTTCTCGCCTCTCCTCGTCTGAGGAGGAGGACGACTTAGACTGCCGTTACAGGTGTGTGGCCACTTGGAGACACCAGTTAGTCCTCTCACGCCAGCCCTTTTTGTCTTATGTTGCACCTACCCCACATTTTCCAGGACTATTCTCATCATGTTCCTGAATGTATCCAGAGTATTTTCAGATTTTGTTATCAACAAATGCGGCGAAAAGTACAGTAAATGTAAAATGCACATAACATCAACAGTGCAACGTTTGGATTCAGTCTTGTGTCAGGTGAACTGTTGTGAACTCATCTTTGGTCTAATAATGTTCCCATGATCTCCAAACTGTTCCCTTTCAACTGCTACCATGGTTATGCATATGCATTTCATATGTGTTCTGCAAAAAACATTTCAATTTAGCCCCCTATCCATATAACCCAATTCCCACGAGTGTAAAGGGTTCATTCCTAAATTAACTCAGGAACCACCCCTGTGTGGAAGCACCTGCTTTCAATATACTTTGTATCCCTCATTTACTTAAGTGTTTCCATTATTTTGGCAGTTGCTGTAAGTGCGGGCAGCGATTCAGAAATATGATCATGAGGTTGAATATTCATTTGAATTTCAACTTTCTCAATGGAGGAAACACGTTGTGTCACCACTGTATCAGCTGTGAAAAGCTTGAATTATAAGTCATGTAGAGAGGAAGCAAACTGGGCGTGACATGTTTTAAACAGGTCTTTCCGGTCAGGCAGATACACAAGGTCTCCAGACCCAGTCTAGTGACACGGAAAACAGTGCCACAGGGGATTGTCTACTCCCTAGAATGAGAAAGATTATGGCAGTTTCTTCTTGTGAAGAGAGTGATTGGTGTACAGAAACATTGCTCCTGTCCTGAGACCGCAGGGTGGGACTAGGGGGGTGACTGCAGCATCCATATAGAGCTTAGTAAGGTCCACAAAAGGAAATGTAGGGGCTGCTGTCCTGCTTTAAATACAAGTAGACAGGAAGACCTAATGAAACCAATTTCCTTGAGTCTTTGCATAGGAATGTCTATAGGGAATGAGTCTGTGCATACAGTATATAGACATGACACTGAAGTCCTGCTATTGTTCAAGGAATTACCACTTAACCAGGGAGCAAAAGTCACAAATAACAGTACAGTGCAGTTCTCACATTGTCTATAGCGTTCCCACCTAATCAATACCAGCCATTACTCTGGTGCTGTGTCCAACTGGACAGCAGGCACTACATAGGAGAGGCTCTTGTCTGTGGGCCATGTGATGAGAGTATAGCAGAGCAGTGACACATTGCCTTGAACCTTAAAAAGTGCTCCTTCACTCCAGTGCTGTGCTCCTGCCAAACACTGTAAACTACCATTACCCCAGGCAGAGCAAGGTCAGCAGAGGATAGACGGAGAGTGGAGGAGTGCAGTTCAGGTTGCTGGTGAAGTGTGTGTGTGTGCGTGCGTGTATACCTTCCCAGCTGTTGCAGGGACAAGCTGTAGTAATGCTGCTGGTTTGTAGCTACATCTCTCATGTTCAGCCTGGGGGGGACAAGGTTGTTGTTTATCTAATCTAGCAGCTAATTGATCCGATTAGAGGAAGGAGGCCCTTGGTGTAGCGACAGAGAGGCTCCTCTGGCCCCTTCAGTAAACTGGTGAAGGAGAGCCGCTTTAAGGGCACGACATGCACAGCTGGTGTATAGGCCTCAGAGAAAGCATGGAGTAGAACAAGTCTAGCAGACGTATTAGTCTGGGGGGAAATCATTCTCATCATCATCAATTCTGCCTGAGTTCATTATGGGAGTGTGTGTCTGACTCCAGAAACAAATATCTTGTTAATCTTGTTTTTGAAAGCATATTGGAAACGCGCAGACATACAGACAGACATAGAGTATATTGAACGCATACACATGCACACACATTTCCTTTCCTTCCCTGCCTAAGCAAGTTTGTGTCAGACTCTGGCATCATTACGGAGAAACATTTGAGAAGTGATGCTTTTAGTATTTTATCTCGGCAGGCTTTTTATTTCAAATAAATGGTGGTTTAATTGACCCTGGTCAGTCAGTCGACTGCTCCACCCTCCCCCAGCCTCCAGTTGGCTCGATGGAAGATCAGTCACCTTCTAGCGCATCTTGGTTTTCATTTCAACAACTCTCTGCTTGTGATGTGCTAGATGCCTCGCTTTTAAAAATCCACTGTGGCTGATTTCCTTGATCTTATCTTGCTGCAGCTTTCTGCTCCCCTGATTGTGGGGTCATTGACACATATTTTGAATCTGACTATTATCTTGGGTGCTATCCCCAGGGTTTGGAAGGCGGCCCGTGTGCTCTCTCTCCACAAAAGTGGGGACCCCTCTGACCAAAATAATTATCATCCCAATGTTGAAATTGTCTTGCCTAGCAATTAAAAAAAAATCCTTAATCAACTGTCAGCTTAAATCCATCCTAGCTACGAGATATATTCGAAGTGTTCACAAGTCTGGTTTCTGGCCGAGTCATAGCACCACCTCTGCTGTAACCTTGGTTTTAAATTATGCGGTTAAGGGTATGGACAGGAGGAAGCACTGTGCTGCCCTCTTTATTGACTTATCCAAGGCTTTCAATATTGTTGATCACTCTTTATTGATTAAAAGATTCTCTGCAATCGGTATGGAACAGGCGTCATGTAATTGGTTAGAAAATTACTCGACCGACAAGACCCAATGTGTTTTTTCTAATGGTGTTAAGTCAAGTTTCCTTAATATTACAAAAGCTGTCCCACAGGGATACATTTTAGGTCCTGTACTTTTTACTGTCTATAAAAACAATGTTGGTTGCGTGCACCTGTATGCAGATGAGACTGTTGTGTATGCTATTGCCCCCAAGGTTGACCAGGCTCTTTCGGAGGTTCAATCTGCCTTCATTACTTTGCAGAAAGCCTTTATTGAATTGAAAATGGTACTTAATACAGGTCAAACCAAGTATATGTTATTCTCAAAATCACATACAAATGTATCTGATGATTTATGCATATAGTGCATTCGAAAGTATTCAGACCCCTTTTACTTGTTCCACATTTTGTTACATTACAGCCTTATTCTAAAATGGATTAAATAACTTGTTTCCCTCCTCAATCTACACACAATACCCCATAATGACAAAGCGAAACCAGGTTTTAAAATGATTGAAAAGAAATACAGAAGTATTCAGACCCTTTGATATTAGACTCTAAATTGAGCTCAGGTACATCCTGTTTCCATTGATCATTCTTGAGATGTTTCTATAACTTGATTGGAGTCCACCTGTGGTAAATTCAATTGATTTGACATTATTTGGAAAGGCACACACCTGTCCATATAAGTTGACAGTGTATGTTGGAGCAAAAACCAAACCATGAGGGCGAAGGAATTGTCCGTAGAAGACAGGATTGTGTCGAGACACAGATCTGGGGAAGAACACCAAAACAAATTCTGTAGCATTGAAGGTCCCCAAAACACAGTGGCCTCCATCATTCTTCAATTGAAGAAGTTTGGAACCACCAAGACTCTTCCTAGAGCTGGCTGCCAGGCCAAACTGAGCAATCGGAGGGAAGGGCCTTGGTCAGGGAGGTGATCAAGAACCTGATGGTCACTCTGAAGGAGCTCCAGAGTTCCTCTGTGGAGATGGGAGAATCTTCCAGAAGGACAACCATCTCTGCAGCACTCCACCAATCAGTCTTTTCAGGAAGAGTGGCCAGACGGAAATCACTCCTCAGTAAAAGGCACATGACAGCCCGCTTGGAGTTTGCCAAATGCACCTAAATACTCTCAGACCATGAGGAACAATATTCTCTGGTCTGATGAAACCAAGATGGAACTCTTTGGCCTGAATGCCAAGCGTCCCGTCTGGAGAACCTGGCACCATCCCTACGGTGAATCATGGTGGTGGCAGCATCATGCTGTGGGGATGTTTTTCAGCGTCAGGGACTGGGAGACTAGTCAGGATCGAGGGAAAGATGAACGGAGCAAAGTACAGAGAAATCCTTAATGAAAACCTGCTCCAGAGTGCTCAGGACCTCATACTGGGGCGAAGGTTCACTGTCCAACAGGACAACGACCCTAAGCACACAGCCAAGACAACGCAGGAGTTGCTTCGGGACAAGTCTCTGATTGTCCTTGAGTGGCCCAGCCAGAGCCTGGACTTGAACCTGATCGAAAATCTCTAGAGAGACCTCCCCATCCAACCTGACTGAGCTTGAGAGGATCTGCAGAGAAGAATGGGAGAAACTCCCAAATACAGGTGTGCCAAGCTTGTAGTGTCATACCCAAGAAGACTCAAGGCTGTAATCGCTGCCAAAGGTGCTTCAACAAAGTACTGAGTAAAGGGTCTGAATACTTATGTAAATTTGATATTTCTTCTTTTTTATTTTTGATAACTTTGCAAAAATGTCTAAATCTGTTTTTGCTTTGTCATTATGGGGTATTGTGTGTAGATTGATGAGTAAAAAAAAACAATTGAATCAATTTTAGAATAAGGCTGTAATGTAGCAAAATGTGGAAAAAGTCAAGGGGTCTGAATACTTTCCGAATGCACTGTATGTACATTGGTTGGTGCGCTCATCAATCGTGTCTCCACTTCTAAGTATCTGTATTGACAAAAAGCTATCTTTCAAAAAGCATGTTGATGAGTTAGGTAAGACATTTGAAATTAAAATGGCCTTCTTTTATATGAGTAGTTCATGCCTTTCATTTAATAGCAGAAAACACATAATTCAGTCAACATTCATACCGGTTATAGACTATGGCGATATTGTCTATATGAAGGCAGCTGTCACTCTATTGAAGCCTTTGGACACAGTTTATCATAGCGAACTATGCTTTATTACGGGTGATAGGTTCAGTACACATCACTACATTCTGTATCAGAAAGTAGCCCGGCCCTCTTTAACCTTTAACGAGTCACCAACCCGGATCCGGGATCACCCCCCACTCCCCCCCCACTGAGTAGCATAGCTAGCATAGCGTCACAAGTAAATTGTAGCATCTAAATATCATTAAATCACAAGTCCAAGACACCAGATGAAAGATACAGATCTTGTGAATAAAGCCACCATTTCAGATTTTTAAAATGTTTTACAGGGAAGACACAATATGTAAATCTATTAGCTAACCACGTTAGCATAAGACACAATTTTTTTACTCCAACAGTTTTTTCCTGCGTCAGTAGCTATCACTAATTCGACTAAATAAAAATATATATAGCCACTAACCAAGAAACAACTTCATAAGATGACAGTCTGATAACATATTTATGGTATAGCATAGTTTTTTTTTGAAAAATGTGCATTTTTCAGGTATAAATCACAGTTCTACATTGCAGCTGCAATCTGAAATAGTGCTGACGCAGCCAGAACAATTACAGAGACCAACGTCATATAACTAATTACTTATCTTAAAACATTTCAGAAAAATACACAGCGTACAGATATTGAAAGCCCAACATCTGGTGAATCCAAACAATATTTCAGATTTATTAAATGTTTTATAGCGAAAACAAAATGTAGCGCTAAATTAGCATAGCCACGCCAGCCAGAACCAGCTGGGCGCCCCCGACCAGTTCACATGCACGACAGATATATGAAATAACATCGTAAATTGGGTCTTACTATTGCTGATCTTTCATCAGAATGTTGATCAATGTGTCCTTAGTCCTGATGAGTCGTTCAATCCATTCATAATGGCAACTTTCCCTCTTCATTTAGCATATGTACTGGTCGACTGGCCAAAGTAAAAAAAGTCACAGAACGGAACACGGCAAAACTCCCGAAAAAATTCAAATAATCTGATTAAACTATATTGAAAAAACATACATTAAGATGATATGGTCACATGTATCAAACAAACTTCGAGACGGAGATAGTTTTCATCCGTAACGGCAGCAAAACAGTAGACAATCGCACCTCCAAATAGCGCGAATCAGAGAACCGGAAGTTGTCGGTCACGCCAAAGAAATAGGTCTTATTTCACGTCAGTACAAGGTAAACAAAAAATTTCTCCTCTGACGTCCTCTTGACACCCAGAGGAAGACGAATGAAGTGTGTTTCGGGTCATAGGTGGCGTGACCATATATAGGCAGAGCGTTGAAGCGAGCATACACATCTTGCATTCTTCTTCTTGGTCAGGGAAAGTGCTGTCAAATGACTTCTGTTTAACTCAGAGACAAAATTGAAACGGTTTTAGAAACTATAGATTGTTTTCTATCCAATGGTATTAATTATATGCATATAGTAAGAGCAATAATTGAATAAGAGGCAGTTTAATCTGTAGAGGAAATTATGCTAATGCGAAAACAGCACCCCCTATAGTGGCAAGAATTAAAGTCTGTAGATCAATGCATGGCACTCTTTTTCTATATAAAGCCCACCTGCATAAACCTCCGCCGTACCTTACTTCTTTGTTAACTTACAGACGTACGAAATACACGACCCAGTCTCAGGGCTGACTAACTCTGGAGATCCCTTTGATCTCTACTAAATTAGGTAAATTTGCTTTTAGTTTTTTTGCACCTTACTTGTAGAATAATCAGCAAAGCTCTCAAAAATTTTATGAATTGGTGCCTCTAGGGCAATTCAAAAGGCTGATTAAACTAAAGAATGTGTATTTTCTATGAATGTGTTTTGGTTTTCATTTTTTGTGTTATTTTTATTTAACTTTTATTAGGAAAGTCAGTTAAGAACAAATTCTTATTTTACAATGACGGCCCATCCCGGTCAAACCATCACCTGACCCGGACGACGCTGGGCCAATTGTGCGCCGCCCTATGGGACTCCTGATCACGGCCGGTTGTGATACAGCCCGGGATCAAACCAGGTTCTGTAGTGACGCCTCTAGCACTGAGATGCAGCGCCTTAGACCGCTGCGCCACTCGGGAGACCAAAACACACGTTCATGTATTGATGTGTGTAATGTACACAGTATTGATGTGTATTGATGTAAATACAGGGCTCATCTGTCAAAGACACCTTGGTCTCAGCATGACTCCCTGTCAAAATAAAACACACACACACACACACAGCCACCGTAGGGTACTTATCCACTGTATGCTTTAGGAGGAGAAAGATAAACAATTGTAATTACAAATACTGCCCTATCAAACTAATTTACATGCTTTTGTAAAGCTATAAACACACTAAAACTAATGCTTGTGTTTGCATGGTAATCATACTGTGGCATAATGGAAGGTGGCATTTTGACACTCCTCAAGAGGGGGCCTAATACAAAGGGTATAAATGATTGATAGCACGTGGATGTAAATCAATATTCATTATTATGTTTCTATTTTGAGATGAGCGTTGGGTTGCCTGTCTGTTGTTTTGGCATTGTATTCAATGGTAGTGGCAGTGATAAATCTATATTGTGCTTTTTACTTTGATTCCTGTCTCTACAATGCTACCATCATATCATCTATGTGGGTACTCACATCTCTCCTTATCTCTATATTATGCATGGTTGCTGAGTTTCTATGGTAACAAAACTGGTTAAAAAAAAACACTTGAAAATGCTGTCCTTGTATGTTGTGCTCTTGTTGTAACGTTGTTTGATCAATGAGTTATGAATTGACCAGCCACTCAAATCAATGCCATCTCACTGTTCTATCTCATCTTGACCACATGCACAGTATCTGATGGTAACAATGTGCTCTTGTCTCTCTTGGTTCTCTCTTGGTCTGTAGAATCACAGTGCACACTGTGTGGTGAGCCAGAAGGTGAGTGTGCCTCGCCGTTCAAAGCTTCTGTCATAATGCAGGTTTATGCAGTGTTAGAAGGGAGGGAACAGGGGATCATGGTCTGGAGCAGTTTTAGCCCAGCACTAATACACTTGATTCAGCTACAGGTTCAGACTAATAACTGTGATTAGTTGATTACAGTATTTGAAACAGATGTGTTAGTGCTGGGCTGGAACAAATGCCGCACACCCAGTAGGATAGATGAACCATTCTGTCAGAACTGCTTTTCATCACTAACTAATCATTGCGGAGATATGTGCTGGGGGGCTGATCTAATGTCTTGTTAACAGACATATTAGATGTTACCGGATGTCTAAAAGCTTCTCAGTCGTTGAGCCTCTTCTTCTTATATACTGGTACCCCTTTCATTGGCTGACATTTAGAAATCCTCATTCTTGAAGTGGAAGCCATCTTAAAGTAACTGCCCTGTGGAAATCTCACTTTAAAAGTTCATATTCTGTTAACTCATATTCAAATAATGCTGTTGACTCGTCCTATACTCGTATTTGTGGTCAAATCATAAATTGGAGAAAAAATACTTTAAAAAACAAACATTTCAAACAGACCATTTCAAAAATGCTTACTATTTCCTCATAGAACATGATGTCACCTCCCTGAGCAGGATGAGCTGGTTAATAAGTGGTCTAGAGGAGGATGAGGTGGCCAATCAGCAATCTACTTGCATTAATATTTTTAATTACCAGTATAAGGCCACACCATTTTGTTGTTGGGGTACACCCACACCATTCCAACACAGAAAAGCTGCCTTTTAACATACTTAATTTAGATATTTTGGAAGGAAAACTCTTTCACTCATATTGTAAGCAATTACAGGTAATTTTTCATAGAAATCTGGAAACACTGGGCAGTTACTTTACCAAGGCACAGCTGATGTCATCCCTCATCTTAAAGGGGAAATCTGCTACGTCAATTTTATTTTATTTTAAAATAGTGTTAATTAGTCTTTAATAATAAAATTACTTATAAATGCCTCATGATCTTAGTTCAACTGTCATATTCCATCACACTCCAAATGAGTTTGTAAACAATGTAATTGTAAAGAAACACTGTATTGCCTCAAAACATGGTTTAGGTTTAAACTTTAATTTTAATCTAATGGATGGTCAGTTCTTGCATCTATAGCTCTGTCTATGAGAGTGGTTACATTTCTCCAGCCCTATCCCTCAGCTGCTTACCAAATCAGTGGCAAATCAGTAGCTTTGTTGTTGTTTAAACTGCAGATTTCCCCTTTAATGGTCTTTATGAAAGGTCTGCATGCATTAGGCTTTGATTTTTGGAGTGCTTTTGTGTCATTATTCCCATCACTGTATGTGAAAGCTTGTGCTATTCATTATCCTGTCATTGCTTCATCCAACCAGCTCACTGAAAATGTATGTCGCTGTATCACATTTTGTCTACCTGTCTGTCTGTTTTCCTACTTGTACAACTGCACACCATGTAGGCATACAAAGATATGTCTAAAGCAAAAACATCCAAATAGTAGATCTGACAAGGCATAAGAGCTTTTACCTCTTTTGCTCCGGTGGAACTGAGAAGTATGAAATCAAGAAATGGCAGAAACATTTTAATGTGCAGTGCCTTCAGAAAGTATTCATACCCTTTGAATTTTTCTACAATTTGTTGTGTTACAGCCTGAATTTTAAATGGATTCAATTGAGATTTTGTGTCACTGGCCTACACCCATAATGTCAAAGTGGAATGATGTTTTTTTTTTTTTTAGGAGTAAACATTTGCTTAACAAGTCACATAAGTTGCATGGACTCACTCTGTGTGCAATAATAGTGTTTAACAATTTTTTAATGACTACCTATCTGTAAGGTCCCTCAATCGAGCAGGGAATTTCAAACACAGATTTACCACAAAGACCAGGGAGGTGTTCCAATTCCTCGCAAAGAAGACCACCTAATGGTAGATGGGTAAAAAAAAAAAAAAAGCAGACATTGAATTTCCCTTTTAGCATAGTGAAGTTATTAATTACACTTTGGATGGTGTATCAATGCACCCAGTCACTACAAAAATACAGGCGTCCTTCCTGACTGCCGGAGAGGAAGGAATCCGCTCAGGGATTTCACCAAGAGGCCAACAGTTAGGATAGGAGAACTGAGGATAGATCAACAACATTGTAGTTACTACACAATACTAATCTAAATGACAGAAAATAAATCCAAAACATGCATCCTGTTTGTAATAAGGCACTAAAGTAAAACTGCAAAAAATGGCAAAGAAATTAACTTTATGACCTGAATACAAAGAGGTATGTTTGGGGCAAATCCAACACAATACATCACTGAGTACCACTAACTGAGAATTCATATTTTCAAGCATAGTGGTGGCTGCATCATGTTATGGGTATGCTTGTCATCAGCAAGGACTAGGTCATTTTTTGGGGGTATAAAAAGACACGGAATGGAGCTAAGCATAAGCAAAAACCTGCTTCAATCTGCTTTCCAACAGACACTGGGAGACAAATTCACTTTTCAGCAGTAACCTAAAACACAAGGCCAAAGATACACTGGAGTTGCTTACCAAGATGACATTGAATGTTCCTTAGTGGCCTAGTTACAGGCCTTTGTTGATTAATACAATCTCCACTGGCTATCCATCAATCAGAGTCTGTATTGGTGGCAGGGAGCTCATCCGGAAATCAATAGCCATATCCTTGGTTTTCTTGACATTAAGTAATACGTTCTAAATAGGAGTGGTCACACCATCCAACAAACTCCTCCACCACTGGGCCACCAGCTAACAAACTCCTCACCTCTTCATCCTGTGAAAGACTCAAGATAACCGAGTTATCTGCAAACTAAATGATATGCCTAGAGTCGTGATTACTCTGACAACCATTGGTATACAGTACAAACAACAGAGGGGAAAGGACGCACCCTCGTGGTGAGCCAGTGGAGGAGGATAGTGTGACCTTCCTTCAGTGTCAGGGGAGAGAGCGTCCAGAAGGGACAGTTGGGGGCCGGACCGGGCAGAAGGGAACAGATCATCCGGGCCTTTATTTTGAGCTCCAAGCAGGCTTGATGCTCCAGAGTCAAGCTGCTCATGTCACTGCTCATTGCCTCTGAGGGCCACTGGGCCACAAGGCCACAAAGAGACGGATGTCCCCCTAGACCCCCACAGCCTGGAGGACGTGTTAGTCAGAGTGAGAGGGAGAGAGTAAGCGTGAGAGAGAAAGGGTGAGCGAGAAAGAGTGAGAGAGAGTGGAAGCGTTAGAGGATGTGCGAGGGAGCTTGATGCCCTCCAGGTAATCTGACAACATGCACATATTATCTCCATGCTTATGCACCGAGTGCTGAGCCATGAGCAACAGCCCTAACACACAATAAACAGTGACATCATCCAAAAACGCCATCGGAGAAAGCCAAAGCCCCTGGACAGGAAGGGAATGCTGGCAGGCTTTATCTTGTTGAAATAAATCAACATGCTATAGTTCACAGCATAGAGCAAGCAGAGAGGCGCCATATCTTCTGTCATGTGTCCCCTTGATCCAGAAGGATTGTGGGCTTTTCATCGTCCATCTCTTATCATACCCGGTGTTGATCAGATGGATTTACAGCTAAGATTGTGTCCCTCGGGAGCTCATCATCACTCTATGTTACTCTGTTACTCACAGGGTAATATCAGGGATTGACACAGGGGCCCCAGGTTGGGATCCAAAACTCTTTCAAGGTCCACAGGGAACTGTGCAGTTTAGAAGTGTTTATGCTTCAAAAAAAAGTGGCGATAAAGAGATGCAAATTTGAATAAAATGTTGTTTTCATACTCAGCCGTTTCCATTGGGGATATCTCAAGGTGCAGGAAAGCCACTGTTAACTAGGGTTTTCCATCCACAAAAACTCAAATGACATCTTCTGTGGGGTAGTTAGTCTGGTGAAATGTGCCGGGACCTGAATTTATATTCAAATAAGCTATGAGATGACCTAAACAAGATGGACCATTTCAGTAATACTGCACACTCATGTAGGTCGATGAATAAATGGAAATACATTACTGGCCCAGCTGTCTGAAAATGATTTGTTTTGTGGAGGGGGAAAAAGAAAACATGAGCTTCAAATTGGTCTTTTTAAGACCTAGAGACCATAATGAGTTAGCAAACATGCTTTCATTCATACAAAGGAAAGGGTCATTTTCATTTCAGACCACATTGTTTTCCTGCTGTCAACAACAGGAATGTAGGGCAAGTGAGTAATTGATTTTGCTTTTAATCGGATACCTAGGAGTATTAAAAGAAAAGGCCTCCAGAACTAAGGGATAATATGAAATACTAGAGCACTATGGGTATAGGCTGTGTAGAGTGTAGCCTATGCTACAGCTCTGGAGGTGAGTCAGTATTCAACATGCTCTTTTTATAATAATAGGATAGTGCACTTAGAAATAAAATATGGCATTTACTTAGGACCTTCTGAGGCTATTGACTGACTGAGTGGAGGAGATTGGCGGTGTGGGTGGGTACGTGGTTTGGTATGCTGTGGGCATCACAGGGAGGCAGGAAGACAACTGGGGTTGTTAAGGCAGGCAGGTCACTGATGAGAGAGAAGGGGGGTTAGACAGAGAGAAAACGAGGGATAGTGAGAAAGAGAGACAAAGAGGAGAATAAAAGGGAGAGAGAAACAGAGAAACAAATAGAAACAGATAGAGAGAACCCCAAGAGAGAGAGACAGTGAGAGAGAGAGAGAAACATAGAGAGAAACAGAGAGCGAGAGGGGGAGCCTCATGTCGAGACCCAAATGAGCATGTCACTGTGTGTAAATGGCAGGAGGGATAAGAGCAGTCTTTGAAGCGTCATGACCTGGCCTCAGAGCAACACTCATCAGCCCACACAGTCAATGATGCACAAATCCCTCATATTGAAGAGATCATCGCTGTTAGTAGATCTCCACATATAGCATCATATTTACTATTTACAATATTGGGTGAAACAACATCCACAGTAGGCTTGTGTGTACTTTAAAAAAACATGTGTTAACCAATGAACCAAAGAAATTGGCATAAGGGGAGTACATTTTTTGGAAGCTGTTGTTCTTAGGGGCTTGAGTTGTGCATTACCTATAGGTGACTTCTCGAGGTCTCTGCTGGATTAATCATATGGTGCATATATTTTTTTATTGTTCCAAAAATCAATGTAAGGGTAATTGCAGCGTATGTGAAATATATGGTGTAATAATAAGGTAGCAGGATGTTCATAACGTCCATGCTCCCAAGGGGTGTCACGCCCTGACCATAGAGAGCCTTTTTATTCTCTATTTTGGTTAGGTCGGGGTGTGACTAGGGTGGGTAATCTAGGTTGTTTTATTTCTATGTTGGCCTGGTATGGTTCCCAATCAGAGGAAGCTGTTTAGCGTTGTCTCTGATTGGGGATCATATTTAGGCAGCCATTTCCCCACTGTTTTTTTGTGGGATCTTGTTTATGTGTAGTTGCCTGTGAGCACTCCATAGCTTCACGTGTCGTTTGTTCTTTATTGTTTTTTTGTGCGGTTCACTTCTAATAAAATGTCGAACCAATTTCACGCTGCGCTTTGGTCTGAATGTTATTAAGACAATCGTGAAAAAAGATCCCACCACACCAGGACCAAGCAGCGTGCCCAGGAGGAGAAGGTCTCCTGGGGTTGGGAGGAGATCAAGGAGGAGAAGATATCCTGGACTTGGGAGGAAATAATGGGAGGACACGAAAGCCTTCCTTGGAAGCAGACGCAAGGAGAGAAGGGAAGACAGCGACGACGCCGGGGTTCGCGGCCACAACGAAAGTCCAAAGAACAGCCCCAAAAATGTTTTGGGGAGGGGCACACGGGGTGGTCGGCAGAGCCGAGGAGTGAACCAGAGCCAATCTGGGAGAAGATGGAGAAATTGGAGGAGAGTGAACGGAGAGAGTCAGAGACCGTCAGTGAGTTGATGGAGAAATTGGAGGAGAGAGAAATGAGAGAGTAGTTATGTTGGTGTATGATGCACGACATTCGCCCTAAGGAGCGTGTTATTAGTTTGATGCCACCTGAGTCAGCTCTCCGTACTCGTCCTGAGGAGCGTGCTAGCAGTCTGGTAAAAACTGTGCCGGCTCCACGCACCAGGTCTCCAGTACGCCTCCACAGCCCAGTACGTCCTGCGCCAGCCCTCCGCACTCGCCTTGAGGAGCGTGTCATCTGTCCAGTACCATGTGTGCCGGCTCTACACCATCACAGCCCAGTACGTCCTGTGTCTCCTCCTCGCACTTGCCCTGACGTGTGTGTCACCAGTCCGGTACCACCTGTGCCGGCTCCACGCACCAGGCCTCCAGTGCGCTTTCCCAGTCCGGTACGTTCTGTGCCCGCTCCTCGCACTTGCCCTGAAGTGTGTGTCACCAGTCCGGTGCCACCTGTGCCTGCTTCACGCACTAGACCTCCAGTGCGCCTCCTCAAGCCGGTACGTCCAGTGCATGCTCCTCGCACTTGCCCTGAAGTGCGTGTCACCAGTCCGGTGCCACCTGTGCCGGCTCCATGCACCAGGCCTCCAGTGCGCTTTCCCAGTCCGGTACGTCCTGTGCCCGCTCCTCGCACTTGCCCTGAAGTGTGTGTCACCAGTCCGGTACCAGCTGTGCCGGCTCCACGCACTAGGCCTCCAGTGCGCCTCCCCAGTCCGGTGCGTCCTGTGCCTGCTCCTCGCACTCGCCCTGAAGGGCGTGTCACCAGTCAGGTGCCACCTGTGCCAGCTCCACGCACCAGGCTTCCGGCGACGGTCCCCAGTCCAGATCTTCCGGCAACGGTTCCCAGTCCAGAGCTTCCGGCGACGGTTCACAGTCCAGATCTTCCGGCGACGGTTCACAGTCCAGAGCTTCCGGCGACGGTTCACAGTCCAGAGCTTCCGGCGACGGTTCACAGTCCGGAACCTCCTGCGACGGTCCACAATCCGGAACCTCCTACGACGCTCCACAGTCCGGAACCTCCTACGACGGTCCACAGTCCGGAACCTCCTACGACGGTCCACAGTCCGGAACCTCCTACGACGGTCCACAGTCCGGGACCTCCTACGACGGTCCACAGTCCGGGACCTCCTACGACGGTCCACAGTCCGGGTCCTCCTACGATGGTCCACAGTCCAGGACCTCCTACGACGGTCCACAGTCCGGAACCTCCTGCGAAGGTCCACAGTCCGGAACCTCCTACGACGGTCCACGGTCCGGAACCTCCTGCGACGGTCCACGGTCAGGATCCACCAGCGACGGTCCACGGTCCGGAACCACCAGCGAGGGTCAACGGTCCGGAGCTTCCATGCAAGGCGTCCAGTCCAGCTCCAAGGCCGGAGCATTCCTCTGCGTCGGGGCCAAGTTCGGGCATGGCGTCCAATCTAGCTCCAGGGCAGGAGCCTCCCTCTGTGCCGGTGCCCAGTCCAGGCACGGCGGCCAGTCCCGCTCCATGGCAGGAGCCTTCCTCTGCGCCAGTGCCCAGTCCAGGCACGGCGTCCAGTCCCGCTCCAAGGCCGGAGCCTTCCTCTGCGCCAGTGCCCAGTCCAGGCACGGCGTCCAGTCCCGCTCCAAGGCCGGAGCCTACTTCGGCGCCGACGTCCAGTCCAGGTACGTCGTTCAGTCCCGCTCCAAGGCCGGAGCCTTCCTCTGCGCCAGTGCCAAGTCCAGGCACGGCGTCCAGTCCCGCTCCATGGCAGGAGCCTTCCTCTGCGCCGGTGCCCAGTCCAGGCACGGCGTCCAGTCCCGTTCCATGGCAGGAGCCTTCCTCTGCGCCGATATCCAGTCCAGGCACGGCGTCCAGTCCCGCTCCAAGGCCGGAGCCTTCCTCTGCGCCGGTGCCAAGTCCAGGCACGGCATCCAGTCCCGCTCCAAGGCCGGAGCCTTCTTCGGCGCTGACGTCCAGTCCAGGCACGGCGTCCAGTCCCGCTCCAAGGCCGGAGCCTTCCTCTGTGCCGATGTCCAGTCCAGGCACGGCGTCCAGTCCCGCTCCATGGCCAGGAGCCTTCCTCTGCGCCGGTGCCCAGTGCAGGCACGGCGTCCAGTACCGCTCCATGGCAGGAGCCTTCCTCTGCACAGATGTCCAGTCCAGGCACGGCGTCCAGTCCCGCTCCAAGGCCGGAGCCTTCCTCTGCGCCGGTGCCCAGTCCAGGCACGGCGTCCAGTCCCGCTCCATGGCAGGAGCCTTCCTCTGCGCCGAAGTCCAGTCCAGGCACGGCGTCCAGTCCCGTCGAACCGATTTCACGCTGCGCTTTGGTCTGAATATTATTACGACGATCGTGACAGGGACATGATAATGTAGCCTGCTGTGGGCTCTTCAGTTTCTCATATGGCGATGCAATATACTGCAATTCAGTATCCCATATCAGAAAGTAAATTCATATTGTTGGAACATTTTCCATCCCAGAACAACAAAATATAACTCATATTTATATGCTCTATGGGTCTACCTACCAAATTCATTGGTATTCAAAGTCTGGTTTGCGAGGGAACCTGTAGTGGGGTTGCGAAAATGATAGTTATAATGTATTTTTGGGGAACAAGAAATTAATAGTCCAGATTATTCTATGGGACAATATTCAAACTTTTTTGAGAAAGAAAATTTGAAGAATTAATTTAATTGAGTAAATATATTTATTGGTTTCTTTTTATTTTGATAACAGATGAAAATGTAATGAAAGGTTATTTGTTGATGTAAAAATCTAAATTTAATGACTAAGGTTGTGTCATTATATTTGGGTTGAGGTGGTGTCGCAAGAAATTATTGCTGAAAAAATGGGGTCCCCAGATATGATTGCGGAAAAAATTCGGACCCAGCTGAAAAGCTTGAATACCACCAGTCTAATTTCATTCTGGGAGACCATTTTACTGTATGCTCTTGCCCCACGAGGCATTACGGGGGTGCTGGAGCTCCTGGTAATATAATTAAGCCCTAATGCATGTTCCCCCTGAGCCCAGAAAACATTGTTCCATATTGAATTGGGCAGCATGGATTTTTTTTATCTCAAAAAAACATTTAAATTGTTTAGAGACTAGAAGGGCATGACGTGTGCCAGGCTGCAGCCGAAGGTCAATGCCCATTATAGACCAGGATAAAATGAGATGGGACTGTAGATAGCAACAACAGCATAGCCAATACAACAATACTGTACACATGCCCTGTTTCAGTAGGCCCTGTGAAGGCTAGGTCTGAGCCGTAGTAATTAAACAGGTCCAGTGGATAGAGTACCAGTGGATTTCTGTGAATTTCACAGCTCTGAGCAGAACACAACATTGCCAGGGCTTAGCATCTCTGAGTATGGCAATGCAGGGGCTTTGTGTCACCAACAGCCAGCTTAGAAAAAAAGTAACGTCTAAAGATTGCCTCCAGCAGCCCAGTGAAGTGGATTAAGCAAACATGCCATTAAAACTGCAAGCAGTTTTTACCAGGCGCAGGAAGGCAGACCCACTCTCCAGCCTTATCGTCAACTAAGCAACGTCTCTCTCTTTCTCTGCTCTCAGCCCAGTTTGCTCCCAACACAACAATTTCTGCAGCACTTTTCCCATCATTTCTGAGTTATTTCTTGTACAATTTGTACTGAGGTCAGTTATGAAGCAAAATTGATGGTGTCTGAGCAAATACTTGTAAAACAAACCTCTAGACCACCCAGGGAAGACTAGCCACTTGCTACATATCATTCCTTCCCATTTCTGCTCCAAAGTAACCACGGTAAGAAGAGAGTTCACAGGCAGCAAGTCATTGCTGTGGCTCGATAGCCGACATTGCCTAAAATATCATGTCATGAAATCCAAGCTCAATGTGAGTGCAGCATGACGAATGTGTGAGGATAAATCCGTCTCATGGAAGAATTGCACTTTCAAATCAAATCAAATCAAATTGTATTTGTCACATACACATGGTTAGCAGATGTTAATGCGAGTGTAGAGAAATGCTTGTGCTTCTAGTTCCGACAATTCAGTAATAACCAACGAGTAATCTAACCTATCAATTTCACAACAACTACCTTATACACACAAGTGTAAAGGAATGAAGAATATGTACATAAACATATATGAATGAGTGATGGTACAGAACGGCATAGGCAAGATGCAGTAGATGGTATTGAGTACAGTATATACATATGAGATGAGTAATGTAGGGTATGTAAACATATAAAAGTGGCATTGTTTAAAGTGGCTAGTGATACATTTTTCCATAAAATGTGACTTTGTTAAAGTGGCTGGAGTTGAGTCAGTATGTTGGCAGCAGCCACTCAATGTTAGTGGTGGCTGTTTAACAGTCTGATGGCCTTGAGATAGAAGCTGTTTTTCAGTCTCTCGGTCCCTGCTTTGATGCACCTGTACTGACCTCGCCTTCTGGATGATAGCGGGGTGAACAGGCAGTGGCTCGGGTGGTTGTTGTCCTTGATGATCTTTATGGTCTTCCTGTGACATCGGGTGGTGTAGGTGTCCTGGAGGGCAGGTAGTTTGCCCCCGGTGATGCGTATTGCAGACCTCACTACCCTCTGGAGAGCCTTATGGCTGTGGGCGGAGCAGTTGCCGTACCAGGCGGTGATACAGCCCGACAGGATGCTCTCGATTGTGCATCTGTAAAGTTTGTGAGTGCTTTTGGTGACAAGCCGAATTTCTTCAGCCTCCTGAGGTTGAAGAGGCGCTGTTGCGCCTTCTTCACCACGCTGTCTGTGTGGGTGGACCATTTCAGTTTGTCCGTGATGTGTACGCCGAGGAATTTAAAACTTACTACCCTCTCCACTACTGTCCCGTCGATGTGGATAGGGGGGTGCTCCCTCTGCTGTTTCCTGAAGTCCACGATCATCTCCTTTGTTTTGTTGACGTTGTGTGAGGTTATTTTCCTGACACCACACTCCGAGGGCCCTCGCCTCCTCCCTGTAGGCCGTCTCGTCGTTGTTGGTAATCAAGTCTACCAATGTAGGGTCGTCTGCAAACTTGATGATTGAGTTGGAGGCGTGCATGGCCACGCAGTCATGGGTGAACAGGGAGTACAGGAGAGGAATCAGAACGCACCCTTGTGGGGCCCCAGTGTTGAGGATCAGCGGAGTGGAGATGTTGTTACCTACCCTCACCACCTGGGGGCGGCCCATCAGGAAGTCCAGTACCCAGTTGCACAGGGGGGGTCGAGACCCAGGGCCTCGAGCTTGATGATGAGTTTGGAGGGTACTATGGTGTTAAATGCTGAGCTTTATTCGATGAACAGCATTCTTACATAGGTATTCCTCTTGTCCAGATGGGTTAGGGCAGTGTGCAGTGTGGTTGCGATTGCGTCGTCTGTGGACCTATTGGAGCGGTAAGCAAATTGGAGTGGGTCTAGGATGTCAGGTAGGGTGGAGGTGATATGGTCCTTGACTAGTCTCTCAAAGCACTTCATGATGACGGAAGTGAGTGCTACGGGGCGGTAGTCGTTTAGCTCAGTTACCTTAGCTTTCTTGAGAACAGTAACAATGGTGGCCCTCTTGAAGCATGTGGGAACAGCAGACTGGGATAAGGATTGATTGAATATGTCCGTAAACACACCAGCCAGCTGGTCTGCGCATGCTCTGAGGACGCGGCTGGGGATGCCGTCTGGGCCTGCAGCCTTGCGAGGGTTAACACGTTTAAATGTTTTACTCACGTTGGCTGCAGTGAAGGAGAGTCCGCAGGTTTTGTTAGCGGGCCGTGTCAGTGGCACTGTATTGTCCTCAAAGCGGGCAAAGAAGTTGTTTAGTCTGTCTGGGAGCAAGACATCCTGGTCCGTTACGGGGCTGGTTTTCTTTTTGTAATCCGTGATTGACTGTAGACCCTGCCACATACCTCTTGTGTCTGAGCCGTTGAATTGCGACTCTACTTTGTCTCTATACTGACGCTTAGCTTGTTTGATTGCCTTGCGGAGGGAATAGCTACACTTAAAAGCAGTGGTTCGCGCTTTCAGGTTCGCGCGAATGCTGCCATCAAACCACGGTTTCTGGTTTGGGAATGTTTTAATAGTTGCTGTAGGTACAACATCGCCGATGCACTTGCTAATAAACTCGCTCACCGAATCAGCGTATTCGTCAATGTTATCCCAGTCCACGTGATCGAAGCAATCTTGAAGCATGGAATCAGATTGGTCGGACCAGCATTGAACAGACCTGAGCGCGGGAGCTTCCTGTTTTAGTTTCTGTCTATAGGCTGGAAGCAACAAAATGGAGTCGTGGTCAGCTTTTCTGAAGGGAGGGCGGGGGAGGGCCTTATATGCGTCGCGGAAGTTAGAATAACAATGATCCAGGGTTTTACCAACCCTGGTTGCACAATCGATATCCGGATAGAATTTAGGGAGTCTTGTTTTCAGATTGGCCTTGTTAAAATCCCCAGCTACAATGAATGCAGCCAGATATCATTACAGTTTGCTCTGTTTTTTGGTTGATTCTATCGAATATGCCAAATAATTTTATTTTAGATTTATGTTAGGTCTAATAGTGTTGCTGTCCTGGGGCTCTGTGGGGTTTGTTTTTGTTTGTGAACAGAGCTCCAGAACCAACTGGCTGAGGGGACTCTTCTCCGGGTTCATCTCTCTGTAGGTGAGGGCTTTGTAAGGGAACGTTTGAGAATTGCTTCCTTTAGGTGGTTGTAGAATTGAATTGCTCTTTTTTGGATTTGGATTTTTAGCGGGTATCGTCCTAATTCTGCTCTGAACGCATTATTTTGAGTTTTACGTTGTACACTGAGGGTGTTTTTGCAGAATTCTGCATGCAGAGTCTCAATCTGATGTTTCTCCCATTTTGTGAATTCTTGGTTGGCGAGTGGAGCACAGATCTCATAACCATCGGCAATGGGTTCTATTCAAGTGTTTTTTGCCAAATTCTAATTGCGATGTCGAACTTTATGTTCCTTTTGATGGCGTAGAAGGCCCTTCTTGCCTTGTCTCTCAGATTGTTCACAGCCTTGTGGAAGGTACCTGTGGTGCTGATATTAAGGCAAAGGTAGGTATAGTTCTGTGTGTGCTCTAAGGCAATGATGTGTAGATGGAATTTGTATTTGGCAACTAGACCTTTTTTGGGCCCAGGTCTGAAAGAATAAGTGCCCTCGCCAATTCATTGATATGCAGTGCCTTGGAAAAGTATTCAGACCAATAGGATTTCTTAACATTTGATTGTGTTACTAAGTGGGATTAACATTTATTTAATTGTAATTTTTTGTCAACTATCTAAACAAAATACTCTAATGTCAAAGTGAAAGAATTAAGAGAAAAAAAGTATAGTCGTTGCATAAGTATTCAGTTCCCTGAGTCAATACATGTTAGAAACACATTTGCCATAGATTTTCAAGCAGATTTAAGTCGAAACTGTACCTTGGCCACTCAGATACATTCAGTGTCTTCTTGGTATGCAACTCCAGTGTAGATTTGGCCTTATGTTGTAGGTTATTTCCCTGCTGAAAGGTGAATTTCTCTCCCAGTCTCTGGTGTGAAGCACACTGAAGCAGGTTTTCCTCTAGGATTTTACCTTTGCTTAGCTCCATCCCATTCCTTTTTATCCTGAAAAACTCCCCAGTATTTTCCAATGTCAAGCATACCCATACCATGATGCAGCCACCTCCATGCCTTAATTTAAGGAGACAGTTATACTCAGTGTGTCACGTTCCTGACCTTGTTTTCCTTTTGTATAGTTGTGTTTAGTGGGTCAGGACGTGAGCTGGGTGGGCAGTCTGTGTTGTTTGTTCTATGTTTAGTGTCAGGTTTAATTGACCTTGTATGGCTCTCAATCAGAGGCAGGTGTTTTAAGTTTTCCTCTGATTGAGAACCATATATAGGTAGGTTGTTTCACATTGTTTGTTGTGGGTGGTTGTCTTCCGTGTCTGTATGTCTACCACATGGGACTGTTTCGTTTGTCGTTTCGTATATGTAGTCTGTTCCTGTTTGTGCGTTCTTCATAGTTTGTAAGTTCTCAAGTCAGGTCTGTCTACATCGTTTATTTGTTTTGTAGTTTGTTGTAGTGTTTTCGTGTTTCGTCTTTACGTTAATAAATTCATTATGTCATATAACAATGCTGCGCTTTGGTCCAATCCCTACTCCTCCTCTTCGGACGAAGAGGAGGAGAACGACCGTTACAGAACCACCCACCTAACAAGGATCAAGCAGCGTGAGAGGAACCAGCAGCAGCGGCCAAAAAACCAGGACTCGTGGACTTGGGAGGAAATATTGAACGGAGAAGGACCCTGGGCTAAGGTGGGA
Organism: Salvelinus namaycush; assembly: GCF_016432855.1. NCBI lineage: Eukaryota > Metazoa > Chordata > Actinopteri > Salmoniformes > Salmonidae > Salvelinus > Salvelinus namaycush. Next base: position 32,044,630 of record NC_052334.1, on the reverse strand, counting down.
GAGAATCGCCGCTCTCGGGAGGCGATGGAGTCAGCGAAAGCCCAGGATCGGTGGTATGAGGAGGCAGCAAGGAGACGTGGCTGGAAACCCGAAAATAAACCCCAAAAATTTCTTGGGGGGGGGCTAAAAGGGAGTGTGGCGAAGTCAGGTAGGAGACCTGCGCCTACTCCCTGTACTTACCGTGGAGAGCGAGAGTATGGGCAGACACCGTGTTACGCAGTAGAGCGCATGATGTCTCCTGTAGCGTGCATAGCCCGGTTCGGTACATTCCAGCTCCACGTATCGGCCGGGCTAGATTGAGCATTGAGCCAAGTGTCATGAAGCCGGCTCTACATATCTGGCCTCCAGTACGTCTCCTCGGGCCGGCTTACATGGCACCAGCCTTACGCATGGTGTCCCCGGTTCGCCTACATAGCCCGGTGCGGGTTATTCCACCTCCCCGCACTGGTCGGGCGACGGGGAGCATACAACCAGGTAAGGTTGGGCAGGCTCAGTGCTCAAGGGAGCCAGTACGCCTGCAAGGTCCGGTATTTCCGGCGCAACCTCCCCGCTCCAGCCCAGTACCACCAGTGCCTACACCACGCACCAGGCTTCCAGTGCGTCTCCAGAGCCCTGTTCCTCCTCCACGCACTCTCCCTGTGGTGCGTGTCTCCAGCTCAGTGCCTCCAGTTCCGGCACCACGCATCAAGCCTCCTGTGCGTCTCCAGAGCCCTGTACGCACTGTTCCTTCTCCCCGTACTTGCCCTGATGTGCGTGCCCTCAGCCCGGTACCACCAGTGCCGGTACCACGCACCAGGCCTATAGTACGCCTTGAGAGTCCAGTGTGCCCTGTTGTTGTTCCCCGCACTAGCCTGAAGGTGCGTGTCCTTAGCCCGGTACCTCCAGTTCCGGCACCACGCACCAGGCCTACAGTGCGTCTCAGCCGGCCAGAGTCTGCCGTCTGCCCAGCGGCGCCTGAACTGCCCGTCTGCCCAGCGGCGCCTGAACTGCCCGTCTGCCCAACGCCGTCTGAACTGCCCGTCTGCCCAACGGCGCCTGAACTGCCCGTCTGCCCAACGCCGTCTGAACTGTCCGTCTGCCAAGCGCCGCATGAACTGCCCGTCTGTACTGAGCCTTCAAAGCCGCCCGTCTGTACTGAGCCTGCAAAGCCGCCCGTCTGCCATGAGCCTTCAGAGCCGTCCGCCAGACAGGAGCCGCTAGAGCCTTCCGCCAGACAGGAGCCGCCAGAGCCTTCCGCCAGACAGGAGCAGCCAAAGCCTTCCGCCAGACAGGATCAGCCAGAGCCTTCCGCCAGACAGGATCAGCCAGAGCCTTCCGCCAGACAGGATCAGCCAGAGCCGTCAGCCAGACAGGACCAGCCAGAGCCGTCAGCCAGCCATGACCAGCCAGAGCCGTCAGCCAGCCATGACCAGCCAGAGCCGTCAGCCAGCCATGACCAGCCAGAGCCGTCAGCCAGCCATGACCAGCCAGAGCCGTCAGCCAGCCATGACCAGCCAGAGCCGTCAGCCAGCCATGACCAGCCAGAGCCGTCAGCCAGCCATGACCAGCCAGAGCCGTCAGCCAGCCATGACCAGCCAGAGCCGTCCCTCAGTCCGGAGCTGCCGTCCCTCAGTCCGGTGCTGCCCCTTATCCCGGTGATGCCCCTTATCCCGGTGATGCCCCTTAATTTAGGTGGGTTTATTTGGAGGGTGGTCATTGGGAGGGGGATACGGAAGCGGGGAGTGACTATGGTGGTGTGGGGACAGCATCCGGAGCCGGAGCCGCCACCATGGACAGATGCCCACCCCAAACCCTCCCCTTGAGGTTGAGTTTTGCGGCCGGAGTCCGCATCTTGGGGGGGGGTAATGTCACGTTCCTGACCTTGTTTTCCTTTTGTATAGTTGTGTTTAGTGGGTCAGGACGTGAGCTGGGTGGGCAGTCTGTGTTGTTTGTTGTTTAGTGTCTATGTTTAGTGTCAGGTTTAATTGACCTTGTATGGCTCTCAATCAGAGGCAGGTGTTTTACGTTTTCCTCTGATTGAGAACCATATATAGGTAGGTTGTTTCACATTGTTTGTTGTGGGTGGTTGTCTTCCGTGTCTGTATGTCTACCACATGGGACTGTTTCGTTTGTCGTTTCGTATATGTAGTCTGTTCCTGTTCGTGCGTTCTTCATAGTTTGTAAGTTCTCAAGTCAGGTCTGTCTACATCGTTTATTTGTTTTGTAGTTTGTTGTAGTGTTTTCGTGTTTCGTCTTTACGTTAATAAATTCATTATGTCATATAACAATGCTGCGCTTTGGTCCAATCCCTACTCCTCCTCTTCGGACGAAGAGGAGAAGAACGACCGTTACACAGTGATGTGTTGTGATGGATTTGCCCCAAACATACAGTGCATTCGGAAAGTTTTCAGACCCCTTGACTTTTTCCACATTTTGTTACGTTACAGCCTTACTCTAAAATGGATTTTTTTTTTTTTATAATCCTCCTCAATCTGCATACAATACCCCATAATGGCAAAGCAAAAAGAGGTTTTTAGAAATGTTTGCAAATGTATATATATAAAAAAGGAAATATCATATTTACATAAGTATTCAGACCCTTTACTCAGTACTTTGTTGAAGCCCCTTCAAGAGTCGTCTTGTGTATGACGCTACAAGCTTGGCACACCTGTTTTTTGGGCAGTTTCTCCCATTCTTCTCTGCAGATCCTCTCAAGCTCTGTCAGGTTGGATGGGGAGCGTCGCTGCACAGCTATTTTCAGGTCTCTCCAGAGATGTTAGATCGGTTTCATGCCCGGGCTCTGGCTGGGCCACTCAAGGACATTCAGAGACTTGTCCCGAAGCCACTCCTGCGTTTTCTTGGCTGTTTGCTTTGGGTCATTGTCCTGTTGGAAGGTGAACCTTCAGCCCAGTCTGAGGCCCTGAGCACTTTGGAGCAGGTTTTCATCAATGATCTCTATGTACTTTGCTCCATTCATTTTTCCCTCGATCCTGACTAGTCTCCCAGTCCCTGCCACATCCCCACAGCATGATTCTGCCACCTCCATGCTTCACTGTAGGGATGGTGCCACGTTTCCTCCAGACGTGACGCTTGGCATTCAGGCCAAAGAGTTCCATCTTGGTTTTATCAGACCAGAGAATCTTGTTTCTCATGGTCTGGGAGTCCTTTAGCTGCCTTTTGGCAAACTCCAAGCGGGCTGCCATGTGCCTTTTACTGAGGAGTGGCTTCCGTCTGCCCACTCTTCCATAACGGCCTGATTGGTGGAGTGCTGCAGAGATGGTTGTCCTTCTGGAAGTTTCTCCCATCTCCACAGAGAAACTCTGGAGCTCTGTCAGTGACCATCGAGTTCTTGATCACCTCCATGACCAAGGTCCTTCTCTCCGATTGCTCAGTTTGGCCGGGCGACCAGCTCTACCAAGAGTCTTGGTGGTTCCAAACTTCTTCTGTTTATAGATAATGGAGGCCACTGTGTCCTTGGTCCCCAAGGATCCTTCAATGCTGCAGACATTTTTTGGTACCCTTCCCCAGATCTGTGCCTCGACGCAATCCTGTCTTGAAGCTTTCCTTTGACCTCACAGCTTAGTTTTTGCTGTGACATGCACTGTCAACTGTGGGACCTTATATAGACAGGTGTTTGCCTTTCCAAATCATGTCCAATCAATTGAATTTACCACAGGTCGACTCCAATCAAGTTGTTGAAACATCTCAAGGATGGTCAATGGAAACAGGATGCACCTGAGCTCAATTTCGAGTGTCATAGCAAAGGGTCTGAATACCTATGTAATAATATATTTCTGTTTTTGCTTTGTCATTATGGGGTATTGTGTGTAGATTGATGAGGGACATTTAAAAAAAATACATTTTAGAATAAGGCTGTAATGTAACAAAATGTAGAAAAAGTCAAGGGGTCTGAATACTTTCCGAATGCACTGTAAGGCTTTGCGTTTAGGCCAAAAAGTGAATTCCTTTGCTGTTATTTTTTTTGCACTATTACTTTTGTGTCTTTTGCATATAAGATGCATGTTTTGGAATATTTTTATTCTGTATATTTGTATTCCTTTTTTCACTCTGTCATTTAGGTCATTTTTGTGGAGTCACTATAATGTTGTTGATCCATCCTCTTTTTCTACCATCACAGACATTGAACTCTGTAGCTGTTTTCAAATCACCGATGTCCTCATGATAACCTCCGTGAGAAGTTTAATTCCTGTCCTGCAGCTCCGTTTAGAAGGATGACTGTATCTTTGATGTGTCTGGATGGTTTAATATATAATCCACAGCATAATTATTAACTTTTCCATTCTTAAAGATATACTGTATTCAATGTCTGATTTATTGTTACCCATCTACCAATCACTGCCCTTCTTTATGAGGCTTTCGAAAAGCTCCATGGTCTTTGTAGTTGAATATGTGCAGGAAATTCAATACTTGACTGAGGGACCTTACACATGTTCTATGTATGGGGTACATAGGAAGGTTTAGTCATTCAAAAATCATGTCAACCCCTATTATTCAAATGGGTTGGGTTAAATGGGGAAGTGAAACTGACTAGGTATCCCCCTTTCCCTATTATTTCACACAGAGTGAGTCCATGTAACTTATTATGTGATTTGTTAAGCCAAATTTTACCCCAGAACTAATTTAGGCTTGCCTAAACAAAGGGGCTGACTATATGCAATGATCATATTTTAGTCATACATTTTTATTTATTCCCCAAAATTTAAAAAAAATGTTCTTCCACTTTTTTGTAGATTGTTGACAATCCATTTGAATCCCGCTTTGTAACACAATCAATTCTAGGTCCTGTATACTTTTGCAAGGCACTATGTTGAAGACGCAGGGGCTCAACCAGCATCCCTGTCTTAACTCACAACCCTGAGGAAAGAAATCTGTGTTTTTTGCCAATCTTAATCACACACTTGTTGTTTGGCCCTCATGCCAAATTGAGTCAAAAGCTTTTTTGGAAAGCAGCTAAGCATGAGAAGACTTTGCTTTTGTTTAGTTTGTTTGTCAATGAGGATCTAAAGGGTGCAGTGTTTGTTACTCAAAAAAAGTAATATATTACATATTACTTGTTACTTCTTTCAACAATAACGAATTACTTGCACTTATTACTCCATGGGAAAAGTAATTAGTTATACTACTCGTTATATATATTTGCCGTTATACCCCAAAATGCACTCAATGTAAACAATCTCAAAGTTACATTATATAGGCCTATATACCAACACAAGTAGCCTAATAATGACAGATTCTACTATGGATACATACCAGCACATACCCAGCTACAAGCTTGTTCAGATCTCCCTAGGTTACAGTCTGTCCTCCTGAACGATTAAAATCAAGCCTTCGTTGTTTGGATGAGGAAGGCCTAGAGTCATCTTCAGTAGCAATGGTCAGCTCTCATGGGTCTTTTGCTAAGAGTTTTGTGTTGGCCTGTTGCAGGTGCTTTAAGAGATTGGATGTTGTGTTTCTAGCAGTGGAGGGATTTTTTTCACCTGGGCATAGTTTACATTTTACAGTTATACTCTTGTGATTTTGTGCTACCAAGAAAGTAATGGGAGTATTTCGACGCTGAGAAAGTCAATGTTTTAGACGCTTCTGTCATTTTTCCTCTCCCTCACTAAAGTAGGTTGTAGTAGTGTGTGTGTGTGTGCGTGAAAAGGAACTGGGTGAGAGGACAAAAACAATTAGAATCTTACTGCCCCAACAGATAGGAAATAATAATCACAAATATTTATTTAGATCAATAACTGTAATAGGAAGGGAATGATGACAAAAGTAACAACCTATTTCTTTGATCAGTAACTGTAATGTGATTACTCAAATTGGAACACAACTCCGTTAAATTACTCGATACTGCAAAAAGTAATATTATTACTGTAACACATTCCTAACCCCAACACTGGCAGGATGTATACGTGGTCTGTTGTACAGTAATTTGGTTTAAAGCCAATTTAACTTGACGCATTTCCCATGGTAGTTATTGGGGTCGAATTTGTCTCCACTTTTGTGGATTGAGGGATCAGGCCTTGGGTCCAAATATTGTGGAAGATGCCAGATCTGAGGATAATTTTAAAGAGTTTAAAGGGATATCTCTACATTTTTCAACTTCATATTCATCCTCTCCAGCACCACCCAAATACCAACATACACTACATGACCAAAAAATCATGGCCAGTAATATGGAGTTGGTCCCCCCTTTGCTGCTACAACAGCGCCACTCTTCTGGGATGGCTTTCCACTAGATGTTGGAACATTGCTGTGGGGACTTGCTTCCATTCAGCCACAAGAGCATTAGTGAGGTCGGGCACTGATGTTGGGCGATTTAGCCTGGCTCGCAGTCGCCGTTCCAATTCATCCCAAAGGTGTTCGATGGGGTTGAGGTCAGGGCTCTGTGCAGGCCAGCCAAGTTCCTTCACACCAATCTCGACAAACCATTTCTGTATGGACCTCTCTTTGTGCACGGGGGCATTGTCATGCTGAAACAGGAAAGGGCCTTCCCTAAACTTGCCACAAAGTTGGAAGCACAGAATTGTCTAGAATGTCATTGTATGCTGTAGTGTTAAGATTTCCCTTCACTGTAACTAAAGTGCCTGGCTCGAACCATGAAAAACAGCCCCAGACCATTATTCCTCATCCACCAAACTTTACAGTTGGCACTAGAATTGTCTAGAATGTCATTGTATGCTGTAGTGTTAAGATTCCCCTTCACTGTAACTAAAGTGCCTGGCTCGAACCATGAAAAACAGCCCCAGACCATTATTCCTCATCCACCAAACTTTACAGTTGGCACTACGCATTGGGGCACTTATCATTCTCCTGGCATCCGCCAAACCCAGATTCGTCTGTCGGGCAGTTTGGAACTCGGTAGTGAGTGTTGCATTTTCACATGCTACGCTCTTCAGAACTTGGCGGTCCCATTCTGTGAGCTTGTGTGGCCTTCCATCCTATGGCGGTGCCACATTGAAAGTCATGGAGCTCTTCTGTAGGGCCATTCTACTGCCATTATTTGTCTTTGGATGGCTGTGTGCTCGACTTTATACACTTGTCAGCAACGAGTGTGGCTGAAATAGCCAAATCCACTAATTTGAAGGGGTGTCCACATACTCTTGTAAATATTGGCATGTTTCTATCTTTTTTACTACAAAACATAGAAACGCACCATGATGTTGGGGTGGTGCTAGAGATGATGAATATGAAGTAGAAGTTTCCCTTTAAGTATAGCCAGTTTGAATTTGTCGTATGTACAGTACATATTATAATTTTGTTTAGGATACCATCAGCATCGCAGGCCTTTCATTCATTATAAATGGAGAATCCAATGAGTTGTGATAGTCTATAATAGCTTATTCTAAGATTGGTAATTGATCATCTACAGTATATGTTTTTGCTGGTTGTTCTTTGTTATAGGGCCAAAAAGATTGGAGAAGTGGTTTATCCATAGGTCTCCATTTTGGATAGGTAGCTCTTCATGTTGTTTTTTGTTTAGTGTGTTCCAATTTTCCCAGAAGTGGTTCGATTCTATGGATTCTTCAATAACCTTGAACTGATTTCTGAAATGCTGTTCCTTTTTTCTCTCTCTCTCTCTCTTTCTCTCTTTCTTTTCTCTCTCTCCCTCTGTCCCTCTCTCTCTCTAACTCTCTCTGCTGTGATCGATCAGTCTTACTCTAACATGAAAGGTTCACATTGTAAAAAAGCCAACAACCAATTGCTTAATCACCTTTATTCTAAGTTAAGTGGACTTCAAAAAGACAAGAATTGTATCTAATGTGTTACCGTTTGTTTACTCAACAGTAAACTTACTGAGCTGTTTACTTACTGAACTGAATTTGAACAAGCTTGTTGAGTAAAATCACAAATTAATATTTGCTCAAAATCACACCCATAATTTGTACATTTTAGCAGATGCTCTTATCCAGAGCGACTTACAGGACCAATTAGGGTTTTGTTTCTTGCTCAAGGGCAGATCGGCAGATTTTTCACGTAGTCGGATCAGGGATTTGAATCGGCGACCTTTCGATTACTGGTCCAACACTCTTAACCGCTAGGCTACCTGCAACCCTATAATTATCATATTTCCCAGAATGTTCTATTGCAGGTTGATTTTAGTAATTGTTTGTTTCAATACCTGTGTTTTTGCATGTGCATTAATTGGTTGAATAATCTTATGCTACACAAACATAAATAACATAATTGTTCTAAACTAATTCAATCTGTTAGTAGTTGACTTATTGCACCCGTTACTGAGATGGCTATTCCAGTTGATATGATTTAGGTAGTGTCAATAATCAATCTTCCCTACTCCAACAGTCATTCTCAATTCAGGTTGTGGGTGATTAAAAGTTCCTATTGACCCTTTGCTAAGCCCCTTGGTTACTGTGGCAATGTCGGACAACATTTTCCCAAGAAGCCCAATTCTCCATTCTAACCACTGGAAAAATCCCCTCACAATGATCTCAAGCTTTTTAATGCACAATGAAATGTAACACATACTCCTCCTTGCTAATCAGGAAACTCTTGGGTATGTTGTGGTGGACTGTCATTACAATTACTTAATGGGAACCTGGTAAAATGATGTTTGTAGTGTGGCAAGGCTCTGAATTCACTGCCAGCATGCAGTCAATGCTACGAACCACTTTTGGAGTTAACTAGTGCTCTCAAATCATATCCTGATGTCGACAGAAGATGGGAGTTGTTTTAATAACATGGCTAACTTAGCTAGCTAACATACATTTCAAGAAAACAAGTTATATTAAGTGGCTAGCTAGCTAGCATTAGCAACGTTTCGTGGCCAATGAAACTGAGAGCTAGCTAACCAGCTGAGCTAGAAAACAGTGTCACAAAAAAACATAATTTTGGATTCTAAACATACTCCATCAATAGGCTCTGCATTTCAGGAATCACAGTAGCAAGTATCCCTGGTGCAAAGTTAAATTATTTAGCAATTTAAGCAATACATTTTTTGAAGACATTTTCTTGTTTTATTCCCACTGCCCTCACTGGCTTTCATGTGAGCTTGTCCGAAGTGTCGGACTCATTAGAGCACTACGATTGGTAGCCCAAAATTCTGGGGTGGGGCTTAGCGAAGGGTCAATTGTTGGATATCCTCACTCTGACTAGATTTCAATAAGAAATTCAGATCACTTTGCAAGCCAGCATAATGTGACTTGCAGGCTTGATGTGGCCTGTAAAACAGGAGTTTCAGATCACTGTGTTAGGCTCTCATAGAAAGGCCTTATGATATATGTAATGTATTGTCATAAAAAGTTTAATTTGATAGATAAACACTGGAAAATATGCAAATAAGGAAGAATACATTTTCAAGTTGAATTATATGTTCACGCAACCAAAAATTCTACGTTGGTTAAGCTGTATGCCAAAATGTCAAGCAAACTCGCAATCCTATTGCAGCTAGTTGCCTTACAATTACATGTTGAATTAACTTCAATGCTATTTTGTTGAGAAAACTCACAATCATAGTGCAGCTGGTTGCCTTATAATTGTACATTGAATCAACATCTTCTTTTTTTTGTGACAGTGCAGTACATTGAGAAATCAAGTAGCTGAGTTGCAGATACCAAGTACAGATCAAGACTAGGCCAGGGACCATCAAAGAGAAAGAGTTGTTTGCGGGACGATGGACACACACACACACACACACACACACACACACACACACACACACACACACACACACACACACACACACACAGAGATTCCCTTCCCAATCATGATGCAGGTAGAGCAGAGGAGATTAGCCTGTGTGTGTGTTTTTGTGTGTATGTGTCTGTCTGTGTGGACTTGCTCACGTGTGTCCCATATGAGCAGCTGTCTAGGCTCGTGCTCTACTGGGTAATCGCTGTAGGGACTGTTGCACATGCTGCTCTGCCCACACACATTAAAGAGGAAAGCCCAGCAGGGCTGTGTAGACAGAAATGGGTAAGAATACCAAGTGAATAAAGTAGGAGTGCACATGGGATTTGACTTGAATGTTCTTAACTTTGCTTATCTGACTCTTGATACCAAGCTGGTCAAGGTCTTAAAGCACAAATACCAACAAGTGTTTTGGGATGACCTGATTCACTGATGAAAAAGTTAGAGACTACAGTAATAGCATCATTTGTTTATTTTACACATTTGGAACCAAAATGAAATGTTAACCTGTAAAGGAATGAGATTGAACTCTGATTGTGCCACTGGCTGTCAGAGCTCTGGAGGCCATGCATTTGTATGGCCACCTAAAGGGGCTTTAAACATGAGCAAATAGTACCATTACAATGACTGGAACACTCCTGTCCCAGTCCTTAGGGACAATGCAGTGTAAATAGGCCCAGGGACGTGTCATGGTAAGCCATGGCATCACTCACCTGTCTACTGCCACAGGCTGAGAGGGGTTAAACGATGCCATTCCGCCTGCCATTTTCATTTACATTCTAAACCACGGCTGGATAGATAGACGACTGAGATAAATGGACTACAAATGGCAAAATGCACTTGTGCTGATTTGTAAGCCAGGTACATTAATGTGTAATTTTTCCATGTTGAATAAAACATTTTCTCACAGTGGTCTGGTTGATCCTGAAGCATGAAGTGGCCTCACTAATTGGTAATTAAAATGTAGTTATAGGTAAAAAGACTATCACTAATGACTAGTCATTAATCCACTCTATCCAGTCCTCCCTCCCTCACTCTCGCTCACTCTCCCTCTCTCTCTCTCCGCTTGCTTTCTGCTTTGTTTCATCACCAGGCGTGAACTCTTTAGATATTCAGAATGAGGCTTCTCTCCACTGGACCCACAGTGCTATCATCTCTAGTCATTCCTGCCCTACCATCCTATACTGAGCCACTTTATGATCAATGACTCACGTGTGCCGAGTCTCCACACATACATTAATCACAGCGGTCTGTAGGAATGCACCCTTAGATCATGGTGAGCACACCGTTCTGCAGACCTCTCATCATCTGTGTGCTGTGCATGGGGAAAAAATTTTAACAATACATTTTTGACAATAACCACAGTTTATGTATGCAGTTTTATTCATGAGCGCTCTATATGTTTGAACTACTTGGCTGGCCAAGCATCAGACAGGTCTGACTAGGAGATATGGGATGAGTTCACTTCCTATGCATCATGCCCTGTTGTGCTGCTAGACCCTCATTGGAAACTGTGTGATAGCGATTACAGCCTTGAGTCTTCTTGGGTATGACGCTACAAGCTTGGCACACCTGTATTTGGGAAGTTTCCCCCATTCTTCTCTGCAGATCCTCTCAACCTCTGACAGGTTGGATGGGGAGTATCGCTGCACGGCTATTTTCAGGTCTTTCCAGAGATGTTGGATCGGGTTCAAGTCTGGGCTCTGCCTGGGCCACTCAAGTACATTCAGAGACTTGTCTCGAAGCCGTTCCTGTGTTGTCTTGGCTGTGTGCTTAGGGTTGTTGTCCTGTTGGCAAATTAACCTTCGCCCCAGTCTGAGGTCCTGAGCGCTCTGGAGCAGATTTTCATCAAGGATCTCTCTGTACTTTGCGCCATTCAACTTTCCCGCTAAAAAAAATCAACAAAGCACGATGCTGCCACCACCATGCTTCACCGTAGGGATGGTGCCAGGTTTCCTCCAGACCAGAGAGTCTTGTTTCACATGGTCTGAGAGTCCTTTAGGTGCCGTTTGGCAAACTCCAAGCGGGTTGTCATGTGCCTTTTACTGAGGAGTGACTTCTGTCTGGCCAATCTACCATAAAGGCCTGATTGGTGGAGTGCTGCAGAGATGGTTGTCCTTCTGGAATGTTCTCCCATTTCCACAGTGGAACTCTGGAGCCCTGTCAGAGTGACCCTCGGGTTCTTGGTCACCTCCCTGGCCAAGGCCCTTCTCCACCGATTGCTCAGTTTGGCCGGGCGACCAGCTCTAGGAAGAGTCTTGGTGGTTTCAAACTTCTTCCATTTAAGAATGATGGAGGCCACTGTGTTCCTGGGGACCTTCAATGCTGCAGACATGTTTTGGTACCCTTCCCCAGATCTGTGCCTCGACACAATCCTGTCTCGGAGCGCTACAGACAATTCCTTCGACCTCATGGTTTGGTTTTTTCTCTGACATGCACTGTCAACTGTAACCTTATATAGACAAGTGTGTTCCTTTCCAAATCATGTCCAATCAATTGACCACAGGTGGACTCCAATCAAATTGTAGAAGGATGATCAATGGAAACAGGATGCACCTGAGCTCAATTCCGAGTCTCATATCAAAGGGTCTGAATACTTATGTAAGTAAGGTATTTCATTTGTTTTATTTTTTTATACATTTGCAAACTTTTCTTAAAACCTGTTTTCCCTTTGCTATTATGAGGTAATGTATTTAGACGAATGATAATGTTTTATTTTTAATCATTTTTAGAATAAGGCTGTAACGTAACAAAATGTAGAAAAAGTCAAGGTGTCTGAATACTTTCTGATGTAGACACCCCTTCAAATAAGTGGATTTGTCTATTTCAGACACACCCGTAGCTGACAGGTGTATAAAATCGAGCAGACAGCCATACAATCTCCATAGACAAACATTGGCAGTAGAATGGCTTTAGTGACTTTCAAAGGGCTCAGTGACTTTCAATGTGGCACCGTCATAGGATGCCACTTTTCCAACAAGTTAGTTTATCAAATGTATGCCCTGCTAGAGCTGTCAACTGTAAGTGCTGTTATTGTGAAGTGGAAACGTCTTGGAGCAACAACGGCTCTGCCGCGAAGTGGTAGGCCACACAAGCTCACCGAACGAGACCACCGAGTGCTGAACCGTATAGCACGTAAAAATTGTCTGTCCTCAGTTAAAACACTCACTACCGAGTTCCAAACTGCCTCTGGAAGCAGCGTCAGCACATTAACTGTTTGTCAGAAGCATCATGAAATGGGTTTACATGGCCCATCAGCCGCACACAAGCCTAAGATCACCATGCGCAATGCCAAGTGACGGCTGAAGTGGTGTAAAGCTCGTCGCCATTGGACTCTGGAGCAGTGGAAACGCATTCTCTGCAGTGATGAATCACGTTTCCTGATCTGGCAGCCCGACAGACGAATCTGGGTTTGGCGGATGCCAGGAGTACGCTAACTGCCCCAATGAATAGTGCCAACTGTAAAGTTTGGTGGAGGAGGAATAATGGTCTGTGGCTGTTTTTCATAGTTCGGGCCAGGCCCCTTAGTTCCATTGAAGGAACATCTTAACTCTACAGCATACAATGACATTCTAGACTATTCTGTGCTTCCATCTTTGTGGCAACAGTTTGGGGAAGGCCCTTTCCTGTTTCAGCATGACAATGCCCCTGTGCACAAAGCAAGGTCTATACAGAAATGGTTTGTCAAAATCAGTGTGGAATACCTTGACTGGCCTGCACAGAGCCCTGACCTCAACCCCATTGGGAGGAATTGGAACACTGACTGCAAGCCAGGCCTAATCATCCAACATCACTAATGCTCTTGTGGCTGAATGGAAGAACATTTAGAGAATTTTACCAAACATTCATAGGACATTTGGAACAGTATTTAATCATACAGTACAAACACAACAATTTTTTTACACTTTATATGTCAACAATCTGCATGTTCGGCGATATCATTTACAAAATAGCCTCCAATACCCTACTCAATAAATTGGATGCAGTCTATCACAGTGCCATCTGTTTTGTCACCAAAGCCCCATATACTACCCACCACTGCGACCTGTACGCTCTCGTTGGCTGGCCCTCGCTTCATACTCGTCGCCAAACCCACTGGCTCCAGGTCATCTACAAGCCCCTGCTAGGTAAAGTCCCCCCTTATCTCAGCTCGCTGGTCACCATAGCAGCACCCACCTGTAGCACGCGCTCCAGCAGGAATATCTCTCTGGTCACCCCCAAAACCAATTCTTCCATTGGCTGCCTCTCCTTCCAGTTCTTTGCTGCCAATGACTGGAATGAACTACAAAAATCTCTGAAACTGGAAACACTTATCTCCCTCACTAGCTTTAAGCACCAGCTGTCAGAGCAGGTCACAGATTACTGCACCTGTACATAGTCCATCTATAATTTAGCCCAAACAACTACCTCTCCCCCTACTGTATTTATTTATTTATTTATTTTGCTCCTTTGCACCCCATTATTTCTATCTCTACTTTGCACATTCTTCCACTGCAAATCTACAATTCCAGTGTTTTACTTGCTGTATTGTATTTATTACGCCACCATGGCCTTTTTTTGCCTTTACCTCCCTTATCTCACCTCATTTGCTCACATTGTATATACTTATTTTTCTACTGTATTATTGACGGTATGTTTGTTTTACTCCATGTGTAACTCTGTGTTGTTGTATGTGTCGAACTGCTTTGCTTTATCTTGGCCAGGTCGCAATTGTAAATGAGAACTTGTTCTCAACTTGCCTACCTGGTTAAATAAAGGTGAAATAAAATTTAAATAAATAAAAAATGTAGTGTTTGAACTGGCGGTATTTGGCTCTCAAGCCAAGTCTTTTAGCCTCTTCACCACCAGGGAAGCTCTCTTACATATTTTTACAGTATATAGCCGTGGCAGTATGGTCAATTCCATACTTCCTTTTTTCTTTCTTAGGCATAACAAAGCCAGGGATATACTAGTAACTAGGTTATTCACCATAACTTCACCCATCCTCTTTATATGCTGCGGACTTCTGGGCCCATATTTACAAGGTACCCAAGGTTATGAGTGCTGATCTAGGATTATTTTTGCTTTTCAGATCATGAAAAATAAAACATTTGGGACCATATCAAGTGTCTCAAAGTAGGAATTACATCGGTTGCGTTTTTAAAGAGTTGAACAGTCAATTTCTTTAGTTAGTCTAAAATCTGCATTTATGACTGGATTTATACATCTGGATGAAGTAAAGACACCCTCTCTTTTAGTAGAGTATATCTGAGCTTCAGCTTCAGTTTTTTTCCTCAAAAGAAACATGGTTAGAGAGTATGTGGGATTGAACTTGCAACCTTCAGCCAGATCATTAATCCTCTGCACCACCAGGGGATATCTGTGGCTTTGTGGGGGTTTTTCAGTCTAATATGGCCAATCAGAACACAGAACAAAATCTCAGTTATTCAAATGTTCCCATCCTTTTCATACACTGTGTACTTGTAACACTGTATTTTATGATTTTTCTCTTTGCTATTGCACTTTTTCTGTTGACCATTTTACTTAATTGTTGTCCAGAAATGATTTGATATTGAGATAAAAACAGCTGCATTAGACCTTTAATTAAAGATTATTGCATTGAACCAGATTTTTTTAATGTATATTTATTATGTATCATAATTTTTCAGAATGGGTATTGCATACATTTGTACATTGAGTATATAAAGCATTAAAAACACTTTCTCTTTCCATGACATAGACTGAAGAGGTGAAAGCTATGATCCCTTGTTGATCACTTGTCACCTGTTAAATCCACTTCAATCAGTGTAGATGAAGGGGAGGAGACAGGTTAAATACGTTTTTTAAGCCTTGAGACAATTAAGACATGGATTGTATTTGTGTGCAATTCAGAGGGTGAACGGGCAAGACAAAATATTGAAGTGCCTTTAAACGGGGTCTGGTAGTACTGTAGTACTGCCGGCGCACCGGTTTGTGCCAAGAACTGCACCGCTGCTGGGTTTTTCATGGTCAACAGTTTCCCGTGTGAATCAAGAATGGTCCACCACCTAAAGGACACCCAGTCAACTTGACACAACTGTGGAAATGATTGGAGTCAACATGGGCCAGCATCCCTGTAGAATGCTTCCGACACCTTGTAGAGGTCTGTATTTAAGAAGCATATGAATAGACAAGAATACAAGTTATTTAAAGGAAGCTCTAACCAACTAAAATCTAATTTCATAAGACTTTCAACACGTGATGAAGAAACAGAATCATAATAGTGCACAGCATATGAAGAGGATGGGAACATTTGAATGTATTCTGTGTCCTGATTGACCTTATTAGACTGAAAAAACCCTGCATTACCACAGCTACAGTATCCACTGGTGGCACAGCGGGTTCAGGATCTGATTGCAGAGCTGAAGATTGCAGGTTCAATCCAACATAGTCTTTAAAAAAACAGTGAAATTAAGGTTCAGATATAATCTACTAAAAGAGGGCATGTTTTTATTTCGTCCTGATGTATAAATCCAGTCAGAGATTCAGAATTTAGACTAACTGTAAAAAATTAAACATTGTGTAAAAACTGACTGTTCAACTTTTAAAAACGCACACCAAATTGAATTCCTACTTTGAGACGTTTGATATGGTCCCCCCTGTCTTATTTTTCATGCTCTGAAAAACGCACAACTGTTTTTGGGAATGTATCTTTTGTGATGTCCCCACATTGTTCTCAACAGACTGTTCCCACAACCTAATGAAACATTCTGGGAACCTTTAAAAGAACAGATGTAATGTGTTCTAGGAGCGTTCTTGCAACATAAGGCGTATGTTTTATACAAACATTCTATGATCATCAGCGCTACTGGACCGTTTTTGTGTTATGAGAACATTTGCTGTGACCTAACGAATGTTCTGGGAACTTTCACAGAACCAGTTTTGATTTGTTGGGTTTACTCTGGCACCAGAAGGCCATTAATATGCACTGCAAACCCATCATTTAGCCGGAGCCTCAACTCAATAGCAGGAGGAAAAATAGTAGGCCGTCATTGTAAATAACAATTTGTTCTTTAACTGACTTGCCTAGTTAAATAAAGGTTAAATAAATAAAAAGGAGAAAGTCATTGGATTCAAATAATGCAGAGTTCCTGGAAGCACGTCAGAGTCCATAAAAAAGAAGGGTATTTTTCTCATCTGTTTTCTTTCCCTTTTTTCTGCCACCCCTACCAACTGTGAGCAGTCCTCCCCGCTGATTTGAAAACCCATTAAAACTTAAATATTGGTTTTCATTTTAGGCAATGGGCTATGTCACACATGGTTAATGCTGAACTGTGTCAGTTTGCACGTGTGTGTTACGTGTGTGTTACGTGTGTGTGCGTATACCTGCAGCTTCACTGACTATTAACCCAGGTCTAACTCAGGTAAATATACATTTAGTTGAGTGAGACAGAGATTTCCCATAGGCTTCTGATTCTTTGCCTCTGGTCCGTAAAAGAGTTGACATAAACGTAATATATTACAAAGACCAAATATTTAACATGGAAAATATAGCCTACTGATAAGAAAAACATTGCGCTATCGCTTTGGGCAAGTTAAAACCAGCTGCATATTACCTTGAATGACCTTACATAACAATATACACTGCTCAAAAAAATAAAGGGAACACTTAAACAACACAATGTAACTCCAAGTCAATCACACTTCTGTGAAATCAAACTGTCCACTTAGGAAGCAACACTGATTGACAATAAATTTCACATGCTGTTGTGCAAATGGAATAGACAAAAGGTGGAAATTATAGGCAATTAGCAAGACACCCCCCAATAAAGGACTGGTTCTGCAGGTGGTGACCACAGACCACTTCTCAGTTCCTATGCTTCCTGGCTGATGTTTTGGTCACTTTTGAATGCTGGCGGTGCTTTCACTCTAGTGGTAGCATGAGACGGAGTCTACAACCCACACAAGTGGCTCAGGTAGTGCAGCTCATCCAGGATGGCACATCAATGCGAGCTGTGGCAAGAAGGTTTGCTGTGTCTGTCAGCGTAGTGTCCAGAGCATGGAGGCGCTACCAGGAGACAGGCCAGTACATCAGGAGACGTGGAGGAGGCCGTAGGAGGGCAACAACCCAGCAGCAGGACCGCTACCTCCGCCTTTGTGCAAGGAGGGGCACTGCCAGAGCCCTGCAAAATGACCTCCAGCAGGCCACAAATGTGCATACATCACTTAATCTGGTATTCTATGAATTATTCCCACGTATCCACCCATGCAGTGGGTTATGTGCTATGTTATGCTAGTTACTACGCAACAATGCTCCGTTAATTCACTCTCCATTCCCATTGTTAAATATTAGATGTTATAAATTCCACATTGTACTCCAAACCAAAGCCTTTAATGTTCCAACTCATTGTTATTTATGAGGACAGGCTGGGAAGTGAGTATGCCTCTAAGGTAAAGACCAAAGAACCGGAGACAGGGTTCTCATAGCTAAAAATAGTATCCAACTCACACACAGCAATACAACATTTTCAGGAGGGAGACACTGGCTTGCTTCTGATGTAAAATGCATAAATTTAACAAGGAAGGGATGAGGTTGCTCACAGGAAGCCCTTCGGGGTATCCCCGTTATCCGGAATATGCACAATTACTTGTTTGAGTCACCCAGTCACTCCTGAATCATGGGTGAAGTGGCTTCCAATTGTATGTGTACAGAATGTGTTAATTTCCTCACCCACACAAGCTATGGCAGAAGTATACCTGCCCACACATTGCACTTTCCTACTCTAGGTCTTTTCTAAGTGTTATGTAAAGAATGATCTCCTCTCCCTACTGTTTGTATTACGATCTTAGTCCCTCCAAACACATTGTTATTTTCTCAGCACAGAGAGAGTGTGTGACTGTGTAGGCCTACTTATTTTTTCTGTAAGTGTGTTTTTGCCCACAAACTACTTTATGTCCTTTGGCATTGACCTTTAGATATGACAGCCATCACATTGTAACCAGACAGGTATAACCAGGATAAGCAAAGCTCCCAGCAGTGTAGACATGGCAGTAATCCCATCCTAGACCTGAGAGGTTAATAGCATGCATTCGGCCTCGGTCTGAGGGCCACACTCCCCACAGGGGCCTCATCACCCACTGACCCCCAGGTTCCTCCACAGTCCTTCTTGGGGCCCCAGACATGCTGATTCCAGGTCTGCTCACGGTGGAGGTCACGCTGGGTTCAGTGGTGTGCCAGTAGACTGGGGCACCAGGGCTCTCTGTATGATGGATGTATGGTTCCTTCCCCCCGCCTGGCCTGTTCTAATGGAATATGCACATTACCTGTGAATAGAGATCTTATTTATGGCTGTACAGTCACAATAAACCGAAAGCCTGGGGTATAGCAGCTCCATGTGGGTAAACAGAGTGGTTTGTTTTTCCAACAGGGATAATTTCAGTGTAGTGTTTTGTTATGGGTAATGCAATGCCACTTATAATCTAGAGGTATTGTTAGAATACAGTCACACGTGTCGTGCTGGAGACAGTAGGTTTGCTATGGTTCTCCGTAAGAGAGGTAGTCTTAAATTGGTTTCATTGAATGCATAAAATGTTGAGGATCAACCTCATTTAGTTCTACTCTACAGCACCCACTCACTCAATTTACAGTTGATTCACGGAAACAAACAATCCATCACTGTCTTTTGAAATGGCACTTTCACACAGGTAATTCCACCTATTTCCCAAGATAGTTGGCCCACCTGCACTGCTAAAATACCCCAGGTTGAAACTTAGCTGCCATTAGTTTTGACAGGTTTCAAAACCCTTTCTGCTGAACTGAACTCTAGGCAAACGTGCAAATGAATGAGCCTGTGGGTGCACTTGTGTTTCTGTTTCCGAGAGAGGGTTGTAGTTATCCAAAAAAGACAAAGGCTGTATGTCAATTTACTACATACAGGTACTTTCACATTTCCAAATAGAAACGCAGATCAATGAATGGCTGCAGTTAAACAGTGAATGCAGGGCGGAACATATTTCTACCAAACCTGCTCTTACTCAGACAGTGTGTTTGCGTTGAGACTCCTGCCTCTGTCTATCCCAGCAAGCGCAGCCGTGGGAAGGAGTGGGAGGGCGAATCAAAAGGCAGCTCAGACTGAGTCTCTGCTGCTCTGCTAGAAAAGTTAGCTTGTATTTTGATCAATGCACCACAGGAATTAATAAAGGAAGGAAAATGTACCTCCTACACCCTATGTTTCTGTCTCATATTGTGGGATTGCGTTTTCGTCATTCAGTTCCTTCATTGGTTTTAACAATGCCTTGTATGAATTCACTAGGGATTCCACCTCCATATTGCTATGGCACTGCACTCTGAGGAACACTGGGGGACTGGATGTTTCCCATATCAGTGTTGCAGTGCTCAGATCGACTAACAATAGAGGCGGTAGGAGTTGTCCCTCCCTTTCGCTCTCCCTCTTCTCCTCCCCTCCCCTCAGACGCAGCACTGCGATCGATTCAAGCGTTCTCTCTATTTCTCCCGAGGACTGGGGAGGTAAGGTTCGAGCTGCTGCTCCTACAGAGTGTGTATGCACTGTACAGTGTTAAATGGCCCCCTGTGGAATGGGGATAGGTTTAGGTCGGGTTATGTAACTTATGTGAATTGGGGAGTCAGGAGAATAAATGAGTGAAGTGCTGGAGGAGGTCAAGTCCTTTATGACCTTTGGGATTGACCTTAGCCCCGAGGGCCACTAGTCAGGTGACTTCAGATAACATGTCATCAATATCAGGGGATTGAGAGGCAATAAATACTTTAATTTATGTGTTTTATATTCTCACATATCCTCAGGTCTGTTCAACACCTGTAAATGTAATCGAGGTATAGTCAATGAGTGATCAATGAGTGGTTTGCCGTTAAGCTGCTGATGTTATTCTGTGACACTACTGTTGGTGGGTGGAAGAGGGGAACGTTAATGAGTTATTATCTAGCAGCTATCTAATACATCAAACACAGGCATTAACATTCTAAGCACTAAGCAAGAGGCCAGGATCAATTAAATCCCCACCTCACATTGTTCAAATCTAAGCAGCATAAACTATGACAAGTGAAACATAATTAGGTATTCAATTGTATTAAATTGACCAGCGAGTTAAACAGATTCTCAGCGTGTTTCATATATTCCCTGTTAATTCAAGCAAAATAACATTTAATCCATCATAATCATGCCTCGCCTCGCTTCTCATCCTGAGCTAATTCTGCTGCGCTAATTCATCTACCTCTCCTCTGAGATGATGATGATGACGATATGTGATGGTGTACCCGTGGGTTTTCAATCAGAACACACGCACACACCAACACACACACTTCACAACGACTTTCTGCATACTCATGCAGATTTAAATTGCGATTTTTTTCGATACACACATTCTGAATTCTCTATGGGATTTACAGATGCACACCTGCAAATTATGAATACTATATTTTCTTGTGTTTTCGTATTATGTAATCTTCATAAGGAATATGGGGAATACATGAATAAGCTCCACTCTGCATTATATAAACAGTTGTGTTTTTAATGAGGATGTGGTGAATTAAGGAATAAAGTTGGAAGCCTAATTTATTTGCAGTGTGTACACATGAAAGTGGCGTTTCAAAGGTTTCGTCTGAAGGACGCCCATTAGAAAGCAATAACAAGGCTGTGTGATTCAGTGTGATGTGACGAGGCAGCTGCTACCCTGGGGACCTATACTGGTGGATATGCTAATTATGCTGCCAGTGATATCACAAAGACTTTAATTGACTCCAGTAGAAGACCAGCAGATGTCACACTATTAGAACCATGAACTCTAATGCTGATGCTGCTCCCATATAGACAACAGAAGCATGATAGTGCACCGTCACTGTCAGTACAGACGAGTAGCGTGTCAGTCTGAGGCAGTGTTATCCACAGCGGCGGATCATGGCTCTGTGACTGTGTGGTCCTTGGACAGATACATTATGTGGTAATGTCTGGGACGTCATCAAAGTGTTGTTGGGCGAGTGAGATGACACGATGCTATGCTATCCTTTGAAGCCAAATTAGGATGACTGTGTATTTAAAAAGGGGCCACTGCTTTTGTATGAGTCCTTGAGTGTTGTTGTAACTCTTTGACTTTGTTGATATGAGGTTGTTAGACAGTTTGTTTCTCTCGTAATATACGAGAATATCTAATACCCACCGCCCAATTTACGATGAAAGGTTTTCTCGGAACATTGTAAAAGTCCTAATGCAGATGAGTAGTTTATCGGTAGGCTGAGTCAGTCCTAGTAAATTATCATGATACTCTGAGAGATGCAAAATGTTGTTGGCAGGTATCTTTGCAGAATACAGTCTGCTGCCTTATGGTTGATATAGCTTGTTCATTCAGATTATTATGGCAAGCTTGCAATAAACACAATACTCAAAACCCTACCCAGAAAGTGGTCCGTTGTTATGTAGCCAACTCCATTGCAGAGCCATAATGTGAAGGCAACACCAACATTGACAAATGCAATTGAGACACCTCACACTCAGTCCTTATGTCTTACCTCACCTGGCCACACTGGGATTGTGACATTTCCCTGCGCTGTGGCCTCAGACACTGACTAAAACTGAGATCTATGTTGTGCTTAACCTTATGTTCCTAAGAAACCCCTAACTCAGGGCTGTGAGGAGTGACATGACAGTGTGTGTGTGAGTCATGGCTGATGGGCGGCCTCGGTGGGACGGATGACGGCTGGATGATGGCAGCTCCTCCATTAGGTGTTATGGCAGCACAATCACTTTCTCTGAGGGGCTCAGTTACAGTGTTGTGGATGTAGTTAGCTGTTGTGGCAGGGGCTCAGACTGTCTTTATTGCTTTCCTCATGTCTCTCCCTCTCATTCACTATCCCTCTCTCGTTAGTCTCACTCTCACCCACCTACGCTCTCTCTGTCAATCGCTTTCTCTCTCTCCTCTCACACACATACACACACACACACACACACACACACACATACACACACACAAAGTGGTCTAACATGGAGTAGTATTTGTGTTCGCCTCACCAGGGTTCAAGCTGAGCCTGTTGAGACTACCCCTGTAAAACGCTTCCTGCGGAGAGAGTGAGTAGAGGGGAGTGGATATGGACAGAAGATAAATCAATGATAGATCTGGGGAGAGAGGAAGGACAGTAAAAATGATAAAGGCTGAAGAGTTTTTTCCCATAGTGTTGCTGATAACAGTAGTAGAAATGCAGCACCAGACTCGGGTTGAATAGCGGGAACCAGGTTACCGAGATTTAATGAGATTTCCCACCCAAACCCACTCCCTTTTCCCAGGATAAATAACTGTGAGAAACAGGTAAATTATAATAAATTATTTATATGAACAGCATGACGTTAAATGAAATGTTACACTATATGCAATGTCTAAATCTGGCTTCTCTACTGGCTACAGCATAGTCTGCTATCTGCATGATCAATCATCAATACTCAGGGCGCATCTCAGTACGGAGCACAGTTCATAATGCATGCATCATCTCATCATGGTCACTTTTTTTCTTGTGAAAGGTAGGACTACATTTGCTGCAGCATAGCGCATTAATGTAAGGACTGAATCAACGTCTAATTTACACATCTCCATCTGGCTTTCAGGGGTCACCATATTTTTTCATTGTAAAGATGAATTTTTTTAATTATCGCACCTGCAACGTTTTAAAACAGCCTATCACTGGAAAATGGTTGCTTTAAATCAGTGCGCACGCGAGCACTCTCTCATTGTTTTTCTCTCCCTCAGTCAATTCCATTCAAATTGCATTCAAAATAGATCCTGTTCAAGATTGATATACACTGAGTATACCAAACATTAGGAACACCTTAACATTGAGATTTTTTGGGCCCCTTGAACAGCCTCAATTTGTCGGAACATGGACTCTAAATCAAATACATTTTATTTGCCACATACACATGGTTAGCAGATGTTAATGCGAGTGTAGCGAAATGCTTGTGCTTCTAGTTCCGACAATGCAGTAATAACCAACGAGTAATCTAACCTAACAATTTCACAACAGCTACCTTATACACACAAGTGTAAAGGGATGAAGAATATGTACATAAAGATATATGAATGAGTGATGGTACAGAACGGCATAGGCAAGATGCAGTAGATGGTATCGAGTACAGTATATACATATGAGATGAGTAATGTAAGGTATGTAAACATTATATTAAGTGGCATTGTTTAAAGTGGCTAGTGATACATTTTTTACATGTATGGCAGCAGCCACTCAATGTTAGTGGTGGCTGTTTAACAGTCTGATGGCCTTGAGATAGAAGCTGTTTTTCAGTCTCTCGGTCCCTGCTTTGATGCACCTGTACTGACCTCGCCTTCTGGATGATAGCGGGGTGAACAGGCAGTGGCTCGGGTGGTTGTTGTCCTTGATGATCTTTATGGCCTTCCTGTGACATCGGGCGGTGTAGGTGTCCTGGAGGGCAGGTAGTTTGCCCCCGGTGATGCGTTGTGCAGACCTCACTACCCTCTGGAGAGCCTTACGGTTGTGGGCGGAGCAGTTGTCGTACCAGGCGGTGATACAGCCCGACAGGATGCTCTCGATTGTGCATCTGTAAAGTTTGTGAGTGCTTTTGGTGACAAGCCGAATTTCTTCAGCCTCCTGAGGTTGAAGAGGCGCTGCTGCGCCTTCTTCACCACGCTGTCTGTGTGGGTGGACCAATTCAGTTTGTCCGTGATGTGTACGCCGAGGAACTTAAAAGTTTCTACCCTCTCCACTACTATCCCGTCGATGTGGATAGGGGTGTGCTCCCTCTGCTGTTTCCTGAAGTCCACGATCATCTCCTTTGTTTTGTTGACGTTGAGTGTGAGGTTATTTTCCTGACACCACACTCCGAGGGCCCTCACCTCCTCCCTGTAGGCCGTCTCGTCGTTGCTGGTAATCAAGCCTACCACTGTAGTCTCGTCTGCAAACTTGATGATTGAGTTGGAGGCGTGCATGGCCACGCAGTCGTGGGTGAACAGGGAGTACAGGAGAGGGCTCAGAACGCACCCTTGTGGGGCCCCAGTGTTGAGGATCAGCGGGGTGGAGATGTTGTTACCTACCCTCACCACCTGGGGGCGGCCCGTCAGGAAGTCCAGTACCCAGTTGCACAGGGCGGGGTCGAGACCCAGGGTCCCATTCCTCTTGTCCAGATGGGTTAGGGCAGTGTGCAGTGTGGTTGCGATTGCGTCGTCTGTGGACCGGTAAGCAAATTGGAGTGGGTCTAGGATGTCAGGTAGGGTGGAGGTGATATGGTCCTTGACTAGTCTCTCAAAGCACTTCATGATGACGGAAGTGAGTGCTACATGGCGGTAGTCGTTTAGCTCAGTTACCTTAGCTTTCTTGGGAACAGGAACAATGGTGGCCCTCTTGAAGCATGTGGGAACAGCAGACTGGGATAAGGATGGATTGAATTTGTCTGTAAACACACCTGCCAGCTGGTCTGCGCATGCTCTGAGGACGCGGCTGGGGATGCCGTCTGGGCCTGCAGCCTTGCGAGGGTTAACACGTTTAAATGTTTTACTCACGTCGGCTGCAGTGAAGGAGAGTCCGCAGGTTTTGGTAGCGGGGCGTGTCAGTGGCACTGTATTGTCTTCAAAGCGAGCAAAGAAGTTGTTTAGTCTGTCTGGGAGCAAGACAGCCTGGTCTGCGACGGGGCTGGTTTTCTTTTTGTAATCCGTGATTGACTGTAGACCCTGTCACATACCTCTCGTGTCTGAGCCGTTGAATTGCGACAACTAAACGTGCACGGGGGGCAGGACCGACTTTGCACATTTTTACCTTGGGGATTCGATCCAGAAACCTTTCGGTTACTGGCCCAGCGCTCTAACCACTAGGCTACCTGTCGCCCCGTCAAAGATACCTTAAAAAAGTAGGGCCGTGGATCAGAAAAGCACCTACAAGGTGTTGAAAGCGCTCCACATGGATGCTGGCCCATGTTGACAACCAATGCTTCATACAGTTGTGTCAAGTTGGCTGGATGTCCTTTGGGTGGTGGACCATTCTTGATACACACAGGAAACTGTTGAGCATGGAAAAACCCAGCAGCGTTGCAGTTCTTGACACAAACCCTAATACCGCAGGGCTCCCCAAAGTCGGTCCTGCCCCCCGTGTACGTTTAGTTTTTTTGCGCTAGCATTACACAGCTGATTCAAATAATGAAAGATTGATGATGAGTTGGTTATTTGAATCAGCTGTGTAGTGCTGGGGCAAATAAACTAAACGTGCACCCCGTTCAAAGGCACGCCAATCTTTTGTCTTGCCCATTCACCCCCTGAATATCCAATATCAATGTCTCAATTGTCTCAAGGCTTAAAAATCCTTCTTTAACCGGTCTCCTCTCTTTCATCTAGACTGCTTGAAGTGGATTTAACAATTGACATCAATAATGGTTCATAGCTTCCACCTGGATTCACCTGGCCAGTCTATGTCATGGAAAGGTGTCCTTAATGTTTTTGTATACTCAGTGTATATATACACTGAACAAAAATATAAACGCAACATGCAACAATTTAAAAGATTTTACTGAGTTACAGTTCATATGAGGAAGTCAGTCAATTGAAATAAATCCATTAGGCCCTAATCTATGGATTTCACATGACTGGGAATACAGATTTGCATCTTTTGGTTTAAAAAAATAATAATTATTAACTAGGCAAGTCAGTTAAGAACACATTCTTATTTACAATGACGGCCTACCGGGGAACAGTGGGTTAACTGCCTTGTTCAGGGGCAGAACGACAGATTTTTACCTTGGGGATTCGATCCAGAAGCCTTTCGGTTACTGGCCCAACGCTCTAACCACTAGGCTACCTGCCGCCCCGTCAAAGATACCTTAAAAAAGTAGGGCCGTGGATCAGAAAAGCAGTCAGTAGCTAGTGTGACCACCATTTGCCTCATGGAGCGCAAACATATCTCCCTCGCATAGAGTTGATCAGGCTGTTGATTGTGGCTTGTGGAATATTGTCCCACTCTTGTGTTAAGTTGCTGGATATTGGCGAGAACTGGAACACGCTGTCGTACTAGTCGATCCATAACATACCAAACATGCTCAATGGGTGACATGTCTGGTGCACATGTCTGAGTATGCAGGCCATGGAACAGGGACAGTTTCAACTTCCAGGAATTGTGTACAGATCCTTGTGACATGGGGCCGTGCATTATCATGCTGAACCATGAGGTGATGGCGGCAGATGAAAAACACAACAATGGGCCTCTGGATCTCATTCCGGTATCTCTGTGCATTCAAATTGCCATCGATAAAATGCAATTGTGTTCATTGTCTGTAGCTTATGCCTGCCCATACCGTAACCCTACCGCCACCATGGGGCACTCTGTGCACGACGTTGACACCAGCAAACCGCTCACCATTTTAGTGTCCCCAGCACAAGGTGCACCTGTGTAATGATCATGCTGTTTAATCAGCTTGTTGATATGCCACACCTGTCAGGTGGATGGATTATCTTGGCAAAGAAATGCTCACTGACAGGGATGTAAACAAATGTTCACAAAAGTTGTGAGAAAAGCTTAATGTGCATATGGAACATTTATTCGGTGTAAATGTCCTACCCTACCTCTTTCAGGTAATAAATGCAATGCGGTATTAGCCTTATATTTAGCTAATGAATGATGGGTTATGAATAAGAATCTAAGTTATAGCCTCTCTCTTGCGCAATATGCACCTGCGCTCCGCTGGCCTCTCCTTAAAAAAAAAGGTTTCATAGCTGTTGCTGTCCCAGGAAAAGCTAGACTAGAATAGCTTGCTGGACAATTTTTTAAATTAGCATTTATTTTACTAATAGACTATTCAAAGAGGAATGCAAGCTTTTGTTTGCTGAATGTTAAACACAGCAGCCAATAGAACTCCCAGGGAGATTGAAAGAAGAGAGAATGCATGATGTCGGTTGGCTATAGCAGTTCATTATTCAGTCACTGTGAAGTGATAGCCATCTGCATCTCATCTAGTCCTATATTATTCAAGCATGTCATTACAATTATGAAAATGAGGACAAGGGAGCTTCATTTAACTGTTGAAAGCGAGATAAGGAATAAAGCAACTATCATGACACAAGGAAAGACCCAGATGCAGACACAGGGGGAAGATGGTTGGAGTCTTACAGTATTTATTAATCCAATAGGGTAAGGAAAAAGAATGGTCGTGGACAGGCAAAAAGGGTCAAAACCAGTTCAGAGTCCAAAAGGTACCGAAGTGCAGGCAGAATCAAGGTCAGGGCAGGCAGGATGATCAGGCAGGTGGGAAAGTAGTCCAGAGTCAGGCAGGGAAGACTGGCAAAAGAGAATAGAAAAGGAGTTTGGGGAAAAACACACTGGTTGACTTGACTAACATACAAGACAAACTGGCACAGAGAGACAGGAAACACAGGGATAAATACACTGGGGAAAATAAGCGAATAAGGCTAATACGGTGTGCTAAGATGCACGTCGTACAACATTAGTGGAAATATTTCAAAAGGTAGTCTATATGTATATGTATCATCCTACTAATTATAAAATGCTAAATAGAAATCAAATTAAAATCAAATACGCTATAATTGTAGGCCGCATGTCCTGCACCAGCATTACATGTTCTCTCCCAGCTTCATGGTTTTGAACGAGGTCCGTAATTCCAGTCCATATAATACAGCAGAATACAATGCAGTACAGTAATACAGTCCACACTCAAAAAGATTAGGCTACTGGAGCTAGTTTAATTTATTTACTCAAGAGAGCATAGCTACATCTATGGGCTTTTATGTTTTTCTGTTGTGCGTAATGTGCGGTAGCTTATATATATATATCATAGGCTATGTAATGGATAATGGTACAATCATTTGGGCTTTTTTGGGCTTGTGACCATAAAATATCTTTAACGTAGTGTCACGTTCCTGACCTGTTTTCTGTTGTTTTTGTATGTGTTTAGTTGGTCAGGGCGTGAGTTGGGGTGGGCATTCTATGTTATGTGTTTCTATGTTGGTTAATGGGTTGCCTGATATGGTTCTCAATTAGAGGCAGGTGTTTTACGTTTCCTCTGATTGAGAACCATATTAAGGTAGGTTGTTTCACATTGTTTGTTGTGGGTGGTTGTCTTCCGTGTCTGTGTATGTCGCACCACACGGGACTGTTTCGGTTGTCGTTCGTGCATGTAGTCTGTTCCTGTTCGTGCGTTCTTCGTGTCTATGTAAGTTCTCATGTTTAGGTCAGTCTACGTCGTTTTGTTATTTTGTATCTTTTCAAGTGTTATCGTGTTTCATTCGTTCTGTTAATAAATCATTATGGATTACAACGCTGCGTATTGGTCCGACCCTTCTCGCTTCTCCTCTTCAGACGAAGAGGAGGAGAGCACCCGTTACACGTAGGTCTTTAATGTATGTCTCATCCGGATCAGGTAGCATAAGGCTTGAATCTTCTTGCCGATCAAAGCTCTAATCCAGACATGTACTTTATATGCTTTAGAATGACACTTCCGGTTTTGGCGGGAAATACCGGGTTACCTGGGAGAAAAATGACTTATTCTCGTGATGAAACGTGTTGCTTTCACCTCTGTCTATGTGACAGGAACATTTCAGCTGGCCGTCTGTGTTCATTTTAATGGTCTCTTGTGGGAAAGGACAGAATTCTGACTCAACTGACCCGTCTTATACTGATTTACTCCATGAAGAACATAGATCAAACACAAATGAAAAACCTGTCAGGAAAACCTCCTGGCACCAAAGCAGACTTTTGTCAGATCCAGTCCGGTCCTCCAGGCGACAGAGTGATGCCAGGTTTCCCAGATCTCCTCTCATCCTATTACCACTGCATGTCCTGGGGAGGGAAACTAAATCAGCTGAATGATTAGTTGAATCATGTGGCTTGAGTGAGTGACTAGAGATGGAGCCTAGAGGCCTACAGGCTGTGTGTGTGGTTCTATTGAAAGGGCCCTAATCAGATGCTGACTGCCTGAGTACCTATCTGATACACTACCTCTAGAAGCGCTAACAAACAACTATTTTTCTCAGTAATATACGATATTTCAGGTGTTATTGAACATTGATAAATATGTTTTGTACGTGATAAAGACATGTAACATCCTTGTAGTCAGTAGATCCTTGTAACTCCATAAAGCGTATTAAAGTTACCAATACACTCTCATCAAGTCCCATTTTTGGTTCTGAGAGTTTTGGTCGTCCAGTGGTGGTGAATAGTCCCTTGTGTGCTGCGTTGTGAGTTTTCCTAGGGCCAGGGTCAATAGCAGTCCTTTCATTTCACTGCCTCTAAAACAGCCAGTAAAACACTGGGCCACCCACTTAAACTAATTAAATTTTACTGTCAGATGTGCTTGTGTCCATCTCCCCCTGGAGCCAACAGCAACCTTTTCAATCTGTATGTGTGCGTGCCTGTAGGGTTGGGAGTAACTGATTACATGTAATAAATTACATGTAATCTGCTAAAAAAATAACTGTAACCAATTACGTTACTAGCAAACATATTGTAATCGAGATTACAGATACTTTTGAAAAACTTGATTACTTCTTGTAATGTATGTGAAGAAATACATTGTAGCACCTTTTTGTTTTCTCTATGACATTCAATTCAGCGTTGATAAAAGGTGCAACACGGGGGCCCCTCAGGTGTACGTGCTTAGTCCCCTCCTGTACTCCCTGTTCACTCACCACTGCGTGGCCGTGCACAACTCCAACACCATCATTAAGTTTGCCTGATCACAGATGACGATGAGACAGCCTATAAGGAGGAGGTCAAAGACCTGGCAGTGTGGTGCCAGGACAACAACCGCTCCCTCGACGTCAGCAAGACAAAGGAGCTGATTGTGGACTACAGGAAATGAAAAGCCGAGCACACCCCCATTAACATCGACGGGGCTGTAGTGGAGCGGGTCGAGAGCTTCAAGTTCCTCGGTGTCCACATCACTAAGGATCTATCATGGTTCAAAAACACCAACACAGTCATGAAGAAGTCACGACTACGCCTCTTCCACCTCAGGAGGCTAAAAAGATTTGGGCCTTCAGATCCTCAAAAAGATATACAGCTGCAACATTGAAAGCATCTTCACTGGCTGCGTCACCGCTTGGTATGGCAACTGCTTGGCATCTGACCGCAAGGCGCTACAGAGGGTAGTGCGTAGGGCCCAGTACATCATTGGGGTCGAGTTCCCTGCCATCCAGGTCCTCTATACCAGGCGGTGTCAGAGCAAGGCCCTAAAAATTGTCAAAGACTCCAGCCACCCAAGTCAAAGACTGTTTTCTCTGCTACCGCACGGAAAGCGATACCGATCCAGCAAGTCTGGAACCAACAGGACCCTGAACAGCTTCAACCTCCAATCCATAAAACTGCTAAATAGTTATCTAAATACTCTTTGCATGGACCCTTTTTGTGCTAACTTGTTTTGACTCATCACATACGCTGCTACTACTATTTACTATCTGTCACTTTATTCCTAGTTATATGTAAGGGAAAGGGGATATTTAGCCAGTGGCACAACAGAATTCATTCAACATTTAACTCAACCCCTCTGAATCAGAGAGCTGCAGGGGGATGCCGGATGCCTTAATCGACGTCCACTCCGATTAAGAGGAGGTTAACTGCCTTGCTCATGGGCAGAACGGCAAATTTGGGGGGGATTTCGGGGATTCGAACCAGCGATCTTTCGGTTACTGGCCCAACGCTCTTAACCGCTAGTACATATCTATCTATGTACATATATATCTATGTGCATATCTACCTCAATGACCTTGTACTCCTGCACATGGACTCGGTACTGGTACCTAATGTACTCATTGTGTATCTATTACTACAACTATTATTACGTGTTTTACTTTTCTATTATTTCTCTATTTTCTTTCTCTCTGCATAGTTTGGAAGGGCCCGTAAGTAAGCATTTCACTGTTAGTCTACATCTGTTTGGTTACGAAGCATGTGATGAATAAAATGTGATTAAGGGGAAAGTAATCCAGTAACTGAAAGTAATCAGATTACGTTACTGAGTTTGGGTAATCCAAAAGTTATGAACCTGATAACATTTTAGACAGGTAACTAGTAACTGTAACATATTGCATTTAGAAAGTAACCTACCCAACCCTGTGTGTGTGTGCGCAAACATGAATTCAATTGAATTTCAAAGGGAGAAAGAGCTTTCTTTATCATCTTATGCCTTAGATACAGAACATAATTGTATGAGATATCTGGCAATTGCCTCTATTCTACCAGCTTTAATAAGCACAAGAGCTGATGCAGCTCAGATTAACATCACAACAAATTATTTAACACACTGATTGACTTTGTGCCTCTAATGTTTTGGTTCACATTGAAAAGGAGACAAGGATCTGAACCTGACTGCCTGTATCACCTCAGTCTCTCACGTCATTACCGTTACACCCACCCCCTCTGTGTTCTGGGCTGGAGCCCAGAGAGAGAGACAGAAAGCGAGAGAGAAAGAGAAAGAGAGAGAGAAAGAGAAAGAGAGAAAGAGAAAGAGAGAAAGAGAGAGAGAGAGAGAGAATCACAGAGCTGGATTTTCAATTTGTTGTGTGTGAGAGGTGTGGAGGATCAGGTGAACAGGGGTGTTGCTGTGATGGAATTGTCTGTCACATCTTGGAGTGTTCAGTTGGACCTCCTGATCCTGAAGTGGGTTCTCAGAGACAGAAACTTGCCTCATGTTATCCTATGTTTTGCTACATTAAAATATACCAGTTTCTATGGCGTTAGTCATAATATCAAAATGGAGACTCTATTCTCTATTCTGTACCAGGAGCAGTTGAAGAGGACGCTGATTCTGTCACTTCAGAGGTTTTGTTCCCCTCCATTCTGTTCCCAGGTTTGACTGACAGACAGAGGGACAGTTCCATACCGCAGAGCGCTGAGCACAGCACAGATAAGACACTGTCTCCAATCATTACGCTGCTAATTCACTGAGCCACCGATAAATATTAAAGCATTGTGCTGCCCTGCTTATCTGGCTAACTTAATCTTATAGGAAAGTAAGGTAAGAGTGCCCTTGGCTCCTGACTGTGGAGTTCTACTGGATTATGGGCCACATTGGCTATACAAAGGTTATCTTCTTTTGTCTTTGGTTACAGTTGGGTTCTATAATCATTGCTCTCTCTCTCTCTCTCTCTCTCCTCATTGATGTTCTGTTATGCAGCTCCTCTCTTCCCACTAGACAAACCCACTGCAGCTGTGTACATCTGGTCTAAACTAGATCGAGCCCCAGTGCTGCTAACCCTCATGCAGAGCAGGAGATGGTGGGGTGCTGCTCTGATTGCTCCATCTCACACTGTTCAGGCCCAGCAGGCAGGTGGTTGGCTATCTGTCTTCACTCACATCCTCACGGAGTTGCCAGCTCTGTGGACCAACACACCACAATGAGACGAGCAACAGGATGCGCCTCAGGCTCCATCACATCCAGCCAACACAATGCAACACCCACCCAGCAAAGCTAGTCTCTCTCTCTCTCCTCTCCCCATGACTCAGCACCACCGACACTCTTGCACAATGCAGGAGGGGAGAGCTGTCTGAATTTGGAACACTTGACTTGTAGGACCTCTTTGGATTCCTCAATGAGCATTGACTCAGTGTGCAGAAATAGCCTGACTAAAGTATGAATCACGGCATGACGTGGAAACAACGTTGATTCAACCAGTGTGTGCCGGTGGGAAATGACTGAATTTGTCATGCATAGTTGCTATGTTTTAATATTCAGCACTCTATTGGGTTATCTTAAATCAGAGCAGTAAATGATAACTTAATTAAATAGCAGAACCTCAGTAAGGGTTTCTGTTTGAAAAGCACAGTTATGTCTGCAGCAGTGGTCCATGTGACAGTGGCCCTATATTATCCCAGTGATCAGCGTGAGAACCATTTTGATATATACCCCCTGGCTTTACTGCATTCAGAGAGTAGACATAGTGTCCGTATGATCTGTGACGCGCTGACTCAGCACGTTAAGTGAAACCCCCACATATTCTCCCAAAGCCTTTAGCTCTCTCCTCTCTCTCCTCTTGATACTTTCCAGACCTCTCTCTCTTTGCGCCTGTGAAAATCCCCATAATGTTTGCTGGCATGGGGCGTTGGGATGGGCTGGAGAGGGTGGTCGAGCCGTGTCAGTGACAGAGATGGTCTGTCGGATCCTGGCTGTCTGAGAGAGTGGGACCTGAGCATCTGAGAGGGGAGGGGAGAGTGTAGAGAATCAGGCTCTGGCCACCACTGCTCTTCTGCCCTGGCCCGGCAGCTTTCCATTGGTTCACACTACAATCTAATAGCCTGGACCATCGCTTACCCCCTGGGGGTTAAGGACACAATTTCCCGCCTTTGATTTTGTGCGGAAAGGCCAGCATTCTGGGGAGAGGGCGTTTAACCTTTGGGAGATGGATAATCAAGCTGCTCTATCGATTTGCTTTGCTTAGAAATGGTGCTTCTTTTCTTCGATTAGATGGGAGAGCATGGAGGATTCTCTTTTCTCAGCTAGCGGTTGCTCCTGTTATTGTCAATTGCTCTCAACCTGAAGCCTCCTTTGTAAGCCAATGTTTATTGTATTTATTGGTGATGATATACTACTCTGATGCTTAGCTCCCCCTGTATGGCCTTATTTGCTCCATTCTTACGTAACATTGAGGTAAATTGATACTGCCAATTCTGAAGGTCGTGGGCCTTTTGCTCTGTAGTCTTCTCCTTGCTTTATTATTCTCTTTTTAACTTCAAGTCCTGCTCCAGGCTAAACGAGCGGAGGTGTGTGCCTGTCAGAGTTACTCTGAGCAGATATAATGCTATTTAAATGCTAATGTGATAAGAGGAGCAAAACTACCTTTATTCATACTCTCTGCGCAGCGCCGGCTACGTACTGGGCAGGAGCCCTTAATATATGACTGACACACTCTCTCTCTAGCCTCCTGCATGTCAGAGTTCCAGCACTTGGGGGGTGGGGGTTCTTGGAGTGTTGAAAATATTGGACTGATGGCTCTGTGCCAAGTGTTGAGCTAGACATGATCAGTAGATTTTTTTCAGTTTTATTTATATTTTATTTAACCAGATGAGTTGACTGAGAATACATTCTCATTTACAGCAACAACCTGGGGAGGTTACAAAACATAGGCCTAGTTACCTTAAAATAAAAAGTAGGGGCGTGGATCAGAAAACCAGTCAGTATCTAGTGTGACCACCATTTGCCTCATGCAGCGCGACAGATCTTATTCGCATAGAGTTGATCAGGATGTTGATTGTGGACTGTGGAATGTTGTCCCACTCCTCTTCAATGGCTGTGCGAAGTTGCTGGATGTTGGCAGGAACTGTGGCATGCTGTCGTACTCGTCAATCCAGAGCATCCCAAACATGCTCAATGGGTGACATGTCTGGTGAGTATGCAAGCCATGGAAGAACAGGGACATTTTCAGCTTCCAGGAATTGTGTACAGATCCTTGTGACATGGGGCAGTGCATTATCATGCTGAACCATGAGGCGATGGTGGCGGATGAATGGCATGACAATGGGCCTCAGGATCTCGTAACGGTACGTCTGTGCATTCAATTTGCCATCGATAAAATGCAACTGTGTTCGTTGTCCGTAGCTTATGCCTGCCCGTACCATAACCCCACCATCACCATGGGGCACTCTGTTCACAACGTTGACATCAGCAAACTACTCGCCCACACGATGCCATACACGTGGTCTGCGGTTGTGAGATGTAAAATGACGTTGGAGGCAGCTTATGGTAGTGAAATTAACATTAAATTCTCTGGCAACAGCTCTGGTGGACATTCCTGCAGTCAGCATGCCAAATACACGCTCTCTCAAAACTTGAGAGATCTGTGGCATTATGTTGTGTGACAAAAATGCACATTTTAGAGTGCCTTTTATTGTCCCCAGCACAAGGTGCACCTGTGTAATGATCATGCTGTTTAATCAGCTTCTTGATATGCCATACCTGTCAGGTGGATGGATTATCTTGGCAAAGGAGAAATCCCATTAACAGGGATGTAAACTAGTTTGTGCACAGCAATTGCATATGAACAATTTCTGAGATATTTTATTTCAGCTCATGAAACATGGGACCAACACTTGCATGTTGCAATTCATATTTTTTGTTCATTTTCGACCAAGTTCAATACATTTAGTAGAAAATCAACTAAATGTATTGAACTTGGTCGAAAATGCATTCATTTGCCCAATACTATCATAAGACATTAACAAAATGCATCAGTGATTCGTATTTTCCATCAACTTTCTGAAGAGGCAATGGAACAGGAATGACCCATGTCTGTGTGCGCACGTTTGGCTACCACTTTGTGTAGCCATTAGCGATGATGCTAATGTAATGACAACTGTCTTCTGGTAGATGGAAAAGTTCCCAAAAACCTTCTCAATGAAATGTTAACTACAAAGTAGCCTATGCCTACCTGACATAATGATATCATGATTATTTGCATCAATCTAGTGGCCATTTGTTTTGCAAAGTCTGCAATCACATAAGCGCTACAGAAACATTGCTAACCGAACAACAGTCTATGGCTGGTGGCAGTTGAGTTAAAGGGTAACTAC
This sequence comes from Salvelinus namaycush, assembly GCF_016432855.1. NCBI lineage: Eukaryota > Metazoa > Chordata > Actinopteri > Salmoniformes > Salmonidae > Salvelinus > Salvelinus namaycush. The sequence goes on along the minus strand of NC_052334.1, from coordinate 32,008,485 downwards.
ACCCAAAAATCTGAGCATCATTTTTCCCAGACCTCAAAAGTGGTCTCCTGATGTAGTTTAAGCTTGTTGTGGACTTAGCACACCCAATTTAGTTGTTAAAACCGATAAGATTCTATAGGCCATTTTAATGCATACCATTCTAGCTTCTCTAAATCATCAATCTTTGCTGCAGTATTCATCATTCAGCCTCTGAGACCGAGGCAGAAGCAGATGTCATAGATACTCGCCTATTTGGAGAGCACTTGCTGGAAGGATGCTTGCTCATAGAGAGATGTCGTAGGAGTTGCTTTCAAAATCCTCTATTCCTTTTCTTTCCCATTATGTGAAACAGGAAATCTCTATACTGGCAGAGGAGAGAGAGAGAGAGAGAGAGAGAGAGAGGATGAGTCTGTCACAGTATGGAGTATTATCCTGGGGAATGCCAAAACTCTGCCGGCGGATCATTTATTCAACTCGTCTCTCAGAGATTCTTTGTGGAAGAGTCAACTTCAGACATCACTGCATCATTTCACACAGCAGTAGCCGTGTTGTCATCCTCTGGACGGCAGGTAGCCTAGCGGTTAAGAACACTGAGCCAGTAAACACAAGTTTGCTAGTTTGAATCCCTGGGCTGGCAAGGAGGAGTCTTCTTTATTCTGCTCTTGAGCAAGGCAGCACCAACAACTGCTCCCTCTGATTCAGAGGCGTTGGGTTAAATGCTGCGGAAGACACATTTCGGTTGAAGGCATTCAGTTGTGCAACTGACTAGGTATACCCTTTCCCTTCTGTCTGTAGAAGGAAACACACAGAGTTGAACCAAACTGCCATAACCCAGAGAGAAGGTTAGACCTGAGTTGAACCAAACTGCCATAACCCAGAGAGAAGGTTAGACCTGAGTTGAACCAAACTGCCATAACCCAGAGAGAAGGTTAGACCTGAGTTGAACCAAACTGCCATAACCCAGAGAGAAGGTTAGACCTGAGTTGAACCAAACTGCCATAACCCAGAGAGAAGGTTAGACCTGAGTTGAACCAAACTGCCATAACCCAGAGAGAAGGTTAGACCTGAGTTGAACCAAACTGCCATAACCCAGAGAGAAGGTTAGACCTGAGTTGAACCAAACTGCCATAACCCAGAGAGAAGGTTAGACCTGAGTTGAACCAAACTGCCATAACCCAGAGAGAAGGTTAGACCTGAGTTGCCATTGCTGTAGCAGTACGTTGTTTTTCTTTTTGACGGCATTCAACATTTTCCTCTCAGTTTTGTTTGGCAGCGTGATTCTGAAATACACAACTACGGAGTTTCACTTATCCACTTTCTGTTTCCCTTTAGCGCTCCTTATACTAGATAGATTTAGCATGGTTCTGTTAAGTAGTCAAGGCTCACCTAGTGGAACATGTCCCACATAAGGAATGCATTACATTCATACTGATGGATATTTACAGCAGCACGGCTGCTGGTCTCACAGCTCCTTGTCTTGCTCCAGGCGCCAATAGCAGAGACTAAGAATAAAGACCGTAAATTCCTGTTAAAGTATGATAGAATGATATAATAGAAATGACAGAGTATGGACTACACTCTTAGGAAAAAAAGGTTCCATCTAGAACCTAAAACGGTTATTCGGCTTTCCCCATAGGGAACCCTTTAAAGAACCCTTTTTGGTTCCAGGTAGAACCTTTTTTGGTTCCATGTAGTACCCTTTCCACAGAGGGTTCTACATGGAACCCAAAAGGGTTCTACTTGGAACCAAAAAGGGTTCTACCTGGAACCAAAAAGGGTTCTCCTATGGGGACAGCCAAAGAACCCTTTTTGAACCCTTTTTTCTAAGAGTGTACTGTATTGGTTAACTCTGGCCCTTGTTGGCCATAGATCACCCTATGCTTTCCGCTTGGTCCCTTCTCTCATATAAATCTTCCATACGTGTCCCTTCCAATACAAAAATCAGCATCCATCGCCGCCTCTGATTTTTGTTTGTTTGACTTTCAATTTCTATGGTTTCTCGTGAAATATAGTCTCTCCTTTACTTTATGGGGTTACAGTTTGAGTGGAAGTGCAGGAGTTTATGGGCTGTGTAGTTGACTGGAGGATTGCTGTCTGGAAGAGGCTTACTTTTGTTCTTAATATATTTACAGGTGTTTACTGTCAAATAAATTAAATATGGCCGGTTTAACTCTTTATGACCAAACACACAATACATTATGGCTAGGAACCCTTTGTTCCATTGTTATATTTGGCCTGATTGTCATTTCTGTGTGTGATGAGTTTAGGAAAGTATTGTTAATTTCTAATAACACTCAGTCAGGGTTTGTAACATTTCATTGTTGTTGATTCAATGCACTGAACTTGCGTTCTTGGACAGAAATTCAATAAACAGTTCATCTGAAGAGTCCTTTTTACAGAAAGATGAAAATAAGACTTTGTGTCAATCTGCGTCCACTGATGCTATTCCATTAGTATTCTACGGTCTTTGTCTTGTGACCCTTTTGTCTGTTTTATTCAAGTGGAGGGCATGTGCAATTAGAGTGAAATAATGGTGGTGGGTTGTCTAAATAGAGAAAAGCTTTCCTCTGATTAAGTTAAATGCGGTAGCGAGGTGGGCTGGGATGTCCGCCTTTGGTGACAGATCAAAGAGAATGTGGTTTTAATCTAGTGATGCGGCCGCGGTAGGGGCCAAACACTGCCCGTCCACTGATGCACCTCAAAGCGCTCTCATCAGGGCTTTGACGGATGACATCGCCGCTTCAGAATGATAGGCTATTATTTAACTTTGCATTGGATAAATGGCAATGCTAGCTGCTACCTGTCCCCCTCACCTTCCCTCGCCTCGCAGCCTGGTACCAACAGACAGACAGGGGAGGGAGGGAGTTGGGAATAAGAGGCCTGAGCTCTGTGGGACTGTGCCATTTTGTGATCATACTTTCTCTTTTTCCACCTTGTTGTTCTGGGTGACTGAGGACAATGTGCTGCTGTAGTGACAATGACATTTGATAAGCGGCTTATTTGATAATGTGTCTTTCTCTCTCTCTCTCGCTCTCTCTCTCTCTCTCTCTCTCTCTCTCTCTCTCTCTCACACACACACACACACACACAAACACACACACACACACACACACAAACACAGACCAGCAATATTCATGGTCTCCCTCTCAGCACTTCGATGAAGAAAGCAACTCCCCTCCTCCACCCAGGAACATGAAGGCTCTATCGGGCGGGCGGCCCAGCCAGCTCCAGATCACCTCGGCTCACACCTGCGGCCTGGCCGACTGCGAACACTCCCTGGACCACCATGACTCCCGCACCCCCTCTTACCTCCTCAGCCCCACAGAGAGCTGTCCCATGGAGCACCGCCGCTGCTCCCCCCATAGCTCCATCCACTCTGAGTGCATGGCGATGCCCGTCTCCGTCTCCATGGCCAACACAGACCACTCCATCTCCAGCAGCACCTTTCCCAGGATGCATTACAGTTCCCACCACGACGGCAGCGGGTCACGGGACAGTGGTGGTGGTGGAGGAGGTGGTGGTGGTGGATCACGGGATCGAGACGAGTGTGGCTCGTCGCACGGCGGCAGCGGTAAAATGAACAGAATCCCGGCCAACCTGCTGGACCAGTTTGAGAAGCAACTTCCGTTACATCGCGACGGCTTCCACACACTGCAGTACCAGAAGACACACACCACCACCACGGAGCAGCGCAACGAGAGCCCTGGGAGGATCCGACACCTGGTCCACTCTGTCCAGAAGCTCTTCACCAAGTCCCACTCCCTGGAGGGCTCGTCCAAGATGAATGGCACCAAGGGGGACTCGCACCGGGAAGGCTCCCACCACCACCATCCCAACCACCATGGACACCACAAACACAGCAAGCGCAGTAAGAGCAAAGAGCGTAAGTCATCAGACAGCAGCGGGAAGCAGCGCTCCGGGGTGGCGGGCTGGTGGAGCTCGGACGATAACCTGGACAGTGACAGTACGTACCGGACGCCCAGCGTTATGTCCCGCCAACAGGTGGACCACATCAGCCACTGCTACCCCGACTCTGTCCACAGCCACTACGGGAACCTGTCGCTCAAGACCTCCAAGAGCAACAACGATGTGAAGTGTTCCGCGTGTGAGAGCGTGGCCATGGCTCCTGAAGGGAAGTTCATGAAGAGGAGCTCCTGGTCAACGCTGACTGTCAGCCAGGCCAAGGAGGCCTACAGGAAGTCTTCCCTCAACCTGGAGAAACCCATGACGCCCACAGACCTCAAGCCCAACCTCAGGCCCTGCCACTATCTACAGGTGAGTCACTCGTATAATCCTAATATGTCCGTTACTGGAGCCATGTTGCTGGAACCACAGTAATGTTATAGATAGGCCGAGAGATGGATGGGATTGGCAGAGAAGCAGACAGATATGTACAGTACGGATAGACATAGGTCCGCTGGTAGGCTGATTTAGTGAAGCTATTGAAGAGAGGATTTATTGTCATTAGCAGTCAGTGTAGAACCGAAGACCAACTAGGCTACATGCTAACACTCAGAAACACTGCAAACAATGAGGCTCGTTGATTAGCACTCATCTCAGTAAGCCTGCCATTAACATGGCATTCCATTCTATCAGAGGCTTATATTCAAAAGACAGTGAGTCCAGAGAGTTACTATGATGTTGTTTGTCTCAGCTGGACTTCTGATAGTTCTGAGATATAATCACTTGTATTTCCCTGTCCAGGATATGAATCACCTGTCAGGGGATCAGCAGGGTAGTAGCAGTGAAAGGGACGGCACAGTGGGAGCAAATCAATTACTGTATCAATGAATGACACCAGTGACAAGTCGGGAGTGCAAAGAAAAGACTCAGGATCAATGCCGATTTGAGCTTGTTGTCGTGCTGTTTCTCCAAGCTATCAGTTGGTCTGTATCGGTGTGTGAGAGCACTTAGTTCATGACCTGGATCCGCTTTGTGGGAAATCCTGGTGGATTGTGGGGAACGTCATTAAGATCAATTCAAAGGGAATCAGCATTTTTGTAGTTGATGGTCCAGAGGTATTATGTTGGGGTTGTTATAGTAAAGCGTAGGCCATTTGCTTGGGAATGGCAAGTCCCTTACCAACTGCACTCTGAAATAACTATGTATATCAAACAATGGTATTTGTGTATGATGAATCAATATCAAAGCTCTTAAGACAATGAAAGGTACATGTTTTACAGTAAACATGCAACCCATGAGGTATGATCTGCTGATAATCTCAGGGAACATTGAGTGGGCTACTGCCTGGAGCTAAAACCATGTGAACTCCTCAACACTCAGAGAAACACTCCTCTGGGACTCTCCATGAAGTGGAATGTGGTGTAACTGTGAGATGCTGTCTTAAATGGACAAGAGGTGCATTACTCAACCCACCCACCATTCTAATGAGGAGTCCGGCATTGTATCTGACTATTAGCTGACGTAAACAGGAAAACAGCAGCATGAGGTCTGTGACTAATTCCAAGCAACTGTATATAAAGCACTTTTAAAGGTGATGAACTCCAAACAACGTTGGGGCTTTAGAACCTCTACTCTCTTATCTCTCTAAGTGTACTAAGCTCTCTCTGAGACAATGATGATAGGAGACGGTAATGTATTCTTCATCTGTTCATTAAATGGGCTGTCTGAACGTCCATAAACACGTTGGTTGTTCTATAAATAGCCCGGCCCATTCTATTGGTTCTCTGCCGCAGGGCTATTTTGAGTCTCGGTTGTCAATCGGCCACGGGTGACGCATTTCCCCTGGGGGATTGGTGCCCTCTCTCAGAGGTGAACTAGCTACCAGGGAGACAGGGAGAAATTAACAGACTATGCTGGTCTCTGGCTGGCTGACTGGCTGTCTCTATCTCTCTCCCTTTCCTTAACAACAGGAGCAGTGAGTCAGGCAGATTGAGTTGTTAGACAAGAACATTACTCTAACTTTAGGCAGCATCCTGTTGCTGTTCTGCTTTGTTTTCCTATTTCGGTTTTAGGGTGCAATCCTATAGATTAAATGAGGAAGACAAATTTCGGTTGAAGGCATCCAGTTGTGCAACTGACTATGCATCCGCTTTTCCTTTCCCTTTAAAGATAGTTGTTGTTGTTTGCTGTTGTGGGAGGTGGGGTGTTTGTGGCACTCCTTATGGTTTGATGTGCCAGCAAGGGTATTATAGTTTTGTGTTTTTAATTATTTTTTGATTTTTTAAATTTATTTTTAAAAACTTTTATTAGAAATTTGGTTTAGTTTCAGGTAGTTTGCAGACTTCATTTACTAGTTTTTATTCCGTTTTAGTTTGATAATAACATTTATATTTTGTTTTTATTTTATTTAATTTCAGTGTTAGGAACAGAATGTGGCCTATGCGTGGGAGGCTAGTCTTGCGGACTTGCCAGACTCAATGAATAACTGAACCAAAGCTTTGTCTCTTCTTTAATACTCATTGGAATGAGGCAGGCTTCTGCTCATTTAAAGCCAGGGGGGAAGTAAGCCGGTCCGGTACGGTGTAGGCCTACTGGCAAAAGAGATAGTGGCGGTACGCTGTTCCGGTAAAACATGAGCCTATCTCTATAATTAAAACAAAGATGGAAAGAAAACTGCTATTATACCGCCTGGCAGCCACTTGAGAAATGAGCGAATGGACTTTAGAACAGATGGTATGAACTCCAAAATGCGGTGTGGTTCGAGGGGAACACAAACATTTTGAGACTGTAAAGATCACTAGTCGGGACCGAGACATGCGCGGACACCAGTGGATACAACAATCAATTCAGGCTACAAGTTTGCCTAATGACAATCAACGAATGTCATGACACTTTTTGGTGTTTTAATAGATGCCCCTTTTCATTCATCAAATGACAGGTGCAAAGTGCACTGTTTTAGATGCTGGAATTATTTTAGAGTGGATGAACGTGCGCAGGTAGCCTGCTTTTTGAAGTGATTTGTTTGACAATCAATGAAAACATCATGCCTGGTTGTGTTCATGCCACATTAAAAAGTAATACATTTTTACAGTTAAATGACATGGCTTTACTATTAGGCCCATACATTTTTACAGTTAAATGACATGGCTTTACTGTTAGGCCCATATATTTTTTTCACACATTTTCACATATCGGAACATCAACTCAACTGTTATTTGTCACATGCAGCGAATACAACAGGTGTAGACTTTACTGTGAAGTGCTTACTTACGAACCCTTTCCCAACAATGCAAAGTTAAAAAGTAAGAAAGGAAATTTAAAAAAGGAAATAGTAACACACTAAAATACCATACCGGGGGAAAAAATGGTATCTACTTTCACCCAGGTCTAAAGCACACTGCTAAAGTCTGTTGTCCTCAGGAAGAGGTTGCCGTTTGCATTGTTGACGTGCAGCTAGCTGGTGGCTGTCTCACTTTGTCTTTTTCCTTTAATTGTTTGAATGCTTCTTTGTGGTGTTCAGGTGAACTTTCAAGTTGGTAGGGGTTTTCCCTTTGATCTCCATACCACACCTGTATCATCTTCTAACACAACAATACATTTACTTTTGTCTGTCACAGCAATGTCATCAAAATAATAATAAGGCGGCCAAAGGAAGTGTTGGCTTTGGGGATGACCAGTGAAATATACCTGCTGGAGCGCGTGCTACGGGTGGGTGTTGCTATGATGACCAGTGAGCTGAGATAAGGAGGGGCTTTACCTAGCAAAGACTTATAGATGACCTGGAGCCAGTAGGTTTGGCGACGAATATGTAGTGAAGGCCAGCCAACAACAGGTCACAGTGGTGGGTAGTACAGTATATGGACAAAACGATGGCACTGTGATAGACTACATCCAGTTTGCTGAGTAGAGTGTTGGAGGCTATTTTGTAAATGACATCACCGAAGTCAAGGATCGGTAGGATAGTCAGTTTTATGAGGATATGTTTGGCAGCATGAGTGAAGGAGGCTTTGTTGCGAAATAGGAAGCCAATTCTAGATTTAATTTTGGATTGGAGATGCTTAATGTGAGTCTGGAAGGAGAGTTTACAGTCTAACCAGACACCTAGGTATTTGTATTTGTTCACATATTCTAAGTCAGAACCGTCCAGAGTAGTGATGCTGGACGGGCGGGCAGGTGCAGGCAGCGATCGGTTGAAGAGCATGCATTTAGTTTTACTAGCATTTAAAAGCAGTTGGAGGCTACAGAAGGAGAGTTGTATGGCATTGATGCTCATTTGGAGGTTTGTTAACTTTTACCGCCTCAGAAACCCGGATCCGGGATCACCCCCCACCCCCCCCACACTGATTAGCATCGCTAGCATAGCGTCACAATTAAATAGTAGCATCTAAATATCATTAAATCACAAGTCCAAGACACCAAATGAAAGATACAGATCTTGTGAATAAAGCCACCATTTCAGATTTTTAAAATGTTTTACAGGGAAGACAAAATATGTAAATCTATTAGCTAACCCCGTTAGCAAAATACACCACTTTTCTAACTCCATCAGTTTCTTACTCCATCAGGTGCTATCACCAATTCGGCCAAATAAAGATATTGATAGCCACTAACCAAGAAAAAACCTCATCAGATGACAGTCTGATAACATATTTATTGTATAGCATAGGTTTTGTTAGAAAAATGTGCATATTTCAGGTATAAATCATAGTTTGCAATTGCAGCCACCATCACAAATCTCCCCAAAGCGACTAGAATTACTACATAGAGCAACGTGTATTACCAATTTACTCATCATAAAACATTTCTTAAAAATACACAGCTCACAGCAATGGATAGACACAGATCTTGTGAATTCAGACAATATTTCAGATTTTCAAAGTGTCTTACAGCGAAAACACAATAAATCGTTATATTAGCATACCACATATGCAAACGTTACCCGACCATTGATTCAAGCCAAAGAGAGCGATATCGTTATCATTGCCAAAATATATTAATTTTTTCACTAACCTTCTCAGAATTCTTCCGATGACACTCCTGTAACATCATATTACACAATCCATATAGAGTTTGATCGAAAATGTGCATATTTAGCCGCACAATTCGTGGTTACACAACGTGATTAGTGGGCAAAAAATCAAGCAATTTGCCCGGCGCCATTTTGGAAAGGCACCTAATCTTATCGAAAACTATTCATAAACTTGACTAAAAAAATACAGGTTGGACATGAAATGAAAGATGCATTAGTTATTAATGCAACCGCTGAGTTAGATTTTTAAAATTAACGTTACTAGACATACAGTGTGCGTTACAGCCAGACTAGTGCCGCAATAATGGCGTCACTAATCGCCATTATTGAGTTTACATTTTTCCACATAAAAACGGAATAACATCATAAATAGCTCTTACTTTTCGACGAGCTTCCATCAGAATCTTGGCCAAGTGGTCCTTTGTCCAAAAGAATCGTTGCTTGGTTGTAAAACGTTGCATTCAACTTCTGATATAGCAGCTAACAATAGCTAACAATAGCTATTTTGCCCCAACGTGTCCAAATCCTCAAGACGCAATACTGAGGAAATTCCGAAAAATAGCAATATACTCGCATAATCTGATATAACTCGGTTTAAAATAGCTTCGTTATGATGTTTCTAAAACCTATATCGAATTAAATTACAGACGGATACATCTAACGTTGATAATTGAGCGTTTGAAAATGGCATCCTGAGGTCCCTCTCTGCGCAATGGTCAGCGTCGAAAAGAGGGCGCACCTCACTCCTTGGCCTTTTATAACCTCTGAGAGCTACGTATAAAGCCCATTCCACTTCTCATTGGTTACTGACATCCAGGGGAAGGCGGGTGCAGTTCATGTCGTTCCATAGAATACACACAGACCTTTAAAACTGATCTGAGACCAGAGCTTCGCTCTCAGACCATCGCAGTACCTGTCATGGATTTCGCTGTAGAAAGAGTTCTGGGTCACCCACAGACATAATTCCAACGGTTTATGAAACTAGAGAGTGTTTTCTATCCAATAGAATTAATAATATGCATATTGTACGAGCAAGAATTGAGTACGAGGCAGTTTAATTTGGCGACACCCAGAAAAAAAAAATGCTAACTGCTCCCCCTATTGACAAAAGGTTAACACAGTGTCCAAAGAAGGGCCAGATGTATGCAGAATGGTGTCGTCTGCGTAGAGGTGGATCAAAGAATCACCAACAGCAAGAGCGACATCATTGACATACACAGAGAAAAGAGTCGGCCTGAGAATTGAACTCTGTGGCACACCCATAGAGACTGCCAGAGGTCCGGACAACAGGCCCTCCGATTTGACACACTGAACTCTATTTGAGAAGTAGTTGGTGAACCAGGCGAGGCAGTCATTAGAGAAACCAAGGCTATTGAGTCTGCCGATAAGAATGCGGTGATTGACAGAGTCTAAAGCCTTGGCCAGGTCGATGAAGACAGCTGCACAGTACTGTCTTTAACCGATGGCGGTTATGATATCATTTAGGACCTTGAGCGTGGCCAAGGTGCACCCATGACCAGCTCGGAAACCAGATTGCATAGTGGAGAAGGTACGGTGGGATTAGAAATGGTCGATGATCTGTTTATTAACTTGGCTTTCGAAGATTTTAGAAAGGTAGGGTAGGATGGATATACGTTTATAACAGTTTGGGTCTAGAGTGTCTCCCCCTTTGAAGAGGGGGATGACCGCGGCAGCTTTCCAATCTTTGCAGATTTCAGACGATACGAAAGAGAGGTTGAACAGGCTAGTAATAGGGGTTGCAACAATTTCGGCAGATCATTTTAGAAAGAGAGGGTCCAGATTGTCTAGCCCAGCTGATTTGTAGGGATCCAGATTTTGCAGCTCGTTAGTGAGCATAGGACAGGACAGAGATATAGTACAGTTGGCTTCTTCCTGAAATTACAAATGTTGGGAATCATATGTGGCATCAAACATCGCTCTCTCTCTGGCAGACTGATAACACAAATTAGTCCCAATTACCCTGCCATGAAAACACACACACACACACACACACACACACACACACACACACACACACACACACACACACACACACACACACACACACACACACACACACACACACACACACACACACACACACACACACACACACAAACACAGGCCCTCGTTAGTACCTGTTGGGGAGGAACAGCAGGTTTGATTTAGATGCAGTAAGGTGACAGTGACAATGCAATTAAGCCCTGGACGTGACCAGCTCACCTGACCAAGATACAGATTCACTACCGACTGCTGCTCTTGGCACACTGCTAGGCCAAAATGCCACAACACAATATCTTTGTTTACGGTTTGTCTTAGCCTTGATTAATTCACTTTCAACATTTAACACAACTCTCTTTTCCTTCCAGAAGAGTACAAAGCAAGGATTAGGCTTTGATAGTTTTGCTGATAAGGCAATGCGGCAGGATTTAATAAACCAATGAACTGCCATGTTGACTTGCCAAAGGTGGATGGTTCAGAGTGAGAAAGCCTGTGATTAAAGGCAGAGTGAAGTTGCAGCGCTGCAGAAACCACAGAGTCTCTCTCTGTGAGGGTGAACCAGACAGACACAATAAACCCACATCATCAGAGATGGGCTATAGCCTCGCTCAAAAGCCTTACTCTCAAAGGAGGGCATAGGTAAAAAAAACTAAATTAAATAAAAACATTTATAGCTAAAGTGCATTCAGAAAGTATTCAGACCCCTTCCCCTTTTCCACATTTTGTTATGTTACAATCTTGTTCTAAAATTGATCAAATAAAAAAAATCTACACACATTAATGACAAAGCGAAAACTGGTTTTTAGAATTTTTTGCAAAATTATTAAAAATACAAAAACTGAAATACCTTATTTACATAAGTATTCAGACCCTTTGCTATGAGATTCTAAATTGAGCTCAGGTGCATCCTGTTTCTATTTCTATAGTTCATCCTTGTGATGCTTCTACAACTTGATGGTTTAGAAAGGCACACACCTGTCTATATAAAGTCCCACAGTTCACAGTGCATCTCAGAGCAAAAACCAAGACAGGTCGAAGGAATTGTTGGTAGAGCTCCGAGACAGGATTGTGTCGAGGCACAGATCTCAGGAAGGGTAACAAAAATATTCGGCAGCATTGAAGGTCCCCAAGAGCACAATGGCCTCTATCATTCTTAAATGGAAGAAGTTTGGAACCACCCAGACTCTTCTTAGAGCTGGCCACCCAGCCAAACTGAGCAATCGGTGGAGAAGGGCCTTGGTCAGGGAGGTGACCAAGAACCTGATGGTCACTCTGACAGAGAACCAGAGTCCCTCTGTGGAGATGAGAGAACCTTCCATAAGGACAACCATCTCTGCAGCACTCTAGCAATCAGGCCAATATGGTATAGTTGCCAGATGGCCACTCCTCAGTAAAAGGAACATGACAGCCCGCTTGGAGTTTGCCAAAAGGCACGTAAAGGACTCTCAGACCATGAGGAACAAGATTCTCTGGTCTGATGAAAATAAGATTGAACTCTGTGGCCCGAATGCCAAGCGTTACATCTGGAGGAAACCTGGCACCATCCCTACAGTGAAGCATGTTGGTGGCAGCATCATTCTGTGGGGATGTTTTTCAGCGACAGGGACTGGGAGACTAGTCAGGATCAAGGGAAAGATGAACGGATTAAAGTACAGAGAGATCCTTAATGAAAACCTGCTCCAGAGCGCTCAGGACCTCAGACTGGGGCGAAGGTTCACCTTCCAACGGGACAACGACCCTAAGCACACAGCCAAGACAGTGGCTTTGGGTGGCCCAGCCAGAGCCTAGACTATAACCCGACAGAAATCTCTGGAGAGACCTGAAAATAGCTGTGCAGCGACACTCCCCATCCAACCTGACAGAACTTGAGAGGATCTGCAGAGAAGAATGGGAGAAACTCCCCAAATACAGGTGTGCCAAGCTTGTAGCGTCATACCCAAGAAGACTCAAGGCTGTAATCGCTGCCAAAGGTGCTTCAACAAAGTACTGAGTGAAGGGTCTGAATACTTGTGTAAATGTGATATTTACGTTTTTTCTGAGGTAGTGAGGTATAGAGAGTCCCCAGCCTTCATTGCCCTGACAACGGAGTCCAACAACCTTATGATGGGAGAGAAGACCATTAGCTGCTGCCTACCAGGCAGGCAGTGAGACCTAGACCCAGGACCATCCAATACATAACCCAGACCAAGAAACACAGAAAGAGAGAGGTAGAGTGAGGTAGTCTGAGAGAGAGAGCCAGAACGGGGGGGGGGCGGAGATAAAGAAATAACACCCCTCGCTAGAACACACTGAATCATTCTCTTCCCACAGTCCTCTCTGAAGAAATGATGGAGTGGGGAGGGATTATCACTGATTGAGTTGTTTAGCGGCGTCGTGCCAGGGAAGCCAGGTCTATCCCCCTTTCTACTCTGGCTGGGTCCTGTTTTAATGGCGCTGACTTATGTTCCTCGCGGGAGATGACCTGAGTGGAACGGAGCTGCAGAGTTAATCAATGAAATGCACTGCAGGAGCAGCAGCAGGGCCTACAGCCTACAGCCCATCCCCCTGGGGAGGCCTATGGGGCAGGAGCAAGGCTGAGAGCGCAGGGCTGGAAATGCACATACAGTACAGGTCATTCACACATTATCTGGAGAACTGGACTAGAATCTAGAATGTATAGTCTATCCTATTAGGACAGGATCAGGGCTGAGGCCTGAGGCCACATACAGGTGAACGCCCAAACATAGTCTGGGAGAGGAGATGGACTGTAGCTACTGTATATCTCAGAATGTGTCCTTTTTCTGCCTCTCGTGTTTTGCCGTCATGTATAGTTTGTAGTGGCTCTCCTCACTTGAGTAAATTCATTACATTCTGCCCATAGATAACTAAGTACACGTTCTAGTATATTCTATCATGTTGCAAGCAGTATCAACCATTTGGACCATGACTGTGTAGATTTGCATGTTCTCATGCAAACAGCCCTGTGCTGTGTGTGTATTCATTAGGATGGGAGACACAGAGATGTCTGGTTCGTTGTCTCTACACAGGGGGGATCCACCCGTCTATCTAGTTTATTAGCAAATCCCAAATTAAACAAATCTCACCACAGTGTGTGGCTGTCCTCTGGCGCTCCTTCCTTAATTAGACGTCTAAAAATATCAAACTCCTTGAAGACTTAATTAACCCATCGACTCTGGTGAGCGTGCAATGTTTGTATGTGTGTGTTTTTGTGTGTGAGTGTGTGTGTGTTTTGGACCAGACGTCCTCACAAGCGTAGTAAAACAAGAACAATTTAGACAAGTGGGGACATTTTGCCGGTTCCCACAAGGAAAAAGGCTATTTTAGGTTTAGGGTTAGAATTAGGGATAGGAGTTAGGGTTAGGGGTTAAGGTTAGAGTTAGGTTAAGGGGAATAAATTGTTGGACCACACAAGGATAGTACAACAAACGTGTGTGTGTGTGTGCGTGTGCGTGTGCGCGCGTGCGTGCGTGTCGTCTGAAGGGTATAAAATGATAGCTCCCTTGGTATGTGTGTGTGGCCCAGTTTTGCTTATTTGTGTGGCATCATCATGGCACATTTTGCAAGCCCCTTACTCTGGAATCATAACATTATGAATTTCTGCCATAGAGCGCTGTGGACCCACGGGACTTATGACTTTCAACACACAAGCCCTATTGACTACAGCCAGCTCTCTACTGTCAGATCTTTGGTAAGCCAAGCTCATCACCAAGCTAGGGACCCTGGGACTGAACCCCTCCCTCTGCAACTGAATCATGGACTTCGGCCCCGGGTGGTGAGGGTAGGCAACAACACCTCCGTCACGCTGACCTTCAACATTGGAACTCCTCAGGGGTGTGTGCTTAGTCCCGTCCTGTACTCCCTGTTCACCCACGACTGCGTGACCACGCATGACTCCAACACCATCATCAAGTTTGCTGATGACACAACGGTGGTAGGCCTGATCACAGACAACAATGAGTCAGTCTAGAGGGCTCCCGAGTGACGCAGCGGTCTAAGGCACTGCATCTCAGTACTAGAGGTGTCACTACAGACCCTGGTTCGATTACAGGCTGTATCACAACCGGCCATGATTGGGAGTCCCATAGGGCGGCGCACAATTGGCCCAGCGTCATCCGGGTTAGGGTTTGGCCGGGGTAGGCCGTCATTGTAAAATAAGAATTTGTTCTTAACTGACTTTCCAAGTTAAATAAAGGTTAATTTTGAGACTTAGCAGTGTGGTGTCAGGACAACAGCCTCTCCCTCAACATCAGTAAGACCAAAGAGCTGCTCGTGGACTGTAGTAGAAAGAGGGAAGAGCACACCCCCATCCACATCGACGGGACTGTTGTGGAGTCGTTCGAGAGCTTCAAGTGACTTGGCGTCCACATCGCTAAGAACTTAACATGGTCCACACACAGTCGTGAAGAGGGCACGGCAGTGCCTCTTCCCCCTGAGGAGGCTGAAAAGATTTGGTATGGGCCCTCGGATCCTCAAAAAGTTCTACAGCTGCACCATCGAGAGCATCTTGACTGGCTGCATCAATGCTTGGTATGGCAAATACATCGCAAAGCCTTAAAGAGGGTTGTTCGGACAGCCCAGTACATCACTGTGGCCAAGCTCCCTGCCATCCAGGACCTCTACATCAGGCCGTGTCAGAGGAAGGCCTGGAAAATTGCCAAACACTCCAGCCACCCAGGCCTTAGACTGTTCACTCTGCTACCGTCCGGCAAATGGTACTGGAGCATCGGCTGTTGTAGTTGCGGTAATTGAACTCTGCTGTACTTTTGAAGTAAAGCAAAACTGTGACAGAGAGGGCTGTAATTGTAACAAACCTAACGCAATACCAAAAATATAAAGAGAAAGAGGGAATGTCCACTCACCGTTATACTGCTCACAAATGTAATGTTTTATAAACATCATGGAACCATCTTACAGATCATATTTGCACTTCTCCAGAAATAGCAGACGAATTTACCAATGGACGGTGTATCTTTCTAATAAGTTAAATGAAATGGGGGAAACCAATCATATATTTTTTTCTAAATACGAGATTCACCGGCACAAAAGGAATATCTCTCCTTCCATGGGCACTGTGCTTCATGGCTGGATAGGCTGCACTTCCGCTCTCTAAATCCATGCCTTTATCAACTGCATTACCGTTAAGACCTGCTTTTTGTGGGTCTTAAAATGGCCCATTAGTGCTGTAAAATGGCCCATTAGCGCTGTAAAATGGCCCATTAGCGCTGCATGAAATAGTCACTTTTGCGCTTGTTTTTAAGGACAAACCTCAAATATTGCCACCCCTCCCCCTCAGTGCAAGCGAGCTGATGTTAGACAGGTAAATTACCGAACCTGGTGTTAGGGCTGGAAAATGTCAGTGCCAGACGAAATTGCTAACTAACGTGCGTATGACACTTGCACCTCCTTTGTGCCAGACGAAAATAGAGCCCAGAGAGAGGAAGAGAGAGAGACTTTAGTGGTAACTTCTTTATTTAACGCGCCTGTGATATTTAAATGAGTTTGTAAACAGCATGATGTCATCAGTTCGATTAAATTAACCCCTAGCCGTTTGTCCAGCAGCTTCAAATGGTTTCCACAACCTTTCAACAAATGCCATTATACAAACAGAAGACCAGAATATGGTACTTTTGTGTTAGGCTTAGGATTTTAGTTTGATCTTTTGAATTTCAGAAAGGATTTTCGTAACAAATAGACCCTCAATTACTCTGTATATTTTTAAAGTAATTATATTGAATTAAACTGAACTAGAACAGTTCTCTTGCATGGTTTATTTACTGCTCATAGGCGTCAGTAAGTAAACCATCCGACAGGAATGTCAAACAGTGTTACCGCTGCTCTGCTGTGGTTTATCATGCAACATGTAACACATCTCTGATGCTGGTCTCACATTCAATATTGAAGAGCCTTATGATATGTAATGCAATCTTGGGTAAACACAGCACGATCACACTGCACGTACCTCACTTTGAGTCTCAATCTGGGAACAGATTGCAGTCAAGGGAACAAGTCTGAGTCAGAAAACATCTTGCCAATGGGGATGATGCCATGCAAGAGCCTTGTCTCAGTTGCAAATGTCTTACTAGCTATAGAGAGAGAATGATAACAGAATATTACAAGTGATATACTGTACCTATCTTTGCCTGAGCTGTGGTTAAATGTGACTGTGGATGAATCTCCTATTCAGTTTGATCCTCTATGATCCCACTCTCACTACCTTCATTTTACCAATAAACATGATCGAGGACAGTCTGCTTTACACTACGGCTGAGCCAATAGCCACATTGAGAAAACAACAACTCTCCTGACATACCAAAACCAAACAGCTAATGGCTACCTGTTTTCAGGTCTATGTAACAATATCCACAGTTTAAAGATAAACTGTACCTACCTACAGTAATTACTGTACCATGTAGGTAAGTACATGTTACGGCAAGTGGGAGCGAAGAAACTTTGAGGTAAACCTGTGTATCTGTAGTACTCATACTATAATTACATTACAGTATCTTCTACAATTTTACTACTTCTGTTACAGGGTACTCAACCCTTCTCTCTAACCCTCTCTCTACCCCCTCCCCCAGGTACCTCAGGATGAGTGGAGTGGTTACCCAGGGGGAGGTAAGGACGATGAGATCCCCTGCCGGAGGATGAGGAGCAGCAGTTACGTCAAAGCCATGGGTGATGATGAGAGTGGAGAGTCTGACTCCAGCCCCAAGACGTCCCCCGTGAAGACGGTCCGGCCAGACGCCCTGGTCAAGTCTGTCATGCAGAGACCACTCCTAGACTCCCAGAGGTAGGCCATGTAAAGTATCCTAGCATGTGTAACTGCTGTGTAACTGTTTGTGACTCTGACGAGTCACAAACCCGGATCCGGGATCCCCCCCATCAAAAAAGCTGACTAGCATAGCCTAGCCTAAAGCCACAGGGATATCATATAATAAAATGTTCATGAAATCACAAGTCCAAGACACCAAATGAAAGATACACATCTTGTGAATCCAGCCATCATTTCTGATTTTTAAAATGTTTTACAGGGAAGACACAATATGTATTTCTATTAGCTAACCACCATAGCAAAAGACACAACTTTTTTTCCCCACCATTTTTTCCCTGCATAGGTAGCTATCACAAATTCGACCAAATAAAGATATAAATAGTCACTAACCAAGAAACAACTTCATCAGATGACAGTCTGATAACATATTTATTGTATAGCATATGTTTTGTTAGAAAAATGTGCATATTTCAGGTATAAATCATAGTTTTACATTGCAGCCACCATCACAACTCTCACCAAAGCAACTAGAATAACTACAGAGAGCAACGTGAATTACCTAAATACTCATCATAAAACATTTATGAAAAATACACAGCGTACAGCAAATGAAAGACAAAGATCTTGTGAATCCAGCCAATATTTCAGATTCTTTAAGTGTTTTACAGCGAAAACACAATTTAGCATTATATTAGCTTACTACAATAGCCAACCACACAGCAGCATTGATTCATGCACGTTAGCGATAGCGAATAAACCAGCAAAAGATATTAAATTTTTCACTAACCTTCTCAAAACTTCATCAGATGACAGTCCTATAACATCATATTACACAATACATATATTGTTTGTTCGAAAATGTGCATATTTAGCGGCACAAATCGTGGTTATACAATGAGAATAGTAGCCAAGCTGCCAACAAAATGTCGGGAGAAATCTTGGGAGAGGCACCTAATCTAATCAATAACTAATCATAAACTTGACTAAAAAATACAGGTTGGACAGCAAATGAAAGATACATTAGTTCTTAATGCAACCGCTGTGTTAGATTTTTTAAATTAACGTTACTACGACATACAGCGTGCGTTAAAGCGAGACCGCACCGAAATTAATGGCGGAATAGTAGTGTAACATTTTTCAACAGAACAACGAATTAACATCATAAATAGTTCTTACTTTTTGATGAGCTTCCATCAGAATCTTGTGCAAGTGGTCCTTTGTCCAGAATCATCGTTGCTCGGTTGTAGATTGTCGTCTTCAACTTAGGAATTAGCAGCAAACATTAGCTATGTGGCCCAGACGTGTCCAACTCTTCATAACGCAGCACAAAGAAATATCCGAAAATCGCAATATACTGATATAAACTGATATAACTCGGTTTAAAATAACTACATTATGATGTCTTTAACACCTATATCGAATAAAATCAGAGCCGGATATATCTAAGGCCTATAACGAGAGCTTTTCAGAATGCCATCCTGAGGTCTGTCTTGCGCCATGACGAACGTTGAAAAGAGTGCACCCCACGTTCCAAGAGCCTTTATATGGCCTCAGATCTGCCTAGCAACCCCATTCCAATTCTCACTGCTTACTGACATCTAGGGGAAATCGTATGCAGTGCATGTCGACTCATAGATTACATGCAAATTAATAAACTGACCCTGGAACAGAGTGCCCGATTTCAGATTTCTCACTTCCTGACAGGAAGTTAGCTGCAACTTGAGTTCTGTTTTACTCACAGATATAATTCAAACGGTTTTAGAAACTAGAGAGTGTTTTCTATCCAATAGTAATAATAATATGCATATTGTACGAGCAAGAATTGAGTACGAGGCAGTTTAATTTGGGAACGAATTTTTACAAAGTGAAAACAGCGCCCCCATATTGACAAGAAGTTTTAAGAACGTGCCGTAAGCTCACTCCACAGCTAGCTTGAAATGTCACGGATGGAGCCATCCAAATCGGTACCTTTTGGGTGCCTCAACCTGTTGGAACGTTGTCAAGGAGGGTGGTCACATATGTTGCGAAGCAGAAGATCACTGGTTTGAGCCCAGTATGGGGCAGTCAGACATTGGAGGAAGCTAAGCTGTTAGCAGCACACTGACCCCCATTACACAGGTAATGCCAAAGATTTGATCCTAGATCTGTGGTTAATAAGGGCATGATCTAGAACTTGTAGAAATACCAAATTAATTAATAAATTAATCAGATTTGATTTCTATAGCAAAACGTTTTTAGTGTCATTGTTTGTAAAGCTTTGTTAAGTGTGTGCACTGGGGGTATAAAATGAATGAGTGCTGGAGAGGATTAGATAGGCCATGATGCAGACACAATTACAGAAACGAGGTTAGGATGATAATGGAATGACGTTAGAACAAATGCAGCAGATTAACATGAAATTAGATTGCAATACTTGTCGATTGGATGAGACGAGCAAAATTCTAACACACTAACAATGGCACAAGCAAAAACATATCCAAGATAGATGATTCAATAAGAGGGCCAGGAATGCTGTTGTTTGCCTTTTTACCTACTCTGTTGGAAGGCAATGTTGTTATTGGATTATAAAACTGCATATTCTAGTTCTCTTTTTCTTTACATTAAAATCAGTGAGGAAAAGTAAAACCAAAATGATCCAATGTTGTTATTTCCATAGAAATGTCTCCCCATTACAAATCTGGTTTCAGAATACAGGTTATTTCCTCTGTGTCTACTTCTACATGAAAAAATACTATAGTATACTATGGTATAATACTATAGTATTCACTGAAATGTTTTTGCGGACTTTACAGTACTCTTTACTGTAGTATTTACTGTTAACTATAGTATAAATAATGTAGTAAAATAAAACTATAGTATTTTCTATGGTAATTAATATAGTGCAGATTGTATACTGTAGTATTTACTGTAGTGTTTTTGCAGACTGTACTATACTGTCGTATTTATTGCAGTGTTTTTTCAGATTGTAGTATACTGTAGTGTTTATTATAGTGTTTTTGCAGACATTACTGTAGTATTTACTATAGTGTTTATGTTTTATTATCTTTGACATAGAAGTGGTGGCTTTCTCCTTCAGGAAACCTACTGGAGAAATACTAAACGAGCACATTTTCCATAACCTGTTGGTAGGACTGGGGTCTGAACCGGTAATAATATATTCTACAACCTGTATAGAACACAATATGGTATATACTTGGCATGTAGGTTTCTCACGTATGGGTGGCACAAATTGGTATATGGGGGAGGGGAATGGACAGGGTATATGGAAATAAAATACTGTATAATTTACTATAGTTAAAAACGTAGTGTTTTTGCAGACTGTAGTGTGACATTTGATTTTAGCCCCCCTTTTCGTGATATCCAATTACAATCTTGTCTCATCGTTGCAACTCCCCAACGGGCTCGGGAGAGGCGAAGGTCGCGCTGCTTCTTAACACCCGCTCGCTTAACCCCGGAAGCCAGCTGCACCAATGTGTCGGATGAAACACCGCTCAACTGACGACTGAAGTCAGCTTGCAGGCATACGGCCCGCCACAAGGAGTCGCTAGAGTGCAATGAGCCAATTAAAGCCCACCCGGCCACACCCTCCCCTAACCCGGACAACGCTGCGCCAATTGTGCGCCGCCCTATAGGATTCCCAGGCACGGCCAGTTGTGACACAGCCTGGGATCAAACCCAAGGCTGTAGTGATGCTGCAACACTGTGATGCAGTGCCTTAGACAGCTGCACGACTTGGGAGGCCCCAGACTGTAGTGTTTTAGCGGACATTACTGTAATATTTTTTTGTAGATAATACTTCAGTATTTACTTTAATATTCTACAGTATACTACAAAATTCTATAGTAAGTACTACAGTATGTAGTAGAATAATCTACAGTATACTACAATTTACTATCGAATTCTATAGTAAGTACTGTAGTGTTCCTATTGTAAACTGTAATATTTTTTCATATGGGCTGTTTCTTGTCCTTGTATGGTTTGTTAATTGTCCTTGTCAATGGCTGCTGTGTTTGCCCAGTGTTTCTCCCATTTCCTTGTTACCGCACTTCCTCACCTTCACCCCTGGGGCACTCTCATATATCATTCATATTCTTGTCAATTTAGGTCACAGAGCAGTGGCAGAGTTATATTGCAATAAAAACGTAGTCATTTTATGAGATCCTGTGGTAGTTCAAAGGTGGATCTCAGTGTAAAATCCATCTCCCATAGACTTTCAGTCTAAATGGTTTTAGAGTTTTGTCTTGAATAAAAGGTGTTCTTCATTGTGTCAGTGCAGGTATGAGAAAGTCACTATTCTCTGAGCCACAGCTATAGTTTATTCTTTATTGCGTTTTTAATTTTAGCATTATATCAGACATAAATACATTAAATTGTACTTGGCGGTCCATCTTTCCCTGATGTAATTGTTAATGTAGCGCCACTGTCTGCCAGTGCAAGCACACTTTCATTCTTCCTCAAAGGCCACTCTTCTCTCTTTGTTCATGGTTGAATATGGAAACAGTAATAACAGGAGAGTTCAGGAGTCCATTTTATTAATGTTCCATTGTAAAACCCTCCTCCCAGACCAGCACTTTCAGAACCTCATATTTCTGTCTGCCTATTCTATTTTGCTGTGTCAGTCAGTACAACACCGTGACTGACATGTGCTGGACTATCAACGTACAGGTCTCTATTAGATGAATTATTTTCTTGGCACTCGCATAACAGGCTGCTTTGTGCTAACACAGTCTTCATTTTGGAAAGGGGGAATGTTTTGTCGGTAATATTTTGGCATACCAAAAATTCTATATTTCTTCTTGGTCATTTGATTGACACCCTTAAATTTAACAGCAAAAGTGCCAGTATAGAGATTGATGTAACATGTCAAAGTTGTGTTGTTAACACAGTGTGAAACCTATTGCCATAGGTAAATGCAAACGTGCCTGTTGAAATTCTTGTCATGGAGATTTTATGTATCTCTATCCATTTCTATGGTGCTCGTGGTATCCCTGCTGTACTGCCGCATCAGCGCTATGTTGGTCTTGATCCAGTTATGACAGTCATGATAGTAGCCTACCTCGCTCTGTATGACTGTGGTGTGTTTCTCTCCTCCCCAACCCCTGCAGCAGCTCTACTCATTACCATTCAACACAGGTTGCTAAATTACCATTAGGGTACAGCAAGGATTTTTCCTGGAAAATACTGACATCACAGCAAAGTGGAGCGAACACTATCCCTTAATACTCTCACCACTGTCCGCTTGACACAATTAAAATGAGTTACCCAAGATTCTGGGGTGTTAATTTCATTTACACTGCTTTTTTCCCCTTTTTTTTTTTGCAAAGGATTATTATTATTTTGTCTGATAAGTTTAAATGAATTTTGAACGGTTTAAAAGTCCTCTGTGGGTGTATATGTCTTTGACGTGTGAAAGCACGTCAGTGCGATTGGACACGCACTCACGCAGTACTACACAATGCAGCAGTTTATTATATTATGTGATGATAGTGGCTTTGCTAATACCCTTCATCAGCCTATGATCCAAAACCAGTAGCTATGAAAACAACACGGTTTTGGGATTTGGGTACTAACAATTGAACTCCATTAAGAATGCCACTAAAAAGGGAGTGATTTGGAGGATGGAGCAGCAGATATCCATTACACGTATTATGCTCGGAGGGTCTCTAGATAATGCCTCTCTCAGCAGTTAGTCCAGGAGCCTGCTGCTCTTAGTGAAAGAGGAATATATATATGGATCATTTTATGTTGCCCAGCCCCGTGGCCTGCCTCAGAGTCCATTGACAACACAAGTATGGAGACAGTTGATGAAGTTCCTCCTGTATTCACTGTAGACAGTGTTGGGCTACCTCAGCATGTTAGTGTTGCAGTGTTGGGCTACCTGGTTCAGGCCAGGCTGAAGAATGCCTGCTGGGGAGGCCTTTCATTCATGACTGTATAGTATTCTCTTTGTCTTACCATTTGTCTTCCTGTGACACGTCAGGACTGCCCCGGTATTGCCTGTCTGTGGCTCCTATTGCAGCTATTGAAGTTTGAGCCTCACCTCTAGGCCCAGTAGTTTTGGCTGTAAAAGGGCACAAGGAGAGACCCAGATGCAGACACAGGAAGCAGATGGTTAGAGTCCAAGATGTTTATTAACAATCCAAAATTGTTAGGCAAGAGAATAGTTGTGGACAGGCGAAAGGTCAAAACCAGTTCAGCGATCCAGAGGTACAGAATGGCAGGCAAGCTCGAGGTCAGGGCAGGCAGAATGGTCAGGCAGGCGGGAATGGAGTCCAGAAAACGGCAAAGGTCAAAACTGGGAGGACTAGTAGAAGCGCATAGACAAGCAGGCGCACGGGAAAAACACACTGGTTGACTTGAACATACAAGACGAACTGGCACAGAGAGACAGGAAACACAGGGATAAATACACCAGAGAAAATAAGCAACACCTGGAGGGGGTGGAGGTAATCACAAAGACAGGTGAAACAGATCAGGGTGGGTGTGACAGGCTGACCCTGAGGCCCAGAGTTTTGCCTGGTAAGGTCACATGGTCAGGAAAACTCCTGGCCCTACTAATTTCCCTTTGAATTGTACATGTTAATTTTGACTAATGAGGAACTCAAAAGAGACTTTATATCTGAGTTGTTTTAGACCCTGGCTTGTGCCATACTTTTGCTCTCTGCCATTGCTCAAAAAATGGTCCAGATTTGGCTGTAGTATGGGGCTCCATGCTTGAGTGGTACTGCTGATCTGAGTGGTAATGCTGATCTGAATGGCATTGCTGATCTGAGTGGCACTGCTGATATGAGTGGTAATGCTGATCTGAGTGGTAATGCTGATCTGAGTGGTAATGCTGGTCTGAGTGGTACTGCTGGTCTGAGTGGTACTGCTGGTCTGAGTGGTAATGCTGGTCTGAGTGGTAATGCTGGTCTGAGTGGTAATGCTGGTCTGAGTGGTACTGCTGGTCTGAGTGGTAATGCTGTTCTGAGTGGTACTGCTGGTCTGAGTGGTACTGCTGGTCTGAGTGGTACTGCTGGTCTGAGTGGTACTGCTGGTCTGAGTGGTAATGCTGGTCTGAGTGGTAATGCTGATCTGAGTGGTACTGCTGGTCTGAGTGGTACTGCTGGTCTGAGTGGTACTGCTGGTCTGAGTGGTACTGCTGGTCTGAGTGGTAATGCTGGTCTGAGTGGTAATGCTGATCTGAGTGGCATTGCTGATCTGAGTGGCATTGCTGATCTGAGTGGCATTGCTGATCTGAGTGGCAATGCTGATCTGAGTGGCAATGCTGATCTGAGTGGCAATGCTGATCTGAGTGGCAATGCTGATCTGAGTGGCAATGCTGATCTGAGTGGCAATGCTGATCTGAGTGGTAATGCTGATCTGAGAAGTAATGCTGATCTGAGTGGTACTGCTGATCTGAGAAGTAATGCTGATCTGAGTGGTACTGCTGATCTGAGTAGTAATGCTGATCTGAGTAGTACTGCTTATCTGAGTAGTAATGCCGATCTGAGTGGTAATGCTGATCTGAGTAGTAATGCTGATCTGAGTGGTAATGCTGATCTGAGTGGTAATGCTGATCTGAGAAGTAATGCTGATCTGCGTGGTACTGCTGATCTGAGTGGTAATGCTGATCTGAGTAGTAATGCTGATCTGAGTGGTACTGCTGATCTGAGTGGTACTGCTGATCTGAGTGGTAATGCTGTTCTGAGTGGTACTGCTGGTCTGAGTGGTACTGCTTATCTGAGTGGTAATGCTGTTCTGAGTGGTACTGCTGGTCTGAGTGGTACTGCTTATCTGAGTGGCAATGCTTATATGAGTGGTAATGCTGATCTGAGTAGTAATGCTGATCTGACTGGCACTGCTGATCTGAGTGGTACTGCTGATCTGAGAAGTAATGCTGATCTGAGTGGTACTGCTGATCTGAGTGGTAATGCTGATCTGAGTAGTAATGCTGATCTGAGTAGTAATGCTGATCTGAGTGGTACTGCTGATCTGAGTGGTAATGCTGATCTGAGTAGTAATGCTGATCTGAGTGGTACTGCTGATCTGAGTGGTACTGCTGATCTGAGTGGTACTGCTGATCTGAGTGGTACTGCTGATCTGAGTGGTAATGCTTATCTGAGTGGCAATGCTTATCTGAGTGGTAATGCTGAGCTGAGTGGTAATGCTGATCTGAGTGGTAATGCTGATCTGAGTGGTACTGCTGATCTCAGTGGTACTGCTGATCTGAGTGGTACTGCTGATCTGAGTGGTAATGCTGATCTGAGTGGTACTGCTGATCTGAGTGGTACTGCTGATCTGAGTGGTAATGCTTATCTGAGTGGTACTGCTGATCTGAGTGGTAATGCTTATCTGAGTGGTACTGCTGATCTGAGTAGTAATGCTGATCTGAGTGGTACTGCTGATCTGAGTGGTACTGCTGATCTGAGTGGCACTGCTGATCTGAGTGGCACTGCTGATCTGAGTAGTAA
The DNA here is from genome assembly GCF_016432855.1 of Salvelinus namaycush. Taxonomy (NCBI): domain Eukaryota; kingdom Metazoa; phylum Chordata; class Actinopteri; order Salmoniformes; family Salmonidae; genus Salvelinus; species Salvelinus namaycush. The sequence goes on along the minus strand of NC_052334.1, from coordinate 31,982,348 downwards.
TGCTGATCTGAGTGGCACTGCTGATCTGAGTGGCACTGCTGATCTGAGTGGTAATGCTGATCTGAGTGGTAATGCTGATCTGAGTGGCACTGCTGATCTGAGTGGTACTGCTGATCTGAGTGGTACTGCTGATCTGAGTGGTACTGCTGATCTGAGTGGTACTGCTGATCTGAGTGGTACTGCTGATCTGAATGGTACTGCTGATCTGAGTGGTAATGCTTATCTGAGTAGTAATGCTGATCTGAGTGGTACTGCTGATCTGAGTGGTAATGCTGATCTGAGTAGTAATGCTGATCTGAGTGGTACTGCTGATCTGAGTGGTACTGCTGATCTGAGAAGTAATGCTGATCTGAGTGGTAATGCTGATCTGAATGGCAATGCTGATCTGAGTGGCACTGCTTATCTGAGTGGTACTGCTGATCTGAGTAGTAATGCTGATCTGAGTGGTACTGCTGATCTGAGAAGTAATGCTGATCTGAGTGGTAATGCTGATCTGAGTGGTAATGCTGATCTGAATGGCAATGCTGATCTGAGTGGTAATGCTGATCTGAGTGGTAATGCTGTTCTGAATGGTACTGCTGATCTGAGTGGTATTGCTTTTCTGAGTGGCACTGCTGATCTGAGTGGCACCTGACATGAAAGCTCTCATAATATCATGGCTCACTGCTTGTTTGGACTGAATTGGATTGGATTTGAGGCACGTGTGTGAGCAAGGTTTTATTTCTGTTCCCACTTGAAGCAATTTCCTCTCCCTCGGGGTCACGGTGGGTGTAAATTTGATGGCAGAGGTTCCTGTAGCTAATTGAGTTAAAGTGAGAACAGCCTTTGGTTTGTGTCACGTCCCTCTCATAGCTGACAGGGTGTCTCTTTATCCACTTTCTCACCAATAAAGAATCCATCACCATCAACAAGCCTGTCTCTAGGCCATTCAGCTGAAACGCCCCACCACAAGAGGGGACTGAAGTTGATGGTCATTTTAATTAATAATAATCCCCCACAAAGGTGCCTTGGGGTCCCAAGCTGTAGGTTGTAGACTAAGATAAATGTATGTAATTTGTATCGGATTTCACGAGAAACAAGGGACTAGCCAAACTCATTTAAGGGATGTATTATTGGTGATGATATAGGACTGGAAAGGCATTTACATAAAGCATCACTGCATAGCAGGATAAGTTAATGAGTCAATCAGGCATGGTACACATAGCGTTTGATAGAGGAGCAGAGAAGCACTCCCCACTCATTGGAGAGAGGCACACTTTCTCTAATGGCTGCCTTCTCATTGGGAATGGGGTGGGGGGGACAAGATCTACGCCAAGCGAAATCAATCCCAGCTATTTGAGGCAGGTTTTAAAATAACTCTCTCTTTTTGTTCTCCAAATTATGATTAGCCTGTTGAGTAGCATTCGTAATGAATTAAAATGAACATGCGTGAAGCATTCGTTAGTTACTGATGTGACATAAGGCAAATAGTAATTCGGATTGTGTATCATATGAACGCTTGTTTCTCACATCTCATTGTCGGAGAGAAATCCCATTCCATTGATTAGTTGCTGTTTGAGACACTGATTCGTTGTTTGTTGAGCTGTTCCAATAAGACTTCTACTATATACAGTAGATATGTGTGGTACTTTCCCTCATAGTTAAAGTAATTGTTGCCTTTAAGGGCACAGTCATTATGGACTATAATATCCCTTTCATACATTTTAGTCACTTACAGGAGAAATTAGGGTTAACTGCCTTGCTCAAAGGCACATTAACACATTTTTCACCTAGTCTGGTCAGGGATTCGAACCAGCGACCTTTCGGTTACTGGCCCAACGCTTTTTTACCAAGCTACGGCCTCTACAGGCAGAATTATTCAGCCTGGCTTGAACCAGGTAGCCCAACACTGGAACACTAACATACGGGTAGTCTACAGTGAATACACAGACCAAAATCCCACTATTTAACCATGGCTGCTTTTTTATACCAGCTTTCTGGAATATCTGAAAGGGGTAGGGGTAAAATAAACATAGTCAATTAAAACCCACCTAAAGACCTAGTCATGATTCCTGCATTTTCCCAGACCCTGTAACCAAAATACAGGTTTCCTGTCACGATCGTCGTAATGAGCAGACCAAGGCGCAGCGTGATTGAAGTTCCACATCTTTATTACAGTGAAACTTTAAACAATAAACCAGTAACGAAACATGAAAGTAGTGGTGCACAAACACAAAACAATATCCCACAAACACAGGTGGGAAAAATGGCTACCTAAATATGATCCCCAATTAGAGGCAACGATTACCAGCTGCCTCTAATTGGGAACCATACAAAACACCAACATAGAAATATTGAGCTAGAACACCCCCTAGTCACGCCCTGACCTACTACACCATAGAGAACCAAGGGCTCTCTATGGTCAGGGCGTGACATTTCCGGTCTGTGTGAATGGTTCTTAAAAACAGTGGTAAATAAGGGGCTGTTTGAAAAGGGGTCATGTAAACATTGCCTTATATTTTTTTTGCCATGTACCTGCTATTTATTTCTATCTCCTACTGTATGTTCATGATGGGGATGATGATGATAATGGCTTATCATAATTAGACGCTGATGATTATAATGGATTTATAATGTGGCTTAAACCCATTTGTAGGTCCCTCTGACTTCCTTACTGTCTCCTGACCCCTTGTCTTCTGGGATGAGGCTAAACTTCACTACTCATTATCTTCAGTCCCACTAACAGTAAACAGTCAGACAGTGGTTATTTTCTATTGGGCTTTGCTGTTAGTTCTGGTTGTCTGGGATGCTGTCCTTCCTGTTATAGAGCAGACACATTTCCCAGAAGTTATAATGCCTAGTGTGTGCCTATTGCCCTCATCTGTTCACCCTCAAGGTTTAATGCACTCTCTTTCTCTCCCCCCTCTCTCCCTTTTACTCTCCCTCCCTCTCTCTCTGGAGTTCATTCTCCAGCTTTATAACACACTATCTTTCTCCTAGCTGCAGTATTCTCCCTCTCCTTTGCACTCTTACATATGACTTTTCCCTCTCTCTCGCTCTCTCCGCTTTGGTAGAACTCAGCACAATGACTTTGTCTCGGCAAAGCGTCTTTGTTTAACCACTGAAAGAATACATAAGGTCCCAGTCACAGCCAGCATGAAAGGCAGGCAGAGAAAGTGAGAAGGGAGGTAGAGATTCACATCGTATCGTAGTTTCATAGTTGCCACCAATGGGAAGTGCATTAGCAACAGTTAGAGACATTAAAGGCAAATGTGCAGGGGTAAAAAATTATAAAGGGTCGCCTTTTTGTGAAGCAGATTGTCTAAGCTCTGTCGACTATACTAGTCATTTTTACGCCGTAGCTGTGGGGATGGGTGAAGTAATGCACATTATCTCCGTCAGTCAATGTGCTGCGCTTTCATCTGATGTTGTCAGCCAAAAGCTGGAGCTGCTTTCATTGTTCATGGATGGAACTTTAAGTTGTATTTTACTCCTCAGTTACGCCCAATTAATCTGCCGTAGGAAAATTACTTTTTTATTCAAGACGGGATCCTCTGTATTTTAATTGAGTGCGTTTTACACTTCATGGGTAAATGAGCCATGGCCTACTTATCATTGCTGATGATCTTCTTAAGACAAATTTTGTTTTTGAATTGTACAACTGTGTGCGTGCACCTTACGTTCAAGCTAAAAGTCATCATAATTGGATAATACCCCCATGATGTCCAGTGTGTCTGTCTGTGTGTTATACAGACAGACACCAGGCAATAGTTCGGCCCCTGAGCAAGGCAGTTAACCCACTGTTCCCCGGACGCCAAAGACGTGGATGTCGATTAAGGCAGCCCCCCCCTCCCGCACCTCTCTGATTCAGAGGGGTTGGGTTAAATGCGGAAGACAAATTTCAGTTGAATGCATTCAGTTGTGGAACTGACTAGGTATCCCCCTTTCACTTTCCCAATAACATGAGATACTGTCTGCCATGAAGCACCATTTACTGACACCACTCTGTCAGTCTACACCTTTTACCATCTTCCACATGACCATTAATACCATTAGTTGCAGTTACGGTGGTCAGTTTGTCCATTAACATGTTTTTGTATCATCCTAATGTTTGCTGTACTTTGGTGAACATCACAGGCAAACATTTGATGTCTCCACAAACATACAAATTCAATCAGAATCCATTGACGTTGCACCGTGATCTCAGTCCCACCCGCATCCATTGACTCCCCCCAGCAGTGGACTTGGTAACATTGCTTCTTCTCTGCCCACAGCTCTTACCGGGTGGATAAAATGAACAGTGACGTGCGGAACTACATCACCAATTTTGCTGCAGACTTAAGGTGAGTACAAGCACAGTGTTCTCCCTCTCTTTCTCCTACCCCCCCTCGCTCTCACTCTCTGGTGCTGCCATGTTGCGGTGGTCAGGCTGAAAAGCCAGCTGGCACTGAGCCCCGCTGACAAACTCAATACGGACACCTAGTACAGCAAACACTCACTCCTAGTCAATGGCAAGTCAGCCAGGCCAATCTCCTATTTCTCTTGCCATGCCGCCAAGCCATACAGCATCGTAGAACACAACAAAGGCTCTGTCTAACCTACATGGGCTCTTAGCTATATTGACAGCACGGATTTGGTTCTGTCTTTAACTGCCATTGAATGTATCAATGGTAGCTGGTCTTGACCGGTGACTAATCTCTGTTTTTAATAGTATTTTAGTTAGTTTAACTGAGCCTCTGCACCTGAATCCGCTTGTTTCCTAGGCTCATCTCTGGATGTCGTCTCACTCAGGGATAACCTGCCATACAGTGTGTGAATAATTGATATAGTCTATGAACGCTGTATACATGTAAAAGGTCCATCTCTGACAGTTCTTGAGGGAGTGGCAGGATTTTGATCACACTGGCATTAGTCACACTAAAAAATACACCTTTTTGTTCCTACACAAAGTCTAGAAAACTGCTTACTCGTCCCTATCTGACATTAGGTGTACTTATTTTGTATTCCTATGCTTTCTCCACCTACCTGCTCTCTTTCCATCTCTTCCTCCATCTGTCTCTTTGCACTTAACATGTCATTTCTGGTTGAAAATTCTAGCAGTTCTAGTCCAACTTCTCTGTGACTCCGTGAGTAAAGGCTATGTTGCCCTTCTGGGGAAGCACATTTAATTGACCTGGCTGACTCTCCTGCTCTCTCAGAAATTCTTGCTCTGCTTGCTAACTAGCTCCTAATTAGCATTTACCTAATCTTCAAGCATTGATTGAATGTTTCAGCACAATAGCAAATCGAATTACCATTTCGAGGACACTGTTGAGCACAGCAATGGTTTAGTGGGGTGAGGAAGATCCACCTCTCCTGTGGAATGCAATGTCATAATCAGTCTCAGTCTGAAGTTCAGTTCGCCCAGAGGATGTCTGCTATGAAGTTAATAACACTTCACAGTTTTTTCCTCCTTTGTAACAACTGTGTCAAATTACTTGTTTATTAGTCAAACTATTAAGCTCATTTCTACGGCGCCTTGATGACTATTGTCTTTATTTCTCTCTGTGTGTGTCTCTGTCGCTCTCTCTCTGTTGTTTCTCTCTCTCTGTCGTATCTCTCTCGCTCTCTCTCTCCATTCAGTCATAACTACCACTTGCAGGCCTCAAGAGACATGCACCCCCACCACCCCAGCATGGCCCTGGAGCCCTCCACCAACTACAACTCCCAGCAGCCACCTCTCCCAGCAGCCCAGTTCCGCTCCAGGAACCAGAGCTACATGCGGGCGGTCAGCACTCTCAGCCAGGCCAGCTGTGTTAGCCAGGTCAGCCAGGTGAGTCTCTGGCCTATAACAATGATATGTCCAGGATATTGTCATTGTCTTATGTCAGATATCGCGGCGGCCGTCTGCCCTGACTCTGGCTCCTGTCAATGGATTTTGCCTTCTTTCTCTCTTCCTTTATTCAATGCTGTCTTTAACCTCCCTTAGATTCAGGTACTTTGATCTTATACCATGGCATTGTTGAATACTCGTTTCTGATTGGCTAGAAGGGCATTTTAGAATGGACCTTAAATCCATTTTAAAGTGTACAAGCCAAATGGAGTATGTTATGTCTCTGGTTTATATTCATTTAAGATCTAAATCTCTCTCTTAATGTCGGGGTGTATTGATTTGTCCCAAGTCTTAAAAGCTCAACCTCTCTCCCCCTAATTCCCTGGGTCTATCTCTGCCTCCACGGCACCTTGCTGAGGTTATTACAAGATAATACATCTTTCAATAGAACAGGATCCTTATCTCTGATTTCAAAGATTGCCAAATAGCAATGGCGAGATAGAATCGGACCATTTCATTTTCCCTAAATTGATATCTTTAAATCGCAAGATGCATATCTGTCTGAGTATAATAAGATTGCCAAATAATGGTTCTGTTGAGGTCAGGACTCACATTCTCTCAGGGGATCCAGAGGGAACTAACACTCATACAGTATGCTATGCCACTACAGAATATGACCTTGAATTCCTCCAATCCTTTAAAAATGTCATCATAGATCTAGCTTACAGAATGCATAATGTGAGCTACTGCGGCAAACTGAAGAAACTGAGAAAAACAACAACAAGCAAAGAACATTGTCCTGCTGAGCAACTCATAGGCTTGACATTTCACAAAGTAATTACGTATCAAGAAAATGCTCAAATTAAACCCGAATTTGAACAATACAATTTTGTTTACCTCTCTGCAGACGCTATCCTTTTCAAACATTTGCTCTCCTGGCAATTAGCTGGCACCCATTTCAAGCAAACACTTTTCTATTAAGTGGAAGAAAAGAGCATAACTCCAAACTTTGTAACCAACCAATTCAGTTTTTCCCACGATGGCAAAAACTTAAAGAAAAGTGAAAAATGTGAATTGAACCTTTCTCTCCCTGTTGTTCTCTCCTGCAGGTGAGCGAGACAGATATAAACGGTCAGTTTGAGTCAGTATGTGAGTCGGTGTTCAGTGAGGTGGAATCCCAGGCTGTGGAGGCTCTGGACCTGCCCGGCTGTTTCCGGACAAGGAGCCATAGCTACCTGAGGGCCATCCAGGCTGGCTACTCCCAGGATGATGACTGCATCCCCACCATGACCTCCTCCACTGTCACCTCCACCATCAGGTCCACCACAGGTAAGACCAACAGGGAAGGAGGGGACTGCAGCACATAGACAGACACCACACATAAAGTATACAGTAGTGTATGTACAATTGATTAAGATGGCAGCTCGTATCCAAAGTGGATGATATGTTTAAATAGCCATGCAAAGTAATCCTTATACATACATTTAGACAGTTACCATTTGTAAATATCAAAATGTTGTATCAAGTGAGATTGATGAAGTTAAGAGCATGCACATGAGGTTTCTTGTGATGCTCTGCCCTTGAAATGCTTTATGAAATGGCTTCATACGTTTGCATGAATCACTTTTACATATTTCCTGATTGTTGATATAAAAATTGTATTCAAGTACAGTTTATGAGTTGCTTTGAGCCAATCCATCATATTGCTTTTTCAATACAGTAATTCATATCTTCATTCATCATTCATATCAGAGAGTAAAGTTATGAACCCTATTGAAATCATTCTGCAGTTACATGAAGTGAACGTTATATCATGAGACCTTTTCAGATTAAGGCAATGATGGATTTTATTCTCCCTTAGGTTTTTCTTTTACTAGATGGATTTGTTCGCCTTGAGCACAATCTGACTCTAAACCTCATTTCATGATAAGCCACAGGTGCTTTGGGTGTGTCCTCAGCTTGACTGACACTCTGGGCAGGGGAAAAAGGGCTGAGATGAACAGTCCTTCAACTCCACAGTCTTCATGACTGAATGGGTTTACCACAGCTTTATCTACCTGTACTTACAAACCACAAAGTGATGGACACACCTTGTGCTTTGAGTTTTCTCTCCCACAGATTCTACAGTTCAGTTCCTACAGATGTGGTGGGTAATAACTGCGCTGGTCAACAAAATTGAGGTCACAAATTATTATTATTTTTTTAGTGTGAAATAAAATATACTGTGAGTGTGACACTGAGTGACTAAAAAGCACTTCAGCAAACGGTCCCCTAAGGTCACCTGCTTCGCCAGAGGAGGAATAGTAGGCATGCTGTTGTTTTCCATTCCTGGATCTGCACAAACACAACAAGAAGATCAACGGTTTTTCAGTTGTACCCATTCTTTCTGCTGTGTAGTTCCACCAATGAAATCTGGGAAGGGTCAGAGAAGGTGTGGCCATCTGGAGAATTGTGCTTTTGATAGACTTTTTCCAGGTTATTTACACTGCTTTCTCAACAAACTAAAACAGCATCTTAAAATGTGTAATTGCAATTTCATGTAATCTATGGTGTGGGGTGTGTCTGATGTCAGGAGTCTTTGGGCGATTTGTTCTCCCATCTGACTTCAGGTAGATAGGTTATACTGGACGTCATGAAATTCAATAGGGTTCATACTATACTTCCTGATAGAGGCGGGGATGTTCATCTTTGCTTCTTTCCAGTGCACAAAGTTACACCTGTGTCATATGTGGTCAATCTTCCAGAGGTTTTGAATACCATGCATACAGTAGGTTTTAACAGTGTCTTATTCTTTGTCATGTGTTTTTGGGGCTGTCTCTGTGCAGTGAAAAGATGAGAAGCATGCATGATACAGGTTCATTTCAGATTGGGAAGGCAGTGTAAACCATAATCAGAAATATGAGTCAAAATGGGACTATGAACATTTAGTTTATGTTCCTGAAGGTTTCCTTATGTAGCATTGTAGATTCAAGCACATACTGTAATAATGATTTTTAGACACTAAAGATATAGGCCAATTTCAAGTCTTATTTTGACTCATACATTTCTTAACCTAAAAACTGCATGACTTGATTTCTGTGCTTTGTGGCTCTGATAGCACATTTTCTCCAGCTGCTCACACCTGTGGCCTGATGACATACTACACATATTTACGTTTGTCTTCCAGAGGGAAAATATACACAGGAAGCCACTAGCTTACCTGAGTACCAGGCCAGTGTACATCGAGACGTGGCAGGCACAGGCCCATTGGCCCATGACGATCTAGGCTGCCCTATCAGAAGAGACAGACTGTACCGCCAAGAGAGTATCGGTGCTACAGCCAAACCCCAGTCTGGGCCCCCTGTTTCACCCAGACTGTTCAGGCCCCCTAAAGCTAGCGTTCAGGCCCCAGAGAGGCCCTCACCCAAAGCAATCCAGGCCAGTATCAAGGAGTCGGCCCAATTGGCTGCAACCATCAGCATGCAGTGGAAGGAGGAAGTGTCGGCCATGCGTCGTGAGCTGTCTGATCTCAGGAGGGACCTGTGCACTGAGCTCAGGGCCTTCAATAGTAACTTCAACAGCTTCACGCAGCACTACAACACGTGGTCTCCACAGCCGGGGGCGTCTGGGGGAACAGGGGCGGCTGGGAAACAGACTAAAGTGGCTCAATTGTCAGTAGGGACGCAGGCCAGGAGCAAGGTGCTGGTGAGACAGAGCACGGCGGACGCAGCCGTCAACTGTCCTGAGGAGGGAGAGATGCAGGAGAAGCAGGCCATCGTGAGGCGCCGTCTTCCTAAACAGATCTCAATGGACCCAGCCATTCTAAGGCGTCCGGCATCGCTGTTTGTGGAGGGTTCTATCCCGATCACTCTAGATCCATTACTTGTGGATCCAGTCACCATGATCCAACCAGAATCAGTGCCAGTAAACTCATCAAACACTGTGGTTTGCCCAGAACCACTAGACCAGAACCCGAAGAGGCTATCAAAACTGATATCTCCTGACGGAGTCAGCATGAGCTCCTCAGAAGCACAGTCAGTGGATCCAGCCATTGAGGACCCCCTAGATTCAGAGCAGCTGTACCCAAAGGCGTTGTGCTCTCCAGATCCAGTGCCCACAGACGTAGCTAATGTGTACCTTGAAGAAACAGACAAGCTGGACCCAGTTAATCTGAACCCCTCAGATACAGAATCAATTGACTCAGTTAATGTGAAACCCCTAGTCCCAGAACCAAGAATTATGCACCTACCATATCCAGTACCTGTGGTTACTGTGTCCCCACCACAAGAGTCAGACTCTGATTCAGAATCTGTAGAAGACGATACTGTGCGCAAGCAAAATCCAATGTCTCAAGACCCAGTTCCTGTGTATCTGCCAGACCCTAAACCATTAGGCCCAGGCCCTATAGTCTCAACAGAGCCAGAGATAAAACCACTGTCCCCTACTAATGTGTACTCATCAGAGAAACTTGATCAATACTCAGTTACCATTTGCCCAACTGTCATAGTTACTCCAGAGAGCCCATCTGATTTAGAACCCCTGGATGTGTGTCTGATCCCACCTGATTCAGAATCACAAGACCTAGCCACTGTCTGCTTTCCAGACCTCCCAGATCCAATCCCCTTAGATTTAGACATATTCTCATCGGAAATAGTAGTGCATGCATATCCAGTCACCATCGACTCGTTTGATGAGTTTGATGACTCTCTGGAGCCAGAATGGCCACCTTGTCCAGAATCAGAGGACCAGGCCACTGATTGCCCATCTGGTCCATTTATGGTCCATTTGGACTTAACCACCTTCAATTCCTCAGATGAATCTGATCTGGACTCAGTCTTCTTGGATCCGCCAGAACCTCTGGAGACCGTTAGTGTGAGTTCATCAGATCTCAGCCCAATCGCCATGTACACACCACCAGACCCAGTTTCTCTGAGCCCCCCCAGTCTGGACCAAACCTCTATATACCAATTGGAATCAGTGTCTGTGGACCCAGCTATGGAGTACCGATTAGATCAAATGCATGAATACCTACCTACTGAGTTCCCTGAAGATCCAGAACCACAGGACCAAGTTACAGTACATTCACCTGGTCTGGTCTCCTTCGGACTGGACAGTCCATTCACCCCAGACTCAGTAGACCTGTACTCAGCCACTATGTGCCACCCAGAGCCAGTCATCCTAGGCCTAGATCCACTACTATTATCACAAGACACAGCTAGCATTAGCTTGTCCCCATTTGAGATGGCACCCATGGAGCCAGAGGATGCCACAGGGGAAGCCACAGATACCTCTGGCATGGATGTCTTTGAGGACCCTGGAGATCCAGAGGGGGAGACAGCTCCTGACAACCCAGGGAAGTCTCACTGTGACCAGGCCTTTCTGTGGGACAGGTGGCAGCAGAAGGCTCCCCAGTGGGAACCACGGTCCATGAAGAGGAGTTCTAGTGTAGAGCTATGGAGTGGGAGATATGAGTACAACAGTGCGGAGATAACATACATGTCTCTGACACTCTGAACAGTAAGAAGAATGTAGCGATGAATGTATCGGTAGCAGATTACAGCATGGGAACATTTCGTATTGATGTCCAAAGGCGGTGTATTTTCTGGGTATCGTGGCCACGTAAAGCTCTGTATGAATGTTTCCTATTGCATAGGATAACCCCCTGCCCATTAACGTGGTTTGACATTAAATGACTACATTAGTGGCAGCAACCACATAGTTGAATGGAATGTACCATAAGAATGTGATGAACAATCAAAGAAGTTGAATGTACATCAGACTTCGATTGCACTTGGCTTGAACTGATGGACCTAAGCATTAGTGAACATTGACATGAACTGTTCTTACGGTTCTTTAAGAGGACTAGTAATGAATGTATACTTCTTAATCGATTCGTCTCTCACAAATGGCATTTACCACATGTTTTACCAAAGACTCTGTGAAGCTCTGTGGTAGACTAAATAGACTGCCCTTTGCTTATGGTTCTTGACAATCTTTGCTCTGACTGTGGATACATTGTTTTTCTGTGGATATATTGTTTTCCATGACATATCTTGAGTGTTCTGTTCAATGTCACTCCGGAATGGAGCAAAGTAAATCTAGGCAGTTATCATATAACCATAAATCCCAAAGACTGGCTGTTAAATCATATGAGCGATTGGATTTACTCTATAGGAACAAACGGGAACCTCGGGAATTGACATTGTTCGTAAAATCTGATTATGGAAGAGAAGTACTCAGTAGCTGTTTGGACTGTTGGGAATACTTTCACTATATGTTTTGTACACATGCAGAAACACACCACAGATACATATGCACACACACTTTAAAGACAATTTGAATCCACAAATCACATTACATTCAAGAATGATTCAAACATTTCAACGTTTTTTTGTATGCATGGACACTTAAAGATACAGAAAGCACCTTGTTCTCCAACAGCTGAAACAGAGCAGTACCAAGCCAATTGCTTTTCTTTAGTCTTTGGCAGCCCTGCAATCTGGAGGCCACAAACTGTAAGCCTATGTACATGGCCAAGACGGCCAACTATCAGTGCTACTAGCTTGCACCTATATCCAAGGCTGTCCAAGCTTGATACGAGGGGCTGGTATTTAAGAAGCGTGTCACCAAAGGCCTGCTCCATGTGAGCACCTCCATCTGGCCTCCCGTACAACAACAATATCTGGGGTATTTGGTACACAGGAAAATGCATTATCATCAACATCAAACTAACTTACACAATAATGTTTAAGGATGTGTGCCGTTGGGGAGACTACCGGTCTCACCTCACTGGCTGTCAGGTCGACAAGTCGGTCATGTCTAGCAATGTACAGGTCCTTGTATGAACAGCAACTATTCGCAACATGGGTAACAGACTCCCTTACATTTGACTAGAATACAAAAGAGGTCATGGTTTACAGGGTACCAGAGTGCTAGCACACACACACCGTTACTATGCCTATCCCTTGCTTTTGTCAGTCTTGTCCAACACCTAAACTGTATACATCAACAGATATTTGACAGAAGCTTCAAAGACATATGTTGGGATGTTTCCCTTTCAATGTCAACTCCATCCATCCCCAGGTAGCAAATGGCATGGAGGTCCTGTCTGTCTGCCACAGGGGAGTGATGTTGCTGTGTCTCTACTGTCACTGATCATCCTCATGCTCAGGAACCAAAGACTGAGAATGTCATTCTAACAGCTGCTACTCAAGTGTATGCAAATGTTAATGTTCATCCTTTTGTATACAACAAAATATGTAAATCACCAGATTATTTCTAAGAATTACTGGTGACATTATTGACCCGGAGACCCGAGATAGTGATGATGTTAAACTGCATGGTTATGATTCTGAAGACGTATTATTTGGACACCTACTGTACTGCGTTTGGTGCTGGGTCGTATATTTTTGTGCCCAGTGTTGGGAACAGATCCCAGAGACTATTGAAAACACAGAATGACAGCTCTGCTACCAGCAAGGCACCAGCCAGATGAAACACGAGACTTCTGTGCTATCCTTATTAAGGAGCTGTGTATGAAATAGCCCATTAAATCATGGGCCCTAATAAAGTACACTGGGAGAAAAAGAGATTAGATTAGAAATGTATTTTATTAGAAATGTATTTGATTAGAAATGTATTTGAGTCTAAGAAGTGATACTCTGTCCTATTGTTTTGAGCAGTAACTGTGCTTAATTCCTTATTTTCATGTGCTGCCGTTTAGAAAAGTTAGATCAATTGGCTGAATCTGACAAGGTTTTCACAGGAGAGAAGTTAATTAGGTTGTGTTGTCACATTCATTTACTTCCTTTCCACTGCATAATACATCAGACTTCCTCTTGCTGTTGCTGCGTTGTTGGATGTGTCATTAGATACAGTGTCATCTAGAAGCAGGCCAAGATGTTATGACATACCAATTGTATGGTGTTCATATTAGGACAGCAACATTTGATGCAACATGAACACACCTCTGACGCATATGATTTAATGAGAGTGTCGGTGTAGAGAACTTCACCTCACAGCGAGTTACCAGCCTAGAATGTTCTTAGTTGTTTTGGATGGGCTATTTTACCCAACATTGATAACTGGGAGTTAGAATGCTCTCCTTTAGTAGTTATTTTTATTACTATCACCTACTGCTTACTGTCAAGTTAGGAACGTGAAGAGATTCTTCTTCTTCCTCCCTCATTGCCTACTATGGCGTTCCATTCGTTGCTTAGCAATCCCCAAAGTGCTCATCAACATGGCAGTGCATGAAGTTATTTTTCTCAGCCCACCCAGGAAGGTGAGCCATGCTTGCCAATGCCCATACCTTTAACTGCCCATCCATCATTCATTCTTTTCTGTTTAGCCATGCTAAACGCACAGTTTTCTTACAAGGATGCTAATGCCGTCTACCAGCCGGCCAATGATCTCAGCTGCTTTAGCTTGAGAGTGATGCGTAAATGTCTCACCGTGATTGCTGGGATTTGCTTCCTCTTTGTACGTCTTCTCATAGCCTCTTACTGATCCTATTACAGTTTCCAGGGTCAACTAGGGTCATATCTTGTATAAGAACATATCTTTCATTTCACATTTAAATCATTTGAAATGTAGCAGTGTACTGTACATCTGATTGCTAGTTAAAAACTAAATTAATCTATGTCATCATCAAGGAACCAAAACATTAATCAGCTAATTATTAGCCAAAAGCCTTATATTCTGAGTGCATATTTCTATGGATAGATGGCCACAAATGTCACCATTCTTTTTACTGTGTGAATATACAGTTAACTGCCAAAATAATGGAAACACTTGAGTAAATGAGGGATACAAAGGGGTATTGAAAGCAGGTGCTTCCACACAGGTGTGGTTCCTGAGTTAATTAAGCAATCAACATCCCATCATGCTTATGGCGTGTGTGTGTCTCAGATCTCAACCCAATTGAACACTTATGGAGATCTGGAGCGGCACCTGAGACAGCGTTTTCCACCACCATCAACAAAACACCAAATGATGTAATTTCTGTGGAAGAATGGTGTTGCATCCCTCCAATAGAGTTCCAGACACTTGTAAAATCTATGCCAAGGTGCATTGAAGCTGTTCTGGCAGCTTGTGGTGGCCCAACACCCTATTAAGACACTTTGTGTTGGTGTTTCCTTTATTTTGTCAGTTACCTGTATTTTACTGTTGAAGGAACAAGTATTCTGCTGCTTCCTCACAATCCAAGCATGGTGTTTGAATTGATACATTATCCTTGATTTATCTGCCATTGTCATCCTGTCTCTGTGGACACTTACAGTATATAGCTGTTTTTCTGTATAGTGTACTGTGATTGGTGGATGTTCTGGGCACTAGGCAGATGTGACCAGGATGTTGAATGTGATTGGCTGGCTTGTTTCAGGGATCCAGTTCCGCCTTCCCTCTACCTGCACCATTGACCGGACGACCCACGAAACCCCAGGTAAACCTCCTGTCCGAGCCAATAGGTGGTGATGAATAATATGTTTTGAACCAGCGTCATTATCATTTATTGATGAAATACAGTTCAAATGCTGTGAAAGAGCAGTCCCACCCTCGCACAGGCTTATCAAATTCATCAAGACAAACACAGCAACACCACCACATTGTTTTACTGCTAAGACCCAGCGACTATCTCTATCTCTGTGTTCCTGTTCGGTCACTCCTGGCTGTTTTCTCCTTGAGCATCTCTCTACCTTATTGATTCATCAGGCACAAGCCTTTATCTCAAAGGTAGATTGAAAAACGACAGTGGAATGTAAAATGGTCCCGCACCCACTCCTCTTCTACCCCGTTATCCTCTCCCCCTTCTGAAATGGGCTGAGGGAGTGAGAGAAGTCGTGAGTGCTCTATCGATGACGCTATCGATGACGAACGCTTTCCGGACATTGGCCCACATAACTGATGGTCTGTCAGTTATGAGCCCCCTTGCCTCCATCCCTCTGCCCCTCCCTTCAACCAGACACCCCTCATGCCCCTCTCTCTCTCTCTCAAAAAAAGTATGAATGTATGTACTTGTAAGTCGCTCTGGATAAGAGCGTCTGCTAAATGACTTAAATGTAAATGTAAATGTACCCAGGTCCAGCCAGGACTGCAGCAACCCACCTCACACACACACATACGCACCCTTCTCCTCTGTACAGGCCAAGGTTTCTATGTTTATTTCCTTGGGCCTTACTGAACCATATGGCAGGCAGGGCACTTTGTCAAGTCATTTTGTTTTAAAGGATGGAGTTCAGGCAAGGATATTCACATCAGCCACCGTGGCAGATGCTATGCTGTCAGCTATGGAGTGACAGAGAGGAAGTCACTGGTGTCTGGCACACTTCTCTCTCCTGTCCTGTCTTGTCTGACTAGAGCTCTGTCTCTCTCAATGCTCTCTCTCTCTGCTCTCCGTGCTCTCTCTGCTCTCAATGCTCTCTCTCTCTGCTCTCCGTGCTCTCTCTGCTCTCCGTGCTCTCTCTCTCTCCGTGCTCTCTCCGTGCTCTCTCTCTCTCCGTGCTCTCTCTCTCTCTCTCCGTGCTCGCTCTCTCTCTCTCTCTCCGTGCTCGCTCTCTCTCTCTCTCTCTCCGTGCTCTCTCTCTCTCTCTCTCCGTGCTCGCTCTCTCTCTCTCTCTCTCCGTGCTCGCTCTCTCTCTCTCTCTCTCCGTGCTCGCTCTCTCTCTCTCTCTCTCCGTGCTCGCTCTCTCTCTCTCTCTCTCTGTGCTCTCTCTCTCTCTCTGTGCTCTCTCTCTCTCTCTCTCCGTGCTCTCTCTCTCTCTCTCTCCGTGCTCTCTCTCTCTCTCTCTCCGTGCTCTCTCTCTCTCTCTCTCCGTGCTCTCTCTCTCTCTCTCTCTGTGCTCTCTCTCTCTCTCTCTCTGTGCTCTCTGCCTCTCTCTCTGTGCTCTCTGCCTCTCTCTCTGTGCTCTCTTTCTCTCTCTCTCTGTGCTCTCTGCCTCTCTCTCTCTCTCTCTGTGCTCTCTCTCTCTCTCTCTCTCTCTGTGCTCTCTCTTGCTCTCTCTCTCTCTCTCTCTCTCTCTCTCTCTCTCTCTCTCTCTCTCTCTCTCTCTCTCTCTCTCTCTCTCTCTCTCTCTCTCTCTCTCTCTCCGTGCTCGCTCTCTCTCTCTCTCTCTCCGTGCTCGCTCTCTCTCTCTCTCTCTCCGTGCTCGCTCTCTCTCTCTCTCTCCGTGCTCTCTCTCTCTCTCTCTCCGTGCTCTCTCTCTCTCTCTCTCCGTGCTCTCTCTCTCTCTCTCTCCGTGCTCTCTCTCTCTCTCTCTCTGTGCTCTCTCTCTCTCCGTGCTCTCTCTCTCTCTCTCTGTGCTCTCTCTCTCTCTCTCTCTGTGCTCTCTCTCTCTCTCTGTGCTCTCTCTCCCTCTCTGTGCTCTCTCTCTCTCTCTGTGCTCTCTCTCTCTCTCTGTGCTCTCTCTCTCTCTGTGCTCTCTCTCTCTCTCTGTGCTCTCTCTCTCTCTCTGTGCTCTCTCTCTCTCTCTGTGCTCTCTCTCTCTCTGTGCTCTCTCTGTGCTCTCTCTGTGCTCTCTCTGTGCTCTCTCTGTGCTCTCTCTCTCTCTCTCTCTCTCTCTCTCTCTCTCTCTCTCTCTCTCTCTCTCTCTCTCTCTCTCTCTCTCTCTCTCTCTCAATTCAATTCAATTCAATTCAAGGGGCTTTATTGGCATGGGAAACATGTGTTAACATTGCCAAAGCAAGTGAGGTAGACAATACACAAAATTGAAACAAACAATACAAATTAACAGTAAACATTACACATACAGAAGTTTCAAAACAATAAAGACATTACAAATGTCATATTATATATATACAGTGTTGTAACAATGTACGAATGGTTAAAGCACACAAGTTAAAATAAATAAGCATAAATATGGGTTGTATTTACAATGCTGTTTGTTCTTCACTGGTTGACCTTTTCTTGTGGCAACAGGTCACAAATCTTGCTGCTGTGATGGCACACTGTGGAATTTCACCCAGTAGATATGGGAGTTTATCAAAATTGGATTTGTTTTCGAATTCTTTGTGGATCTGTGTAATCTGAGGGAAATATGTGTCTCTAATATGGTCATACATTGGGCAGGAGGTTAGGAAGTGCAGCTCAGTTTCCACCTCATTTTGTGGGCAGTGAGCACATAGCCTGTCTTCTCTTGAGAGCCATGTCTGCCTACGGTGGCCTTTCTCAATAGCAAGGCTATGCTCACTGAGTCTGTACATAGTCAAAGCTTTCCTTAAGTCTCTCTCTCCATGATCTCTCTCCATGCTCCTGCGCTCCATACTCTCTGCTCTCACTCTAGGCACTCGCTAAGGGCTCTCTCTCTCTCCCCCTCCCCTCTCTCTGAAATAGTTTTAGTTCGTGTCTGAGGTAGTTCTCATCTTAGTTTTTGTTTTGTTTTTTGGGCTGGGACACTCTTGACAGTGATGATAATAGAGTTCTCCATCCATCCACTTCCCAGATAATTTACATATCCTTAAAAGCCTGTGAAATAAAGCACTGTTTTCTGAGAGTGATCAATTTAATCTGGAAGAAATGCTCTTAATGACACGTCCTTCAAGTCCCTCGCTCTCTCTACTATTAGCATACAATTCAGACCTGATAAATTGAGATTCCCTAACAGAGACTGAGCACTTGAATCACACTCATTGTGTCTCAAGTTAATTAAACTGGATGTGTGTGTGTGTGTGTTTGGGGTGTTTAAGCACAAAACGATTTAGCATGATGAATTTGTAATGCTAAAGTTTTCCATAAGAAATCCTCTTGAGTTTTAAGAAAATATATAAAGAAAAAACAGTTACTATTGTTCTATTCAGAAAGCACAGTTTACCATTTAACTCAGCAGCATTCTTGTCAGCACAATGTTCTTGTTTAGTGTGAAGAAAATGTGTCCATGTTGTTGTCATGGAGATGAAGAGCAGGTTTTCTGTCTGGTTAGTTATTGTGTAATTTAAAGGTAAACCACCTGTCTGCCTGGTATGGTTGCCATTGTAGTTCTGACCTTCAGGTCCTAAGATACTTCTTTCCTTTTACAAGCAGCCCACAGGCTTTTCTGCATTTCAATTTTCATTTGAAATCATTTGTTCTTGTTTAATCTTTGTATTTTTTTGTATTTGTGTACATGCCTCAAACTGTGCCTGGACTTGAAGGGACAGGCTAAATGCTAAGTAACACTGCCAAGATGGGGGCAAGAGTTATGAGTCCCCATTGCATGACTTGCTTAGTAATAATGTGTCTATTTTTGTCCTTCTGCTGAATCATCTCTCTCTCTTTCTCTCTTTCTTTCTTTCACTCTCTTCCTCACCCTCTCTTTCTCTCTATCTCTCTTGTTCTCTCGCTTTCTCTCCATGTCTATCTCTTTTTTTTAAATCTGTTCTTTGTTACACTCTCTCTCTACTGACTCATCTTGGTGACCTCTTTGAGATAATTTTGTGAATGGGAAACAAAGTGCTGAACTGCTGTATAATTCAGGGCGCTCCTCATTCCCTCTCTGAGAGTTCTGATGAGCCAAGACCACTCTGGGCTTTGATCATTAGATGTTCTTTAAATGGACAAGCTGTTTGTATTAGTCTGCTCCTACAAAGCTCTGTTTTAAAGAAGAGGACACATCAAACCCAAAAGTAATTTATTAGTCCAGCAGTCCATCTCTGTGGATTTAAAACCATATTCTCTTAGAATCCGTTGCTCATCAAATACATGTTAGGAGAAGGGCTGTCAACCCTTCACAGTGAATAGAACTCAGTGGCCTTTCCTCTCTCTGATCGTCAACAGCAAAGCCCTACAGTACCTCACCTACTTCAACTACCACATACACATATACAGTTGAAGTCGGAAGTTTACATACACCTTAGCCAAATACATTTAAACGCAGTTTTTCACAATTCCTGACATTTCATCCACGTAAAAATTCCCTGTCTTAGGTCGGTTAGGATCACCACTTTATTTTAAGAATGTGAAATGTCAGAATAATAGTAGAGAGAATGATTTATTTCAGCTTTTATTACTTTCATCACATTCCCAGTGGGTCAGAAGTTTACATACACTCAAGTAGTATTTGGTAGCATTGCCTTTAAATTGTTTAACTTAGGTCAAACGTTTTGGGTAGCCTTCCACAAGCTTCCCACAATAAGTTGGGTGAATTTTGGCCCATTCCTCCTGACAGAGCTGGTGTAACTGAGTCAGGTTTGTAGGCCTTCTTGCTCGCACATGCTCTTTCAGTTCTGCCCACACATTTTTCTATAGGATTGAGGTCAGGGCTTTGTGATGGCCACTCCAATACCTTGACTTTGTTGTCCTTAAGCCATTTTGCCACAACTTTGGAAGTATGCTTGGGGTCATTGTCCATTTGGAAGACCCATTTGCGACCAAGCTTTAACTTCCTGACTGATGTCTTGAGATGTTGCTTCAATATACCCACATAATTTTCCTGCCTCATGATGCCATCTATTTTGTGAAGTGCACCAGACCCTCCTGCAGCAAAGCACCCCCACAACATGATGCTGCCACCCCGTGCTTCACGGTTGGGATGGTGTTCTTCGGCTTGCAAGCCCCCTCCACCCCCCTTTTTCCTCCAAACATAACGATGGTCATTATGGCCAAACAGCTCTATTTTTGTTTCATCTGACCAGAGGACATTTCTCCAAAAAGTACGATCTTTGTCCCCATGTGCAGTTGCAAACCATAGTCTGACTTTTTTATGTCGGTTTTGGAGCAGTGGCTTCTTCCTTTGCTGAGCAGCCTTTCAGGTTATGTTGATATAGGACTCGTTTGACTGTGGATGTAGATACTTTTGTACCTGTTTCCTCCAGCATCTTCACAAGGTCCTTTGCTGTTGTTCTGGGGTTGACTTGCACTTTTCACACCAAAGTACGTTAACCTCTAGGAGACAGAACACGTCTCCTTCCTGAGCGGTATGACGGCTGCGTGGTCCCATGGTGCTTATACTTGCGTACTATTGTTTGTACAGATGAACGTGGTACCTTCAGGCATTTGGAAATTGCTCCCAAGGATGAACCAGACTTGTGGAGGTCTACGTTTTTTTTCTGAGGTCTTGGCTGATTTCTTTTGATTTTCCCATGATGTCAAGCAAAGAGGCACGGAGTTTGAAGGTTGGCCTTGAAATACATCCACAGGTACACCTCCAATTGACTCAAATTATGTCAATTAGCCTATCAGAAGCCGCTAAAGCCATGACATCATTTTCTGGAATTTTCCAAGCTGTTTAAAGGCACAGTCAACTTAGTGTATGTAAACTTCTGACCCACTGGCATTGTGATACAGTGAATTATAAGAGAAATAATCTGTCTGTGAACAATTGTTGGAAAAGTGACTTGTGTCATGCACAAAGTAGATGTCCTAACCGACTTGCCAAACCTATAGTTTGTTAACAAGAAATTTGTGGAGTGGTTGAAAAACGAGTTTTTATGATTCCAACCTATGTGTATGTAAACTTCTGACTTCAACTGTGCATTCCTTTTAACTTTGACCTCTTATCTTTCAGCGGTCACGTACACGAACAACTACAAGAAGACGACCCCTCCGCCGGTCCCACCCCGCTCCACCTCAGGCTCCAAGCCCCTCATCTCCGTCACTGCCCAGAGCAGTACAGAGTCCACCCAGGACACGTACCATGAGGGCAGGCACCCTCGAGGATGGGGGGACGGGCTGGGCCTGAGCCTGGGCAGGGCCCTGTATAACTCCACAGACAGCCTGGACAGTGCCAAGGCCGTGACTATAGCCATGGAGGCAGCTGGGCTGAGGTCTGGGAAGAGGCACCCGTCCACAGACCGTCACAGTCACAGCTCAGTGGTGACCTGTGATAAAGCCATCCTGGTGTCCAAGGCTGAGGAGTACCTCAAAACACCACGCTCCTCCATAGGGATACAGGTGAGCGGCGCACACACACACACACACACACACACACACACACACACACACACACACACACACACACACACACACACACACACACACACACACACACACACACACACACACACACAGGCCTACACATTGTGCATACACACACACACACATTCATAAAGTCACACACTCACGCATCCCATTCTCCTCTAGGTCTAAAAATGGCGCCAATGAGTCATCTTACTGCAATTCATTCATTTGTTTTCAACTCATGAATGAGGCTTTACTGAATGAGTCTCTCTTGCACTCTCTCACTCTATTTTCGCTCTCTCTTCTCTCGCTCTCTCTTGCCTCTGTGACGCTGAGAATAATGGGCTTGATCACACACGCAGTCTGCAGACGTCAGATGTGTCCATGCCCCTGAATAAAACAGACAGACCGGTAGACAGACATCCCTTCAGACTGCATACAGCCTTTCATCAATAGAGAATATTAGAGTTGTTCTGCTTGTTTGTGGAGACAGGTGAGTCTCAGTCACCCAGAGATGATCAGGCAGCCTATCCTAGGGGATGAATGATGATGATTTTAAGTGGCTGAGCTGAACGTCGTTACGCTCATCATGGTGGGCCTGAATTATATTGGTTTTCAAATTGGCTCCAGTGATGTGTGTAAAATACAGAAGCATTTTGATTAGAGATGGCTGGCAGTGTGAAGGTCCACGGTTATTGAAACAACCAGAAGGGCTGCATGCAATGCAAAAAATGCATCAAAACCTCCTACAAAGTTTATCTTTAAACTGTGCCACTAGTATTTGGCCAGTGTAGTAAGATCAATCTAAATTCACCTGCATCATATCAGACCTCCTGGGGATATACAGCACAGTATAATTAACCTCTGGAAGTGTAGCCTATAGCCTATAATTTGACCTTTCACCCCTTACTTCCGGCAGGACCCCAATCTTAATCCTTAGCCTTTGACCCTTTCTGCACTTTGAGTTTTGACCCCGCTGTGTTTGAGTTTTGACCCCTCATCTTCTGGGGGCCATTAAAGTGTACGGTGTCCGTATTAGGACAGTGTAAGAATGGATCCTGTAGCAGGACCTTACTCTCACTACCAACCTACCTTCATCTCAGTGAGACTAAGCCATGTCTGAGTAAAATGCTGATGCCTACAGTTTCCAAAGTTTTCACACCTGTGCTGTGTGTGTAGTATATGTGTGTGTAGCGTAGTGTGTGTGTATGCAGCATGGTGTGTGTGTGTTCACCAAACCAGTTTTTTTTCTTCTGTCTCTGCCAGCACACTTTGAACATTGCCCAGGCTCTCCAAAATATCTCCTCTCCTCATCCATCATAGAGCAGCAGTCTCTCTGAAATGGACTTTGCTTTGTGCCAGAAAGTAACGGAGGTCACCTCAACCAGCAGCAACTCACCGCTGACTGTCACCTGTTGTGCTGTTTGTACCAGGCTACTCTGCAGTGTAACATACTTTACATTTTACCTCAGATGAAAGGGAGCTAGAAGAATAACTACTTCTTTGCTCAAACCACTACAGGGTGGGCTGTATCAGCTGATCATCGCTAGTGTAGGCTAGATGAATGAGCTCGTTAAAAAGGCTATGCTGTCACAACAAACTAACCAGTATTTACTTGATTTGAATTTGTTCTGCTATTGACAGATGCAAACTGCTGTTGCTTTCTTCCCTGTCCCTGTCCGTGAGACGACACATGATAGCAATTGCAAAGCACACCTTCTCGCGGTATTCATTTCAAACTCACTGCCCGGCGGATGTGCATGTGACGAGGAAGAGTGCAGCAATGCACTGCCACGCTCGTGGTGGCAGAAGTGCGGTGGAGGGGACATTTTTTCAAGATAAATGACTTAATGAGAAATGATGTAGTTTGATAGGCAATTTGTTGCATTTATAGTTGCAAGAAAGAAAATAGACAAAACATTTAATAAAACGTTTTTAGTAAAAGAAAACAACTTTTTTCATAGGAGGGCAAAAGGGCTCTATCTATGCACGTGGCTGCTAGACATGAACACACACTCCTCCATTCGTTTCAAACCACTTAAAGCTAAAGAGTTATTAATGTGAGTTTGAAGCTTTTAAGGCTTAAGGCTCTCAGACAGACAGCCGTTCCAAGCTGGCCCTAGTCAGGATTCTGCCTGCGTCGGCTGGAACACTCTGTCAGGGTCAGGCCATTAACTCAGAACTGGGGGAAGGTGTGATCTCTCAGAGGGAAGGAGGATTAAAATGTGGACGAATTGATTTTCAAATTACCCTGCTAATCATATAGTAAATTGTAAAATTAGAAGTCTGCTGTTCTCACACTTGTGTTACTCATCAGAGAGACAGCCTGGGAGTGGGCTTCTCAAGGACTAATTCTAGCTACCACACACACCTGCCTCCCAAATATTACTTGTCCATGCAGACTGTAGGTTATATGTAACTTCAGGATAAAACCTTTATTGACAATACTTCTAATAAAGGGCCAGCCATACAGGATGCATGGTTTTTGTTTGAAATACAGTCAGGTCCATAATTATTGGCAGCTTTGATAAAATTATTTTAAAAAGACTATAAAATGAATAATACAAACACTGAGCTATATTTCATGCTCCAAAAAATTGGGAAATTATATTATTTTATACTAATGCATTTGCTCAATTGGGGTTATTGTCTTGCTGGAATATCCACTTGCGGCCAAGTGCCAGCCTCCTGGCTAGGGCAACCAGGTTTTTGGCTAAAATGTCACGGTACTTGGTAAAGTTCATGATGCCGTTGACCTTAACAAGGGCCCCAGGACCAGTGGAAGCAAAATAGTCCCATACAGTGGGGAGAAGAAGTATTTGATACACTGCCGATTTTGCAGGTTTTCCTACTTACAAAGCATGTAGAGGTCTGTAATTTTTATCATAGGTACACTTCAACTTATACTTATGTCATGCAATAAAATGCTAATTAATTACTTAAAAATCATACAATGTGATTTTCTGGATTTTTGTTTTAGATTCCGTCTCTCACAGTTGAAGTGTACCTATGATAAAAATTACAGACCTCTACATGCTTTGTAAGTAGGAAAACCTGCAAAATCGGCAGTGTATCAAATACTTCTTCTCCCCACTGTATCATCAGAGATGCCCCACCATATTTTTGTAACGCAGTTAGTTTTTTTTGCTCATCTTTATTAAGGGTGCCAATCATATGGAGAGAGTCAGTCCAGTGAGGGTGGGGCTCAGTAAGAGGATCCGTGCACCCTCAGGACAAACAGGGATCAGTCTCTATCATCCCTGGCCAGCACCATGCACCATGCACCATTGAACACTAACCAAAATCTGTGTGTCTGTGTCACACACCAAACCCCTGGTGATCACACCTCGCAAACTCCCTAATCAGGTTTTGTAATAGGTTTCTTTTTTTTTTAACTACCACCACTCTGTATCTCCACCACGGCAGCTTGTTGTTGGTATAAATCACTGTGCTGAGGGTGTAGACAAACTGGTTGTGTTCGGTTGGGTTCTCTGCCTCCATAAATCACACTGCAGTTATGTTCTGACAGGCCGCTTAGAGTTGAGGAGGTGCAGCACCGGCCCCAAACCAATAACCCCACGGACATCTGGGAGCGGTAATAATGAGAATACTGTTGCTATGTTATTATGCTGCATTAGGTGGAAGCAGCCACCGACTCGGAGTCAGAAAGTAAAGGGTCGAAGGAATACCATTCTGTGGGGATCCAGGTGGAAGCTGACAGACGGTAAAATTACTTTTTTAATAGGTTCCTTTTCCCATTTCTGGATTTGTGCTAATCTTTAACAATGTGTTGTTATTAAAGTCACCAGCCTTTCCTCTTTCTCTACCTGGGTGTGTTTGTTTACAATATCCCTTGATGGCCTAAAAATTTGCTTTCCCTAATCTGTGTCTCAGAGTGCAGGGCAGGTTGAAGCGCTCCAATAGTGTAACAGCCTCTGTGCAGGCTGACATGGAGATGGAGGGGTTTCCCACCATGGAGGACAAGGGCCTACAATTTGGAGGGGGCTTCCTAGGGGGGCACTCTGAGCCCAGCACGCCCACCCAGTATGGGGTGCGCACCGTCCGCACCCAGGGCCTCTTCAGCTACCGGGAGGACTACCGGACCCCTACGGAGCCCCCTTGCCCCCAGCAGACCTCCAACGAGACCACCTGGCAGCTAGAGCCCCCCTCCCCCAGGGAGCCAGCAGAGTTGTCGGGCGAGTCGTGCCGGACGTCCCCCGCCTTGCGGAGGGATGGAAGCTGGTTCATGCAGCTGCTCCACGCAGAGACCAAGAGGATGGAGGGATGCTGTAAAGAGATGGAGGCAGAGGCGGAGGAGAACGACCTCTCTGAGGACAGTGAGTGGGATAGGAGTCATAATGTACAGTCAATTAGCAGACATTTTCTCTCATAGAGACTCGCAAGACTTTCATATAACAGATTATCAGTTGAATGTCTGTCTTTCAGTCCTAGGTAAAATCAGGAGTGCGGTGGGCAGTGCTCAGCTCCTCATGTCTCAGAAATTCCAGCAGTTTTACTGGTTGTGTCAGCAGAACCTGGTGAGTAACAAGTCACTGAAACAATGACCCTGTGTGTGTCTGTGTACATACGGTATGTGAGCGTGTTTGTGAGTGTGTGTTTTTTTAAAAACGATTGCGCTACTCTAAGGAAAGGACACAGTTATATCGGCTGCATTCCTGTATCCACCGGCACTGTTCTCCTGTCTCTTACATAGTATGGCTTAGGCCAACAGGTCAGAAGCTTTTAAATGCACCATTGAGTGTGAAAAAAAATAATTATTGAGTGTTTCTATCTGAGATGAGAACGTCTTGAGGAGAACAATGAGATACTGTGAATGTCCGCGTTCCCAATGATGCACTCACAGCTCTGACTAGCATACTGAGACGCCTGCCTTTTACATTAAGAACTATTGCCGCAGTCCACTCTCTTCATCCTATCAAAAAACACTCGGAAGGGCTGGAATATCTGGCTGATACTTTCCTTGCCTCTAATCTTACCCCTCTTTATTGATATCAGCCAAATATCCATTATTTGAGATTAAGCCTGTCTTTGCTTATGAAAAAATGTGTTGCTATTTTTTGCCATATACAGCAGAAATTGCTGCATTCAGGAAAGGCTGAAAAGTGCACAGAGATTATTTAGTTTGAACTAGTCTTTTATATAGAGTTTCCTGCTTCTATTTCCCTCACTGTAGGGGAGAGGAGAGCAGTTATTAAAGCTTACCCAAGCTGCTGCATCTCTCCATATGACAAAGACAGTTTACAAATAATACTGCATACACTTTCAGAACATGGATTTGAGTCCGTTTGAAGAAGTGGCGTCCGCAAATAAGAAGCTTAAGGAGATGTCTAATTGCGCTTTATCGAGCCGTCTTCCCCCCCTTTTTTTTCTCCTGGATAACATAAGCTGGAGTTGAACAAGCTTTCAAAGACAGACGCAGAGCATAGCAGCAAGTTTTATTGTGGGAGGAGCTACAGGATTAAGTCATACTGACACAGGCAAGGCTTATATTTCCCAGAATCCTTTAATGTGTCAGCCTCATTCACTCCCCCAGTATAAGTTTATGCTTTTGTATTTGTTTGCTTATGCTGGATTGTGTGCAGCCTTCTTTTTGAACCCCCAGCAATATTGATGAGATGAGCCCAGCGCTGTCTTCCGCTACTTCTCCTTTGGGTCTCTGTGTATCTCCCCTGTGAAGTTTCAGACCGAGACGATGAATGAGGTAGATCAGTGATGGGGTGAGATCTCAGCCTGTCACAGCCTCTCCACACTGCTATGAGTCACCCATCAGGACTGCTCTGGTGCTGTGCATTCAGAATAGTGCCTCAGTGCCTCTACACCCCCCCACCCACCACCCCCCCACACCTCTTCTACCTCTACTCCCAGGCCCCGCCACGCTCCACCACTATACTAAAGTGGCAAACTGGCTAAACTTACCCCGGACTAACTGTAGTCTAATTATAGTCTCACAACTTATTGAATTACCCTTTAGCAGGTACTTACTGTATGTACTGTAGTATAGGGTATACTATATAATAATTACCAAAGATATAACTGGTATGTATGTACTTATACTGTAGGTCTTAGCATCACTTTCTAGTGGCAGTGACCTAAACTATTGCGTTTAATTACCAATTACCTTTTACCAATGTACAGCAACTGTATTTCTTAACACTGAGTAAGTACTGCTTACCATTTTTCCTTTCTGAGACCTTCCACTATTCATTGTAATTCAGAGTGAACCTGGCCTATACTTCAGAGCCTATATATTCAGATCTACATCCAGAATGCAGCAGTCTGAAATTCCACCAGACAGTCGGCTGGGATATTGTTGTGCCCTCCAGCTATCCAATATATGAAGCACATAAAGTCACTGAATTAATGGGGGGAGATGGTGACCCGCGACCAATGGGATGCTATGGATCTTATTTCTCAACTCTTAACTTCATAACAGAGTTGGAGGTATTGGTTTAGGCTATAGTCTCGCTAGTATTGTCTGTGGGGTCAATAGTGTGACTGATTGTGACTCTAGCCGATGTGATGTGATGAATAAGACTTACTGGCAGTGAATGAAATGTGAGCCCTCTTCATTTTTTCCCATCCTCAGGGGGATTAGGAGGGATTGCTACTTACTGATCACATTTTGTTATGGCTCATTTCAATGGATTGTCCTCCAAGTCCTATAGTCTAACCATGAGATGACGATGGGAATAAGATGCTTGTCTTTTCTGAACTTTGACCTTCTTGCTCCCATGACTTTGCTGGAAACATTTGTTTTATTATTAGAAAAATATACCATAAATAATTGAGGTTTTCCTCTGTTTGAGGTCTGATAAGGACACCTAGTGGGCTTTAGTAGAAGTGCAACAAATAACTCCTGACGCACACTGGGATTTGAGTATCTGTAATTCAGGCACTGATGTGATCCTTCATAACCCCTTGCAGGACCCCAGTGCCATGCCCCGCCCCACCTCTCAGGACCTGGCTGGATTCTGGGACCTCCTGCAGCTGTCCATTGATGACGTCACCACCAAGTTTGACGAGCTGCAGCAGATAAAGAACAACGACTGGAGGCCCGTGGAGAAGAGCCCAGAGAAAAGGGTGGGTAGCGCTCAGGTATACAGAATACAATGTATTATTTTTCTGTTGTCTATGGTGGGTAGTCTCAGTCACAGGTGAGACAGGCATAGAAGTAGGATCCTTATATTTCTATGGTCACAGATTCAGCTACATAGAGCACAGTCAGAGCCTTATTAAACAGAGATGTGAGATTACTCAGAGCCACGTAGTAGTGGTGTAGAGTGGAGCTGTTCTGTATGCGAGGTCAAATGCTTAGTGAAGCATCACTGGATGTCATTGACATTGTGTTTAACTATGCCGATGTATTTCCAACCACTCAAATAGATGATATGTCAACTACTGCCTATACAAGTTGAATTCTAGAATAGATTTCGATACGGACAGGATTTTGGTCGAGTTCGTCTCTCTTTCTTCCTGTGTCCAGTTACCACCTGTCGCACCAAAGAAGTCCATGATCGGGAAGAGAGGCGTGACACGGGAGAAGTCTCTTGACCTTCCAGACCGCCACCGCCTGGAAGCACGCAGGAGGCTGATGCAGGCCAAGCGGGCGGCTTCCTTCCGTCAGAACTCGGTGTCAGAGAGAGCAGACAGCATCGAGATCTACATCCCTGAGGCCCAGACTCGCCTTTGAGAGGACTGGGACAGGGGTCAGGGGTGAGGGGCGTCTCCCCCCTCAGACTACCCCTCAACTAGACTCCTTTAACTAGCCTTTTTCTAGACGATCTACTGTACACTTCCCTCCTTTATCTGTCTCCTCATGACTTCACTATCATCATCTTCTGAGTTCATCTCCACTCCAGCCCTCACTGAGTAGGATATCACAAAACTCCTCTTCCATTAACAGATATGTATTAGTGGATATACACTGAGTATATCAAACATCAGGAACACCCCCCCCCCCCCGCTTTTGCCCTCAGAACAGTCTCAATTCGTTGGGGCATGGACTCTACAAGGTGTCGAAGTGTTCCACAGGGATGCTGGCCCATGTTGACTCCAATGCTTCTCACAGTTGGCTGGATGCCCTTTGGGTGGTGGACCATTCTTGATACACACAGGAAGCTGTTGAGCGTGAAAAACCCAGCAGCGTTGCAGTTGTTGACATAAACCGGTGTGCCTGGCACTTACTACCATACTCCGTAAGGCACTCAAAGGCACTTAAATGTTTTGTCTTGCCCACTCACCCTCTGAATGGCACGCATACACAATCATCTCTCAAAAGCTTAAAAATCCTTCTTTAACCTGTCTCCTCCCCTTCATCTAAATTGATTTGAAGTAGATTTAACAAGTGACATCAAGTAGGGCTCATAGCTTTCACCTGGACTCACCTGGTCAGTGTATATCTAAGAATTGGTTCATCTTCTCCTTGGTTTTCCCATGAAAAAGGTTTTTGTTAGTGGAATAGTGTTACATGATAGAATAGCCAACCCCCAAAACGCTCATTAAATTATTCTGGAAGGATGTGTATGTCTTTTTCAACATTTGCAAAGTGCAATTAAAAAGTGTAGCTTTGAAACCTACCAGCAACCAGAGAGAATACAAACCCAGTGACGAATTGACCCCATGATGAGTCCAACTGGAAACCCCTACAATTATCCTACTGTTGTTTCCAATTGTGTTCACAAGATAACAATCACAAAATGATTAAAGTGAACCTATTTGAAAGTGCCAATGCTTGAAATACCTCAACTGTACATGCCGCACTGTAGCTTCTGACCAAGAGGCAGGTGGGTCATCCCTTCTGAAATGTATGTTTTATGCACTCACAGTAAGCTCTGGTTATGTTAAAGTTGTCAGAGTTGGAAAATTCAGCTTTCTACACAGTCAGGTAAAGGTCAAGGGTCATGGTAAAAAATGTGATTTAAAAATGTCTAAATCATTCTCATTACCTTTCTCCATTCCACACTATACTCTACATTTTCCTATACTATTGACATTTCACATGACATTTACTTAAAGCAGACAAGTAATACTTTTTTTTCAGAAAAATATTTTACGTCATTTCATTGCAGTGGAAAAAATGCTATGGAAGGTTTGCGTAGCTCTTTAAATCAAATATACGGAAAATAACGCACTTTTGCACTTATCATTCTCTGTATTTCCAAGGGAAATAAACAAACAAAGTTCACAACAGTATTGTTGTATTTGAATTGTAAGAGAGGAAATTAATATTCTTAATCACATGGTTGATTTTTCACCTCATCTCTCCATGCCTTCTTACATATCGTGTTGCATCAAAGTAGTGCTGTCATTTCTTCAAACATCTAGCCCTTCTCCTACCCTTGCTGCCAACCCAGGAATAACAGTGTCTGTTCAAACAACACATAAGTTACATTGTTTCATTGATTAGAACACAGCTTGCACAATCTTGGAGAATGTTTCTATTGTTGATTACCTACCAGACAAGTGCAGTGTGTGAAAAGTATTTTTACCTTTTCTAGGAACTGCTACAAGGTAATAATGTGAAACAGTCCCAGAGGGAAGAGATATGAAGGAAGAAACCTCTCCAGAATTTGATTTAGTGACTAATGCTTTTTGATACCGGCTGATAACAAAGACATGAAAAATGTGACGTTGTAGAGATTGACTTGTTCTCTTGTGTGTGGATGGTATTGCAGGGAATATGAGTCATTGGAACACTGGGGTTATTTTCCCCTCACACAGCTCAGACATGCACTCCAGAGGCCTACTGTGATGTAGAAGTGGAGGGGACTGTATAGTGCCTGGGTCACAGTAACACAGTGAATGGTAGTGACCAGGGTTTGGATCAGTTCCCGTAAGAGGCTAGAGGAGGCCTGTAAAGGCCTGGGACTAGAGTTGTCGGGGTGAGGGATGAGGTGTGTTGATTTGAGGGGCACTTCTCTTCTCTGCTGAATCGGACTAATACTGTGCACTGTAGTGGAGTATAAACTCCATTACTCCTCGTGATGACAGGCTATCACATACTTGACAAACCTTGAAAATCCCTCTGCTGCTGTAGGATATGTTAAGAGGTCATATTACACTGATAGCCACGAGGCTAGTCGGCGTCAGCATTGCCAATCCTATTGTCGCTGAGTTATCTAATGTTATCTAAGACTGCAGACATCAGGACAGGCTGATTCTGCTGCAGACTGGTGTCTATTTTTACTAATAGACTGGAATGGATTTTATAGGTTATATTTTGGGGCAATGAGCCAAGTCACTGGTGCTACTTTTTGCTCAATCGATCCAGTACTGGGTAAACAATCAATGCAACACTTACAGTAGCACTCTCATCTAATTGATACTGCTCTAAACGATCTATTTTTGGGACTGAGAAAATGATGATTGTTTATTTTTGCTAGTAGGCTGCTTCTATTGTAACTGGTGCAGAGAGAAAGAGACTTGTCTTACTGCAGTCAGAGCACTGTACCTTTCAGCGGTCTGGAGTCACTTTGTGTCCTGTTTGTGTTGGAGGAACAGTCTTGTTGTGGCACTTTGTTGACAGCTTCAGGAACAGGGTGACTGGAAGGTCACCGTGCCTCCGAGTCCACTCGCCTATTGCGCCGCAGAGACATGACCCCACCGTCACCTTCTCAGTGGCTCAAAAGTCACTATGTGTCATCTGTATGTCATCCTTACATTGCTAGAAGATACTGTTTTGATAGTCTTGTCCTGGGGGTCAGTTCAATTATAGATGTTTGGAAACGACATAAACAAGGCACATTTTAGAGGACATTTTGAAATGTTTTGCAGCATATTACAGTTGCTTGCAGGATACAGAAAATAGTTGCATTTTCTTTTGATCATTTTATCTTTACCTCATATTTTATTAAATGATTTATGTCTTCCATGGCTTCATTTTAGTGTGGATGAAGTTAGTGTGTTAGTGTGGATGAAACGAGTGTGAGTGTAGAAACATTCCCTTCCCCGGGGAGTGAAGATCTGGCTGCTGTCTGCATACATCTATCTCAGTGATGTCATTTCGTTGGAGGGAGGGAACCAACCTAGCCAAAAGGACAGGGTATAGTAGCTGTAGTGCACCGTTATCTGTCGTGCAGGAAGCCAGGATCTGTGTTGGCAGGTTAGCGATGTTCCCCTGCTGTTCCTACTTCCTACAGTTTTACACAGACAGACGTGCAGCAGTGGCAGAGAAAGACTCACACTGACACATGCTGACTTAGGGGAGGCTGGGATCTCTGCTTTGAGGTGTAGCTGGTGTTGTTCGATGCTGCGGTAGTTCTGTAGGTGGATGGAGATGGTAGCTGTGATGGAGGTTGTGATGGGGTTTTCTCATATACCCCAGTGTGCTGGTTACAGATAGGGGGCTTACTTAAGTGTCATCCCTTTAAGGTCCTTGGAAAGATCTACCAGACTGCCTCAAAGGCCCTTGAAAGCAGAAGTTCTGGTGGTTGTACTGTACTGCCTCCACTGTTGAGGATAACATGGTAAAGTACATGGTGATCACAGCAGTATGTGGGTTACATAGATCTGGTTTGTCTCTATCAGCCCGGGCATCCCTGGAAGGTACACTCTGACATCCTCGCTGCTTCTTTTACTGTGTGTCATTGAAATGACAGAGGTGTGTGTGTGTGTGTGTGTGTGTGTGTGTGTGTGTGTGTGTGTGTGTGTGTGTGTGTGTGTGTGTGTGTGTGTGTGTGTGTGTGTGTGTGTGTGTGTGTGTGGTATTTATATGCAAATTTGTCGTGGTTGGTGTGCTTGCGTGTGTGCAAGCAAGCAAGCATGTGAGTTTGCTTCTATGAGTGTGTGCCAAATATTCTCTCTTCCTCTCTTGTTTGCCTTAGTGAGACAGCTGTCCACTACTTTGGCTCATCTTTCAGACGTATTTTCTCCTCTACAGTACCATTTCCAATTGGATTCCATCCAGATAACCCTCAATGCTCATAGCAGCATTATGAATGGTGACATGATGGCCTAAGGAATGGCAAGTAGCCCAGGTAGAGAGCCAGCAACTCTGATTGAAAGCTCAGATTCAATCTATACACCATGGCTTTAGCAGCATATTCATGCATAGCTTAGCTTCTTTTTTTCAATGCTTTTATGTCTGTGTGATGAATATTTGAAAGGTCGAGGGGAAATTAAAAAGTGTAATACACCATTTTACATGGAGGATCAGAGGAGTTTATAGTGGATGTTCAGTATTGAAAAGCAGGCTGCTTTTTTTACTACCCTTCCATTTATGAGAGTAATTCTGTACTCTGCATTTGAATTGCTAACTATAATGTTCCATTTTATACATACCAGTGCCATTTATAGAATAACAAATTGTGCCATAAAAAAGTATCTATCCTGCCACAGACAACCATCAGTTCTCCACTGTTGGTAAAACTAGTTACTTTCAGGATACTCTGCCCTTTCTGAGCCCACCATTACATAACTGTCATCAAAGGGTTGTATTGCTGTTTATCTGCCTGCTTTTGCTGTTCTTCGCTTGTAAGTACAACTCACAGTGCCATTTGAGTACTTTAGATGACGCTCAACTTATTTTTTATGTGTAAAAAAATTATGACATGGCGATTTCTAATATTGTTTCCACTTGATTTGTTACCCATGGTCTTTTCCATGCCCACATATTGTTTCTGTATGTCCTAATGTGTTATGACAGTAACTCTTGCAGAATACACACGGACACCAGAGGGTGTTTGTGTGTCATTTAAAACCAGGCAGTTAAAACCAGGCTATAATGTCTATGGGATATTGTGTCAGCTTTTGTGGTTATAGTGGTTTTGTGCTGGGTGTAAAAGGCCAACTAATTGGGCATGAATTGTCTGGAAAACAAAGTCACTGGTAGATGTAGTTTGTTTTACTTTTTATTTTGTTTTATCGTCTTCACATAAAGCCGACTGAAACTGGTACCACAGATAAACATAGTATTTAGTTTAGCTTCATTCTAATGAAGGCAGCAGAAAAAGAATGCCATATTCTTTGATTAGGCAAATGTAGAACTCCCAACTTCTGTAGTTCACCACTCTTCTATCACACGCTGTGATGTTTATTGTTCATTCGCAACAATCACATGTCGCTGTTTCTCCCAAAAATGATGGATTGGGGTCTAGGACAGTTCCTCTTCATCGATGGCCACACTACATGTTTGTTTGTCTATCTGCTTTTAGTATTTATGAAATCTTTTGACGGGACTTTTTCTTGAATATATTGATCAAGATAGACTTTTACACCACTTCCTTGGTCTCGGAATGTGAAATGACTCAAATTACTCGACAAATTAAAAAGGTAGTTGTTTAGCTAAAACTATTTTCATCTCTTGTATATCATATCTATAGTGAGGATGAATATAATGCCAAATATTCATTATTTGTAAATAAATATATATAAATATATTAATATATAATATATGCCTCATTGAAACTGCTTTTATTAATTTTCTGCTTTTATTAATGTTTTGTTATCAATTTGTTCCTTTGTTCTGGTTATTTTTGATAAGCTGGTATGATGGCATGCAAAATACTGATACGGAATGTATAATTTGTTTATTCATTGTCTTTTAGTTAACATTTACATTCATAAATTAATTATTCACCTGTTTATCAAAGATGCATTTATATATGTTTTATATATTATAGTGTTTACTGATTTTCTCACTGTATTTTTTTCTGTTATTTTAAACACATCACCACTGTATTTCTCTATTTTACACATTTTTCAGAATTAACTCTTTGAAGATTTTGCCTCTTAAAAGTAGTTTAATCATTGCTGATATCATCTGATGTAAATACTTCTGCAATTAAATTTTTTGATGAAAAACATTTAAAAGTTTGAGGGACTGGGTAGTGTCTCGTTATTTTCTTTTCCTCCCTCCATTTAAACAAGTTGGTATTGCATGCAATGTAATGAACTAATTACTGAACTATATGAAATGATCCTGCCGCCTATCATACTGCATATAGAGAGGACAATACCTAATTAATCATTAAAAAGAGCCTCAAGAAATACAAATGAGATGCCGCCATGTACATTTGGGCCAATAGAAACACGGTAAAATGCTTGCCTGGGTAGGATTGGCCAATAGGAGAGCAGGGAAAATATCACAGGGCGGGATTTCCTCTTCCTTGTCAAATTGAATTCATATGGTAACTAACCCGCTGCTAAATTCACAGACAGCTCTGTTTGCCAATAATGGAAGAATAAGGTAAGTTATTTTTAAGATTTTTAAGCCCAAAAAATACGTTTTGCTACAATGGCAATGACTCGGCATATACTGTTGGCTTGTTAGCCAAAGCATTTAGTTTTAGTAACGTTACATTATGTTCGGTTACATTTGAGAATATAACATGCAACAATGTTGCAACAGAGGTATTGTAAAAACGTGGTCTCAGTATTTCGTATGATTCTGTACGTAAATGCGAGAGACCATTTAGTATGATATGTTACGGATTCCAATTTGTTTGTGGCTAACGTTAGCTAACTCGAGGGGTTAGGAGTTTCCAACAGCTGAAGGACAAACCGCTTGAGTAAGTTTAAATGTAATTTTATTAAACATTCTGGCTTGTAAGGAACATTTACACAATTTTGCAGGCATTAGTTTCAGGCTGTATATACCAATTAATTGTGTATTACAGGCTGATTAATCAGACTACGTTGTTGGAAATTCAATTGACACATGGGCAGACGAATTGCCTCAGATAAACAGGCGCCTGATATCTTATGTTATCGTCTGTCAAACGAAAGATGTGAAATCACTCACTTCTCCATGCGTGTGCCTCTGTGTCATTTCAAGCATAGCCAGAAGTTAACATACCAAAATCACCTTATCTTGGGTCAATAACTGATTATGTTTTTGGTTAGGTATAGAAAGTACTGTTCAACGGTCTATGGGTCATCTAGCACATTTTGACATGTCATAACTATTTTATGAACATTGACCATTGTGTGTTGGCGTTAATTTATTTTGCAGGGTGGTTTATAACTAACCCATGGGACACTTCAGTGATGACTGGTTACTCAACTCTGTGAGAATTCCGCGGATGTAAGAGCAACAGACATCATCCCACCCACACAAATCAACATGACCTCCCAGCAGGCCAACCCTTTGACGGCATTCAAGAGCCCCGCTGACCTCAGTCCGGACTACTTCTCCTGGGTCCTTCGCCTCCAGATCATCAGCCTGGGCTTTGCCTTCTACACTGCCATTTTCCTCCTCTCCCACCTGGTGTCCACAGCCCTCTCCCAGACCTACCACTCTCTGCTGGCCAAGGAGAAGGTGTTCTGGAACCTGGCGGTCACACGGGCTGTATTCGGCCTCCAGAGCACGGTGGCAGGCTTACGAGCGCTAACCGAAGACTCGGCCTTGTCAAGGGACAGGATAAGAGGTCAGGAGCACTGGTCGTGGTTCACCGTGCTCACCGCCACGGGCTTCTTCCTGTTTGAGAATGTGGCGCTGCATCTCTCCAGTGTGGTGTTCAGGTCCTTCGACCTCGCTCTGGCTACCCACCATTTCTTTGCCCTGTCGGGATTCACTGGGGCCGTGGTCTGGGACTCACTAGGGCATTACCTGCCCATGGTCACTCTGCTGCTGGAGATGAGCACGCCTTTCACCTGCATCTCTTGGATGTTACTAAAGGTAGTGTTTGTCTGTCTGGTGCCTTTCATCATATACAGCAGAATGTTGTTGTTTGACTCCATTTGTGAAGCTGTACTGTAAGCTTATTTTTTTTATAGTTCAGTTGTTTTGCTGGTGGGCTAGACATAGAAAGCACAGAGATTTCAATTCCCCTTTTCTGTTTACGTACTCAACACTGAGACCTTGCCATGATATGCAGCAGTGATAAATGAAGGTGACCATTCTGAGAAAGGGGAACTTCTAGGCAGAAATGGACCCAAATCACATGAGAATTCACATGCCACTTTTGTTTTATTGTCCAAGATGTTATATGCAATCCATACATTGTTATATATATCCCCAAACACTGTGGCAGTCTTTATCCCCTACCCAATCAGTAAATTTCCTTCTCTAAGTATCCATCTTTTCTCTCCCTAGGCGGGCTGGGCGAGGACCCTCTTCTGGAAGGCCAACCAATGGGTGATGGTCCACATGTTCCACTGCCGCATGGTGCTTACCTACTACATGTGGTGGGTGAGCTGTAGCCACTGGGGGGAGATGAACATGTACGTGGCTCTGCCCCAGCGAGTCCTCTTCTACACTGGCCTGGCCCTGCTCACAGTGCTCATCAACCCAATCTGGACACACAAGAAGACCATGCAGCTCCTCAACCCTGTCGACTGGAACTTCAGCAACAAGCCATTGCCCAACGGCCCCAGTGGGGAACGGGAAGAGAAACCTCATGAGAGCTAAACGGAACCAAGGACTGTGAACCTGTTTTGTACAGTTATGTTTCTTTTACTATGTTTGTAAAGGAGAGGAAGTGTGATTCAAAGCGAAAAATAGTCTAACTCTGGCTTTTAAGTTTGTAACGGAAAGGAAAGGCCATTTTAAATACTATTTTCTTACTAACTCTGGCTTTTAGTGTTTGAAGTATTTTGAGGATTTCAAGTTTATCTGAACTACTGTGTTTTTAAGGTTCTCAGTATAGGTCTGTTGTCTCTACAAGACGTGGGTGAAAGGGCCTTTGACGACAAGAAATGTCATAGGTGAACTTAATTTTATAGTAGAAAAGTGTTGGCCTGACCCGTATGCCGTTGGTTATTCGCAGTTTTTGATAGTGTTGCTTTATTGAGTGGGAGTGCAGATGAACAGAGAGAAAGGCATATTATTGTTCTGTCTACTCAGTTCAGCTTCCAGCAGAAAGCTGTGAATGTGCTAGTTAACCTCTCTGGAATGGGGTGTTGGCTTGTTTGAAGTGCACTTACAGGTAAAGTGTGTGGTCACTCAAACACTATGTGCTGAGCACAGACCAGTCCATGAGGCAGCAGATTTACTCGCTGAGAACAAACTCAGTGACAGACTGAGATTGGAGACGGTCACGATTTGGCAGATGAGGAAAGTCTTACAGCTTTCGAACGTCATTGGAAGGCAAGCAACTTCTTTCTGTATCGTAAAAAAGTATTTCTGATTTGCTTCAGAGTAGACTGTAATGTGTGCTGGTAGTGTTGTGTGCTCTAGTTTAATCTTTATCAATTAATTTAATCTTGAGAAAATGGTTCCTGTATTCTGTGGATGTCTGAGTCGTATCTTTGATAGTGGGGTTGACTTAATAGTATAGACTCCGTGTAGACTCTCTAAACGTGTGACAGTGGATGCTAAGAGAGCTGTGAGAAGCAGTGCTGTTTTCAGGGGGGGTCACCAAAGGGAGTGGATAGACTAACAAGCACCACGGTGCAGGCCAAATGGATGGTGATGTCTTCCTTTTGTTACTTATCAACTCTCTCTACTGCTGATCTGTCGGAAAATGAAGTTGGGGGTTCATTCTTTGAGTAATCTCTCCTTTGTTTGCTATCTCCTAGACCTTCTATAAACCTGCAAATTAGTTAAGTTGACAATTTAAATCCAGTTCATTCAAGATTCACGTGAGATGGAGTGTGTGAGTTTGAACCCTTAACCTGGTTGTTTGTGGACAGATGCATTTCAGTCCTGTAGTCTAGCATGGAGCTTTTGGAAACTACTCACCCACATTGAACTACATCCAGACTGCCATACTGTACTTCATAAATCCTCTCTTGACTTGAGAGGTGTGGAAAATAGAATAAGAATATATCAACGGTACAAACAACTTATGACACCAAGGCATTACACCGGTGCGCATCACGGTGATGTCATTATAAATATCGAATAGCTCCCCATGTGTTTATGCTAGACTTACCATTTCTTGTAGTGGCTGCAGCTCAATCCCCTCTTTCTTCCTATTTATAAAGCTTGCGCCTATTCCATAATATGGGGTTTGTGAAAGGGCTATATTTCTACACAGGATCCAGACAAGAAAATAATTACGAAATCATCTGTTAAAAACCAAACTGTTTGAGCTACAAACTAAATGGAAAGATGAGACTTTCATGAACACGACGGTGTCCAATGTTTTGCTCTTTGACACACGCTTCAGGAGAGTCGTCTGAAGGTAACCCTTGGACCGGCCTGTAAAAATGGCCCAACGTGCTTTGGGTTCAAATTTTCACTAATAAAGTGAACAAACATGGGTCAAATTTATGTCTCTCAGATATAGGAAAAATACCTAAAAACCTTAGTCCTTTTGACTGTGTTTTGTGATGTACAAATCTGTTATTCAATGTGTTTTTTTATGGGCTATAGCAGTGAAGGCCAAATTCAATGTTTTAATTAAATAATTTATATATACAGTATTTATACCTACAGGGGTCCTAAAATTCTAAATCAAATGGTTAAATTATACATTTTATGGTCATCTTTTAAAACAATTTCATATGTTAGCTTAGTAGATATTGCGATCTAAGGGCTCAGACCCACACTGGTTAAACACGCTTTCATTCTCATCTAGATGCTCTTCGGGAAATGGTTAGGTTCAATCTGCTTTGCATCATAGGTTCATGTTATGTCTTCTGTTCAAATGGATTTCATTAGACATATATCCTAGAACTCTGCTGGTGTTGGTTAGAAAGGATAGGGTATTACAAGTAATTCACATGGGAAAACCTCAACATTCATTACAGTATTTTCATAGTCTTAGGTAATGAGTTTGTAGTTTATTTTTTGGGGTTAAGAGTGGTTAGAGATGAAAAGGGGGAACAAGCATCATCTCTTGTTTAGCTTGCTTTTATTTTTTTATTACAATAGATTATTGAATTCAAATAGATGCACGACTGAAGGCCTTCATAGTCATAATTAACCTAAACTTTACTATATTTTTTGAATTCAGGTTTTATTATTAAGCTTATGAAGTAAGTCTTGTTGTTTGGTCGACATGTTTGCCTGGCATTCAGAATATAGCAATACAACAAAGAAAATGTACACAGTAGCTTTGTTTTAATTGGTTGATGCCAGCTTTAACCAAATACAATGGAGTTATTTCTGGGTTCTCTACTTGATTATTTGTATTTCCAGTGGGATTTTTGTCATTCTTTAAGCGTTTTCTACTACGATGCAGTCTAATTAGTTCTGAGCTCGTATATTAACAGTGTTGGATTTGCCATTAATTTCTACTATTGTCTGTCAGTATGAAGTTGTGTGATGGATGCTCACACATTGACAGTCATTTTCTGACTACCACTCAAATCTGTTCACTTTAACATGAGCTGTCAATAAAACCTTCAACATACTCTTTGTATTGTCTAGTCTATATTTTGGGGGAAATGCATGTTTGTTCTTTATTAGAAACATTTTTATGAGGAAGGAGTTACTGCTGTGTGCTCAATAAATTCAAAGCAATATATTATTTATCCACTAGATGGCAAGATAGGATGAAATACCTGTCTGGACGCGCTATTATCTCAATGCTGGATGGACAATGGAAACTGCCGCACTTACTTTCTGGTGCTTTTCAGATGTGTGGGGAAACTTTGAGTCTATGAACTTATATATTACAGATTTGGAAAGATACTGTGGGACATCACATGTTTGTCTAGAATAGATGGACATCTGCTTGGAGTTAGTAACGTTTTGGGAATTGTTTACTGTTGATTTATTTACAGCCAGAATAAATGCTTTTCACTTCAACGCAATATTGACCCAACTCACCACAGACCTATGGAACTCGCTCATATGTGCCGAAATTAACAAACGAGTGTGTAGTAGGCTAGTTACTTCAACTTCAAATTTGACGTGGCAAAGTCAGATTATGATGAGTTTATAAAGTGGGAACATAGAGCAATTATATAGATACATCAAATAGATCACATATGGTAATGCGTTCACTGTTGACTGACTAATGCATGCACAGCTGTTCCAAGGGAGCCACCTCACTGATCACGTGGTACACATTGTCACACACGTACTTCATCCTAGGCGGGACCTCAGGAATGTGATTGAGTGCCCCTTCGGCCAATTAAGGCTTCTTCCCTCGAAGTCGCCACCAATGACTGAGGAGGAGGCAGTCTCTTGGATTGAGTCTAATTGCATTTGCAAAAGCTTAGGAAAATGGAAAAACAGAAAATTCACTTGGTCGAGCAGAAGTTCATACTCAGTGTTTTGACAGAGATTTGTTTACACATCTTTACTGTGGAACTAGAAGGACGTTATTCATCAGGAGTTTAAATATGGTGAGTTTTATGTTATGGGACTTTAAGAGTGTTTGAAAGTGGTTTATATGTAATTTTGAGACTTTTCAATACAGTAGTAACCACATGTTTAGCTGTATTTGGACGTGGAAGGTAACAGCGAATAGACCAGATCCTACTTTCATTATCCAATTAGTTTTTTCTCTGCAAACAAAAGTGAGTGGTCGATCCCTGCTGCGCTGTTATAACGTGGCGAGTTGTCTTGGCTAACATGTGACGTATTGTCAGACGAGATGCAGTGTATTGACTTACAATATATCGTCCTGGTTGGTTCTTTTTAGTTCGGCTGCTGTAAACTGTTTGTAAACCTCTGTACCTTCATCTTTCCAAGCAAGGCAAAGAGTACATTTCCTAATATGTATTATGCACAGCCTTTCATCACTGATTTTTAGTGTCAGAAGTTGGCAGGGCCAGGGAGGGGACATGGCTGTCATGCAAATGACAATCTTGTGATGAATTGCTAGATGTTCTCTACAAACTCAATGGCTGAAATTTGTGGTGCCCATTTTCTTTTTCAAGGGTGCAGGTGCATGATATCAAGATGTCCTTAAAGTCATAACATGGATTGCATACCAACAAGTGCAACCTGAATTTTATTATTTTTGTCCACTTCAGACCAAGACATGTACATATCTCTCTCTCTCTCCAAACTTTGTACAGTGTATCAACGTTTGATTCAAACAGTGAGTCCTTAGAAAGTGTTCCAGAGCACTCACCCCTAACTCCACTCTAACAAATTAACTTAGTCATGCCATGCATAGCATTCCTCAATAAAGCAAGTGCATGACTCTAATGATCTGAAACTTTCTTTGGTAACACTTGTATTAATCAGAAAAGTCCAATTTAATCAAACTGTTGGTCCAAGTTGTTAGAGTAGCCTGCAACCCCATCCGATCAAAGAGTATTTCAGGAATCTTATGTGCTTCGGGCCAGGCTGCTAAA
The DNA here is from genome assembly GCF_016432855.1 of Salvelinus namaycush. Taxonomy (NCBI): domain Eukaryota; kingdom Metazoa; phylum Chordata; class Actinopteri; order Salmoniformes; family Salmonidae; genus Salvelinus; species Salvelinus namaycush. The sequence continues at coordinate 31,939,551 of NC_052334.1, read as the reverse complement.
AGATGCTTTTGATACGGTGAGCGCTTTGATCTTCTCTTGTATTGTCTGGCTCCATGCTTGTCCAGTTCAATTTTCATCAGAGATTTGGGAGCCTGTGAGATTTGCACACTACATGGTCGTTTTCTTAGCAAATAGCCACGTCACTTGGCTGCTGTGAGTACAGATGCCTCCACCCCCGATAATGACTCCTAAAAAAAGAGTCTCTGGTATTTAGGACCAAATCCAGGTGATGGGTCACATGAAGCAAAATTGTGTTTTTACATTGGCTAAAAGTAGAGACTCCGAGCTAGAAAATGTTATATTATACAATGCAGTTGAAGAACAATGAAAGTAATTCTGCTTTGAAAGTTGATAAACTTGTAACCCCACTTTTGAGAGAATGGCCGTGACAGTTTTGGTATTCCTACTGGAGAGCTCTGTCTACCCCCATTCAGCATCGTTCACACCATTTTAAGCCTTGGCCCCATCCATCTCTTTAAAGATTCACAGTGTAGTGAACAACCTAAGATTTCAAGACTAAAAGTGGTGTAAGTAAAAGCAAAACGTAGTAGTATAGATTTACTTTATCTAGTCCTTGGCCCATATCCTAATCTGACTTTGGTGCAGGCCAAGTTGTTCTTCACCTTAACGTCTCTGGTAAACACACACTTTATAAAATAAAATCGAAGTTTGTCACATGCACAGGATACGGGACAGTGAAAGGGTAACTTGCATAGTGGAGTCTTGTTTAGACATGTAGCTAGCTAGTTAAACAATTAACCATAATTCCAACTCTAATGCTGCGTTCAAAACAACTGGGAACACTGGTGAAAGATATAAACTCAGACTGGGAAAAATGTATTTGAACGGTCATCCAACTCGGAATTCCAACTTGGGCCTCTTTCTAGAGCTTCTACGCAGATCATACACGTAACGTTAGCTAGCGAGCCAGCCAGCAAATGTTAGCTAGCTAGATAACAGTACGCTTTAACTTGCAATGAAAATTACTTAATGACAAAATTAGAAACGGATAATATCTGAAATTGTCGCTAGACTCTTACCCGTATACATGGATGAACGCTTCTCCCTCTGTCATGGTTGCACTAAGTTTGAAGATGTAATCAGTAGACCGGTGTTTTATACAACAGCCCTCTTTTTGGACTCTCTGTATCTGGCAATCATCTCTCTGCTTCCACTGGGCATTCCACTGATTTCAAAACTCAGTCAACTTCTTCTGTGACAAGGAGACCGTTTCTTCCCCACCACCTCCAGAAAGTAGTCCATCACAACGTTTTCCCATTGAGCTTTGTCGATAGTGCTATTAACTTCAAGGCAACAATGTTGAGAGCAGTAGCAAAACTTTTTCAGTTATTCTTGATATCTGATATCTTGTCTACCGTGATATCTTGTCTACCGTGATACCACGGTAGACAGGATTAGCCACACATACTTAGCAGCTTATGTTATAGACAGAAGCATGCTACATGGCAGACCAATCTGAATTCATCTCTCGGCATGTCCAGCCCATCTTATCTCAGCCAATCATGGCTAGTGGGAAGGTTCCTGTATTTTCCGTGGCTAAACCAACTAGGCTCGTTATTTAACAATTTTATTCATATTTACAGATGGCAAACAAGTTTGTTATTAAGGCACATGAAAGTTCACATTCCAGAAGGTATTTCTGTCAAACGTATTTTGAAAAAAAAAGACTCTCCTGGAAGTAGTGACGTGCGTCATACGCCTAGTTTCTTGAAACGGGTAACATTTAGGGACTGTGGAGGACTCTTGGCTGTGACCCGGTCTACTGCATACAGAGGTTCTATTGCTGAGCAGTCAGGTAAGCCCTGGGCCTGTAGATGGCACGCTCCGCCATGCGTGACACGTCCTCCTGCAGAGCAAACATCACACGTACATCTCCATCTCACCATAACATAATCTTTGACTTGGCTCATGAAGCTCTGGCTCCTGGTTTAGGCTTACATGCTGAGGATAATGCTATTACTTTCCTTCAGCATTCTGCCTAGTTTTTTCGTCGGCTTCATAACAGAGGGTTACTTTCAGATTGGAGGGTCTGTTGCTGTTTTTTTTTCTTGGTTGTTATTGTCTCTCTCAGATGCAGCTGGATAGAATCGCTAATTTCCCAAAGTGTGTGTGTCGGCTCTGTAAGTCCATCCAGTGGGTAGAGGCTTATGGGAAAGTTTCCGAGTGTCTGGCAGAGGGTGAGAGCCAGGCCAGAGTACATAGCAGTCCGCAGAGAGGAGCATACTTCCCATTTTTCAGAGGACTGATCGATCATGCACTTTAAATCCTCCCGTCCACCACTGAGGAGTCACTGATATGTAATGTGGAACGGATCAGCATATAGCACAGCTGTGAAACTGACTGACTGGGCCGTCCTTCCTTCTGCAGGTGGACATGGAAAATTTGTCATGTACCAAAGTAAGTGTTTACCAGCTGTGAACATCTATGTTCAGAATTGGATATGACTCGAGCTGTATAGCTTCTAGTTCTGCTGTTTTCAATATTTTTGGACACTTTTCCCTTTTCCATATGAAGGCTCTGTGACCTATGTCTTTTTTAATTACACTATTTGGGTGACCTAACAAAAGTCCTAAACACATTATCTCCAGTACCCACTTTGAAGTCTGCATAATGCATATTATTGTAACAATTGGAAGCGTTTAACTGGCCTATTGTCATTTGTCGTAGTCTGAGGTTGTGAGGCAATTTTGTGCAGTTTGTTCTATTGATATTGAAATGCCTCCAGAGCTATAAGCTGGGCAACTAACAAAGAAAGACCTATTTGTGCTCTCTCTCCCATTGCCTCACACACTGACATAGTGTTCTGTTTTTCTGACGACGTGCTGGACTCTCTCTCAAGGCCCCAGTCTGCACTGGATGGGTGTGGACCCTCTTTCGGAGTGACTGTGACTATGGTGGTGGCCTCCATCTTTGATGGGACGTTACATAGCAACTCAAGTGCTACACCAAAGATAGACCACAGCCTGTCGTTTCCAATGGGAACAAATGAGTCATAGTGGGCAGAACAAGCAAGGAGGGGGGCAGAGCCAAGCACAAGTTAGTAACATCCTATTGGTGCGTTCTAGCATGTATTTGCATATTTCTGCTAGAGAACGTCTACTCTGAAGTGCGCGTGTGCATTAACTCAATTTTCCCTTGCATTCCTTTTAAACAATGCAATTTGTAAAAACTTTGACGAAGGCTAACTTAGTCCACTCTGTTCATAACAGATTTTAGTTTTGGTTAACAGAACTGTATTGATCAAATGTTAGCATAATGTCGTCCAAAATCCAATTGGCTCCATCTTCTCGGCTCCATCTTCTCCCACTGCCGGCCACTGGGCTTCCTCTCATCACCATATTTGGTAGTCAGTGGAAACGCCAACGGATGCTTCACACTTATACATCCTGTGAAATATCTGTGGCTACACTCTCATTTTTCCCAGCAACTTCTGTGTTCAAAGGCCTGGACTGAGATGGTTAGAAGGGAAGTTAAGCTAGTTAAAAGGGAATGATTTCATTCACCCCTTCTGTGACGATTGGTCAAATTACTGGATTCGAACCAGGGACTGTAGTGATGCCTCTTGCACTGAGATGCAGTGCCTTAGACCGCTGCGCCACCCGGCAGCCCATATACACTACCGGTCAAAGGTTCAGAACACCTACTCATTCAAGGGATTTTATTTATTTTTTATTTTTTTTATTATTTTTTTTTTTTTTGGGGTGGATCAGCTTAATATTGCGGAAAGAATGTTGCTTCCAATGTAATTGTCTGCATCATTTCCAATCCCCCATATTTTTTTGGGTAAATATATATATCCATACACGCATGCATACATATATACATATATACATACACATACCTATATAGACATACATACTTTTTTAAAGAATATACCTTTATTATTATTCCCCGTAACCCTACCACCGCTCCCCCAATTGGAGTAAACTAATAAACACTTCTGCTTTTACCTTCAATTTATACATCTTATACCTATTTTACAGACACAGACTACTTTATAATAGTTCTCTCTTGTTTGTTCTTAGTCCTTCCTCTATTTCTGTTGTCCATCCAATTTTATTTCCACTTGTAACTGTGCTATTTCACAAAAGCTATACACATTTCACAGATCCCGTATGCCCTACATTGTTTATCTTGTTATTAGTCCCACCCTTCAGTTCCACTCAACCCTTCCCATCTATCTTCCAACATCATCCATTTCGGATTTTTATTTGCCATATATTTTTCAACTGTGCTGTGATGCTTCACAAAAGATTTGAACCTTCCTATTCTCATAGCTTCTACAGATTGTAAATTAAAAATAAACATTTTTGCTAAAATAATTATTATATTATTGATTGATTGACTATGGCTTTTCAAATCCCCCAGTATTGCTATCTGTAGCGTTAGTTCTAGGCAAATGTTGCAATTCTTCAGCCATTCCTGGACCTGTGACCAAAAACGAGCTACATATGGACAATACCAAAATAAATGATCTAATGACTCTGCCTCCTCACAACAGAATCTGCAGAGCTGGGAAGATTGTATACCCCATATATATAACATTCTATTAGTTGCAAGAATTTTGTACAGTAATTTAAATTGAAAAATTCGAAGTTTTGAATCCGGCGTTGTTTTGCGTATCAATTCATAAACCATGTGCCATGGAATGGGTACATCGAAAATCTCTTCCCAACTATTTTGCAATTTATATGGCACAGCTGTCAGTTTTTTGGTCCTTAAATGAAATTGGTATATGTTTTTATTTATCACACTTTTCTTTAACCATTTATGTTCTTTAATACAGGGCCGACATACAAGTTCCTTACTTTTTTCCCCTTCTACTTGCCTCTTCCATTTTTGTGGTAATGCTGCAATTAATTGGTTGTAATTTTGGGTAGAGCAGACATTTCCATATGTCTGTGTTAGCTGCATGTGTGACATAACTCCACCAGTCCTATTTATGATATCATTCACCAAAATTATACCTTTTTTAAACATTTCTTCGATAAATACAGTTTTTTTATCAATTACTATATTTGAATTTAACCACAATATTTGTTGTACTATTTGTTCCGTCCTTTCAGGTGGATTAAACTGAAATTGCAACCAACTTTCTAAGGCTTGTTTAAAAAATAAGGATATTTTGGAGATTATTTCCTTTTCAAACAACCGAAAGTGAGCAGGTGTAATCTGAATAAAGGGAAAAAGGCCCTTCTTGAACATAGGATGAGACATTCGTACCAATTTACTAGAGAACCAGTTTGGATTTAAGTATAACTTTTGTATGACTGATGCCTTTAGTGAGAGGTCTAATGCTTTAATATTTAATAATTTCTGCCCTCCGAATTCATATTCGTTATATAAATAGGCCCTTTTAATTTTATCTGGCTTGCCGTTCCAAATAAAATGGAATATTTTTTGTTCATATAATTTAAAAAGCAGGTCACTAGGTGTAGGCAAAACCATAAGCAAATAGGTAAACTGTGATATGACTAAAGAGTTAATCAGGGTGATTTTTCCACAAATAGACAAGTATTTTCCTTTCCATGGTAGCAAGATCTTATCTATTTTTGCTAACTTTCTATAAAAATTTATTGGAGTGAGATCATTTCTTTCTTTTGGGATTTTTATACCGAGTATGTCCACATCTCCGTCAGACCATTTAATTGGTAAACTACATGGCAATATAAAATGTGTATTTTTTAGTGATCCAATACGTAATATGGTACATTTATCATAATTTGGTTTTAATCCAGAGAGGATAGCAAAGGTATCTAGATCCTCTATGAGGCCGTGGAGAGACTCTAGTTGTGGTTTTAAAAGAAAACATGAATCATCAGCGTACAATGACACCTTAGTTTTTAAGCCACGGATTTCTAATCCATTAATATTAATGTTTGATCTAATTTTAACAGCTAACATTTCGATGGCAATAATAAATAGATATGCCGATAGTGGACAACCTTGTTTTACTCCTCTAGATAGTTTAAAACTTTCTGAGATGTAGCCATTATTTACTATTTTACACCTAGGGTTACTATACATAATTTTAACCCATTTTATAAGAGATTCCCCAAAATTGAAATATTCTAGGCATTTATATATAAACTCCAGTCGTACTTTATCAAAAGCCTTTTCAAAATCAGCTATGAAAACCAGACCTGGTGTCCCCGATATTTCATAGTGTTCTATTGTTTCCAGTACTTGCCTTATATTATCTCCAATGTATCGTCCATGTAAAAAACCTGTCTGATTAGGATGAATAATATCTGACAAAACTTTTTTTATTCTATGCGCCAAGCATTTTGCTAGGATTTTTGCATCACAACACTGAAGTGTAAGAGGTCTCCAATTTTTTAATTGGACTGGATCTTTATATATACCACTTGGGTCCTGTTTCAGTAATAACGATATCAGACCTTCTTGTTGCGTGTCTGATAATCTACCATTTATATAGGAGTGGTTAAAACAAGCTAATAATGGTCCTTTGAGTATATCAAAAAAAGTTTTGTATACTTCCACTGGTATGCCATCCAGCCCTGGAGTTTTCCCATCCTTAAAGGCCCCAATTGCATCAAGCAGTTCCTCCTCTGTAATTTGGCCTTCACATGAGTCTTTCTGTACAGATGTTAATTTTACATTATTAATAGGGAAAAAATCCATACAATTAGTTTCAGTTAGTGGAGATGGAGGAGCCTGAAACGAAAACATATTCTTAAAGTACTTTACTTCCTCTTTCAAAATATAATTTGGTGAATCATGCGTGACTCCATCATTTGTAACAAGTTTTAATAAAAAATTTTTGGTAGCATTTCTATATTGAAGATTGAAAAAGAATTTGGTGCATTTTTCCCCATATTCCATCCAGTTCGCTTTATTTTTATAATATATTACACTGGATCTTTCTTGAATAAGTTCCTCCATTTCTTTTTGTTTTTCCTCTAACTTATTCTGTGCCTCTATGGTACCGTTTTTATTGCTATCTAACTGTACTGTTAGTCCTTCAATTTCCTTTGTTAATATGGACTCTTTTGATCTAAATTCCCTTTGTTTTATAGATGAGTACTGAATTGCATGGCCTCTAAAGGCACACTTAAAAGTGTCCCATACAATAAGGGGATCTGCTGTACCTATGTTATGTCTGAAAAAGTCAGTTATAAAATCTTCTGTCCTAGTTCTAAACAATTTATCATCTAGTAGACTTTGATTAAATTTCCAATATCCTCGCCCACGTGGAAATTCTGTAAGAGAAATATATATGCCAATTATGTGATGATCCGACCGCATTCTGTCCCCTATCAACACTTTTTTAACTTTTGGTGCCAGAGAGAATGGTATAAGAAAGTAGTCAAGACGACTAGCTTGATTCAGCCTCCGCCATGTATATCTCACTAAATCAGGGTATTTAAGTCTCCATATATCCACTAATTCCAATATATCCATGACATTCATGATTTCCTTAAGTGCCTGAGGGTGATAGTTTGTAGTGTGATTTCCTTTCCGGTCTATAGAGGTATTTAAGACCGTATTAAAATCTCCCACTATAATAATAGAGTCTAGTGTTGCTTGTAGAGTTGATAAATTCTTATATATATTTTCAAAGAAGCTTGGATCATCATTATTCGGACCGTATAGGTTAACAAGCCATATTTGTTTATTGTCCAATAACATATTTAAAATAATCCATCTACCTTGAGGATCTGTTTGGACAATTTGCACATTTGGATCAAAATTATTGTTAATTAAAACCATCACCCCTTTTGAATTTCTTTGCCCATGGGAGAAATATATTTTGCCCCCCCAGTTCTTTTTCCACAAAACTTCATCTAAAACTGTTGAATGGGTTTCCTGTAAACAATAGATATTATAATCCTTCTCTTTTAGCCAGGTAAATACTGATCGTCTTTTCTTATTATCTGCTAAGCCATTACAATTGTAACTGGCTATACTTATTTCACCACTTACCATAATGAGACACACCTTTCATTCTTTTAATCAGAATATATTTTTGTAAACGTACTATTAAAAAGTAACATAATGATTGAGTGTCTATATAGTTGTACCATGATATTTGCATTTCTACTAAGTAAACCTCCAATTGGTCCCTACTATTCCACCCGCTAAAAGGCCTCATCTCGAGATGGCTTGTCATCCCAATGCCCGGTAGACCACCCTCGACCCCCTGTATCCCATAGCCCTGAACCGACTGGGATCCATTCTTTGAAAAGAGCATACAGTGCCATTTACCGAATTGAAGAAGATCAATTACCATATGCATTTCCATTGCCCTCACCTCGATTTGTATTATATATATCTGTGGATCATCCTCTATTGTCCCTAACATCTTTTACTTCTTCCTTCGCAACAGTTGTGGGATACACACATACACCCACACACACTCAGCCCTTACCCCCACACAACCATAAGCTCACTTTCTCAACAATTGCACCATCCCAGAGCCCAACTCAAGATGGGTCATGATTTACAAATGCACTTGCAGTTGCAGCTGCATGAGAAGGCCTGCAAGACCGCACAAAAAATTAGCAAAAATTGAGAGATTTATTTACCATTGTCATATCCTAGATAATGGAGGTCAAATGTACACCTTATTCCTGAAACACCCACAATACGGTCATCCGTCATGACCATGTCCCCACGCATCTCCATGCAGTCCGACTTTGATTTTGTGCCGCCAGGGCCACAATAATATACCCCCTCTCTGAATGTCCGAGTGTGACCCCCTCCCCATGGGTTACTGCAGCTAGTGTTGCCAGCACTGCCACTGCCTGGGTGGGGGCACCCCACCGGAATCCCCACCGGCTAGGTACAAGGTCGTCAAGGTTCTCATTAGCAGCTTTGAGAATTTCCTTGTATATTATGCTCTCCCTTTATGGGGCTTTGGCTTTGCAGGACCAACCCTGCCAAGCAGGCTCAGAATCTTGAGGGGGCAGTGCTGCTCTTGGTCTCTGACCTCATTTTAGCTGCATACAGACCGCTTACAGCGGGCACATAAAACAGTTAGGGACTTCTCCTTAGTATCTGGGTCATTCAGGTGGGTGTCTAGGGTATAGTGCCATGGACCGTACCATTAAAATAGGATAATAAATAATTAGATATAATTTATAAAAAAATAAATAAAAAATGTAGTTCTCCATGATAGGACAATAAATAAATAAGACGTATAATTCATTATAAAAGTATATCCATCATCTGAACAACATTGAAAGCCCTCTCATACCCGGCTCACAGCAATACATTGGCTCTGGGATATGCAACCATTTCATTACTCACTCACTCAACTTTCCAAACATAACAAATAAAATAAAAAATAAACACAAACCATACCATCCACACATACTGTGCCTTCTGTTTACTTAGTTTTTATCTTCACTATGTTGAATTAGTGCTTGTGTGTTCAATTAGTTATATGTGAAGATTTATAGAAAAGCTATATTTTTTATTGTATTGTTACAATCAGTAACCGGGCTTGAATTGTGTTTATTTCCCTCGTCTATGAGAACTTTGTAATTTTAAAATAACCATGGAGTAGTCTTTGTGTCTCTGAACAACTGGTTATCAATATATAGTTTATCAACGACGAGAGCTACTCGTTTCGCTTTTAATCTATTTTCTTTGAAAATTGGATACAGAACTTTGCGCCGTTCTGCAATTTCCTTCGGAAACTGATCATTCATGCCAATTTTGGTCCCAGCAAGTCTTTTACCCAGGCTTTTAACCATTATTTTATCTTTAAATGAAGCAAATTTGGCAACGATTGGGCGTTCGTACCTCTGCCCTCTCTGTCCGAAGCGGTGAACGCGTTCAAGTTGGATTTTGTCGATAACTTCGCGTGGAATCTGAAGCGCTGTAAGGAGGAACTCTCTAACTATAGATTCAGGAACTTCTCCTTCTTTTTCTTGGATACCTGTAAGTACCAAATTCTCTCTCATGGATCTAGTTTGTATGTCTAGTAAGGTTTCCTTCAGAACGGTGTTCTCCTTTTTAATTCCATTCATTTCGGTTTCAATCTTATTGACTGTCCCTTTTAGCGCGTGTGTTTGCTTCTCCAATGTCGCAGCTTTTTCATCACTCATCTCTAGGCTTGCCTTCAACTCTTTTATATCCTTACTAACTAATTCAAGTATACCCAGTTTGTCATTTATTGATTTTAACAGATCGGTTTCGACCTTTACCATTCCCGGTGGTGAGAATATTAAATCATCCGTGTCGGTTGAGGAGTCACGTTTTCGTTTTTGAATCGGTTCCCCTGTCTTACTCTCCGTCATGTTTGGTTGTTGCCTGTTTTCGTAATATTTGTCGATAAATGTCTCTAGTTTTAGGATTTGTTTTGTGTTATTGTCCAGATTGAAGGTTATCACTCACCAGATTAAGTAGTGCTAATATTTTAGTCTAATTTAGCAGATATTTCGAATATTATGTTTTATCTTGAGGTGCTCTACATAAATCCCTTCAGTCCGCCATTACCCTTACGTTACCTTTACCAAAAATTTTATTTATTTTTATTTTATTTATTTTTAGTATTTTCTACATTGTAGAGTAATAGTGATGACATCAACTATGAAATAACACATGGAATCATGTAGTAACCAAAACCGTGTTAAACAAATCAAAATATATTAGAGATACTTCAAATTGCCTTGATGACAGCTTTGCACACTCTTGGCATTCTCTCAACCAGCTTCACCTGGAATGGTTTTCCAACAGTTTGAAGGAGTTCCCACACATGCTGAGTACTTGTTGGCTGCTTTTCCTTCACTCTGTGGTCCGACTCATCCCAAACTATCTCAATTTGGTTGAGGTCGGGGGATGGAGGCCAGGTCATCTGATGCAGCACTCTCCTTCTTGGTAAAATAGCTATTACACAGCCTGAATGTGTGTTGTCATTGTCCTGTTGAAAAACATGACAGTCCCACTAAGCCCAAACCAGATGGGATGGCATATCACTGCAGAATGCTGTGGTAGCCATGCTGGTTAAGTGTGCCTTGAATTCTAAATAAATCACGGACAGTGTCACAAGAAAAGCACACCATAACACCTCCTCCTCCATGCTTTACAGTGGGAAATACACATGCAGAGATCATCTGTTCACCCACACCGTGTCTCACAAAGACACTGCTGTTGGAACGAAAAATCTCAAATTTGGACACATTTCCACCGGTCTAATGTCCATTGCTCGTGTTTCTTGGCCCAAGCAAATCTCTTCTTATTATTGGTGTCCTTAGTAATGGTTTCTTTGCAGAAATTCGACAATGAAGGCCTGATTCACGCAGTCTCCTCTGAACAGTTGATGTTGAGATGTCTGTTACTTGAACTCTGTAAAGCTTTTATTTGAGCTGCAATTTCTGAGGCTAGTAACTCTAATGAAATTATCCTCTGCTGCAGAGGTAACTCTGGGTCTTCCTTTTAGGGCTGGGCGGTATACCGTATTTTAATATATATCGGTATTTATGCATGGACCGTTTGGGTTTTTACTTTACCTTCTATAATGGTATTTTAATGTTTGGTTTGTTAAATGTGATATGCTGTGTGTAATGTCCATTTTTATAGTTCACTCCGCTACTTGAGTCATCCCTTTCTGCTCTCCATGCCGCTTTCCACACAGACCTAGTCCCACCTCCTGTCACTCAAGGAGCGCTCCTTGTTGTTGCTTGACCACGAGACATTTTCGTTCAGTCTGCATGGTCAATGTTGACGACAACGATGTCGTTTCCACTTTGATCTTAATATAAATCCACGAGCGTTCTATAATTACAATATTAGTTTGTGTTTCTTACATCTGCAAATAGCTAGTTTGTATTTTCTTAACAAGTTAAGCTAAATCGTGTTCACCACTAATGCTAATAAAAGTACTGAGTCAGAGCAAACATAGCTAGTTAATACAGCCTGATACCAGTACTGGTGGAAGCTTAAATCAGCATGTTTGTGCAACAGTATCTTCTAAATCAAAGAGGAATAGGTGAAGCATGTATATGTTGGCTATATGAATAAAGATTTAATGTAGCCAAAGATTATAGGGTCCCCTAGGAAACACTGAACATCACTTTGGTTCCTACCCTGTCACAATAACTCGTCCATGGCATTTTCATTCGTTGTCATGTAAAACACTGTATTCAAAGTGCCCACTATTATTTATGTTCTAAACTATAGAATGTTTATTATAATTCTATTTCCATGATTCCAAAAGTTCATCCAAGTGTTTTGATCTAAATCGCAATTGCAACATTTGGTTAAAAATAAGGTGTAGTATTTTTGCCCATATAGTGGCAGTGTGGAAATTATCTAATTTGAGTGCAGGAAATGCAGAAATTTATGAAAATGCTGGAAATAATTTTAGGTTGAATTGAACGGTATAAACCAATCAGAATGGAGATAGACCCATTGAAATAATTTAGAGTGCACTACTGAAAGCAAATTTAGAACTTTTATTAATCAAAAACATAAAATACCGTCACATTTTTAAAATACCATGATATTATATTTTGGCCATATCGCCCAGCCCTACTTCCTTTGGCGATACTCATGAGAGCCAGTTTCGTCATAGCACTTGATGATTTTTGCGACTGCACATGAAGAAATGTTCAAAGTTCTTAAGATGTTTCGTATTGACTGACCTTCATGTCTTAAAGTAATGATGGACTGTCGTTTCTCTATGCTTATTTGAGCTCTTTTTGCCATAATATGGATTTGGTCTTTTACCAAATAGGAATATCTTCTGTGTACCCCACTGACCTTGTGACAACACAACTGATTGTCTCAAACACATTAAGAAGGAAATAAATTGCACAAATTAACTTTTAACAAGGCACACCTGTTTAATTAGGGATGCACCGATATTAAATTTTTGGCCGATATCCAATATTTTCCTTGCCCCAAAAAAACCTGATACTGATATAAAAATAAACTTTTTCAAGTTTTAACCCCACGGTCTGTGTCGGCAGTTTTTTTTAGCAGGATTTTCAATGCCATGACAGAGGGTATCACGTCTGCTGCAGGCACAGTTGATGAGCTTATTTCTCGAGTCAGTTGTCCGAATGGCACTAGGAGTGTGTTCATGTTTCAAACATGTTCTCAAATGGCAGCAGCGGTATGAGAACCAGCCCCTTCTTGAGCATGCAATACGGCTTTCCTCAGTACAAAATCCTTGTCGACCCACTATGCTGTCAGACTCAGCATGCTCATGGGGCTGACATCGCTGGTCCAAATGTCAGTTGTGAAGCTAATAGCAGTGACGCAAGTAGCTCATATATGTGCGTTTCAGCAATACTGTATAACTCCGGTAGTGCAACATCTGAAAAATAGTGCCTACTTGGTAATGTGTGCCGGGGCTCGAGGTGTCGGCGAAAGCCAACATCATTCACAACAGAGAACGGTTGATTGTTAAGGGAAATGAATTCCTTTATCTTGGTGTTAATGGATTTTGCCTTTCAGTTGTCTCGCTGAAATGTTCTTACTCTTTCAAAGGACTGCTCGACTTGAACTTGTTTAGTTGTTGGAAGTGTGAGCTTAGTATTTTTCTGCTTTGTTCTGTGTAGCGCTGTATTTTTTTGTGGCATCATACGTTAGATAGGTATGCACATCAGCGTTAAACTAGAAATTGGGCCGATGTTGGCATTTTTAGGTAATATCGTCCGATTCCGACATACTTACCGATTTTTATATAGTGCATCCATGCTGTTAATTGAAATGCATTCCAGGTGACTACCTCATGAAGCTGGTTGAGAGAATGACAAAAGTGTGCAAAGCTGTCAAAGGCAAAGGGTGGCTATTTGAAGAATCTAAAAAAATATATTTTGATTTGTTTAACACTTTTTTTTTTGTGACTACATGATTCCATATGTGTTATTTCATAGTTTTGATGTCTTCACTATTATTCTACAATGTAGACAGTAGTAAAAATTAAAGGAAAACCCTTGAATGAGTAGGTGTTCTAAAACCTTTGACTGGTAGTGTATATATATGGACATATTATAAAATTGTCTGTATTCATATATGTCTACATATATATTTAAATATGTGGTGTGGAAAAACATTTTGGCAGCATGCTATGGTAGCTAGTAAAATATATTTCATAAAGATGATGCCATGTATTTTAATGAATTTGGCTTTTTACCTTAAATGTATAAAACTACAAAGTTCAGCACTAAGTCACAGTAGCATGCATGCTGTGGTATACTTTTGAAAAGTTTGAATGACTCATGACTGACAACTCAGAGTGCTTTCAATAATCTTAATTTTTTTGCTCAAATAACTCATTGAATTGTAGCATGGGAGTCACTTGAAGGTCGCATCTGAAACATGTTGAATGTGGCATGGGAGTCACTTAGATAAAATTGTGTTTGTCACATGCTTTGTAAACAGTGTAGACTAACAGTGAAATACTTACTAGAAGGTAGCATCTGAAACACAAAATGTACAAATTACCTCTGTGCACTTAACATGTCTTTTTTAAATAATGTTTTTGAATATGTTATTGATACTTACAATGCAAATTCCTTCACCTCCAGTGTCTATTGCAGACTCACAAGTTGAGTTACCCTGTGGATAATGCAGTGACGGAGAGTCAGTGAAATAATTCCACTCAAGAATAAATAAGGGGCTAGCCAGTTCTATCAAAGACAGCCAACCGTCACTAAATCTAGCTAAGGTAGCTAGCTAGCAAGCAACACATTGGTTGGTTAGCCAAGAACATTTAACAATGGCTTTGGTAATTACATTATATCTAATACATACATGACATTAACTCTACTGGACTCAACTTTAATTTTCAAAATAATTCTTACCATGGTCAGTCGTTGCACGTTGGTGTCAAGCTAGGTAGCTAGCTGTGTTAGCAAGCTCGATGAAAAATGTATTGAACTGCAAGCAAGGTTCTTCTTCCTCTGTCACCCACCAGGTAAAAAAATAAATAAAATTAAACGTTATGAATGTAAAATAAAATGCCATTATCCACAAGAGCTTTTTTTAGTGGTGGTCTTCACCTTCTGAAGAAGAATTGTCAGTTGGAAGCGGGGCTTGGGGCAGGCATTTCAAATTGTGATTGACAGCTCAGGAAAAATATATTTACAGATATCTTTTCAAAATAAACACTTCATGTATTTTTTTATGTTTCATACTAAGTGGTACCTCAATAGCTGCAGAATGTGTTTTCAACTACAACTCAATGATCCAACTTTTGCATGCAAAATGCCACTCTGGGAACCTAATGCTAACGTACCAGAAGCCAATAGAGACTCAACATTATCATCAGGGTAGAGAAGGTTGTGAGGTGTGTTTTGTGTTTTTAAACATATTTGAGAAATACATTTTCCCCAATATATTTTATTGAAATATATTCTAATCTATAATTTTTGGGTGACCTACCCTAATAAAGCCAGTGCAGGTTTAACCCTAACCCTAGGCCATGCTATTGAAGTGTATTTCCCACACCCGACACCTGTGTAATTACAGCTGCTGATGTGAAATGCCATGCTGCTCCTCTGGCTATATTGATCCCTGTGTCTAGGTCAGATAACATTTCAGGTCTGTCGGAGGCTTTAGAAAGCAGCTATGAACATAATACTCAGCTATGCAATGGTATACATTGAGTTACTGCATGTTAACACGCTCTGTAGATCTGTTTCAGTTCTCTTCATGGGCTCTTATAGCCGAGCAGTTTGCATACACAAGGATATATCATTAGTTATTGCTGACATGAACATTCCGAAAGTGTGTTAGATTTCTAATGAGAGAAATATCCAATATACTTTTAAGCTCCACTCCTTGGAGGCTGACTGACTACATTCTTCTCTCTCACTGTGGTTTTCAGGGATCCTCCTCTACATGTCATAAAACTGGTTCTGCCTGGCCCCCTGTCAACACACACACACACACACACACACACACACAGAGAGAAATAATTCCTTCTAGACACCGTTGCCCTAGAGCAATCAAAAAGATGCATACCTTGGAATAAACATCAGCGCCACAGGTAACTTCCACAAAGCTGTGAACGATCTGAGAGAAGGCAGAAGGAACATAATATTTGACATGCCAATTAAGCTCTGGCTAAAAATACTTGAATCAGTTATAGAACCCATTGCCCTTTATGGTTGTGAGGTCTGGGGTCTGCTCACCAACCAAGAATTCACAAAATGGGACAAACACCAAATTGAGACCTGCATGCAAAAATATCCTCTGTGTACAAGATAAAACACCAAAATAATGCATGCAGAGCAGAATTAGGACGATACCCGCTAATGATCAAAATCCAGAAAATATTTGTTAAATTCTACAACCACCTAAAATGAAGCAATTCCAAAACCTTCCATAATAAAGCCATCAAATACAGGAGATGAACCTGGAGAAGAGTCCCCTAAGCAAGCTGGTCCTGGGGCTCTGTTCACAAACGGAGCCCCAGGACAGCAACACAATTATATCCAACCAAATACAGAGAAAACAAAAAGATAATTACTTGACACATTGGAAAGAATTAACAAAAAAAACAGAGCAAACTAGAATGCTATTTGGCCCTAAACAGAGAGTACCGACCCAAACTTAAGGAAAGCTTTGACTATGTACAGACTCCGTGAGCATAGCCTTGCTATTGAGAGAGGCCGCCGTAGGCAACCCTGGCTCTCGAGAAGACCGGCTATGTGCACACTGCCCACAAAAGGAGGTGGAAACTGAGCTGCACTTCCTAACCTCCTGCCAAATGTATGACCATATTAGAGACACACATTTCCCTTAGATTACACAGACCCACAAAGAATTTGAAAACAAATCCAATTTTGATAAACTCCCATATCTATTGGGTTAGCAATCACAGCAGCAAGATATGTGACCTGTTGCCATAAGAAAAGGGCAACCAGTGAAGAACAAACACCATTGCAAATACAATCTATATGTATGTTTATATATTTTCCCCTTTTGTACTTTAACTATTTGCACATCATTACAACACATAATATGACATTTGAAATGTCTTTATTCTTTTGGATCTTTTGTGAGTAATGTTTACTGTTTAATTTTGTATTATCTATTTCACTTGCTTTGGCAATGTAGACATATGTTTCCCATGCCAATAAAGCCCCTTCAATTGAAATTGAATTGAAATACAGAGAGGGGAGAGGGACAGAGAGTGCCTGGCCATTTTAGTAGGCTACAGGACACTGTCCTCCCCAGCGCAAGTATCTTTGTCATCCCTGTCCATCTATTCACAGAGAGGACTGTTTGTGTGTATAATGGACCACTGATTACAGTAATGCTGGTGATTGGAGACAATGACACACTGCCAATAACACAGCCATGCAGAGAGACATAGCTCCAGCCCGATAAGCAGAAGGAGTGTGTGTGCATGTATGTAGAGAGAAGATTCTCTCTACTGGTGAAGCTGTGAGTTCCATCGCTGGCTCTGGGTTTTGTTTGTGACTCTGTCAAACCATTTGTGGAATGCCACTTGTCATTAAAAGTGCTTGAGATGTTTTTGGCTTCATAGAGGCGTCAAACTCTTCAAACAACAAGAAGTTGTCAGTGACACACACACAATTTGGTCGCCTGGCTGCAGTCTTGGTTTGAAGTAATTACTGAGTAGATTGTGATTTTCATTATGCAGCAGTCAATGTATGTGATAACTCCTCACCCTTTGTGAACATGTTTATTATTACTGTTGTGACTAGGGCTGTGGCGGTTTCGTCAGCCGGTGATTGTCAACCAAATAACTGTCGGTCTCACGGTGATTGACCGTTAATTAACATAAACACATTTAGCATCTCCTGGCTTCCACACATGGCCTACAAGACATTTTAAAAAGTCTAATAAATCCATGTAATGTAATATAGCCTACACCTTCACAATAAATCCATGTAATGTAATATAGCCTACACCTTCACAATAAATCCATAATTTTATTTTAGACAGATCTAAAGAAGCATGATATGAAGAAAATATAGTCTTTCAGAAAAGAATAGCATACTCTGAGTTGTCCTGATGTGGCTATGGCTGTGGGCTACAATAGTTTATTTAGCAGACGAGATTTGCTTATAATTCCACGGCATTATTTTATAGTATGAGAACCCAATTGAACAAAGCTGAATAAAATATAAATATTTGCTCCAAACGATTTAAGGGAGTGTGCACATGCGGCTATTCTGTGAGTGGTTAACAAAGAAACAGCTACTCCTATATGCTTAATTTAGAGTTATTAATGTAACTTCAGTTGTTCTACAAAAGTTGGACTACATGTTTAGATTTTTTTATACATTTTAAGGCTGCATGATGAGACTAATGATTTAGAAAAAAGGCACTTGAAAGGCATGAGCTCTGCTTTGTTTTTTGCACAGGCTGTTCACACTACATCAGTCTCTCATTCACAATTTGACAAGCACTTGATAATGCCTCGAATTTCACGCATCCCCTTTGTGTCTGTAATGCACCCTAAAAAAATCCATGCCTTTTGTGGCCCGGAGTACTGCGTGGCGCTCTGTCACGTGATCTGGTCTTTCTCACAGGCTACAAGTTAAGACAGACACATCGGGAGCGCACGCAACTGTGCCCGTCCTTATCCAATGCCGAGGTGCATTTAAAAGATATTGGAAGAACTGTCCACATTTACTTTTCATCAGCCAACAATATGAGTAGGCCTAACGAACAGCAAAAGCACTAGCCTATGTCAATCTACTATCCCCCATAGTACAAAAGCCAACCTATTCTGTGTGAGAAATAAATATTCCTAACAGTCTGGGACAGTTGTGATTTGATGGATCCCAAATTAATACAACCAGCATGTATTTTTTTTAATGCTATGTGGCTGACGCAGCAGATCAGAACTTTTAGCTTAAAAGTTTGATAAACTATTAGGCTATTTCTTCACATTATAAGCGCAGCAATGAGCACATGGTAGTAGGCTAAAAGCGTGAATGTTCCATTTGCTGAAAACACCATTATCAGAAGTGACCACAAATGCAATTATGCATGTAATGCTTTTATTATAAATGTGAATATGATCTTCCCCACACTTTAAACTGTCGCGCTGCTTATGTATGGCAGTTAGGCTCTACACCCCTTGTAAAGCAGATTAATGTACTTAATTTTAAGAAGTAATTTGGCCACTTTAGTTGTGATAACAAAACTTATGTAGCCTAGCCCATAGGGCTATATGTTTTGATGAGGTGTGTGGCTATGATTCGAACAAGTAGCAAAAAAAAGGCATTGTTTCTTATGATGGGAATCATTCACAAGTGATAATATATAATTCACAAGTGATAGGCTAATATTGTCACCCATCAGAATAAATTATATATGTGTGACATTTGTTATGATTTAAAATGGACCATTATCATGCACCTGTATCGGGGCAGGGGAAAAATACATGTCATCTATGCACTTAAATAGCGAATGGAGGACGCTTTTCCCCGTGGTTTATTTTCATGCCTGCCAGGTAGGCTATGTTGTAAATCCAAGGAATGTGCTTAATATTAGGCAAGTTGATCAATAAATATAGGAGGCCTAGCCTATAGAAAGCTGATGGAATCCTCTTTTTATTAGCGGCCATCACTCTGTTTTCTCACAATTTCATAGCCTATAGAAATGTTGCACAACATGAGGTCATGGGCTCTCATGAAGTGTTTGTTTACATTTTCGAATACTTGCATTGATGTCAGAGTGATTAGAGGGACAATAGATTGCTGAGTACCAGGCAGTTAGCAAGTTTGGTAATGACCAACATCTGAGCTTGCAGAAGCCTAATTACCGTGACTAAACTATCATGTGGAATTTGACTGCCTTCATGACTCGTGACCGCCGGTGTGGCGGTAATACGGTCACCACAACAGCCCTAGTTGTGACTCGTTTTAGTGACGTTTGTTGTGAACACACTGGAAACAAATCAGCAGCATTAACTGCAGGCCCTAGATTACTATTTTCCTGTCTGTGCATGGCTAACCACAGAGGTTTACTTGTGTGTTGCTGACTTGTAATGATATGCTTGGTCAAGTCTGTCATCAGACTGTCCCCCCCCCCCCCCCCCAGGCTCAGCTGCCTGCCCACCACCCTGCACGCCACCCTGCCTGCCACCTAGACCTACTTTTAAAGGAATGTTTGGAAGCCTCCAATAGGCATGATGTAGTAAGTATAGGGTGCTGACAGACCAACAGTGAGTTTCATATGTACAGTACCAGTCAAAAGTTTGGACACCTACTCATTCAAGTTTTTTAAATATTTAATTCTTAAATATATTTAAATATTTAATTTAGGAAATATCTATCAGAAAGGGATGTCTCTCTTTCCTCTTTAGGAAGCCCAGAGGATGAACACACCCCCTCTATATATATATATATATATATATATATATATATTTCTACATTGTAGAATAATAGTGAAGACATCAACTATGAAATAACACATATGTAATAACCCCCCAAAAAGTTAAACAAATCAAAATATATTTGAGCCACCCTTTGCCTTGATGATAGCTTCGCACACTCTTGGCATTCTCTCAACCAGCTTAATGAGGAATGCTTTTTCAGCAGTCTTGAAGGAGGTCCCACATATGTTGGCTGCTTTTCCTTCACTATGCTGTCCGACCCATCTCAATTGGGTTGAGGTCGGGTGATTGTGGAGGCCAGGTCATCTGATATAGCACTCCATCACTCTCCTTCTTGGTCAAATAGCCCTTACACAGCCTGGAGGTGTGTTTTGGGTCATTGTCTTGTTGAAAAACAAATGATAGTCCCACGAAGTGCAACCAGATTGGATGGCGTATCGCTGCAGAATGCTGCGGTAGCCATGCTGGTTAAGTGTGCCTTTAATTCTAAATAAATCACAGACATTATCACCAGCAAAGCACCCCCACACCATCACACCTCCTCCTCCATGCTTCACAGTGGGAACCAAATGCGGAGATCATCCGTTCATCTACTCTGCATCTCACAAAGACACGGCGGTTGGAACCAAAAATCTCCAATTTGGACAGACCAAAGAACAGATTTCCACCAGTCTAATGTCCATTGCTCATGTTTCTTGGCCCAAGCAAGTCTCTTTTTTTATTGGTGTCCTTTAGTAGTGGCTTCATTGCCGCAACCATGAAGGCCTGATTTTGCGCAGTCTCCTCTGAACTGTTGATGTGTCTGTTACTTGAACTCTGAAGCATTTATTTGGGCTGCAATTTCTGAGGCTGGTAACTCTAATGAATGTATCTTCTGCAGCAGAGGTAACTCTGGGTCTTCCTTTCCTGTGGCGGACCTCATGAGAGCCAGTTTCATCGTAGCGCTTGATGGTTTTTGCGACTGCACTTGAAGAAACGTTCAAAGTTCTTGACATTTTCTGGATTGACTGACCTTCATGTCTTAAAGTAATGACGGACTGTTGTTTCTCTTTGCTTATTTGAGCTGTTCTTGCCATTGGCTTAAACGAAGGAAATAAATTACACAAATTAACTTTTAACAAGGCACACCTTTTAATTGAAATGCATTCCAGGTGACTACCTCATGCAACTGGTTGAGAGAATGCCAAGAAAGCTGTCAAGGCAAATGGTGGCTACTTTAAAGAATCTAAAATATATATATTTAAATAGATTTTAACACTTTCTTTTTTGGTTACTACATGATTACATGCATTCTACAATGTAGAAAATAGTAAAATTTAAAGACCCTCGAATGAGTAGGTGTGTCAACTTTTGACTGGTACTGTATGTGAGAGGACCCCCCCCCGGCCTAGATGCCACAGGCCACACAGGATGTAATTTAGCCGAGGTGCGTCTTGTTTCCCCACCGAGCAAGTAAAAGAGCTGGTTAGGAAATGTAGGAGTCAACGGAAGGTAAATGGAGGAATCTCCGGAAAGGTCGTCTGTCTGGACTCAAGACTGTTGTTTACAGTAACCTGAGTTTAAGGTCTTCTGTAAAAGTGAGACAATAGGTTACATTTAAATGTCACATTTATCAAATACAAGACATAGCCCATGAGAATAACCATATTAAAGGCATTTAATTTAGGAAATATCTGTCAGAAAGGGATGTCTCTCTTTCCTCTTTAGGAAGCCCAGAGGATGAACACACCTGATTGCTGTATTTCCTCTTCACCCCCTCTAGCTCTCCCTCCCTCCTTCCAACTCCCTCCCTTCCCTTGTCACAATCCCAACTCATACAGTAGTCCTGAGGATAGCGATGATGAATCATTTTATCAGTCATGTTAAGGGTGTATCCCATCCTTTTAGGACTTTTTTTATCCTTGTCTAAATCTGTCCGGTTAGTCACATGTCTAGCTATAACTTTGAGCAGTTATAAAGTATTTTGTCTCCAGGACAAACATTTTCTACCTAACTGTCTCTTAGACATACAATACAGAAGAAAACACTGGTCCTGTGTGCTTTGTTCACACCCTCTGCTGTCTGGGTGGGGACAAAGACACAGGGGAGCTATACAAAACAAGCTTTGAGTCTAAGTGGTATATATTTTGGCTCTTGTTGGCAGCATTGGAATAGAGCAGTCTTATTCACAGATGCTTGTACTGTATTGTAAGCTTGTCTTATTATGGTGTGAATTTAATTAGAGAGCAGAATCTCTGAATAGTATGGAACACACTAGAACTCTGCAAGGGTCCTCTTATTCTATGGAATGACATCATTGCTATATCATCCACCCTTGAGGATAGTTTGACATTTTAGTCTCTTTTGAAGGAAGTAGGCATTACAGAAAGACTTGACCTACTTTCCAACCTAAACTTGAAGCTTATTTTGTTGGTGTCATCCATGTGTCCAATCATCTATTTAACAAAATGTTAGGCAGTGGAAGAATGCGCTCTCTCTCTCTCTGGTCTCATGTCTGTGCAGGTCTGTGTGTTTCCTGTTTTAGCATGCATTGCATTGTCATTTCCCCCCCCCCCAGTGAAAAGTGAGCCCTCGGTTAACCCCACCCTCACCTTGACCTCTGACTTGCATACCTGTCACTACCCTGTGCCCCTCCGTGTTAGACCTTTTACAGGTTATAAGGTATTGGGATAAGAAATGCTGTAATGTGTAAAAGTGATAGGCTTATAGTACTGTACATACAGAAGTTTATTAGGAAATCATTTTGAGCTAGAATTAGTGAACTATATTGAATTAAATTGTACTGAACGTCTTGATTTGATAACGTAACTTATTTTTAGACTAAATTAGCCTAGTTTTTCTTGGTGAAATCTGGCTTTCAAACAATGAAAACAACTGCTAAATTTAGACATCCCAATTTGGACAGCTGTTATCAGATGTTCAGTAGAGTTGAACCTCGTAGCTGTTAACCTCTTCTTCCTGGTTATTTGGAAAATAAGGACATGCGTGATCAGAGGGAGGTAAAGCTACAGTAGGAGATTACTGACTCACTCTAAATCAATCAACAGGTTACAAAGTGCTTGAGCAGCGTTGACGCTTGACTGACGCGATATTGAACACACACACATGCGCGCACACTGGTAATGATTAACTCCCAGGGTTTTCCTTCTCCATTCCCATGGTGTGAAGCTTCCAGCTCCACCATGTTTACTTACACAGTCACTGACCGTAATGGTGTCAGCGGATACAATAACCCTGCTCTGACACACACACACATCATATTAACTGTTTGTTTACACATTAACACGTGGGGCGAGAGGACGTTTTGGATCTTGATGTTGTTTTTAATTTTGTCTGCATTAGATGCTCAGACAAAAGAGCCAAGACCACAATGCTCCCCTACCCTTGGTGTGACTAACATGGAATTAACAGAGTGTGGTTGGTTGGTTTACCATCGGCTGTGGGTAATGCAGTGCCAAATGCCACAGTAATGATGTATCAGTGCTAAGCTACTTTCATAAGTGTATATCATATTACATGCCATCTTTTGACTTTTTTCCATGTATTAATACTCATGATCATGTATACCATGTGACCTTACCAGGCAAAAGTCTAGTTAGGCTGTAACTTGGCCATATAGCTCGGGAAAAACTGCTGCAGATGATGCATGGGAACATTCGTCTATGCTTAGCTAATTGAATAAGTGGACAGTATCATAGCACGCAATCTTAACATTCCATATGTCTGTTTCCTCCAGGGGAATGTGTGGGTGTAGAGGACTACCACCAGGCTGCTGAGTGAACCTGTATGCCCAGAAAACAGCACCCAGTATGGACATTGTGGAAGACTTCCCTCCCCCACCTCCTGAAAGTAAGTAATGCCAACATCCTCCTCCTCTCTTCCCCTCTCTCTCTGACTCAATCTCTCCCAGCACATCTAAATCCCCCCGTAGCCAATGAGAACACATGCTGCAACCCAGACCTGTCGACAGCTACTATATATATATATATATATACACTTTTGTGTGTGGACACTCCTTCAAATTAGTGGATTCGGCTATTTCAGCAACACCCATTGCTGACAGGTGTATAAAATCTCACACACAGCCATGCAATCTCCATAGACAAACATTGGCAGTAGAATGGCCTTACTGATGTGCTCTGACTTCATGGGATGCCACCTTTCCAACTAGTCAGTTCGTCAAATGTCGGCCCTGCTACAGCTGCCCTGATCAACTGTAAGTGCTGTTATTGTGAAGTGGAAACACCTAGGAGCAACAAAGGCTCAGCCGTGAAGTGGTAGGCCACACAAGCTCACAGAATGGGACCGCCGATTGCCGAAAAATCGTCTGTCCTCGGTTGCAACACTCACAGCCCCTGGAAGCAACTTCAGCACAATAACTGTTCGTTGGGAGCTTCAGGAAATGGGTTTCCATGGCCGAGCAGCCGCACACTAGTCTAAGATCACCATGCGCAATACCAAGCGCAGGTAGGAGTGGTGTAAAGCTTGCCGCCGTTGGACTCTGGAGCAGTGGAAACGCGTTCTCTGGAGTGATGATTCACGCTTCACCATCATCCACCATCTGGCAGTCCGATAGACGAATCTGGGTTTGGTAGTGCCCCAATGCGTAGTGCCAACTGTAAAGTTTGGTGGAGGAGGAATAATGGTCTTGAGCTGTTTTTCACGTTCTGCATGGGCCCCTGAGTTCCAGTGAAGGGAAATCTTAACACTACTGCAGACAATGACATTCCAAATGATTCTGTACATCCAACTTTGTGGCAACAGTTTGGGGAAGGCCCTTTCCTGTTTCAGCATGACAATGCCCCCTTGCACAAAGCGAGATTCATACAGAAATGGTTTGTCAAGATTGGTATGGAAGAACTTGACTGGCCTGCACAGCCCTGACCTCAACCACGTCGAACACCTTCCGATGAATATTGAACGCCGACTGCGAGCCAGGCCTAATCACCCAACATCAGTGCCCAACACCTGAATGCTCTTGTGGCTGTATGCCGCGGGGACTTGCTTCCAATGTCCCAACATCTAGTGGAAAGCCTATAGCAGCAAAGGGGGACCAACTCCATATTCATTTTGTGGTGAGATGTTCGACGAGCAGGTGTCCACATGCTTTAGATCCCGTAGTGGTGGATGTTGCTCATTGTCCTGAGATGGTATCTTTTTTTTTTTTGTAACAGCAAGTGCAGTCTGTATTGTAATGTTTTAGCAACATTAACTAACAGGTCTCTAAAGGGCTCATGGTGTCGGCCATCTAGGTATTCTATGGATTTATTCTGGTCGTGTTGATGAAGTAATAGGTTTGAAACGTCTGTTTTGGTGGACACACTGATGGTCAGCTCAGCTCCCAGAGTGCCTTTCAGGATGGACAGAGTGTGAGCAGAGTGTGCAAACAACACATTCCTCTCCTCCGTTGCTCGTGGGCCACGGACTGAAGGAGTGAGGAGGAGGAGAAATGTGCCACAACTGCGAAGAGCAGACAATGTGCGTCAGTATCCGAGCTCGGGCTGAATACTGCAGCATCAGACAGACAGACACACACACACACACACACACACACACACACACACACACACACACACCCCTCGGAAAGGAACAGGCCAGATAAATCCCTCTGGGCAGCCAGTTGCATTGTTGCCGTGGCGATGCTGGAGCACATCGTAAGCCAATGACTCATTGAGCAGAGCATTGTGGCAGACGGGAGAGGAGGGGAGGCACAGGAACAGAATCCATATTGTGGTTATGAATTAACAATGGGTGCTGGGGACAGGCCTAGTGTGTGTGCTGACTAGAGACCATTGAGAAGACTGCAGGCACGCACATTCTCACAGAGCCAACTGTCTATAGCTTCATCATCCACACTCGATTGCGACCAAATTATTGAATGGGCAATTGATGTGAATCATCTGTTCAAGTTTTAATACAATCCCTCTTACATCACATCCAGCTCTGCTTTACTTGGCCCTGCCTATGCTTCAGAGAGTAGACATGAAGAATGTTAGAATGAATATTCATCCCATGGCTCAGCAGTGATATAGACCTCTTAAGCAGCGGCTAGCTTTTCCTTATCTGTCTAACTGGTCCAACACAGCTGTTCATTACCACGGGTGGAAACGGCTGATTTACTTCTCTTTCCAGCTTTTCTCTCCTAATGTTCTGCTCTAACGCTTTCACTGAAGTTTAGTTTCGGGGGGGGGGGGAAAGGTCAGGGGTCACAGAGCCCATAGTGTTAGTCATGGGCCATTGTCATAACACCAAACTGAGGTCTTTGACACTGTCTGTCAATCATAATGGTGATTTAGACTAGAGTGGTCATCGTGCTGTGGAACTTCAAAGCTTTTGGGTCTCTGAGACGTTGGTCTGTGTAGTATGTATCAGAACCACTTTGGGGAAGGACTTATTAAACAGGTAGTTTAGTCCTGCGGGGTTAGTAACTAACCTTTTTGGCGCAGGCGTGCCGCTAGCGACCCACCTCAGGAACATCCGGTGAAATTGCAGAGCGGCAAATTCAAATTACAGATATAATCATATTAAACATTCATAAAAATACAAGTGTTATACATCGGCTTAAAGATTAACTTCTTGTTAATCCAGCCGCTTTGTCAGATTTCAAAAAGGCTTTACGACAAAAGCATACCATGCAATTATCTGAGGACAGCGCCCCGCTTACAAAAGCAAACAAACATTTTCCAACCAAGTAGAGGAGTCATGAAAGTCATAAATGGCGATTTAAAATTAATTACTTACCTTTGAAGATCTTCATCTGGTTCAGTCACAAGAGTCCCAGCTACACAATACATTTTTGTTTTGTTCGATAAAGTCCCTCTTTATATCCCAAGATCTCCGTGTTGTTGGCGTGTTTTGTTCAGTAATCCACTGGCTCAAAGGCTGTCAAAACATGCAGACGAATACATCCTAATAGTACCGGTAATGTTCGTTGAAACATGTCAAACGATGTTTATAATTAATCCTCAGGTTGTCAATTGTCTAAATAATCGATATTTCAACCGGACAATAGCGTATTTAATAGAAAGGAAAAACAACGAAGGGCGCGCACATGGTCATGTGCGCAAACCAGTACTGCATGATTCTACAGTCCACTGACAAAGGTCTCATTCTTCTTAATTTTTCAGAAAACAAGCCTGAAACAATGTCTAAAGACTGACATCTAGTGGAAGCCATAGGAACTGCAATCTGGGTCCTAACCCATTAGATACTCAATAGGCATTCAATTGAAAACCACCCACATCAAAGAAAATCCCGCTTCCTGGATGGATTTTCCTCAGGTTTTCGCCTACCATATCAGTTCTGTTATACACAGACATTATTTTAACAGTTTTGGAAACTTTTGTGTTTTCTATCCAAATCTACCAATTATATGCATATCCTAGCTTCTGGGCCTGAGTAACAGGCAGTTTACTTTGGGCACGCTTGTCATCCAGATGTCAAAATACTGCCCCCAAGCCCAAAGAAGCTAACGAGTTGTGTAAGTGATGCGGTTGATGGTTAGTGGGCCTAACCTCGAACCTTACTTACTCAGCCTCAGGCTAAGTTTATGTTAACCAGTGTTTGTTGTAACGGCTGTATAAACGTCAGCTCAGTGTCAGACAGGAAGTACTTAGCCAGGACAGGAAACATATCTGATATAAATGAGGGTCAAGAAGAAAAGGTATAGGCCTATACTGAGAAAGCTGAGTAGAAAATCTTCTCATATAAAAAATGCAAAGCGGGAAATTAAGAGTTGTAACCTCTGATTTGGTCATTCAGGAAATTGGGCCAGACATTTTTCACACTTTGTTAGTAGGAACAGTCAGGATATGAGAGTTCACGTTGTAGGTTAATCTAGTCATGGGGAAGCCTGAATCCTGATAGGACAGTAGTGTTTGTACTGGGACTGAGTCACATGAGGAATCTGTGGTATGTTAGAAACTCAGCCCGGACCAGGGAGGTGAAGTAGCAGTTTCAGATGGGGTTGTGACCTCCTCAACTGGAGCTACCGCCTCCCATAGGGGAACTGTGGTATAGGACTCTGGATCCAATAGGAAGTCCATGGACTTAGAGAGAAAGGGAAGTTTGAATGGGCTGAATACAGAGCATTCCTTTCCTCTATTCCACCAGATGAGTTATGTCACCTTCTGTGAATCCTTTGCCAGCATTCCGGCAGGCATTTTGATGTTATGTCTTTTTCTCGTCACACCTTACCACCTTTTCATCAACCCTTTACACCCCTTCCTTACACCCCTTCCTTACACCCCTTCCTCTTTATCTGTCCTACTTCACCTCCTTTGTTCAGTATGGCAGGTCCTCTCCCGTCCGCTGTCAGAAAGTACCAGAGATGTGCTCTCAATGCCTGTCGAGATTTCATTTGAGCATTTTTTTTCTTTCTTCTTCTACGCCTTACAATGGTGTCAGTCAGTGTCCTCAATCTGTCACATGTTCAGTTGAACAAACCTCCTGTGACTAACCCAACACACAACCCTCCCAATGGAACCTCCTATACCTTAGCAGTGAAAAGAACAATAAACTGTATAGAGAGAGCAGGTTGCCCCTAACCCGAAACACCATGTCACTTTAAGAGTAGTCCTCTGAATGAGGTCTACAATGACAATGACAATAATATTCCATATACACCCTCAGCAGTTTAGGTTAGAGAGAGAAAGCAACCTCTCCATAGTGTTTTTTAGACTGCATTCCTTCAGTTTTATTTAACTGGGCAAGTCGGTTAAGAACACATTTTTATTTACAATGACGGCCTACAGTACACCCTCATACTATTGTAGCTGAGTCAGGCCCTATTCATACAGGGATGCCTAGGATGCCTGTTCTGGAACACAAGTGCTACGTCTCAATAGTATAAAGTGACTTCCGTTCCTCATTTCCATTTCTTCATCCACACCGATCTGAAAGGAGAGGAAGCCATTTTGGACTGTTGAGATGGGAAAGACGGTGGTTTTCCTGGTCACTGGGGGTGTGACAACTCTGTTTCCTGTTTGCCTAATTGCATTGTGGGAAGACAATTTGACTCCTGTGTGTCAGTTAGTCATTGGTTTCTTTGAACAGGAAGTAGCAGGTACATTTTTTTACTCTGTCATTAGTTTGTTTTAGCAAGACCTTTTTAAATATTGTGCACAACCTCTAATGTTCCCATAACATCCCCATAACGTTCCCATAATGTTCCATGTTCAACTTTAACTTGCAGGGCTTATTTTAGGCTGATAGCTGATGTTCTCTTGGATCAATACCCAAACGTTAGTTCATTAAATAAATTAATAATTTGCTGTCAACATTGTAATGCAAGTACTAGTAGTTGTCTTACATTACGTTTTGATTGAATTGGAGCGATTATATTAAACTTCCTGTTTTTTTTTTTTATTGAATGAGTTTGGCTAAATTATATACAAAAATAAAATCAGAGTTATATTGAAAACATAGACCCACCCTTTTGCTAATTACAAACCTGCATTTGGTGGAGTGATTTATATTTAACTTGGTACTATGTTTTGAGCTTGTGATGCTCTTTGAGCGTAATTATTAAACTTAAATTGTTCTACTTCCATGTGTCTCATGTTCTCTCACTCTTTTTCCACATTTTTTTGTTACAGCCTGAAATGTTCAAAATGCTTTCAAATTAATTAAAAATAAATCTAAAATGTCTTCAGTCATTAAGCACTAAACCCCTCTTTAATGGCAAGCCTTAACAAGTCAAGGAGTAAAGATGTGCTTAACAGGTCACCATAAAAAATTGCGTATACTCACTCTGTGTGAAATAATCATTTTAACATGACTTTTGAATGACTACCTCGTCTCTGTACCCCACACACACAAGAATTCCAAAACATGCATTCTGTTTTCAACAAGGTGCTAAAGTAATACTGCAAAATATGTTTTGCTAAAGTAACTCTCCATATTTTCAAGCGAAGTGGTGGCTGCATCATGTTATGGGGTATGCTTGTAATCGGACTGGACAGTTTTTCAGGATACAAAAGAAACGGAATGGAACCAACCACAGGCAAAATCCTAGAGGAAAACCTGGGAGATTTTAATTCACCTTTCACCAGGACAATAACATAAAACACAAGGCTAAATCTAAACAGGAGTTGCTTACCAAGAAGACAGTGAATGCTCTTGAGTGGGCGAGTTAGTTTTTACTTAAATCTGCTTGAAAATCTATGGCAAGGCCTGAAATGGTTGTCTAGCAATGATCAACAGCCAATTTGACAGAGTGTGAAAAATGTTTAAAATAATAAATGAGCAAATGTTGCACAATCCTGGTGTGCAAAGCTCTTAGACTTACGCAGAAAGACTCACAGCTGTAATTGCTGCCGAAGGTGATTCTAACATGTATTGACTCAAGGGGTTGAAAATGTATCTAATCAAGATTCTATTAGTGTTTTAATTTTGTATTAATAGTACAGAGTATTTTGTGGAGATCGTAAATGTTTTTTTTGTCCATTTTAATCCCACTTTGTAACAACAAAATGTGGAAAAAAGTCCAGGGGTATCAATACTTTCTGAAGGCACTGTATACGTTAGCTGTGTTAATCTGACTCTCCGTCTCTCCTCTCTGTGCTTAGTGTTGGCGGACGATGTGCCTTATGCGGATGAAGAAGAGGGGGAGCAGTTTGAATTTGACGACAGTGGGGATGAGGTCCCTGAGGCAGACCGGCCGCCCCCTGCCCCTCTGGCCCCTGACTACGGGGCCCAGACCAATGGTGTGGCCCCCCACCCAGAGCCAGAAGGAGCAGACTCCGAAACCCACCTAGAGGGGCAGCCCTCAAACCCAGACCCCCCAGCAGCGACAGCGACTGTGGACACAACTACTGCTACAGTTGCCGCATCACTTCCAGCTACCATGGCCACAACAGACACAGCAGTTGTGGCTGCAGCAGAAGGGGAAGAGGCTTCAGCAGTCCTAGTCCCAGCTGACACAGACAGTGACCTACCCCCTCCTCCACCTTCAGAGGACTCCTCTCCTGTAGGAACAGACTCTGTTGGTCAGTGGAAACAACCGTTCAGTGTTCCTCTTTAGCACCTGGAGATCTGAAGATGGGCTCTCTTTTGTCTCACCGTAGTCCAAATATACACAAATAATGTACCTCCACAAGCATATCATCGCTCCACACTCAGTGGGTGCTGTACAGTAGAGCGTGTCATGCAATCCATCAGCGCATGTTGTGACTATTGCCTCCACATGTTATATAACCTCATTCTGGCACATGCTCCATGTCAGGCAGGGATAGACAATAGCACCGCCCGTCTCTCCTGACGCCTGGTGTCGCTGGCTGCATGGTGCAGGGTGACTCCTGGAATTCATTAAAAGAATATATGCCATTTAGAAGACTCTTTATCTAAAGCGACTTACAGTCATGCGCGGATTCATTTTTACGTATGGGTGGTCCCGGGAATCGAACACACTACGCCGGCGTTACAAGCACTATGCTCTCTCTACCAACTGAGTTACAAAGGACCCACACACAGTTTGACACCAGCAGGATACTACTGCTCTCTAGCTCATCCTCTTGCTAACACATACATTCCATGCTCTTGTCCCTCTCTAGCAGTCATAGCCCAAGTTCCTATGTCTCTCCCCCTCTGACACTTACAGCCCAGTCCAATTGATATTCCAGGCCCCTCTCCATTGGCTGTTCAGTAGTGTTTGCCCTTCAGCATATCTATATGTACACTCTTAGGACAAAAGGGTTCCAAAAAGGTTTTCCGGCTGTCCCGATTGGTCAACCCGTTTGGGTTCCATGTAGAAGCTTCTGGGGAAAAAGTTCTACATGTAACCCAATAGGGTTATGCCTGGAATCAAAGAGGGGAAACCTAGTCAGTTGCACAACTGAAATGTGTCTTCTGCATTTAAGTTAACCCCTCTGAATCAGAGAGGCGCGGGGGGCTGCCTTAATCAACATCATCGGCACCCAGGGAGCAGTTGTTGGGGGTTAACTACCTTGCTCAAGGGCAGAGCAGCATATTTCGCCACCTTGCCGGCTCGGGGATTCAAACCAGTAACCTCTTGGTTACTGGCCCAACACTCTTAACCACTAGACTATCTACCTGTAGTGTGTTCTAGTGGGTTATTTATCTCTTCTGACTCCAGGGCCCGAGATGAGGCCTCTCTCTCTGCTGTGGAACCGTAAACACACAGCTGTCTCTCTGTCTGAGCCAAGCAGATTGGAGTATTAAGAAAATTTGCTGTAAATCAGTCAGTATTCTTCTTCAGTGTTCTCCAATGATCTTATTCACTTAACCAAATTGCTCTTATGAAATGTTATGGCACTACCTTTTTAAGTATTTCGGCACTGCAAAGTAATCCAGTACCAAACTAGTTCCAGCACATTCAGAGCATCCTGCAACTGTAGCTGTGTTGTATTGATGGGGCTCATTTGGGGCTAACAGACTGTATTACATTTCCATTGTAGATAAGGAAGTGTCCAGCGATGACCCTCCCCCAGCCAACCCCAGAACCACCTCCCAGAAGAAAGTCAACCCCTACTCTGTGATTGACATCACCCCCGTCCAACTACAGCAGCTGGAGCAGCAGCATGGGCTTGCCCCTTCCTCACCGGTTGAGAGGGTGGGAGGAGAGGGGGAGAAGGAGGGGGAGGGACAGGATGTTTCCCCCACCAGTCCCCCCTGTGTCCCCCCGGGTTACTCTGTGCCTGTGCCCTGTGGATACGCCACCCCCTCTGGCGTGCCCCTCATCACGCCAGCCTACACCACGCCCATCATCATCCGACACTTCTCTGTGGACGAGGACGGTAAAGGAAGAACCCACCCAGAGTGGAAACCTGTAGAAGGATTTGAACAGACGTTCCTCTTCTATTCTTTCTACTCTGTTCTGCATTCATGCCGCGAACCTCAGAATATCATGATGTAATGTATTTTATACTGTAGATTGTTTCTACAATGAACCGAGCACTGAATAATGTGGTGGGCATGACTGTTCAAACTTTGACTTCCTTTTCCTATGGAGGAATTCCCCCGTCCTCTCCCCTACTGACTTTGAGATGAGAGCCTATGGCACCTGCATACTCTGTACTCCCAACTCATTTTTCCTCTGCTTTCTCCGTCACATTCCTTTTTTTCTAAAGCCTTGCCACAAGGAAGTGGGGGCTAAATTTAGCCGGCCACTAAATTCTGTGTTGGCGTTGAGGATTTTCCTGTTTTCTCTCAATGTCACAGTAGCACTTTTCAAATTCGTGGCTTGGCCAGTCTGGGGGGAAATTGCAGTGTAATTTAAGCTAGCCAACATATCACAGTCACTCCTGTGAAAAATGCGAAGACATTTGGAGTGTTTTATAAAAGTATTTTAAAGGATATATTCTGGAGTTAAAATGCCAATACATTGATTGACTGTTCCAATATACTGTAAGGTTGTTCTGTAGGAAATATTCTGAAACGTAGGCCTATCGTTAATATAATATAGCAGTTCATCATTACAGTTTTTAGAATGAGCAATGCATTCTGAAGTATCTTTATAGCTCTTTAATACAAGTTTAGTTTCAGTGATGGCTGCCCCCTGGTGGTACATAAGGTTTATTGCAAACTGCACATTTTAGGTCATGTTTTTATTTATTAAAGGAGTAGTCCAAGTTCATTACTGTTGTCTCTCTCGCTCTCTCCCTTCAGTTACTGTGGTGGGGACATGCAACACTTCTGTAGACAGGTGAGTGACTCTCCTGTCAGGCTCTTCACTGATCTGCTTCATGTCATCTAGTTGATCTGCTAGAATTTGTGATTGTGGCATCTTGGTTATTTGCATTGGAATAGCAGATGGTTATAATTTCTCTTTTCATTCAAGTGTCTTCAGTGAAGAGTATCCTGCCATCAGGGAGGAGGATGCTTTGTCCAAATGGGTGTCGGACCCTGCAAACACAGCCTGGATGGATAGTGAGCAATCATTCTCTTCTCATTTAGCTACCAATGAGAAATATGTCATTTCCTGCCATTTTCTGTCCTGTTTGTGTTTACCTAGTATTTACTACAGAATTGTGGTAACAATGATGCATACTTTTTGGCCTGCTTAGAACACCACAGGACGGGCATTAAGGTTTTCAGAGCATTCTGTGAGGATGTGAGTCCACCACAAAGTCCCATGCACAATGCATGATTATGCAGTTTTCAGGATTCTGTCTTTTTTTTTCTCAAATGAAACGCCAGACACTTCCTTCCTCTAGCTCCTTTTGAGGAACCCGGCCCTTGTGTGGTCTTGCCTCTCCTCAGTTCCCTGAAACTGTATTTTGTTCATTGTGGGAAGATTTGTTGCACGTTGAGACCTTTAATTCATTGGAACATGGTTGCTTTGTCATTTAGATCCAGATGAAGTAATTTATGATGACGTGCCCAGAGAGAACTCTGATTCAACTACAGGTTAGAGCAACATTCTTTGTGCTCCTTTTATCCTTCTTTCATTGTACTGTCATTGCCCTTTTGCCACAGTGTCTGAGTACCTCTGCATAGTCTTTTTTAACTCTTTTGCATTTCTAAAACATAATGTGCTGGAATTATTCATCAGATTAATGTCATGTGCCCCTAATCAAACTGTGTTAGGCTATGTTCAGTTGATGCCCTAGAACTGCCGTATAGAATTTGTTATTCGTGCCAAGGACTTTTGATCTGATTTATGATCATGCTAACTTACTGTACATGAACACAAAGTGAAACATGGCAGTTTAATATATTTCACCCTGATTTTTATGCTGTTCCCCTTGGTTTTAACCCTTTGCCCCCCCCCCCCAGAGACAGATGAGATGATCTATGACGATGTGGAGTTTGGGGAGGAGGGCTGTGGCAGCTCCCTAGACAACGGTTGGAGCTCCAGCGAGTTTGAGAGCTACGACGAGCAGAGTGACGGAGAGGGCCACGGGGAGAACGGCCTGCCTGATGCCTTCATGAGAGGGAAGCCACCGCAGAGCAAGACCACCCATGTATGTAAACTAAGCACCTTACCCTCCCGCTGTCTGCAGACCTGTCTGTCTGTGGAGGGAGAAGGGTGGAGAGGGGGTGAGAAGAGTTGGAATTTGGGTACAAGAAATTGAGGACAGTAGGGGGAATATACAGTAATATACTAAAGGGCCATATTCTATAGGGAGTAGAAGATTGAGAGAGAATAGGAAGGTTCTGTGTATTATCTTCATTCACCAGGAGATGTACAAGGTGCAGATGGACACCACAAAGAGAGAAGCTAAAGAAGTGTAGTTTTATATCTGCATCTTGAACAGATGAGGAAGTAGAATAAGTGGGACACAATGAATATCTAAAAGATCATATCCAGTTAAACAGGAGAGTCAAGCATATTTCAAATGATTACTACTTGAGCTAATGTAAATACACCATGGGCTTATTCTTGCCTTCTGGCTGCACATGTTATTGTTCCTGATAATATACAGTTCATTTGTGTATTTGGTTTGAAGGGAATGGCCCACTTGTTTTTTCAGCCCAGAGGTCTTGCCAGGGAAACCCCATGGTTATTACTCAGCTGGCTGCACAAAGTGACTGCTTGGCTTCTTTAGGAGAAATAGGCCCTGTTAAGATGAGTATCCGGGGTGGTAGACAAAATAGGAGTAAGGAGGCAAGGCCTTAGTTGAGGTGAGAGTGGGCGGGTTGGTGTGAGGGCATGATCTGCTCTCTGGCTGAGCACCTTCAAAGGGATGGTCTGGTAACGCTTCAAATTGCTCTGCTTTCATTTAGCTTTCTCAAGATCTGACACGCTTGAAAGAACACTATGAGAAAAAGATGAAAGATCTTATGGCAAATACAGTGGGAACGGTAGAGCTGCAGCAGATTAAACAGAAACACGAGCAGAAGGTAAATGCCATCGTACTGGTCGGTGTGTGTCGTCACCCTGCCCTCCGCTAGACAAGGGTTAGGGTTCATGCCTCCTCGGCATCCTTAACCCCCGACCTCCCTCACTGTGTCTCTCACCGACTGACTCCGAACTGGTTTCTCTTCATCCTGCTCTTATGTCTGGTGGTGGGTTTGTCTACATCACCCTGTGCATCTGCATGGGTTTGTGTGCATCGCCCTGTGCCACTAACTGTGTGGATGTTGTGGCAACTATCCATCCCCTTTAGTGACATGCCTTTAGTTCTACAGCAGACTGAGACACCAGTGCAGCTGAGTTGTGTGTAGGCCTAGACAGGAGGTGCGTACTTGGTCATCTCTGTCCACTCATTGGATAATGATAATACCGAACACTTTCAAACAAATCTATGAAAAAAGATGGTTCTACTCCAAATGTATACTTTTCAGCAGACAGTAGCAGTCTAGGTAGATTACATTTACATTTAAGTCATTTAGCAGACGCTCTTATCCAGAGCGACTTACAAATTGGAAAGTTCATACATATTCATCCTGGTCCCCCCGTGGGAATTGAACCCTGGTCCCCCCGTGGGAATTGAACCCACAACCCTGGCGTTGCAAGCGCCATGCTCTACCAACTGAGCCACACGGGACCACGATCTTCTTTGACCCTACCCTAGCTAATCAAAGTGCCTCTAAACTACTCACATTCCCTATTTAGAGTCAAGTACTTGTCTCTTCATGCCCTTATGCATTTGTGAGAATCCTTTAGTTCAGATTGACTCAGTTCAGCTGCTGTCACAGTTGCTGTCTTGCTCTGGTCCACCCAGTTACCCAAAATATCCTGTTCCTGTATTTACATGATCTGCCATCTTCCCTTTTTCTCCTAACACGGCTCCTCCCTTAAAGCTTCAGTATCATGTTGACTGTGATGGTGGGCTATTTACTGTTGTTGATGTACCTGAAGATGCAAAAGCTGGTGAAGGCAGCGAAAGACGGGACCAAAGACGGCCTGGAGAAGACCAAAGCAGCGGTGAAAAGGGGACGGTCGTTCATCAAGACCAAAACCCACTGTCATGGTAAGAGTAAGAGCAGAACATGGACTTCGGTCCTTTTTGTGCACATTAGTCAGTTAATTACACTAGTGTATCTGGGATCTGTGATGAATTGCAAGCACTTAACATTGTAAAGGGGAATTCATCCACTAACAATGTGTAGTAACCTCCTGGGTGATGCTGATCTGATTTTGAGTTGACCACGTCTCTCCTGTGTGTCTCAGAGAGGAAGTCGACCTGTTTTGAGGATGAGGAGTCAGAGCTCTTCATCGAGGTGGAATGCTTCAACATGGAGCCAGTGCTCAGTCCCGTCCCTGAGGGGCTCTCACAACAACAGGTGGTGAGGAGGTGTATACTGGGCTCCATATTAGAGAGTGAGAAGACCTATCTGGATGCACTGAAGCGGATTTTAGAGGCAAGTTAATTTCACTTGATACATTTCATGTAACTTTATAGTGATTTCTTCAAGGAAAAGAGTTCCCACCATCCACATCCTCATCATCCTTATTCTCTCTCTTATTAGCAATATGAAAAGCCACTTTCAGAGATTGAGCCCAGGTTGCTAAGCGACAGGAAGCTCAAGATGACGTTCTATCGTATTCGGGAGATTCTCCAGTGCCACGCCCTGTTCCAGATCGCCCTGGCATGCCGCGTGGCCGAGTGGGACAGTCTGGAAATGATTGGGGACGTCTTTGTTGCCTCGGTGGGTTGGTGGGCAAGTGAATCCTGTGCTGCGGGACATAGGAAGGATTCCATTCCTAATATTCTACTTTTAAGATTAAAGGCTGGAAGAGTATTTAACAGTGGTCAATTGGTCAAAACTAGTGGGACTGAAAAGATTGTATGTCCTGCACTGGGCTTCACCATTTAGCATAACACTGACTGAAGCTATAATGCAAGTTTCCCATGACTCAGTGTTTTTACAAATTGCCTCATTGTAAAGGAATTAGTCCCATGCCTACACACACAGACACACACAGATGCTGCACATACACACAGCTGCGCTGGGTTCTTGGAGGAAGTGCTCCACCCTGATGTTTCTAGCTAACAGTTTATTTTGAGCCCAGGATCCAGGATGATTCCATTCCTGACTATGATTATGTTGGACTATGAGGTGTTGATGGCTTGCTCTCTCCCCCCTCTGTCTCTCTTTACATATCTGGTTCCCAGTTCTCCAAGTCCATGGTGCTGGATGCCTACTGTGAGTTTGTGAACAACTTCAGCACGGCCATGGCGGTGGTCAGGAAGACGTGTGCCTCCAAACCCAGCTTCCTGGACTTCCTCAAGGTCAGTCAGAGAGCACTGTTGTTCAAATCAATAAAAAGTATGCTCCTGTGAAAATACAGCTGTGCAGAATATGCATCTCTGGCTCTACCCTTAACAGACTGAACTAAAATAGTTTGTGGTTGTGTATTGGATTGTCCTGCAGTGCATCAATCAGTAATCATTGATTGTCCTACTTTTTTCTCCACAGCATCGTCAGGATACAAGCAGTGACCGGGTCACTCTCTACGGACTCATGATGAAGCCCATCCAGAGATTCCCTCAGTTCATTCTGCTGCTGCAGGTATCGATTTCACTCTAGCGTCCACACTGCCCTCAGAAAAAAATATTGCATAGATTCACCAGCAGAGGGAGCCACATACTCACTAAACAAAGAGCTGTGTTAAAAATGCACTACACTGTGTGGTGTGTGTACTCTTGGGAAAGTATTTCTGCTTCTGGTCTCCGGGCACTTCACATTTTTATCCTCACTCATAATTGTTATGACTGAGGATAACCTTTTTTTAAGACAGCCCAATGGTTGTCTGAAGGAATCTGAATAGTTTTCAACCGATGCTATGCCACTGTAGAGAAGCTCTGGGTGTGATCTGTGCTATGTAATGCTCTGAATGTGTCATCTCTCCACGCTTTATGGCAGGACATGTTGAAAAACACCCCAGTAGGCCACAGTGACAGGCTACACCTACAGATGGCCCTGACAGAGCTGGAAACCCTGGCTGAGAAGCTCAACGAGAAGAAGCGGGACGCTGACCAGCGCTGCGAGATCAGACACATAGCCAAGGCCATGAACGAACGATACCTCAACAAGGTAAACACACACACCATTGATCTTGTTCAGACCATAGAGTCTCAGTGTATGTCCTCGATAGCTTGATGATTTGTGTTTTAAACAGATTTTGTTTATTACAATGTGTGGTGTGTTCGTAAAGTCAAGGCCTCGATCTAAGAATCCATCTATCCACAAATCTGATATACAGTTGAAGTCGGAAGTTTACATACACCTTAGCCAAATAAATTTAAACT
The DNA here is from genome assembly GCF_016432855.1 of Salvelinus namaycush. NCBI lineage: Eukaryota > Metazoa > Chordata > Actinopteri > Salmoniformes > Salmonidae > Salvelinus > Salvelinus namaycush. The sequence continues at coordinate 31,900,068 of NC_052334.1, read as the reverse complement.
CAGTTTTTCACAATTCCTGACATTTTAATCAGAGTAAAAATTCCCTGTCTTATGTCAGTTAGGATCACCACTTCATTTTAAGAATGTGAAATTTCATAAATAGTAGAGTGATTTTATTTCAGCTTTTATTTCTTTCATCACATTCCCGGTGGGTCAAAAGTTTACATACACTCAACTTGTATTTTGTAGCATTGCCTTTAAATTGTTTAACAAACGTTTCAGGTAGCCTTCCACAAGCTTCCCACAATAAGTTGGGTGAATTTCGGCCCATTCCTTCTGACAGAGCTGATGTAACTGAGTCAGGTTTGTAGGCCTCCTTGCTCGCACACACTTTTTCAGTTCTGCCACACATTTTCTATAGGATTGAGGTCAGGGCCACTCCAATACCTTGACTTTGTTGTCCTTAAGCCATTTTACCACAACTTTGAAAGTATGCTTGGGGTCATTGTCCATTTGGAAGACCCATTTGCGACCAAGCTTTAACTTCCTGACTGATGTCTTTGTTGCTTCAATATATCCACATATTTTTCCTGCCTCATGATGCCATCTATTTTGTGAAGTGCACCAGTCCCTCCTGCAGCAAAGCAACCCCACAACATGATGCTGCCACCCCCATGCTATACGGTTGGGATGGTGTTCTTCGGCTCCCCGTTTTCTTCCAAACACAACGACGGTCATTACGGCCAAACAGTTCTATTTTTGTTTCGTCAGACCAGAGGACATTTCTCCAAAAAGTATGATCTTTGTCCCCGTGTGCAGTTGCAAACCGTAGTCTGGCTTTTTTATGGCGGTTTTGGAGCAGTGGCTTCTTCCTTGCTGAGCGGCCTTTCAGGTTATTTCGATATAGGACTAATTTTACTGTGGATATAAATACTTTTGTACCTGTTTCCTCCAGCATCTTCACAAGGTCCTTTGCTGTTGTTCTGGGATGGATTTGTACTTTTGGCACCAAAGTACATTCATCTCTAGGAGACAGAACGCGTCTCCTTCCCGAGCGGTATAACGGCTGTGTGGTCCTATGGTGTTTATACTTGCGTACTATTGTTTGTAGAGATGAACGTGGTACCTTCAGGTGTTTGGAAATTGCTCCCAAGGATGAACCAGACTCGTGGAGGTCTACAATTTTTTTTTTCTGAGCTCTTGGCTGATTTCTTTAGATTTTCCCATGATAGGCACTGAGTTTGAAGCTAGGCCTTCAAATACATCCACAGATACACCTCCAATTGACTCAAATTATGTCAATTAGTCTATCAGAAGCTTCTAAAGCCATGACATCATTTTCTGGAATTTTCCAAGCTGTTTAAGGCACGGTCAACTTAGTGTATGCAAACTTCTGAAACACTGGAATTGTGATTATAGTGAATTATAAGTGAAATAATCTCTCTGTAAACAATTGTTGGAAAAATTACTTGTCATGCACAAAGTAGATGTCCTAACCGACTTGCCAAAACTATAGTTTGTTAACAATACATTTGTGGAGTGTTTGAAAAACGAGTTTTAAAGACTCCAACCTAAGTATGTAAACTTCCGACTTCAACTGGATATATATATATATATATATATATAATGAGATAGCTCAGTGCCTGAAACAGAGGAAGGTATAAAATCAGTATTCCCTACTGTCTAATTATTTGTCTATTTGTCTGCCCGCAAGAGCTAACAGCCACCGCATGGCATCTATATTTATGGAGCTGTGTATGCTGCAAAGTGCATTTACTATGTCTAAATGCACACTTGTCTGTAAACTGGATGTGCTTAAAATAGTATGTGTATATTCTACTTTAACTAAATATACATGTCACCCTTGACAAGGACCACACTTAAAAGTTCTACTGAGATCTAAAAAATGTCTTCCCTGCAATATCTAGAGAATGTATTTATAAATCATGGGGATTACCATGCATTTACAATAAATCCTAAATTCACCTTCGGGAATATTGTCAAATCCATTGTAGCTGACCGCTGCGTCTCCCTTCGTTACCCACCAGCTCCTGAACAACGACAGCCGTTACCTGATTCGCTCAGACGACATGGTGGAGACAGTCTACAACGACCGCGGTGAGGTCATCAAGACCAAGGAGCGACGCCTTTTTCTTCTCAACGACGTGCTCATGTGTGCCACGCCCAACGTCCGGTAAGACCCAACGCACCACCTTGGCCAGGATTTATATCCACAGACAGAGCACCCTTTCTGGGTATGATTCTGATCAGCTCCCTATGTTTGAGTGAGTGCCCTGTAATTACACTAGTGACTACTGTATGTCAATAGAACACTTCACCACACTGGCCACTGGCTCTGGCAGGAAGATATTTGAGCTATAAGAAATACAGTCATAGCTTTAATACAGCATACCATATGCCTGGCAATGTTAAATAATTTAGCCTACCTTTTGATTGAATTGTCTCATTTATTTATTCTAAACTTTAGTTTACCCTGATTGTGTTTACACCAACTCATACAGGAGTGATGAAGACACTCTTGATCAAGTTGAATCTTGATTGAGGAAAATTGTATTGATCACTGTGAAGAAAAGCAGTAATCCTCAGCCTATTGTATGTCAGCCTACTTCACCGTTTCCTCTTCTTCTATCCAGGTGCAGTGTGGATGGCAGTGGTAGTGGCAACGTCCCCCCGGGCCAGAAGTTCCTGCTGAAGTGGAGTGTCCCGCTGAGCTTTGTGGACGTGGTAGAGTTTGGTTCCAGTGAGGACCTGGGCGACAACAGCCGCTTCACCCCCCAACCCCACTCTGGAGAGAAGGTGGTCGTCAACGCCAAGCCAAGTACGTCCCACTCACAGTCACAGGGGTCTTTCTGGGTCCTGATTTCTATCGTAACGGGTGAAATTAAATGAGATATGATGTGTGGTTTGGGGGTGTACAGAGTGGCCCAAAGGCCCGGAACCCTGATTTTTGATTAGCTATTAACTTGGCGGTCTGGACTGGAGGTCTGAAACTCTGGCTTTTCCATTCCATGATGCAATCATTCCTTTATGACCCCATAACTAATCATAAAGAGGGGAATATGAGGTCTTGTATTGAAATACCATGCCATTACTGTGCACAGTTGGCTGTACATTGCATATACAGTACAGGGAGCAATAACTTGTTTTCTGTTGTGTGTAAAATCAATACCATTTCCTCTAGAGGTCGACCGATTTATGATTTTTCAACGCCGATACCGATTATTGGAGGACCCAAAAAAGCCGATACCGATTAATCGGACAATTTTGTAGAAACTTTTTTTATTTTTTATAATGACAATTACAACAATACTGAATGAACACTTATTTTAACTTAATATAATACATCAATAAAATCAATTTAGCCTCAAATAAATAATGAAACATGTTCAATTTGGTTTAATTAATGAAAAAACTGTGTTGGAGAAGAAAGTAAAAGTGCAATATGTGCCATGTAAAAAAGCTAACGTTTAAGTTCCTTGCTCAGAACATATGAAAGCTGGTGGTTCCTTTTAACATGAGTCTTCAATATTCCCAGGTAAGAAGTTTTAGGTTGTAGTTATTAAAGGACTATTTCTCTCTATACCATTTGTATTTCATATACCTTTGACTATTGGATGTTCTTATAGGCACTTTAGTATTGCCAGTGTAACAGTATAGCTTCCGTCCCTCTCCTCGCCCCTACCTGGGCTCAAACCAGGAACACATCGACAACAGCCACCCTCGAAGCATCGTTACATTTGAAACGCTATTAGCGCGCATCCCGCTAACTAGCTAGCCATTTCACATCGGTTACACCAGCCTAATCTCGGGAGTTGATAGGCTTGAAGTCATAAACAGCTCAATTCTTGAAGCATTGCGAAGAGCAAAACGCAGGAAAGTGCTGTTTGAATGAATGCGTACGAGCCTGCTGCTGCCTACCATCGCTCAGTCAGACTGCTCTATCAAATCATAGACTTAATTATAACATAATAACACACAGAAATACGAGCCTTTGGTCATTAATATGGTCGAATCCGGAAACTATCATTTCGAAAACGAAACGTTTATTCTTTCAGTGAAATACGGAACAGTTCTGTATTTTATCTAACGGGTGGCATCCATAAGTCTCAATATTCCTGTTACATTGCACAACCTTCAATGTTATGTCATAATGGCAAATTAGTTCTCAACAACCGAGGCGGCTCAAACTGTTGCATATACCCTGACTCTGCGTGCAATGAACGCAAGAGAAGTGACACAATTTCACCTGGTTAATATTGCCTGCTAACCTGGATTTCAGCTAAATATGCAGGTTTAAAAATATATACTTCTGTGTATTGATTTTAAGAAAGGCATTGATGTTTATGGTTAGGTACAGTCGTGCAACGATTGTGCTTTTTTCGCAAAAATGCTTTTGTTAAATCATCCCCCGTTTGGCAAAGTTGGCTGTCTTTGTTAGGAAGAAATAGTCTTCACACAGTTCGCAACGAGCCAGGCGGCCCAAACTGCTGCACATACCCTGACTCTGTTGCAAGAGAAGTGACACAATTTCCCTAGTTAAAAGAAATTCATGTTAGCAGGCAATATTAACTAAATATGCAGGTTTAAAAATATATACTTGTGTATTGATTTTAAGAAAGGCATTGATGTTTATGGTTAGGTACACGTTGGAGCAACGACAGTCCTTTTTCGCGAATGCGCACCGCATCAATTATATGCAACGCAGGAAACGCTAGATAAACTAGTAATATCATCAACCATGTGTAGTTAACTAGTGATTATGATTGATTGATTGTTTTTTATAAGATAGGTTTAATGCCAGCTAGCAACTTACCTTGGCCTCTTACTGCATTCACGTAATAGGCAGGCTCCTCGTGGAGTGCAATGTAAGGCAGGTGGTTAGAGCGTTGGACTAGTTAACGGTAAGGTTGCAAGATTGAATCCCCGAGCTGACAAGGTAAAAATCTGTCCTTCTGCCCCTGAACAAGGCAGTTAACCCACCGTTTGTTCCTAGGCCGTCATTGAAAATAAGAATTTGTTCTTAACTGACTTGCCTAGTTAAATAAAGGTGTAAAAAAAAAATATATGTATTTTTTTTTATCGGCCAAATCGGTGTACAAAAATACCTATTTCCGATTGTTATGAAAACTTGAAATCGGCCCTAATTAATCGGCCATTCCGATTAATCGATCAACCTCTAATTTCCTCTTACTGCTAATGATACTTCAACACCCCCTTTTGAAATATTGATGCGTTCTAGATGATTACTGTAATTATCTAGCAGCCTGCTTGGCCAGCTCTGTGGGCTCAGATCAACACTACAGGCACTACATGACCCACTTATGTTACTAACCAATCATGGGGGGGGGGGGGGGGGCTTTCTATCTCGGATTACAGCGTTGCAGCAACCTACTCAATAACACAGAGCCAAGTTGCTTATAATAATAGATTCAGTTCAGACATCATCGACAAAGCCATGTTCTGTGTGCCAGGCTTTCCCTCTGGAACCAATGAGCAACGTTTTAAAATGGCGCGTGTCCTTTGAGAGACTGCATGGTGTTTTGAGTCTATAAGAAGCCAACTCCACTCTGCACCGTCTGCAGGGTCAGTGACTTCACTCTTTCCACTGGGTTTCCCCCTGGTCTGCTCTGGCAGCTGCCCGGCCGTTTCTTTAAACTCCTTATTGGAAACTATGCAACCATCATCACCAGACTGTATGATTTGTGGTCATAGCCATGCTGTTGCTGTTTTTAGTCCAGAACATTCACCCTGACTCCTGACTACCAACCAGGTATGGCTAATGTGCAATGTAATGGTACGTTGGTGTGCTTTTCATTTAGCTAGTGTTGTGTTCAGGTGGTGACAGCCGTTACACCCACTGGGGAAGGCAGGGAGGATGTTATGTAGAGGAGGTTGGTGGCACCTTAATTGGGGAGGACGAGCTTGTGGTAATGGTTGTACCGGAATAGGTGGCATTGTATCAAATATATCAAAACCAAGGTTTCCATTCCATATACGCCGTTCCAGCCATTATGATGAGCCGTCCTCCCCTCATTAGCCTCCACTGATGCTGTGGAGTAACTGCTTTATCGTATGCTAGTCATAGGTGTGGTTTTCTGTGCGTGGCAGGACGTGGCTGAGCAGACATTACCGCGGTCTTATTCCACCTAGCTCTCCGATGCCTGCTGCTCTCTGTCTGTCCCATCTGTGGTACTAGTGTGATCTACTCCACTACATGTGTATAAAGCCGTTGAAACTCATTCGCATCCCCTGCCACATCCCTTTGATATATTGACTCTTAGTTGTATTACCAGGGGTATGTTCTACTGTACAATGACGTTTAGCCACTGTGATGTTAGATGACTCTATAGTTAGTTAGTAGCCATGCACTTTTGACTCGCATGCCTGGAGGAGGATGACCGTCTACATCAAATCACATTCTATTGGTCACATACCCATGGTTAGCAGATGTTAATGCGAGTGTAGCGAAATGCTTGTGCTTCTAGTTCTGACCGTGCAGGAATATCTAACAAGTAATACACACATCTAAAGGGATGGAATAAGAATATGTACATATTAATATATGGTTGTGCGATGGCCGAGCAGCATAGGCAAGATGCAATAGATGGTACAAGGTACAGTATATACATATGAGATGAGTAATGTAAGATATGTTAACATTATTAAAGTGCCATTATTTAGAGTGCATTGATAAAGTGACTAGTGATCCATTTATTAAAGTGGCTAGTGATATGAGTCTATGTAGGCAGCAGCCTCTGAGTTAGTGATTGCTGTTTAGCAGTCTGATGACCTTGAGATAGAAGCTGTTTCTCTGTCCCAGCTTTGATGCACCTGTACTGACCTCGCCTTCTGGATGATAGCGGGGTGAACAGGCAGTGGCTCTGGTGGTTGTTGTCCTTGATGATCTTTTTGGCCTTGCTGTGACATCGGGGGCTGTAGGTGTCTTGGAGGGCAGGTAATTTGCCCACGATGATACGTTGTGCAGACCACACCACCATCTAGAGAGCCTTGCGGTTGAGGACGGTGCAGTTCCCGTACCAGGCAGTGATGCTCTCGATTGTGTATCTATAAAAGTTTGTCAGGGTTTTATGTGACAAGACAAATTTCTTCAGCCTCCTGAGGTTGAAGAGGCGTTGTTGTGCCTTTACCACACTGTCTGTGTGGATGGACCATTTCCGTTTGTCTGTGATGTGTATGCCGAGGAACTTAAAACGTTCCACCTTCTCCACTACTGTCCCTTCGATGTGGATAGGGGGGTGCTCCATCTGCTCTTTCCTGAAGTCCACGATCATCTCCTTTTGTTTTGTTGACGTTGAGCGAGAGGTTGTAAATGGATGTAATTGTGCATAAGCGTGTGTTATTTAAGAGTCCATTAGTTATCTACTGTTCTGCTCTCCATCAATTTTCTTAAAGCACAGGACCCCAGGTGAAGTTGACCATATGGGCCATTCCTTTTTTTCACTCATCCTCTTACTCACTGAAATGCCAGGGGATAAGCAGGCTTTCCTCTCGTTGACTGCCCAACTGCCACCCCGTCTCCCCTCTCGCAAGCCTCTTAAGGCGTGGGCATATTTCCTATCCAAAATAGTTTGGAACAGTTTGTGCATATATTATGATGTAATTTTGTGATTTTTTTTTTGTTGTTGATGTTCATTTTAGTCTTTGGCAAGGTTTTTTTGGGGCTGTTCATCCCCACATTTTTTTCTCTAAGCTCAAGTCGGTAGCCGAAGTCTACACCCCTTTGTTGATGATTGGACAACAGTAGGGATTCTTCAATTTAGGTTTTGTCATTCAACCAAACATCTTAGTTAGACTGCGTGACTAAGATGTCACTATTAATGACAACTCAAAAATGTATCTTAGATTAATGTTGACTATTTTGAAAAGTTGTATACTGGCAATGGCATCTCAAGATGGACAAACAATACTATTGCTGCTTTTTCTCAGTTTTCAAGCGAAGGTCTTTTTAAGGCAGTACGCGAGCACTGCCAGCTGAACCGAAGCAAGCGGAAGGCTTTACCCACTCACCCACCCGTTATCCCTCCATCTGCCCTCTAGTCTGCCACAGACGGCCTGACGGGGGCTGAGAACTGTACGGTCAACAGCAGCATCTGGACCGACAGGCAGGCATGTTCCTAGCCAGCTGTCTAGTCCTGACCTAGGTTAGACCCCCAGTAACCAATTGCCCTGAGATGATCCATATGTACTGAATAGCAGTCTGGTTCACCTCAGTAATGTTAGCTAATTGAATTTAACATGGAACTAGAATTGAAGACCGAGTATGTTAATTTTCACCTGACAGAAATGGATCAGACCATGTCACCCCCCCCCTGATTTCTTCAATACTGATTTAGATTTTCCCTAAGCCAGTTCAGAGAGACAGAGGACTGATAAGTGGAAAAACCCTTACACTCAGCCTCTTTCTCTCTGTCTCTCTCTCTCTCTCCCTCTGTCTCTCCCCATATTCCAATATGTTCTGCCAAAGCCACTGGTGACCTGCCTACTAAAGAGGCAATGAAAACACTGTCCAGCATATGATGTCACAGTTCCCTGTGCTCTGCTCTGGATGTCTGTGTGCCTACCTCACGTCTGTTGTGCTCCGCGTAGCTAATTGGGACCACCAAAAGAGATGGGTCAGTTAAATTGACAAAGACTTTCAAACAATAAACCATGGCCCTTTGTTCCTCTGGCTGAGCCTGTCATAGTTCCACATTGTAAGAAGCTGAGAGTCTTGAGGAATATGCGATATAGCAGGTCGAGGGATCATCCTAAGACCCCGGTTACTGGAAGATGTCACAGGCTCTTCCAAGCTTTGTGAGTGTGCCAGGACCTTCACACAAAGGCCTAATTGGGGAGTTTGGGCCCTCGCTGTAATCGCTTAGCCAGTCTCTTCTGCATTTCACTCCTAGCATAATCCATTACTTTATGACCAGCCATGATGCTGTGTAGGTCCATGTACCTGTAACACATAGCACAGTAATGGTTGAGGTGGGTGGGCTGCACCAGTCCAGGGTACTTGTCCATTGCACTCACTCTCATTATGGCTTATTATATCCTGTATCAGTGTTTGTCAGAGCCTATAATAACAACCTTTTTATAAGCATGGAGATTATTCATGGCCTGTGGGTGGATGACAAGCCAAAGAGCACGACTCTGAAGCTTTTTCAGCGTTTCTGTCCTGACCTGGTTCCAACCACACAGACTTCATTAAGACAGATGAGGCGTGAATATTTGAACACCATTAGACAAGGCAATTAGCCCAATAGAGTAGAAACGCCATCACATTTTTACATGCCTCAGAATCGACGATTTAAAAAAATTATAATAATCATATACTTGTCTATGCTTTCAACCAAACAAAATATTGTCTGAAAAATTGACATATTGTATCAGTAAAACATTTAAGTGATACAGTCACCTGAATATATTCATATGTGGAATGATGTTTTGGTACATGATGAAGAGCGAGTCCCTGAATTAGCTTCCTGTATGTACATTTTAGTGAAGTGCAAATATGGTGGAAGTTTCTCTGAGGGTCCTCTCTGGGCCAGCCCTGGGGAAGACTGGAGCAGTTGCCATGGAGCTGGAACACTAGGGCAGTGTGAAGGGCCATATAGAGCCCACAGAAAGTAGACTGTCAAAACCAGAGGGAACTCCAGGAATCCTGGCGCCAGAGATTCCCATTCACATGAACACTTCCCCTCCAAGTTCCAATCTGCTGCCTTATGAGAGTGACAAAATAGAAGTTGAAAAGTCATATGGTGAAATTGTCTTTAAGAGCTTCCCTGCTTACTTGTTAGCTCATAGTCCCATATGCTGCAGTGTAAATTGTATCGTATGATGACTTGTTGGCAGGCTTGTCTGAAAGACGAGGAGGGTCATCCTCTCTATGCTGGAGGTTTTAATGTGCGCTACAGCCTAGAGAGAAGGCTATGTGCTGGCAGAGCCTACAAGAGGCCCCTCGCTCTCTTTCTCTCTCTGATGAGTCAGACTCTCTGTCTGTGTCTCTGTCATTTACAGGCTGAGCGCTGACAAACAAAGCAGTCCGTTGTCCTGAGCTGGACCCACAGAAACACAGTAATCACTCACTTCACTGGCTTGTTGGTTAGGCAAGGCACATCTACAAAGACATGCACACACACACGTTTATATATATATATATATATATATATAACAGCAGTGAATAGCTTGGCCCCAGGAAACTGCTGTTAGGTAACGGTACTCAAGTGAAAACATTCACACACACACACACACACACACACACACACACACACACTCCGTCACTGTGGTCCTGTGGTTCAGCGCCAATCCAAGTGAGTTTGCTCACATGTCGCAGATCTCTGTGGGAAACCGATCTGACTGTTATTGACCTTTGTCTGGCAGTAGGTCTTATTTGACCTCCTGCTTTCAATGCCCAGGAATTTCCTTTGAGATATTTATGGCTCATATTCTTGGGTAAATGGTTGCAGATGGGCTATGGGCTATGGGTTCAGATTTGTGAATCACAACTTACTTCAATTACCAACTTCACTTGGTAATAACATTTTGTTCTGTTGACAGGGATAGTCCTAGTCTAGATAAGGCGTACATGGGCCCAGGGCAGCTGATAGTTTTTATTCAACGTCTCATTGTCTCTTTTTCCAGATAAGCTGTACATGGGTCCAGGCCAGCTGTACCAGGACCTGCAGAACCTCATCCACGACCTCAGCCTGGTCAACCAGATCTCCAGCATGATCGGTAGCCTCAAGGGAAACTACCAGGTGAGCAGCATTTATCGCTGCATTCATTTTAAGGCTTGTTTTCTGTGAGTGAAAATACAAGTATATTATTTGCCTGTGAGTAAATATGTCCCTGAGGTTTTGATGTGTCATGTCGAGCTGTGGCCCCAGCAGAGAGAGAGAGAGGGCCCTGACAAACACTGTAGTCTGGTGTACAGTAATTTGCCCAGACAGCGCTGTGTGGTACTGGACTGTGAGACTCAACTAGCCAGTGTTTGTCTGTGTGAGTCCTGTCAGAGACAGAGGGCATAGTGGTGGGGGAGCAGAGAACAGGCCAGAGGCACACAGAGAGACATGTGTTTCACACACACAACACAGGGGGGGGGGGCTTTGTGGTCAATTTGTAAGAGCTGGTGTGTGGAGTCAATCTTTGCTCGCCCAATGGCATGATTTGAAAACTAGATCTATTCCGGTTTTCATCCGACATTATGGACGATGTTATAAGCAGTGTCTTGTGTTAATACTTTGACTCTCTCTCTTTTCTCTCCCTCCATCCCTCTCTCTTGTAGAACGTTAACCCTACGGTGGCCCATGACTGGGTGTCTGGTCTGCAGCGTCTCATTCTGAAGAAGGAGGACGAGATCCGGGCTGCAGATCGCTGTAGGATCCAGCTGCAGCTGCCTGGCAAACAGGACAAGTCAGTGTCTCACCCACATCACTGTCTCTCTCCTTATAGACCTCTCACCCACATCACTGTATCTCTCCTTATAGACCTCTCACCCACATCACTGTATCTCTCCTTATAGACCTCTCACCCACATCACTGTATCTCTCCTTATAGACTTCTCACCCACATCACTGTCTCTCTCCTTATAGACCTCTCACCCACATCACTTTCTCTCTCCTTATAGACCTCTCACCCACATCACTGTCTCTCTCCTTATAGACCTCTCACCCACATCACTTTCTCTCTCCTTATAGACCTCTCACCCACATCACTGTCTCTCTCCTTATAGACCTCTCACCCACATCACTGTCTCTCTCCTTATAGACCTCTCACCCACATCACTGTCTCTCTCTCTCACACGCTCTCTCACACACTAGGTCAGGCCACTATGTCCTCACTCCCTCACTGTCCCCTCTAACCATCCAGGAATGGGCACAGACTTACTGTCACGGTGGATAAACAACTTGAGCTTTGTTCTAATCTGATCTCAGGGGTATGATTTGAGTCTGTTAGAGCTCTATGCTCTCTGCTGTGGATCAGTGTGTCTCTCACCTCAGAGAAGACAGTGCAGCTGTTTCATCAACTCATTACTATAGGAGAGTACTCCCTCCACATGGTCCTTCCATGGCCCACTGGCACCTTGAACTTGTTGACTCTCACTCTGCCTGCCGTTTTTAACTGGTCAAATTACCTCTTACTCCTGGGCATCGCGTTTTGAGACGCAGCTGTGCTGCTGTCATTCCTCTCTGATCCCTCCATCTAAAAACACCACATTCCAGAGAGAGAGAGATGGAGTGAGAGAGTGTAAGGCAAGATGCATGCCAGAGATCCTCCCTGGTGATTTGTTATTTACGTTAGCTGTTATAAACACCGTTGGCTTCCATTACCTTCACAGCCCTGTCTGTCTGCTGTCTCTAAGACCCTTTTCACACTACGACAGACTCTCTAGAGGTTTTGAGAGAATACCCTCTCGACTATACCTTTTTTAATAATGTGGACTTGCGAACTTGCTACGTCTCTGGGGCTGTCTCCGGAGGTAGCGCACGACGCTCGCCCGACAATTGCCCCACTCCGAGTAGGGCAGTGTGAACAGAATTGTCTCGTCCAGGCCAACACTCCTGCAATATAAATTGTAATAGCGGAGTAATGATTTTGAAACAACTGAAATGTAGATATTTTCCTAATATATAACAGAACTGTCATTTTAACTGCTTAAAAACGTTCTTTTACATTCTGGGCATTTATTTTTTCCAGTCCCACAATAAATGCAACAAAGTGCTTATGCAAAACTTTCACAAACATATTCCAGTGTCTGCCTGCCAGCTGAAAATCTTTTCCTGTGTGTGTAGAAATACCTGCCCCTCTCTCCGAAGCATGCATAGTCTACTGTAGCTACTGACGTTTCAGGCGTGATTCAGAAATTAGGGAGAGAAATGTTTAATTAGAGAACAATGTATTAACTTTTTCAAGGCTAGTTAAGGACATTATAGTATATCATTATATACACTGCTCAAAAAAATAAAGGGAACACTTAAACAACACAATGTAACTCCAAGTCAATCACACTTCTGTGAAATCAAACTGTCCACTTAGGAAGCAACACTGATTGACAATAAATTTCACATGCTGTTGTGCAAATGGAATAGACAAAAGGTGGAAATTATAGGCAATTAGCAAGACACCCCCAATAAAGGAATGGTTCTGCAGGTGGTGACCACAGACCACTTCTCAGTTCCTATGCTTCCTGGCTGATGTTTTGGTCACTTTTGAATGCTGGCGGTGCTTTCACTCTAGTGGTAGCATGAGACTGAGTCTACAACCCACACAAGTGGCTCAGGTAGTGCAGCTCATCCAGGATGGCACATCAATGCGAGCTGTGGCAAAAAGGTTTGCTGTGTCTGTCAGCGTAGTGTCCAGAGCATGGAGACGCTACCAGGAGACAGGCCAGTACATCAGGAGACGTGGAGGAGGCCGTAGGAGGGCAACAACCCAGCAGCAGGACCGCTACCTCCGCCTTTGTGCAAGGAGGTGCACTGCCAGAGCCCTGCTAAATGACCTCCAGCAGGCCACAAATGTGCATGTGTCTGCTCAAACGGTCAGAAACAGACTCCATGAGGGTGGTATGAGGGCCCGACGTCCACAGGTGGGGGTTGTGCTTACAGCCCAACACCGTGCAGGACGTTTGGCATTTGCCAGAGAACACCAAGATTGGCAAATTCGCCACTGGCGCCCTGTACTCTTCACAGATGAAAGCAGGTTCACACTGAGCACATGAGCACATGTGACAGACGTGACAGAGTCTGGAGACGCCGTGGAGAACGTTCTGCTGCCTGCAACATCCTCCAGCATGACCGGTTTGGCGGTGGGTCAGTCATGGTGTGGGGTGGCATTTCTTTGGGGGGCCGCACAGCCCTCCATGTGCTCGCCAGAGGTAGCCTGACTGCCGTTAGGTACCGAGATGAGATCCTCAGACCCCTTGTGAGACCATATGCTGACACATGCACATTTGTGGCCTGCTGGAGGTCATTTTGCAGGGCTCTGGCAGTGCACCTCCTTGCACAAAGGCGGAGGTAGCGGTCCTGCTGCTGGGTTGTTGCCCTCCTACGGCCTCCTCCACGTCTCCTGATGTACTGGCCTGTCTCCTGGTAGCGCCTCCATGCTCTGGACACTACGCTGACAGACACAGCAAACCTTTTTGCCACAGCTCGCATTGATGTGCCATCCTGGATGAACTGCACTACCTGAGCCACTTGTGTGGGTTGTAGACTCCGTCTCATGCTACCACTAGAGTGAAAGCACCGCCAGCATTCAAAAGTGACCAAAACATCAGCCAGGAAGCATAGGAACTGAGAAGTGGTCTGTGGTCACCACCTGCAG